>NC_091830.1:3985714-4650000 GCF_038994185.2 Dermacentor albipictus
TCACTAATTCATCAAGATTACCCAACCAGTCAGGCGGATCTGCCTGTACACGATATATCTCACGTATGAAAATAATGCTTTCAACAAAATTTTCTCGCGCTGGGCGCGCATTCACATCGGCGTGCGTTACCGCTATCCGTGTCTTCCAAAGACCATGGAGGCCCAGGAGCATTATCATGTCATACGGAAAGCCCTGATGGCTGTCTACCGGCAGGAAACGTATACACTGTGCTGTTATCGGCAGTTCCTTTTTAAGAGTTCTTTGCAAGACATCCCAATAAAAAATTGCATCCCAGCACTCAATGAAAGCGTGCTCAATGGTCTCCGGCTTGTTACATAGCGCACAGTTGGTCGTCCATGGTACAGATATTCCTTTGTCGGCTATCCATGTTTTGACCGGAAGGGTAGATGTATGCAATTTAAAGAAGAACGACTTTACGCTTGCTCTCACTGGCATCTTTTTAACTCTTTTTAAAACATCTTGTCCTGGGCCTCCATAGTATTTCATTCGGTACAATGGCACTGGCATCATAACGTCAACTAAATCCTTGTAAAGTTTCTTTCTTGTTACTGTGCTCAGGTACTGAAGGGAAAACCGAGCTTTTAATATTCGAAGGGAGTCGACTACCTCTCGCAAGTAGCCTTTAAGCCGATAGTGTACAGGCTGTGCACTAGACACAATAAATTCAGGCAAAACGTTTTTCAAACGGATCTGGATCATCGTACGCAAGAATGAATCACTTTGATCTCGTAAGAAGACAAAACGAGAAACAATCTGTCGTAAGAACAAATGCGACAATCCAAGACCACCATCTCGAACAGGACGAAACAAGTTGGTACGGCTGACCCTTTCCCAAGTGGAACCCCAGATAAATACAGCAAACACTCTGTGTATTTTCTGTACATTCACACGGGTCATCGACAAAAATTGGAGGACATACCACACTTTGGCAATTAAAAACAAATTACAAACAGTTGCCCTTGCAAACATTGACAAATCACAACCCTGCCATCCTCCGGTTTTCTCTTTTACGCGAGACGTCTCATCCTCCCAGTACTGCGCGGCACTCTCGTAGTGCTCAAGCGGCACCGCCAAATATTTCGAAGGAGACACGGTCCATTGTAACTCCGCAAAGACAGACGGTGTGTTGTCCCAACTTCCGTGCCAAAATCCGATGCTCTTGTTCCAATTGATCTCGCATCCGGTTTGCCTGCAATATCTTTTAGCACCGCTTATCGCCTCTGGTATACTTTGGCGATCTGTACAAAAGATTGCGACGTCGTCAGCATATGCAAGCACTTTAACATGGGACGATTCAAGCTTATAACCATTGATTTTTTCGTTACTTATTAGAGATAAACAGAAAGGCTCTAAATAAATTGCAAAGAGCAGTGGTGACAATCGACAACCTTGCCTCACTGATGATCTGATTTTAATGTTCTCACTGAGCCACGAGTTCCATGCTTCAAAGCGGTACAAACGCGCCTCTAGTGAATGCGGTGTTGCCTTAGAGGCGTGCGTCGCTTGCTCAGGCGCACATTTCGTTGCCGCGCCGAACGCTGCCTTGCTCAACGCTCACCGCGTCCGATGCGGGGCGCGTAGTCGCTGCGCCGAAGCCCATTGTCTCACATCCCTTGGCGGGTCGACGTGAACGCTGTCGCGTTCCACTCTTGAAGGCGAAGCTTAAGCGTCCTCCAGTTTTTTTACTTGATATTCGATGAAAGTTTCTGCGCAAGTTTCTGGGCTAAGCGTAGGCAGTACCACACACACACACGAACACACACACGCACACTCACACGCACGCGCACACACGCACAAACACAATTTTTTTTTTCATGGAAAGCAACGCTTCTGGTTGTGAAACTATTTACAGCTGCAGCGCCGTCACTCTCATGGGCGCAAAACTGGCACCAGTTGGCGGGGCCGTATTTAAAAGGGGCCATACATGAGGGGCATTCCTAGACACAGTTCTCAAATTGGCAAATTTACCCACTTTGACGTTGCATGAACAGCTTTATTTGAACCATCTTTAGACGCGAGGCCGTGGTGGCCGTCGCCATTGGGTGGGCGAGGAATGCAAGAACTCTGGCACTACGAGCGTTAGATTCCCGTAAACCAGCTGGTGAGGGTTTGTCCACTATGACCCTACACTACTGCGTCATTTGGGATGTTAGGACACTACCAATTAACCAACCTTCCAGTCTTATTTTTCAAGCTTCCCAACTAATAATCAAATTTGTTCGCTCGTGGTCAGGATGCCGGACCAGTACTACTTCGGGCAGTCGGACAAGAACAAGTTGCTGGTTTACGTGGACAACCTGCTGCGCCACCTGTGGCGGAACAAGGCCACCGACTCTGTGCTTCAGGCCATCGTAGAGCTGGTCTCGAGGCTGTCCGAAATGACCTTTGGGAATGACGCGCGCACCCAGGTGACAAAGCTCGAGGACTACGTGTTGCCTCCCGGCAACTTCAATATTGGCGCCATGATCGTCAAAAGTGTGCCTCCAACGGTAAGCATTCTTATGGGCCACACACACACACGCACAAAATAGTATTGATTTCACGAGCAGTTGACAATAATTACAAATATTGTAGACAAAGCCCTCTATTTCTCGTATTCATTATTTTACATTCCTTATATTCTGGAGGTAGCCGCGCCCCAGTTATATCGCGGGAATCAACCAGTCAATAGACGTATTATAGGATTATTCCAAACGACTAGGCCCTACATTTGCGGCTCATGTCCCTCAAATCAAAGCGAGCAAGAAAGTGGCAGTGAGAGTGATCAGTACGATCGTCTGCCGTCATATTCTTATAATCGGACCTAATTTTTACCACACAATAACTGAACCTTTTATAATAGGTCAACCGGCAGCCGCAAAGAAATAAGCCAGACACGTCATGGGGTCAGCGTTGCAAGAAACGAGTGTGCGAAATTGGAAGAATGCATGGTGCTTGTAAGAAATTCTACCATGAAGGAAAAAAAAATTTACAATTCCCTCTGGTGGGCATATTAAATACTTTCAGCTTTTTAAGTAAATACATAATTGAACAGAGCAGAAAGAAGGTTCATATCAACTTAGCAGCTAGCCCTACTTTTTGTATTAACAAACATATCTCATTCAATTTGGTGAATGTATTCCCGTTGTCCAATTTCGTATATCTCTTGTCTTATGACAGATCACCGACGTCATAAATACTCCATAGATGTATATACACCTTTAATTAGTTGACTTTTCCGTGCATTCCTTTTTTGCAGTTAATTCGGGCTAGAACTGCATAGTTGGCCAGCGACAATCAGTCGATGGGGTATTACTCGTTTTTTTTTTCTTTTTTCCCCGGCATCTTCCTTGCAGAGACCTGAAAGGCACATGAGACACGAGGTATGATACGACGTGAAGGACCCATTGCCGAAGAATAAATATCCGGGTGCAGTGTACGGAATTCGATGCGCTGACTGTAACCAGATTGACACAGCGGAAGCCGAGATTTTGATAGAAGATTTCAGCAACATTGCTATGACGTCTGCCTACTGAGCTAGCCGGGCATTCACGCAAAGAATAAGGAAAAGCAAGTAGCAACAACACCCAGCTGCAAAATCAGCACACAGATTTTCATCACGTCAGAACGATCGTATATGCGTCCATTCCTTTCGTCTTCATCTGCAGTTATTCTTTCTTGCTTATTTTCGTTTGTATTCCCGAGAATACAAACGAAAATTTTGTATTCATTGTATTCATTTTGTATTTTGTTTTATTCTTTACGCACACAAACGAGGGGAAGGAGGAAAAAAAGCACAGATTCGCAGTTTCCTCGCAAGCGCATTGGAAAATTTTCGTGCTCTGATCCTATCAACAGACTGGTCATCTGCATTTGAAAAACAAAATCCAAATGCAGCCCACGAATTGTGCAGCCCACGATTACGTGCTAAGACCTAGCGTTTCCGTTGAAATTGTGCAATCAGAGGAGCAAGAAAATACGCAAACCCTGGATAAATGCGGCTTTGCGAAAAATGATAACAAGAAAAAACAAAATGTATCACTTGATCGTAAAACGCAGGGGTGTGCAATTGTTGAGTGATTACAAAAAATACAGAAATAAGGTCAACAGTGAATTAAAGCAAGCAAAAATTAATTACTATGAACAGTTAAAATAAAAATGAACCTAGGAAAGGTTGGAATGAAGTTAGAGACCTAACATCTACGAAAAGACAGAACACGGCGATAAATATAAAGACAGCCACTGGCGTGTTGACAGGCAGAGAAGCAGCAGCTGCTCTCAATGAATATTTCGTCTCCAGTGCCCAGCACCCCGACAGGGGGGAACCCACGGCCACATCTATAGTGAATAAATTCAGTCTTACTAACTCAGTCATACTTACACCTGTTACACCTGCTGAAGTTGTGCAGCTGCTGTTTAAAGTAAAAAACAATGTCTCTGCTGGGTATGATGATGTGAAACCAGTACCAATGAAATATATAGTCGATATAATTGCGCCTGTCATTGTTCACATCATAAACAGAATGTTTGAAAGCGGTATGTTTCCTGATTCTCTAAAAATAGCACGTGTATGCCCTATTTACAAAGGAGGTGATAAACATTTAATGACAAGTTTCCGGCCGATATCTGTCTTACCTCTTCTGTCAAAGGTGTTCGAGAGTGCCCTGAATGTTAGACTACAAAAATTTTTCATTCAATATAGTGTAATTAGTGACATGCAGTATGGATTCCAAAAAAAAATCTTGTGAAGCAGTTCTTCTTAATATCAAACATAAAATAATAACAAATATTGAAAATAGAATGTACACATTAGGTTTATTTGTACACTTAAGGAAAGCCTTTCATTCAGTATGCCGCAGTTTATTAATTAGCAAATTGGAACAGTGCGGTGTACGAGGTATCGTATTGGAACTTTTACGACATTACTTAACCAATCGCTATCAATATGTCAGTATAAATATGATGTTTCATCTCCCGCAGAAGTCGTAACGAGTGTTCCACAAGGATCAATACTTGGACCTCTTCTGTTTATAATATATATTAATGATCTGTGTGACATCCCCGAGTCTCCTGAATTAGTTATGTATGCAGATGATACTAACATATTCTTTAAAGCTGCTACCATAACAGAGCTCGAAATTAAAGTTAACAATTACCTGAAGCAACTCTCTTGCTGGTTACAACATAATAAGCTACAAATGAATTCCTCCAAAACAAAATATATGATATTTGCTCCTGCTAATAAACGACGTAACTGCAATGCGACTATTCTTTTTGAAGATAGGCTGATAGAGCAGGTAAAATGTCAAAAATTTCTGGGTGTGTGGTTCCAAGAGGATTTGGCCTGGAACATGCACATCGACAAACTTGCTATCGAACTAAGCAGAACTGTTGGTTGCTTATACAGGCTGAGTACTCTGGTTCCTCCATGGTTGAAAAGTTCATTAAACTACGCACTCTTTTATTCTAGATTAACCTACTGCATATTAATTTGGGTCACGACTTTGCAAAAGATTACAACAAATTGATAGCGCTACAAAAAAGTCTTACGCGCATTCGATGGATATTATGGCCCTGTACAAAACTTTAGAACTGCACCATATTTCATGAAACATTCTATGTTAAAGGCAAACCAGGTGTATTACTACAAGTTGCTGCAATACATTAAACAAAACAAATCACAGTACATCTTGAATGTACCCACCAATCCGCATTACAGCCTTCGACAACATAACATGAGAACACCAAAAATAAGAACCAATTACGGAAATCTACAAGTCAGTTACCAGGCACCTTCACTACTAAATAGCCTACGTGATTTTGAAGATGAAATTATAGAAAATTCGAATAAATCATTCAAAAATTTTCTCATTCTGAACAATATTGAGTTTGTCTGATTAGGACCACAGTATAAATTGTCAGTCTTTTGTTTCTTTTGTTTTCTGGTTGTGGTTGGTCTGAAACAAAATGCATCGTACTTTGAGTATTCTGTTGGTTTCTCATATTTCTTGTATACATGCTTCGTTTCACGAAAATAACATTCTGTCTGCGACTCTCCATTTGATTTCAGTATGTATGTATGATACATGTTGCTGCCTACGGCCTGCGTGCCGAATAGTTGTGGGAGCAGAAGCCTTCGTCAGGCCGCATGGCCTTTAGCTTCTGCTTCCTTTCTGTTGTAAACAGGAGAAATAAACTCATTCATTCATTCATTCATTCATTCATTCATAATTGTATTGCGACCGCTGCGGTAGCAGAGCCGTCAATTGCTTACAAGCGCGAAATGTTCAAACCATATCTGACTGATCGAAGAAGGCACCACTGTAGGTTAAATGAGGCATACAATTCCGAACTCCCTAGCGTTTAGGCACGCAGCGTTCCCAGAAAAACTACGGGGTCAGTTACCCCCCCCCCCCCCCCTCCCCAATTTTCTCCTCATTAGCCCTAGTATAACCACTGTGCAAAGCTGTAGAACGGCTGAATACACCATTGGGAGCTGTAAAGGTCGCCTGCTTTGCGCGAGGCTCAGAGCGGCATTGATACGGCGGCACGACTCACCATTCTTAACCATTCTGAATAGCTACCCGGGCGCGCTAGTTTTCGAACGCCAAGGGACAAGCAGACGCGACGAGCGAATGATACGCGACTCGGGGCCTCTCGGTAAGCGCTGAAAACTTCTCCCTTCTTTATCTTTACACAGAAGTGTTAAGTGCTGTTCAAATTCAGTGAAAATATGTCGCGTACCTAGGTCCGTTGAAGACCGCGTGCATGCGTGACATTCGGGAAACAAGAGGTTAGGACCACGGAGAATGGACACTATTAGCCCCGAGAACGACCTAGAGGGGCGCCGCGAGCGCTGCTCGCGTGACGTCAGGGCTCGGACTCGCGCCTGCCGTCTGCTGCAGTTCGGGAGGTGTCCGGGCGCCTTCTGCAGTGTTTCCGTTTGCTCGCTCTCGTTCTCTATGCTTGTATACTTATGACGGGCCTCTCAGATATATCTTTTACAAAGTCTTCGTTCGCGAAAATGTAATCAAGGAGCTTATTTCCTAGACAACAATATATTTCTCAAAGGCAACGCTATAGTGACACTCACGCGCCGTGGTTGCTGAGTGGCTATGGTGTTGGGCTGCTGAGCACGAGGTCGCGGGATCGAATCCCCGCCACGGCGGCCGCATTTCAGGGTAGGTCGAATGCGAAAACACCCGTGTACTTAGATTTAGGTGCACGTTAAAGAACCCCAGGTAGTCAAAATTTCCGGAGTCCTCCACTACGGCGCGCCTCATAAACAGAAAGTGGTTTTGGCACGTAAAACGCCATAATTTTTATAGTGCCACCCGAGGGAGCTTAGACCAGCCCATTACGGGTTTTTCATGCGCGGATTTACACTTTGCGGAGGTAGCTCACGTGAATAATAAAAGCATAGACGCAAAAGCACAGCACGTAAGAATCTAGTTAGGATTCCATACCCACCATGGTGCAACATGCTTGTCACAATCAAACGCTGGCTATATATGACTTGTACAACATTTATCTTGATTTTAAACCACTAAAGCATGTTTGCTGACGACGAGTAGTTCATAGTATATTATCGAATTGTTCTACTTCTTCACAGAAACGCTAGGCAGTAACACGAGGACTTAACTCACACTGCAGTTTAGATTCTGCCAGCATCACTTGCGTTTTTAACTGTTTCTCAAAAGGCCATTCTGCACCGGTTAAACTTAAGTGCGGGAAATTTGAAGTAAAACTGATTGAGGCTTACAGCTCTTTGCAGCACACGGAAAGGAATGTACCAATATTTATTCCCTCTCCATGCTACACGTTCAGCTCACTTGAGCAATTTACTGGTGCTTCTTGCTTGAGAAATAGACATGATGAACATCTCTGGAGAACTGACACAGGTTGTTCGGGCCCAATATTTGAGAGAAATATGCCTTTTGTACCGTTTCGCTGCAGCCAGCAAGTCGCATTAGTAGTGCGGAACATATTGAAGATATTGACACGTGTACTTATCTTTATCGGGCGACCACGTTTCGTCGCTTAACAAATGTTATCGCACAGCGCGGGACGCGCCTGCATGTATCCGAAGTTTCTGGAAAGTTATCGATGCTTCTATCCGCTGTCTGTTGTCACCGAACCATGTGTATCTGATTTCATCGCGTGACGCGAATGGTGTAGAACTTTGTGGAAGGCACGCAGGTCCCAGCGATTACTCTGGCACATTCGGCGACGCTTGTATAAAAGCCGACGCGCTTGACCCGCAGATCAGATTTTCGACGATCGCCGACAGTGTTCGCCGCTATCGTTGTGCTATATGTGTAGCCTGTTTTGTGGGCACAGGTTCGCCCAATAAAAGTTAGTTTTGTCGTTCACAGTATTGCTACTGTGTTATTATTTTTATTCTTTTTTATTTCCAATACTGTTAGCCCTTGCGGGCTGTTACAGGGGTGGGGGAAAATTTTTTCCACAAACACGTAACACCAGTTCACACCAGTTCCGCAATAAACAAACAATGCATTCAGCAAACACATGACAGTTTACGCTCAAATGATTCAGTTGTGTGCGTTTCAATAAATACATCTGCGTCAAGTTTGTTCCAATCAACTTTAGTTTTCACAAGAAAGGAAAATTTTAAGGCCTCAACACGCGGCACATAGGGCATTACAGCATGAGGGTGATCTGTACGTGGGGACACTCGTCCGGGGGGACGCAAGTATAGTCTGGAGTCCAAACTGAATTTATTGTTATACATTTGGTACAAGAATTCCAACCTGGCTATTTTTCTGCGCGTTGCCATTTTGGGCAAACCGGCACGAGATAATAACGCAGTTACAGACTGCGTCCTTTGATAAGCATTAAAGATAAACCTTGCGGCTAGTCTTTGAATTCATTCCAGTTTATTTATCAAGCCCACTCGGTGCGGATCCCAGACTATACATGCGTATTTCAGTGTAGGCCGTACAATTGTTTTGTACGCCTTGAGCTTTACCTCGGGTGTAGCATCTTTCAACTTTCGCCTTAACGGACCGAGTTTGCGTTGAGCAGAACCGCGTTGAGCAAAATGTGTGCGTTCCAATTCAAATTGTGTGTGATTGTAACCCCGAGATACTTAAGCTTACTAACTTGTTGAAGTGGGCTGTCATTTATTCTGTAAGAAAAAAAGCGACGAGGTTTTCTTGTTAGATACAGTCATGTAAGCTGATTTATCGAAATTAATTTTCATGTCCCACGTAACACACCAGTCATAAATTCTTTGCAAGCTTTCGTTCAACAACACTTGATCCTGGACATTCTTAACGCGACAGTAAATAAGGCAATCATCCGCAAATAGACGCAATTCAATGTTAGGATGCAAGTCATTAGCAATGTGATTTACATATAATAGAAACAGAATTGGTCCTAAAACCGAACCCTGTGGTACATCGGGTAAAACAGGTAATGAGGATGATCTTTCACCTGCTATTTGAACATATTTCTTTCTATTTCTAAGGTAGGCATGGATCAATTTCACAATTTGTGTATTGACTCCAAGTTTATACAATTTCTTAATTACTTTTATGTGACAAACCCGGTCAAAAGCCTTCGAAAAAAAAATTGCTATAACATCACTTTGTTCGTTGTTGTTAATTTCGACGCCGAATGCATGAGAGACCTCAAAAAGCTGCGTCACCGTTGAAAGACGTTGGCGAAAGCCATGCTGCTTACTGTAGAATAAGTTGTTATTTTCTATATATTCAACCAGATGTTTCGATATTATGTGTTCCAACATTTTACACGCGGAGCATGTAATTGAAATAGGCCGATAGTTTTCCGTCGATAACTTATTGCCCGCTTTAAATATAGGTACGATGCGTGCAAGGAGCCAATCTTCTGGCACACCTCCGATACGGAATGATATTGCAAAAATTCTAGACAAAAAATGTGATATCCATTCACAATAACGCCTTAAAAACTCATTGGGTATCTCATCGGGGCCACAAGATTTTTTGGTATCCAGTTTTAACAACAGTGCTAGAATGCCTTCTCGAGAAAGTACAATATCATTTCTATCTTCACGCAGCAACAAACCGTCGCTCGCATTTATGGGGCGCCTATTACTGCCAGGTGTAAACACAGAGTTAAACATACTGTTAAAAGCCTGTGCGATCAAAGCTGGTTTAGTGCAGACATTTCCGTCTACCTTAATTTCATTGATGTTGCACGTAGAACTTGATAAGTAATTCCAGAATTTTTGAGGCGAGTTTTGCAAGTAATCCACCAGTGTTGTTGAAAAAAATGCCGCTTTTGCTTCTTTTAATTCCTTTCTAACTTGTGTACTGAGACTGGCTAGTTCTGCACATCGCCTTGGCATCCTTCTACGTGCACGATTCAGTCGCCACTTCAAATGAATAATGTTTCTAGTTACCCATGGACTGGGTTTTCCAATGCGCTTGATTTTCTTGGGCACATATTTTTCTTAACAGGCGCGAACAACTGATACAAAGTATCTCCAAGCCCTATTTATGTCATTATCAACCGGCATATTATCAAGAGCCCGTTCTAAGTAGTCGATAACCGACGTGTCGTCAGCCCGATAAAAATTATACACATATACAGAATACAGAGGGGATTCTTTTCTAATTGCATGTTTCCTATACTTAAAGTTGCTACTACTGTTTTATGATCTGATATGCCTTCCTCAATGTCGACATTATAATTAAATGTTCCGTTAGTCAAAAATAACAAATCCAGCGTAGATTGATTTTGCCCCTGTGTCCTGGTCGGCTCATAAACTACCTGAACAAAGTTGTGCTTAAGCATTATCTCGAACATTATATCAGCGCTAGGCTTTTCCACTGGCCCCGTAATCCTGACATCCCAATCGACACCTGGTAAATTAAAATCCCCTATTAAAATAATTCTACTTCTGGCATTCCTTATGTTATTCAAATGCTGGTCAAGCGCATACAAAAATTCAACAGGGCTTCCGGGGGCTCTATAGATAACGCCAACTAGCAAAACGGTATTGCCAAAAAATAGTTTGCACCACACTTTCATGCCCGTGTAAGGATGGCACAGTTTCATATCTGAGTGGTTTCTTCACTATAGAAGTGCCACGCCACCGCCTCGTGTTGCTCTATCTTTGCGGATTACATTGTAAGTGCTTGGAAATACCTCATCGTCCTTCACGTCACTGTGCAACCAGTTTTCTGTTATGGCAATGAGCTCTGCGTCTGGGTTCTTCAACGTCACCGCCACGTGACAATGTCATTGTTCCCCAGTGGAGGCCAAAGTCAAGTGAATTCGTGTGAGGCTTGTGGTGTCTTCTTTGTGAGGCTGGTATGCGAGATCTTCTTGTGCGTACTGACGAAGAGAATAGTTTTCAGTTTGTATAATTTAACAACGCAGGATCGAGACATGGTGATGCAGAAAGTGTTTGAATTTTTTATTTCAAGGGAGCCTAAGCTGTAATTGGCGCTGTAAAGAGCTACTTCATGGTTTCAATTGGAAGTTGTAGTGAACGGCTCGGTTTCGCGAACAATGCGCGCCTCGCCATAACGACAGTCGGTTACTTCCGTTGCGGGAGCTCGGGTGGGCCATGTTGTCGATAAAAGCTATCGAGGGCCACTATGATACATTTCATCGTTTGCAGTTGATTGTTTCTCGATCTTAACCACAAAATTTTCTTTCATGTGATTGCTGTTATGGTATTCGTTAAGTATATATATACAATACATGATGCGCCGTTAACAGCTAATGCGTTTCTGGGTGCCTATTTCAGAAAACGGTAACACTAGTACCAAACCTCTAAAAAAAAAATGCGCGCCTAACTCTTCCTTTTAGGCCTTAATACAGTTGCAACATTTGACTAAAACTCACCAGAGCAATAAGAATCATGATGAAAGCTTCCTTGTAACACGATTTTATAATGCTGACACCAAATATCAAGGTTTCCTTCCATGTAAAATGCGATGTCCCTCACAGCTGAGTACTAAGAGAATGTTAAGTGCTTAGAGGAGCATCATACATAACTTCGCGTATTGAGCTTGAGCTTGAGTCTGTGAAGGAGTATGTTTGCCTAGGTCAATTAATCACAAGAAACCTTGATCATGAGAAAGAAATATAGAAGAATAAAAATGGGTTGGATTGCAAATGGCAAATATTGTCAGCTCCTGACTGGAAGCTTACCATTATCATTTAAAAGGAAGGTGTACAATCAGTACATTTTCCCGGTGCTGACATATGGGGCAGAGACTTGAATTCTGACAAAGAAGCTTGAGAACAAGTTAAAGACCACGCAAAGAGCGATGGAACTAAGAATGCTAGGCATAACGTTAAGAGACAGAAAGAGAGTGGTTTGGATCAGAGAGTAAACGGGTATAGGCGATATTCTAATAGACATTAAGAGAAAAAGATGGCGCTGGGCACGTCATGTTGTGTGCAGATTAGGTAACCGTTGGACCATTAGGGTGACAAAATGGGTACCAAGAGAAGGGAAGCGCAGTAGAGGACGGCAGAAGACTAGATGGTGCGACGAAATTAGGAAATTTGCGGGTGGGAGTTGGAATCGGTTGGCGCAGTACAGGGGTAATTGGAGAATGCAGGGAGAACCCTTCGTCCTACATAAAATAGGCTTGCTGCTGATGATGATGATCATGCTATGATGTGAAGAAAAGAAATTATTTGACGAATGCTTTCGCTGAGCATGCTAAAACCTTTGGCCACATCATTGACTGGGATTGCGCACGCATCATCGGCACTCCAGATCGTAACCGGACGGCACGCCTCCGTCTGGAATTACTACACGTTCAAACGAGACTGCACATACGCTCAATCGCGATGACGGCTCACTCCCGGCTGCTTATGCACGCTGTTCGCGCCACCGTTTTTAGACGTGTATAGTGCATGCAAACTTAATCTGTAGCTATTGTGAACAAGGTTACCGTACCGGAGCCTAGACGTCTCGTTTCTTTTTTCTCTTTCTTTCTTTCTTTCTTTCTTTCTTTCTTTCTTTCTTTCTTTCTTTCTTTCTTTCTTTCTTTCTTTCTTTCTTTCTTTCTTTCTTTCTTTCTTTCTTTCTTTCTTTCCTTTTTTAAAGTTTTAATTTCATGGTTGGTGTCCCGTTTTTTTTTTACCAGATGCGAGATCATATTGGAACGTTCCTCTTTTGGAAGTATTTAGTGTGCGCTCAGCTTAAAAGAAAATGACGTACCAGTGAAAAACAATATACGTCTAACTTAGCGAACGAGAAATAAGTTCAGCGGACGTCAGCAAGGCAGGCGAGGTTCCATAATAGAGAAAAATCGACCCTAGTGTAGCCTCCAAGAGTTGAGGTCTGGCATGTCAAACGGGGGGGGGGGGGGGGAGGGGGCTGGCCCATGCCGTCGTCCGACTCATGTACGCCAAGGACATTGAAGAGAGGAACTTTTCATCGGGAACAAGTAGTACTGTTCTCGATGACAAGTTCCTCTCTTCAATGTACTGCGTGTATTTAAAATATATTATGTATGGCTTCCTAGGCCCCGTCAAGCTGTTTTCTTGCAGCTTCTAGCCCAGGAGTCCAGCCAGGATATTTTCTGGTAAATAAAGCAAATTGAATTGAATCTACATGAAGAGTGGAGAACGATACATCTCATCAGTCTGGCATGACTGAAAACGAAGCACACCGAGTAGCCGAAAACGTCTGCTTAAAACCCCCTCTTTCTTCCCTAGATCCCTATGCCAGGGAAGCTGCCGTTCAGCCTTTGTCCAGTCGGAGCGTCCAAAGTTGTCGAAGGACCCGCCTTGAGCACCAGGGTTCCCACACTCACTCCCGCACCTTTGTTTCACTGAACACGTGCAGAATCAAGCGTCCTTCCTTTCTTTAGATCACTATCATCACAGTAAGAAGGTGGGCTTCGTAGAAATGGGTTGTTACGCTTGACTCAAGCTGGCGCGTCTTGGTTCGTGGCATGACCCCGCAGTTAGCTGGGGCGTTTGTCAAACGACCGCGGCGGTTACTGAAGTCCGTGGGGGAACGCCATAGAACATCCTTTGGCGCCATAGAACACCCCTTGCGGTCGCCAGTAGCCTGTCCGCGTTGTCAGCGTCACGAATCGGTTCGTCGCAGTGGTGCAGGAAAGGCTAGAAGGTCACTACCACCGCTCGCCGATCGTAATAAGCTCAAAGCTGCCCAGTTGCCCCGGTTCAGGTGCTGCATTCGGGCTCATGGTATTTTTTCCACAAGGGAGGTGGCTTGGGAAAGTTAATATTCAATGGCGTATCCTTGACATTAACGTAACTTGGAATGAGTAAAGAAAAAAGGAAAAACACCTACAGTAGAGAGGAGAGGGTGTGCTAAACTGCGTTCGGTCTGGAATGCGCATCGCTACAGACTGGCCATGGCTAAACTTGCAACTTCTAGGCTTGCGCTTGAGACCTTCTTTATCAAGAAGAATAGAGATGGGTTATAAGTGAGCCTTCTATCTCGTTACTTCATGCTGAATCAGGGGCCGAATCTTATAACGGTTCGGAATATGAACCGTTCGCTTCGTCGCTTACGTCACTAGATGTGCCACTCCCAAGCCGGCGGTGGAAGAAAGGGAGGACGCGACCAATAGATGAGAGGGTGCCACCTCTGAAGTGTACGTCATTATATGACGAGCTGAGGAATTGCAGAATGTTTCCGCTTGCTAAATAAATGTAAAATATAAATTTAATATTATACGCCAAGTTCTGAAGTATAAACGTGTGGTGCCGGGCGTTTACGCAATGCAGAAGTAATTTATTAATGTCATTCTTTTTTATTCTCAGCCGACAGTCGGTATCGCAAGCGTAAATGAGTTGGCAGAGCGGAGCGCTATATCGTCTACTACCAGGAGCTCGCAGGATGCACGCAACAGGAACGCACTGCTACTTCTCAAGTAGCGAGCGCGACAAAACCGTGAACTTTTTCTTAGGGACACCTTTACTAGCCGACTATATCAATTTTCCATCTTTTTTCGCCCTTCGCCATCGGCTCGGACATGACTCGCTCGCCGCCGCGCTGCCGCTGTCCCTGCGATAAGCCCCACGGCGCGTCGCGTGATAAAAGCAATGGAACTTGAAATCGAACATTACAATACACGGGCCCTGCATTGCCTGCGCGAAGTCAAATCGAATATTGTGGTACTGACGGTGCACGCTGTGCCGTAAAATTGAGTAACAAAGTGCGGCACTCCCGAACCAGAGAAAAAAAGGCAGCCAAATAAGAGATCTCCACAATATCTTCCCGTCCTGACTGTATAGTTTTATCAGCCGAACGATGGAAGTGCTGAACCAGCCTAGGTTGAACCCTTCTGACTGCTGAACGGCGATCTGCAAGCTATTCACGCTGGCGATAGCACTGAGAATTCGATCTCACCATGCAAATATCTCCTTGGCATTGGCTTTGAAGCTGAGGTCACGGGAAAGCTGACCCAGCCCTTCAACCCGCCAACACAGTAAGTGCGAGAGCAGTTACCCGCCGTGGTTGCTCAGTGGCTATGGTGTTAGGCTGCTGAGCACGAGTTCGCGGGATCGAATCCCGGCCACGGCGGCCGCATTTCGATGGGGGCGAAATGCGAAAACACCCGTGTACTTAGATTTAGGTGCATGTTAAAGAACCCCAGGTGGTCGAAATTTCCGGAGTCCTCCACTACGGCGTGCCTCATAATCAGAAAGTGGTTTTGGCACGTAAAACCCCATAATTCAATTCAATTCAATTGCGAGAGCAACTTTGTGGACGGTGTCGGCAGCAGAGATCTAGGTCATTCCGATGAATGCTTCCCGTCCGACCGACCTCTGGGAGCTGCAGGCCAGTGGCGATGAACCACAGCGCGCAATATTCCTTCCTCTGCGTGGAATGGCCACTCGTACGCTTGCACCTGAGTCCCCTACATTTGATAGCGTAGCCTGCAAAAGTTTTACTTGGAAAGCCAGCAAGGGCGGTGCAACTCATTATCCGTCACTTCTTCGAACGCGTATCGCGCTTCCAGCCGTGGTCGACACTGAAAGAGGAACGCCAAGCAGACGACGAAGGCAAGTAATAGCCTCCGAAGCAACCAACGCACGCGCGCGCGACGCCCTCGCGTCTCCGGGGTCACGCGACCGGCGCGCGCGGCCAGGGTTACAAGCCAACAGCCCAGCCACAGCAACGGAACCCAAAGCGGACTACCCCTTCGCCGGTTCCTACGACCGGTTCGCTTTGAAGATGATTGACAGATGCGTGACGTATTCGAAAATTGCGATACCGCCCCGCTGCCTCTGACGACCTGTGACGTAATCAAAATTTTGGCCAATCAGGTGAGGCCAAAGGAACGGTTCCCCAACCGAACCATTATAAGATTCGGCCCCTGACTTCTTGCGTAACCGGCTTTGATGTGCGTGTGCCTGTTCTTTCTGCTTGGTGTGTGCATGCGTGACAAGAGGATATATAGGTACGATTCTATCCTTCCATTAAACAGTTGAGTGTAGCGCTTGTCTTTGTCGACCTTTCTTGTTTCTGTGATTTTTATCGCGCTAAGTTACTACTGCAATTATTGCATACATTATAACGGCCGTACTCAGAATCAACTTGCGAAGCTGAAATCGTAGCAATATTTGCTGAAGCTAGCGCGAGCTTGCCGTATGTACTCCAGTTTTGCAAAGAATTGGTGTTTCTAAGTCTGTCAATCACGTGTCGCTTGAGCTGTATGTATTTTCGTTTGTTTTGTTTCCGTCGTATAACAGCAATTCACATGTGTCACGTAACAAACAGTTGCCCGTCTGTCTCATGTTTCTTGTTTTTTCGTTTTTCCGTTACTAATTCCGAATTGCGCCAATGCCTATGATACGACAGCTGTCCCATTTCATTACTTACCTGCTACATGTAGCCATGGCGTCATTATATCCTGTCACAGATTTTGCCATTACTTTAGCCCCTTTGTCAAAGAGAAAGCCTAGAAAAGTTTAGAGATGGAATTATTTTAGAAAGCAAATGAATCCGTCTTCCAATGAACATTTTGTCAAACATGCTGGTTATGGCTGTAATACGTAAGGTAACTGTGGTTTAATCACCTTGTATTTACATCGCTGTTAGCATCATATGTATTCTTTCAGTAATAGTGCCCTACTTATTTCTTAAAGACCGACTGAAGCGAAATTTAGGACAGCGTATAAAGCGCATCTTCAAACAGTGTAGATATAGAGCAACCATTCTTGGGCAGAACACAAGAATGGATAGATTCCAACTATCCCTTCTATAGAGCAACCTCCGTGCAATATTTCACGCTTGAAATACGAATTTGTGCCTCACGAAGAGCTCGCAAAAGCAGACGTTTTTGATACCAAAACCAAAAAAGAAGAAAACAGCAAGAAAATCCGCCGGTAATTAGGCAAGTTTGACGGCCCATATCTCCAAACTGGTGTCATTCTGTAAATTCCTTCCAAGTGGATGCGCATTGCAAGTTCACCGGCTACAATTCATAAATTGCAGTATGTGCCGTTAAGTAATTAAGAAGTAAATTAGTGGTATGTTAAAATTAATTGATAATCTGTTTCCATTTCAAGTGCAATTAAAGTCCGCCTCCGTCAATAATCCAGCTCAAGGGCTATGTTACAAGTTCCAGAAAAGTTAAAGATGATGACCCCGTATATACCACTGTATGCAACAGAAAGGAAATACAAAACCAAAAAATTCCATCATCAAACATCTGTCAAAGGCCAAGAAGCAAACAGCATTTCCTTCCATGACAAGCACACTGGCGGGCAGCCTTCTCGCTTCTAGCGTTCAGCTGAAATGCTTCTGTGACCGGAGCTGGCACGTGCAGCGCCTCAGCTCCTGCGAAACACCACCTTACACGCAGGGGTAAGGTGGTGTAAGGTACCAGGGGTACTGGTAAGACACGCTGTGTCTTACCAGTACTCACCTACGGGGCAGAAACCTGGAGGCTTACGAAAAGGGTTCTACTCAGATTGAGGAGGACGCAACGAGCTATGGAAAGAAGAATGATAGGTGTAACGTTAAATGGGCATGGGCAGGACATGTAATGAGGAGGGAAGATAACCGATGGTCATTAAGGGTTATGGACTGGATTCCAAGGGAAGGGAAGCGTAGCAGGGGACGGCAGAAAGTTAGGTGGGCGGATGAGATTAAGAAATTAAGAAGCACTTTTCTTAAAGTATAACTTACTACCAATTACTAAACTTTACGACTATCGTCTGAGCAAGTGTGTGAAAAACGAGGTGTTGAAGAACATATCTTTTCTATCAAAATTAGCTGGTTTAGAAAAACGAGATGCAATGTACAGCACAAGAAACATAGCACAATGGAACGTAAAAACATACAGAACTTTCTATGGTAATCAAACATTAGAAAATAAACTACCACGACTTCTTAACAAACTCGCACAAAACGATATTGATCTCCAAAACACAACACGCCACAAACTGTTCGAGTATTTTTTACACTACACCTAACCTTTTTTTTTTTTTTTCTGTGATTTGTCTACCCAATTCTTCTTTCTTTCACCATCATTGTAAGTTTTCTTTCCAGCCAGGACAATGCTGTTGATTTTATGCTGACTACTGTAACCGGATAACAACTCTGCTATATGTATTTTTTTTTTTCCTTTGTTATCTGTATTTCCTGTATTTTCTTTTCTTTTTCATGTGTGTGAAAAAAAAAAGGGAAAGAAAAACAACCACTGTATTGCTGTCAAAGTGGGGGCCCGTGGCCTTGTCAAGCTGTCCAACGGCAGCTTTTACTACGGGTCCCCGCCATCATCTGTACCATGGTGGCAAAATAAAATTTGAATTTGAATTTGAATTTGAATTTGAAATTTGCAGGGACGGCATGGCCACAATTAGTACATGACCGGGGTTGTTGGAGAAATATGGGAGAGGCCTTTGCCCTGTAGTGGGCGTAACCAGGCTGATGATGATGATGATGACACGCAGGGGTCGGAAAGACGAGCGTGCCAGCTTGCTAATATGTACGTGTATAGAGTTGTGTTCCCGTGACCGATGACATGCATCTGCCCGTCTCTTCTATATATTCTTGCCCGCATAGACCAAACTACAGTCATTCTGCGCACGTATGTCGCAAATGGGTCGTGGTGCTTTTTATCCCAACCACGTCGCATCTGCGTATCACTATTCACTTTCGCACGCAGACGTCAAAGTTATAAAGGAGCGGGGAAAAGACTTCCGTGAAGAGAACAAAACAATAATAAACGATGACAATGACAACTCGTCCTTTAATTTTTCTTGAATATTATGGCTGGCCTGGTGAAGGTATATGGCACGCAGCAACCTCTACTCCTTTATATCTACTTTATGTGTCTCTGCTAGTTTGGTTCAGCAGAATCAAGCCTGTCCTTGTCGCATTTCCGTATGGCATGCTGCCGGCCACCAACAATAACCGTACAGCTGTGGTAATGAAGCGCGAAACTTGATTTCCAATGTTACTGTGAACAAATTGCAAACAGCGTAAACTTGATTTTCAAACACAAAGGATGGCCGAAAAGTCTTATTAGTCGTACTCGAGCAATTATAGAAGCATTTGATATAAACTGTCGACGCTAAAGTTGCGCCCGCTCACCATTTATGCGCTTGTCAAAAACAATTTTCTCTCTCTCGTAGCGGCCTGTGACAGATAGTTTTTCTGAGATCTAATCTGTGCTGCGGTGTTTTTTTCTTCCTGCTGTGCGATGAACAATATTGCACATGTATTGATACTCCACGTGCAATGAACCGCCAGCTTTTACCAGAGCCATTTCATCGTGTCGCGAACAAACGGCCAGTTTGCGCTACGCATTACGAGACACGATGCCAGCTAATTATCCCAGTCTGCCTGAACTCTAATGTTATTCTTTTAGGCATTTTTTAATTGTATGACCTAAATTGAAAATCAACTCTGTGAGCATGGTTGAACGCTTTCTTTTGAATACAACTGTATAGCGGTGCCGATGTACTAACAGTAACAGAGCGATCCAACTCAAAGACAACAGAACGCTGCTCGGCTGGCAGCCTTCACTGGAAATCGCCGCCGATAGCATAGAAACGGCATACATCTGTTGCCCGTCAGCGGAACAAGTTTCGTTACGTTTCACCTGCATTCGAATGCGGGAATCGGGAGTAGCTTCTTTTCAGCCCAATCGCTTTCGTGCTCAACACGTTTTCCAAGGTGAACCTCCGGCACAACGTGCGGGCGGTCATCGTCCACGGAGACGTCATCTCGCGAGCGTACGCGATCCTCGCGTCGGAGGCGCGCGAGACGGCCAACCTGTTCCTGCTGGTGCTGTTCTTCGACGAGTACCTGAAGATGGTCACGGGCTGGTCCCAGAAGACGTTCGACGAGTCCCTGAGCTGCACGCTGCTCGGCTCCAAGCTCTTCCCGCTGCAGTACGGACACTCCGAGGCGGCCCTCTTCTACGACCAGACCGCGGCGCGCGAGCTCCGCGACATCTTCAGTGCCGCCAAGGTGCGAACACGGCTGGAGTTCCGGCACAGTTCGTAAAGAAATATTAGGGGTGCCAATATGTTAGACCATAGCGAATACTTACAAATAAGGAATCGAATGCTGTCCCATTCGATTGGGTCCTCCGATCAATTATTTGCAAATGCGAAAGCTTTCGGATACTTCACGTTGTCAACTAGCTGTGCACAATCACGCACGAAGCAAAAATAGAATAACTTTATTCTGGCGTCAAGGAACGCTAGCGTAGTAGAAGAATGTTCAGGTCTGATGCACGTGTTGGAATTAATGGGAAACGGGTAAATAAATGCTTCACGATTAACGGTGACGAGTAAAATTTTGCTTGCTTTCGTGCAATGTGACGTGTAATCTCGTGAAATGTTTGTTCATTCACCACAAGGGTGCGAACTTTATTTTCATGCGATTTTTACGTCTACGCACTAAATCGCTCACAAGCTGTACCAAATGGCAAGCCCCAAATCTCTACCTCACCACGTCTCGCCAGTGTGAGACGTATATACGCGGCGATGCCACAAAGACGATGTACGGTGCTTGTCGGCGGGAAGAACGCGCGGGCACGGCAGGTGTGTGTGTGCACACACACAGGTACGGCAGGTATCGAGCAACGCGTAGAAATTCTGTGCCTTTTGTTTCACGTGCCCATTTTTGAGCATTGAGCAACCACCCTGTGACGCACACTGAGTGATTAAATTATAGAAAGTGAAGTGAATTTAAAAATTCCATTAAGTATAGTTCGCCATTCCAGTGAGAGATTGGTGTGTTTTAGTGATGTGTGAGCAGACATCATATGTTCGCTTTTTATGTAGAAAGTTATTTTCTGTCACAAAAAAACAGAGGTGAGAGGATTCGAGGTTTATAGCGAGTGCTTCTTTTTTTTTTTAGATCATGCAGAATTTTCAAAAATCGCCTGTGGCAGATAGCATAATTTTAGTCATTGAGCTGGCCTACTCATAGACGGCCGTTACTTACGCAGGAAAACAAAATCCGTAATATACTAATTAACGAGCATCCGGTAGTTAACATGATCTTTAATTACTTTACGGCACGTATCGAAATTTACGATTTGTAGCCGGTGAGTTCGCAAGGCGTATCCACTTGGAAAGAATGTTAAGGAGGACACCAGTTTTGAGATATTCATTCACAAGGTGTGCGGCGGAATGCATGGGCATGCGTAAAACAGCGATCTCAATGCATAAGATAACCACCTGTTAAAAAAAGTGGAGCAATAACGCATCTTTATGCGAGTACCACGGCACACATCTCCACACCCGTGCAATCCTTAGAAGTCGTTCCAAGTGGATACGCCTTGCGAAGGCTACAATTCGTAAATAGCGACATGCTGTATACGTAAGGTAATTGATTAATAAGTTAATTCGTGACATATCTTATTAGTCGAATATGGATTTCGACTTGTCGCATGAATAATGCCCTCCGCTTCGAGTAATTCAACCAGGCACGTACCCAAGGGGGAGAGGGGGGGCGGGGGGGCACGGCCCCCCCCTCCACACACACGCTCCCCGTCTACGCCACCACTTCTCAAACACATTCCTAAAGCGCCGCCAAATCAATGTTGAGGCTTGACAGCTATTCGGCGGTCAACATTTTGCTGCCCTTTTCACTGCTTTTGGAAGGAGTAGTTATCGGGATCCACTGGGATGTGAAGGCCAGCTTCCTCATCGATTCGGAGGCTGCGCGATTAACGCGAGATGCATTCAGTTGTTCACCGTCTATTCAACGTTCACACGCATCGCTGTTGGTTCGTTGGTCCAACCTTCTTTGTTTAGACTGGTCTAGAGACAAGGAAAGGGATTCGGTTCGTGGTCAGCTGGTCTGTGTGTACGTGGAACGAGCATGCGCCGGAGAAAACGCCAATTGCGTTGAACTTTTCCTTTTTGCTTCATTATTTTCTCGAGTGATGGCTCGCCGAAACGCTCACAGATCCTCGAAACCATATGCCCGTGATATGGGTCAGATAAGGTGGAAAATAAAATAATGCGAGACAGCGTCCATCATAAAACTCTGGAATAACCCTTAAACTCAGAGGCAATACGACTTTCACCCATTAACTCGTCTGGTTTTTTCCTAATTGTGCAGCACTTTTCGTGTAAAATTGCCAACTGGAAACAAGAGTCGCAAGGAGTTGAGAAATTAAGCGATCTACTAGGGAAGAGAGCCGAGGCAACAGCCAAACAGGAAGGAAAAGCGAAAATTAACGCATTTACCCATTGTTTATGAAAATATTTGTGGATCAACATTTTTTTTATTTAACTAGGAAGTACAGAAAACGCCGCCGGAAGTGGAGAACAATTTCGTGTGTACTGAATGACGCTTATACAGTTATCATTCGAGCCGCCTGACGTAGCCTCTTCTCTGCTGTGCTTAGATATATAGGTGTACTGCGCCCACCTTCCGCGGTGGGCGCAGTACGTTTAGAATCCCAGCGTTCTGCGCCCTACGCAGTTGTACTGGACTGGCAACCACGCATCGTTACGTAACTTCCCAAATAAATGTACGAGTCGGTTGTGGCACTTGGTAGAGCAGTAAACGAGGGATCCAAAAGAACTGTGATTGTTCCACAAATATATATTTCTCTATAATTCTTCCAGAGCGAATTCAACAAACGCTACTGTAGTCGGCTACAACTTAATTCCGCCAGCCATTGTTCCTCCGCGAGGCTGCAAATAATTCGTACTTCAAACTTTTCCTGTTACCCAAATAAGGCGGTAACCACTAAAATAAAATTATTAACGCGTAACTTTATATATTTTACCTCGCCTATTATAGGGGAATGGCGAAAACCTAATTCTTTATTGAACTGAAATAACATGCTTGCTTCGCTACAACTATTTATTGTCAAGTTTCACTTCAGTTGGTAGTGAGGTTTCATGAGTAAAACGGGTTCAACAGTGAAATGAATTGCACCGCAGACTTTTGAAGTGCGAGATGGTCAGACTCCATACACTTTATCCATGTCTGTTACACACCTCATTGCTTCCGCCGATGAAAAGACTTCAAGAACAGCAGACGCTCCGGAGGTATCAAGTACGATGCCATATTGAAAAGACCGCATGACAACGATTTTGTTTGCTTCTGTGATCGGCTGGCGGAGTAACAAAACTCCGCGCGGTCCGTGTGCCTTGGTCGCCAACTGCTGTCTTTTTTTAAGTTGTACTCTACTAAAGTAATCTTTATTTTACGCTTTCAATTTTTTACTTGTTCTCGGCACTGTACTTCCTGCGCGAGTCCATTTGACATGGTTACTTGTTTGCCAAGTAAAGGAGAGGGGCATCGCATAGGCGTAGCTGTAAAACACACCTTATTTCATTTTTAGTTTGTGGGTTTACACTTTTTTATGGCGAATGGTGTGCGTTATGCACGTTTAGGTACTGCCCCCCCCCCTCATTTGCATAGAAAGGTTACCTTGGATTGCCCCCCCCGAAAAAAATATCCTGGGTGCGTGCTTGAATTCAACTCAAGGACTACAATTACGCTATTTAACACAGGCAATTTTTTAACATTTTGTATAGTAAAAAATTAAACACCCTGCATAATACATTTCGTGGGGACTTTCATGTAAGCTTTGTACATATGCCCGCAAATACATCCGGAGAAACAGCGACCGACAGGCACGCAAAAACCGGTAAATTAGGCAAAGAAACCTTCGCTTTAATACCTTGAGTCATTCTGCGATTCTGACTATTCCTCGGCTAAACATGGATCAATCGACCATTAATATTTCTCCTATAGATGGCATTCGGTGGTGGCTGTTGTTTTACACTATTTATGCATTCTAAACCTTTGTTCTCACTTCGGATTATATCTGACTACGCTTCATTGCAAGATTGATTGATTTACTAATCGTGCAATCTGCCTCAACCATCCGAACTAAAAAAAAGAGTGCTTTTTTGTTGGTGTCATCACCGCAGACGACGCATATTTTTTGGTTTAGTCTCGAAAGTACATGGAGATTATAATCGGCCTTTCAAAACTTCCAATACCCGCTGCTGGGCAAGTTGGCTCATGATTTAGGCTTAAGAAGTAGCACAAGAAGGACAAGAGACAGGAAAGGCTCAGTCCTATTGAAATGCAACAGCGACGCGCCGTTTCTGTCTCTTCATGTCGTTTTTACTCCCTCCCCCACCACAACTGACCGCTGTTTAGGTGCCAGCAGACTGCACTGGACAGTTACTGCCGTCAGCAGTAATTTTAAGCATGAAATACTTTTAGCTGCCGTTATCGGCTACCTTCAGGAGAGGTTGAGCCAAAATCCAGAGCAGTTTTCATGGCACTCAAGACGAGCATTGGGCGAGAACGAAATAAGAACATCCGGGCATCGTTGTGAGAGCAAAACGAGACCATCTGGGCAATCAATCAAAACTTAGGAAAATCTGGTCTCTGGCCCTCGACCCCTTGTACAGGACCGCACTACATACGCTAATTACTGCCCAAACAAGTTTTAAAAAATATTGCTTCCGATTTCTTCCGAATGTTTGTTCGCAATATCACTCAAACTGTAACTTCTTGTACGCTGAAGTTTGTCATTTCCAACAGCGACGTTCAAAAGGCGGATATACAGTACACTGTATACTTGATTGTCACCTTTTGGCGCCGACACAGGGTTGCCTGTGCTCTTTTCAACGTCCGCAATTTGCGCCGCCTCCTTCGATAGAAAGTGTCTGGCCAGGCCTCCGGCGCACCGCGGAGATGGTTGCGAGCAATCGTCCATCCGCGACGCGCCGCTTACGCTGTTCGTCGTAATTATTCCGACCAGTCTACTTTGCCGCTAGCCATTTCGTGCTTACATCTGCTCTCTATTACGGGAAAGGCACTATTTTTTTGTTCCCTCCCATTTCCTTCATTTATCTATCTAGATATTTAAATAAACAACCAAATACTACTATTTTGTCTCTGCAACTTTGCCTAATAAGTGTCCGGCATGAGTGCGCACATTTTCAATCAGAGCAGCAGACCCTTTCCTTCGCTGTAGGTGACGGCAGAGGGCCACTTGGGTGTCAGGGGACAGCCGGTCGAGGTCAACATCAAGATCCTGGAGCCAAATTCGTTCCCGACGGACGCGGTCGACGAGACGAGCCTGTACCAGATGCACGCCCTCAACATCCTCGAGGGACTGAAGGCCACCATGACCGCCATGCTTCGGCGGGTGGCCGAAGGCACATACGGAGGCGAGAGTCGCATCCTGGTCGAGGCCCAGTTTAGGGGCGCCTTCGCCTACGACCCGACGGTCTCCAGCCTCCTGGTCGCGACGCAGAACTTGCGGCCGCCTTTCTACTGCCACCAGAGGACCGCGTCGAACCTGCCGCTGGGCACCAACGCCACTGCGGTCAGCGTCCAGTGCGACGGCGGAAAATTCAAGCCGTTTCTCAACCACGGCCTCGCTGCGACGGCCATGGTCGAAGCGGTGTTGTCGGTCATTATCCAGAAGTCCATCCACAACGCGACGGAGATCGAGGAACGGGCCAGCTGTTACAAGAAGCAGCTGAAAATCAGCGGCTCCGTCGACACCGCGACCCTGGCGTCCACCGCCATGGGCCTGTCGCTGTCCTTCTCGATGCTCAAGACGGCCAACATGGCACTGTGGCGGGACCTGAACCTTCTCAAGGAGGACCGCGCGGCGCTGCGGCTGTTCTTCCACCGTCACTGCCTGCGCCACTGCGGCAAGACGGGAACGCTCACCGGCAAGCACAAGTGCCACCTTGCTCTGGTCAACATGCGCGAATTCTTCACGGCCTATGGATGCAGAAATAACGCGCCAATGAGACCGACCGTACACTGCGCTATATAGCACTTTCACCTGGTAGTTGACTTTTATGCTGTAAAGGCTGCAGTTACGCGACCGACGGATTATTCCGATCGTTTGGGGGGGTGTAGAGAAATTGAAATCGCGGCTGTCAGAATGACTACGCGTCGCACTTGCTCGCATGACGCTACAACTTATTCAGCTTTTAATGTTATTGCGTTGCCTTATTCATGGTGTTACGAAATTGCTTATTTTCTTTCAATTGTGCAATATAATCACTGGTTTGTACGAGACAACGTGCAGGCTGGAAGAGCCACGAATAAGTCAAAATGCAGATTTTGGTTATTTATATTATTTATTTATTTAACACACACACACACACACACACACACACACACACACACACACACACACACATATATATATATATATATATATATATATATATATATATATATATATATATATATATATATATATATATATATATATATATATATATATATACACGAGCAAACACACAATTCTAGTTATACAATGTTAGCTAAGGCGTTCTTGATCAGGTTGTGACTTGTCATGGAGGTTACATGCGGAGGAAAGTGATCCCACTGTTCTGATGTCCGTGGTAAGAATGAATGAAAAAGCAAGCATCAGTTTTGCAAAAAAGAATACGAAATTTTAGTGGGTGATCTGAGCAGGATGAAACATATTGAGGAGGTGATATGAAATTGCGGAGATGAGGATGATGAAATATGGCGTGAAAAACGCTCAAACGAAATAACTTACGACGGGATGCAAAGGATGATAGGTCATGACTTGATCTCATGAAAGATATGCTTGCTGTTTTGTCGTAGTTAGAAAGAATGAATCGTGTAGAGTTATTTTGAACAATTTCTAGTGAACGAATTAGGTTATCATGGTTTGGATCCCAGATGGAGGCGGCATATTCTAGTTTCGATCGAATTAGTGTTCTGTACATGACTAATTTTGAAGATGGAGGTACTTTTGCGAAGTTACGATGGAGGTACCCCAAAATTCGATTAGCGTCGTTAATTATATACGAAATGCGGTCTGCCCAAGAAAGGTTCGAGGTTATGTGAATTCCAAGGTATTTATACGAGAACACAGTCTCCAGAGCAGTATTATTGCTGTGGCAAATGGACCAGACAGACGATGTTCTAGATATGCACATATCTTTGCATTTCCTTATGTTAAGTTCCATCAACGATATGTTACACCATTTGTTACAGCGCCAAGGTCAGATTGAAGGGCCTTAGTGTAATCAGCGCAGGTTATTCCTCGATAGACAACACAGTCATCGGCAAATAAGTTAACGTATGAAGAAACACAGGAAGATAAGTCATTCATGTAAACAAGAAAGAGCAAAGGGCCTAGTACCGTTTCTTGAGGGACCCCAGATCGAACAGCAGTATGCTCTGAATTAACGTTATTTTCAGACACGAACTGGGAACAGTTAGTAAGAAATATTTCTAGCCAAAAGAGCACTTCGGAGTTTATGTTAAGCTAGCGCAGTTTGTAGAGAAGCAGTTTATGACATACCTTGTCAAATGCTTTAAAAAAGTCTAGAAAAATGCAGTCAATTAGAGAAAGATCAAGGACGGCATGAAGCTCGTGAGGAAAAAATATTAGTTGGATTTCGCAAGAGTATGATTTGCGAAAACCATGTGATAATGAAAAAAACGAATTTAATTCAAGAAAGTTAGCAAGGTTTGAAAACAAAATATGCTGAAATATTCTGCAAGGAATGCTGGTGGAGGAAATGAGCCGGTAATTTAATGGTGATTGCTGGTTATCAGACTTGAAAAGTGGAATCACCTTGCCGATCTTCCATTCAACTGGCAGGGATCCCGTGTCCAATGATTGCTGAAGTAGCTTGGTTAATATAATGGATGAATACACATTTGTGGCTTTCAAAAACTTTGTGGTAATCCAATCGCAGGCGGGTGAAGAGGAAATCTTTAATTTGTTAATTATATTTTCCCTACCGCTAAAATGCATTATTATAGGAAACGCAATGGTGTATTCGGAGCATGAAAATTCTGGCAGTGAGACATTTACGCCATCAGAAAAGTTGCGCGAAAAAACGGTGTTAAGCACGGATGCACATTTCTCGGGCGAAATGGCACCACCAAAGCTATCGATAAGGGTTACTGTGTTATCAGCTTTGGAATTTACAGAGCGCCAGAACTTTCGCGAATGAGTTATCAGCATGCATGGTAAAGTGTTTTGTTGATAATTCTGCTTCGAGTTTTTAAGGGAGGTCATGTATTCTTCGGAAGCCTGTTTGTACGATTCCCAGCTCATGTTACTAGGACGTAACCAGGGTAATCTATAAAGCCGCCTTTTTTTCGTTTGCGAGCCGACTAACATTAAACCATGGTGCATTGCGATTTAACATTAGACGGTGAAGAGGGATGCACTTGTTGGTTAATTCAGCGACACTATAGCTGTAAGCATGCTCCAGTTGGACTGCGGTCGCTGAAGTGGTTAAAAAGTATGTCTATAAAAGTGCAGAGTTCACGGTTAATTGCCTCAAAGTTAGCGTTCTTGTAATCCCTAATAAACTTATATCTTTTTGATGTTTAGGGTCATGAAGTGTTCATCTGAAAAGTAATGAGTTAATGATAATTTAAGCCAGATAAGCATGTAACGTTAGAAATAAAATCGGGTTCAGATGTTAGCAGCAGACGAAGAATATTCGACACGGATGGCGTTATTCTAGTAGGTTGACGGACTAGCTTGCCGGACAATTCGTCAGACATTACCATCACTTGTGATTTTATTGCAATGACAGCAACATCCTCATCCACTCTATTGTAACCCAACCTTGCCTGGACTCAGTCAAGTTGTAACCACTGAATATGTTTAATGTTCGTGCGTATTTTGTGTCGGGCACACACGTCTGAATCATTCATTTCTGATCAGGGCGAATTAGCAGCTAGACTTTGATACTTGTCAGCATTAATTTATTTAATCACGTGTACAGACTTCCTAGAGCGCTTAAAATATAGAAGCGAGAAATAGCGGTGGAGATCGAGAGGCGTACAAGTGTGCTACATAGATAGAGCACCGTGTTTCGAGTTAAGTTTCCTTTAAATTTACGTTTAAGTTTATTGAAAACGTCTTCATTTAGGTTTGAAACAAGCGCCAAGCGCAACTTTTTTGTTTTTTCTGTGTCATTATTTTTGTTTGGTGTTTTTTCGTTGGTTTTACATGCACATAGGCATGGTGCCGTCATTTCTTGTTCTGTATTAGAAAACGAGCAGGCTCCTGCTCACGTTGCGGCTTAGAGGGACCTCGTACTGCTTGCACACGGTGCATGCTTTGCATTTCTAGGTGTTTTTGCCTAGGCGATTGTATGGTTTGTGCACTGTTCAAGCGAACCCCTCAAGTAGCTTTCGTTCGTCTGGACCAACACGACGGTGTACGTGATGACAGCACCCATGATCTGAAAAATAGAACGGGGAACACACGTGTGGGAATGCAGTTGCAACCTTCGCCACATTTTCAGCAAATGCGCGAAGTGGGGCTTGCTATCACTCTCGCGTTCGATCTAAAGGCATTTGTCAAATCACAGCCAGTTGTGTATGTGTGAAGTGCGATTTTATCGATGTATCCAGCTTAAGACTAAACGTAGAAGACAGATGCACCCGGGCTGCAAAATTAAATTGCGGGGTTCACCATCCCGTAACAGTTCAGAATGCCATAGGGGACACCGTAGCGGAGGAATTCAGGATCATTTCGAGCGCTCCGAGTTAACTTGGACCCGAGCCGAGCGGTACACGGGCGTTTTCTCGTTCCGCTCTCGTTGGAATGCATCCGCCGCGACCGAGAATCGAACCCGGGACCTCGTGGCCCAACAGCACGACGGCATAGTCACCTCGGCGAGTATACCGTATGGGCTATTTCTGAGAGGGAGCATAAAATCAACGCTTCTCAGTTAATCTTTGCTGTCCCCTGTTGCGTTCCGCTGGCAAGCGCCGCGGTGCAGTCGCCCACCGGGGGATCGGAGCGCGATGTGGCTCCGAGATGCCCTCCGAGTGGTGATCGCAGTGTACGCACGCCACGTCGCGTTGTTGTCGCCTCCGCACGACGGAGATTAGCCAGCGCCCAACAATAGATAAAGAGGGGTAAAACAATCAAGAACGAAACATTAAGCAAGTAAAGCAACAGTTTTTTTATTGTTCCATTCATAAATATTAAAAAAATAAAGTACGCTATGGTCGGTAACCTAGTAGCGTACTTGTTTTTTCAAGCCGATGAAGTGACGTTAAAGCGTGACGTAAAAAATGTTAAGTAACCGAGCTGCCGCCGGCACGTTGAACCATTAAACATGCAATTTTCTTAAGTGTGCCCCTTCGTTTCTTCAACCATATATACACATATATACTGACGCGATGATATCGATGTGCGTGCGATTAGATAAACATTCGTTTTAAAGCAACGGTGAAACGGTTCCGGGTGACAGCGAGAATACCAGGATTGAAAGCCTTATCGTTTTACGTAGATATTTTAGCTTTTGGCGATACGCAGTACATGCAGGCTCAATTGCAACACATCTCGCTCTTGAGCAGCTTGATCGAAGATGTACTTGACGCGATTAAGGCTTCACATCGCGTCGTCATGTCATTCTTATTTTCGTGCCCTATATATGCTTCTGTTTTCCACACCCTTGTTCGATGTCACCCAGACGTACGTCATTATACGAAATACACCAACCTCGTTCATGCGCTATTTCCCAAAGCGAAATACAAGGAATCACAGTCGTTACTCACATCGGCGAACGTCGACAGGTCCACCACAAAGAACCCGCAGCCCGTAAACCTGAGGTCGTCGTGCTTCATGCTGTTCAGCATCATCCGCAGCTGCGAATAGGAATGTCTAGTGGCGCCTACTGCCGGAGATTTCGGTGATCGCATGCCGTGAAAGCACATTTCGCGCTCGTCTGACGCATCTGCCCCATGTGTGACCTTACGACCAAATCATGCCTTGAATAGGAAGGAAAGCAAGCCGCATTCGCAGTTTGAAGGGATGCCCTAGAAATGTACTTGATCAGTTCAACCTAATGAAGTACTCATTCAAAACGCTATTAAAAATTAGGTGTGTCCGAGTAGACATTGTCAAATCCGTGACGTCACGGCGAGCTGGTGACGTCTAAGGTGCCGTCCGCCATCTTTTTTGGTTTTTGCATTTTTTTTCTTGCTTGCCCAGCCTCCTCCTATAAGGGTGGCTTTTCTGTTTCCTTTCTTTTTTTGTTTCGGTAGACAGGCAGTTTGGTCTAAGTCGAGAAAGAACATCTCGACAGTGACCCTTTCATCAGTTGAAATGTCTTTTATACACCTGTTACACGGGCACTTGCAACGGCCGTTAACGCAAACGGCAGTTGAACGCCGCAACGGCCGTGGGAACGGAACGGTGGTGGCTGCGCTCACACGGCACTTTCCATGTTCAGTAGGTGCACTGCCGTTTCAACGAGTTATCACGTGACTCTTGAACTTTTTACCTCGCCAACTCGAAAAAATTTTGTTTCTGGATCCAATTCGATCCATTGCTTTGCAAAATGGCTGCGTTTGTAGTGGTTTCAACGTGGTGAAGCGTCCGATTTCACGTTCCATCGCTTGTACTAACCGCAGCACCACTGTGCATTTCCTTGTTTCTTTCGTACCGCGAGTGACCATCTGCGCGATTCAGTAGGTGCAGTGTTTAACGTGGTGCAACTTTGCGACGCGCATCCGAGAACAGCCGTGGAATGCCGCTTAGCCGGCCGCTTATGAATGCGACCGTGATCGTCCACCCGATTTGCTTCTCCTGGTTGCGCACTACGGGGCCTTGTCTGCAAAAAGGGCTCAACCGCAAGCTGTGCGCATTAAGAAAGCGTCAATCAAGAAGAAGGCGGCCGAGAAGCGATGCCGCATCCTCGCTGCACTCTCTGTCTGCCAGGAGTGTGCGGACGCTTTCCAGACGACCGTCCTGGTACGACACCACCGTGCCGACGTTGTCGGATCAAGATTTCAAGGCCAACTTTCGCGTGACTCGTTCCACATTGGCCTACATCGTGAGCTCGTGTCCCTCACGGGAGGATACGAACATGCGAACACCCCTACACCAGCGCGTCGCCCTCTCGCTGCACAGACTGGCTGAACAGAGCTGGTTGAACAGTGCCGTCATCCTTGTGTACACGGGCGCATTGTGTTTCTGAGCTCGCAGTTCGGCAAAGTGATCCTGCCACAAGTTGATAAGTAAATGAGTCAGTGACGCTGTCCAGGCAAAGCGTTCTTGCGTCGGCGCGCTCGCCTGCCGCGGGGACACGTTGCTGCTGGGGACTGCCATCTTGCCTATTTCACGAGAAAACAGACGGAAACGGTGGCGGAACGGAGACCGGCGAGTCAATCGCCGTTGGATTTCCAACGGCGCTCGCGCTGCCGTGTAACTCCGCCTAACGGCCGTTAAGGCCAATGGCCGTTTCCCTTAACGGCCGTTCGAGTGCCCGTGTAACAAAAGGGGCATTAAGTGTTTCATTTGAAGCATATCGTTGATGCTCTTGAATGTGTTACTGGGAACGTTCACTGCTCTCGATTATTTAATATAGACCGTTGCTTATCTGTGAGCAGGCAGAATTTAGCTAAGACATTAAAACGACGCAAGCCACAATGAACAAACCTGTGCTAGCAGGTCGTCGGAGTAATCAGCCATTGACACTCCTTGCACTGCGCTCCGCAAATCGATGACCTGAAATGTAACAGCGTGTCCATTATGCCACATTTTTCAAGCCAAAAATTGTATGAAACTGCTTTTGGTTACTTGACGCCCATGCGCTTGTCTGTAGACTCCAACATGGTATCTTGTTTATATTTGTAACTGCTAAGGTATGGTTGTTGTAAACTTTGTGGGCCTCAATCTATTTTTTTCTTTGAGTTACCCGCCTTGGTTGCTTAGTGATTTTGGCGTTGAACTGCTAAGCACGAGGTCGCGGGATCAAATCCCGGCCACAGCGGCCGCATATCGATGAGGGCGAAATACGAAAACACCCATGTGCTCAGGTTTATGTGCACGATAAAGAACGCCAGGCGGTCAAAATTAATCCGCAGTCCCCCGGCGTGCCTCATTATCAAAATTGTGGTTTTGTCGCGTAAAACTCCATTTAAAGAAAAACCTTTTAAATTCTTATTTTTCCGATGTTAGGTAATTTCTCTGATCGACGGCCAAAGTGTGTGCGCATCTCGTGTTCGGAATAGCCGCACAAAGGCTTACGGCTCCCTTCATGCGGTGCGTGGTGACGGTGGGCAGCAGGACGCTGAGCCAGTGCAGCGAGCCGAAGAAGAAGAAGAAGAGTCGGACGCGGAACTCCAGCTCCGGGATGATGGTGTAGTAGGCGGCCGCGCACAGGATGGCCACGCTGTACGCGTAGGCATACAGCAGGCTCGGACCGAGCAGCGAGCTGGCCAAGTCGACGCAGTTCTTCAGCAGCGCCAACTGGACGCGCATGTGGTCCACCAGCAGCACCTTCCTGCGAACGCGCGCTCCGCATAATTAAAGGGACCCTGAAACGATTTTGGCGATTTTCTACAAACGTACTGAGTCGTTAGAGTAGGTTCTTCTGATCATTAATTGATGCATCTAAGTGCTCTGCGTAAAGCGTGTAATTTATTATAAGGTTTTAAAAATACACATCGCTGCCGATCGCAGCGCACTGCTCGGCGGAATTTTAAGCCGCCCCTACCCATATGATGCAAATAACCCATATTACGTCACATGGGCGAGCTATCTGATTGGCCGACCAGGGCGCGTGGTCGATAATTTTTCCAACTTTATGGGGAACAAATGATGCTCGTAATAGTTGGAATGTTAGTTACTTTGTTTTTGTAAAAAGAAAATAACTTAAAGAGAATACACAAGAATAGTTTTTTAGTACACTTCAGCACTTCCGGCACACAGCAAGTGTCGTTTGCTTGTGTTACAACGTACTCCATTTTGACGAGAGCTCCGCTGTCAGAGTCGGTCTCAGTCTTTTCGCGAGCACTATGATTCGACTTTGTTGCCTTGTGGACTGCAACCCTAGCGACCTGCAAACCGCGAGTCCAGTATTAGGGCAAGCGCAAGGGGACAGGGTCTGGCCGCTTGACTGTGCCGGGATGAGCCACGAGATGAGCAGAAGGGCAAATGTGAACGGTCTGCACGGTGCAGCCACCTGGTGGCACAGAGCTCAACCATACTCAGTAGCAGCAACGAAGTGTATTCTTTGCTGCTGGTGTGTATTTTTCGCAGGAGTGTAATCATCAACACGTTGAATTATGAATGTTTAAAATGCTTTACACTTGGTTAGAGCAATATTAGCGCTTTGTTTGACTGGTTAAGCGCTGCGCCAGCAAGTGTCTGGACCGTGCAGACCGATCAGGCTGTTCACGTACGTCTACGCTAAAGTTCCTTCATCAGCTTGAGTTTATGCCTCCAGTCATTTGCCGAAATGACCAGCTTGCGTGTTTTTAGCGGAGTACCGGACACGTTCGGCGCTACGACAGAATGCTCGCAACACACGCTGCTTCGATAGCTCTCGGTCGACGGCCAAGCGGCTAGCGGAGAGGTCTCGCGCGGGAGGGGGCGTGCTCCTAAACAACCGGAAGTGAACGATGTGACGTTGCATCGTGACGCTGAACCAGTGAAGGCGGAGCTTAGCGCCGCTCGCTCGGCGAGCGAGTTGAGGAGGAAAAGCATAGCTAGGGAGGAGGGTAACTTCTAATCGCTTGCAGCTCCATTATTGCGTAACGCTTCACTTAAATTGTGGTGCGAATGTTCTACTTAAGCTGTACCCTACGCGCTTACAAAATTTGTCCGAACCGTTTCAGGGGCCCTTTAACGTGCTTCTGCCACCGCGTCGTCGTAGGTGGTTTTCTTAGATCTCCCCGCCTTGCAGACTTGCCGGGCGTACTCGCTCTGCTGCGGAACGTCTGGCACAAGAGTTGAACAAGCTTGTGGCATTTGATCAACCACTTCACTGTAGATTCGCTCTAAATAGATCCTAAGATACGCATTGGGTGGACGTAATTTCTTTTTCTATAAATTCGGGGCGTTTGGCCGATGTGTTGATGTGTTGATGACCGAGCGACAGTGCATGAACTTTCTGTTAGGAATACATTATTGTTATTCTTAGCTTTCTGCTAAGAATACGGTACATTGCAAATCATGCGAGGCCAGATTCACCAGTGTGAGCGTAATGGGCAGAAGTAACGAGGTGCTTCCACGAAAATGTTGGAGGCATAATACATGAAAAGAAAGAAAGATACCTGTCTTAGCGATACGTCTGTGATGTTGTGCGATTCCGTGTTTGAATTCTTAAGATGCTTTTTTAAACTAGCACGTGTCTTGTTATTGACCGATCTAGGCTGGTACGACGCGCAGAAACTTGCCGCGCATGTGTGGCTGGCTACATATGACGCAGTTTCCTACGAATAAAGATAGTTGGCGCCCATTCCTTTCGCCTGTCTTTTCCTTGGTGTTTTGCGTCTTTTTCGGTGTATAAAGCACGCACTGCAGCCAGCCCAACAACAAGCTTTATTCTGATACTCCCAATGCGCATTAAAATTCTGGCAGTAGAACTTATCTCACGGCGACTGTGGGCATCAGTGCGATTATATGTATAACATTCAAGCAATGTAGCGACGCACTGCATTGCTGATGACATGTTTACTTGAGCCTGTAAAGCAGGCTGAGAATGATAATCGCATTAATGCGCCCACTCGCCAAAGCGCCACCACAGACCACAGCGCCTACACCGGGGGGCCCCAAACTACGGCCCGCGGCTGGATCAGACCCGAAGAGACCTCCGGACCGTCACCCGCGGTGGTCCTTCCGATGGCGGCCGGACCGTAGGCAGGCCGTTATTCTTCGAAAATTCCCCACTCTTCTCCATAATACCTTGGGCTATGGGGCTTCTTCCCGAGAGCCGGCTTCACTGCAGTTACGCGATCAGGCCGCCTCGCCTGACGACGCATCCGCAGGCGCCTCGCGGCCGACGAGGCATCTCCTCGAAACGGGGAGAGAAAAGACTTTATTGATCGGGAACGAATCGTCGCCCGCTCGAGTTTACGCTACGACTGGGGCCGTATTCTGTAACGGTTCCTTTGGGAACCGGTTCCTTTTGGCTGTTACGTCTGGATTACGTAACTCGGAGAAAGAGTGGAACGGGGCGGCATGAGGGGAACCAATCAACGAGCGGCGGTCTGCTGGAAGATCACGTCATCATTTTTGTTTGTACTTGGGGGACTGTATAGCAATTAAAGGATGTTGCTGGTTTGATAAAAAAACATTGGTTTCTACAGAACACTTGCAAATATATTTTCAGTAATAAATGTGAGCTTGCGGCGCAGACCGCTACTGGGAGTTGTAAGTTTATTTCTGTTGTTTTCTTATTTAGTCGCTAGGTGGTGTGCCATACGCTATGCAAACAAGTTGCCTCGCTTTGTTTACGTTTTGGACATATTTCTTTTCTCTATGTTTTGGACTTGCCAGTTTGCGCGCCGCGGATCCAAAACGATGTCCTCGCAGAAGGTTAGGCTGCTGGGTCCTCATGTTTCAGCGAGGCAACGCGATATACTCGTGTCATTTGTTGAAGAGCACCCCTACCTTGCGAAGGCGTCGTGTGTGCTGGGTCAACAGCTGACGGCGGCGCGCAAGGAGGAGCTCTCGCAGCAAGTGATTGCCTTGCTGCCCGGCAGTGAAAACTGCAGCCCAATGGCGCGGCGTGTGGAAGAAAGACGTGTATAACGTCCGCCGTGATGCAGCCAGGTAAGCACACTCGTTGACGGAGCTTTTGCGCACCATATTCTAACAAACGTGTTAATCACAGAGGAACCGGAGGAGGCAGCCTGCCCGGACCGCGAGGGCGGGCGAGCGCCATCGGAGTCTGCCCGCCGTTCTTTGAGCCCGACGAAGAGGTGAACATCAGGCGCATGGGTTTCAATAGGTCAACGCCAAGTCGACGTGCTGTCGCGATTCGCTCAGTCACCGCCGTTATGGCTGATGTGTGGTCGCGCGCTAGTGTTGCCGCTCAGAAGATGGCCCGAGCTTGAGCGGAAATCGTCAAGCTATTTACTATCGCTTGCGTCAAGTAAGGTCGACATTTTTGTTTAATACCTTTCATCAGTATTTCAGTCTACTCATTCAAACATTAGGGGGGTTAATAGAGTTGATTTTCCGGTCGGAGCCGGCGAAATGTCTGAGGTTGTATTTAGTGTGACGAGCATCGAGTGATTATTACAGAGTTTGAAACGAACAAAAGTGTGTGGTCCGGATGATATCCCTACATCATTCCTTATAAATTGCTCGGGCATCTTTGTACTTCTGTCGCTTATTTCAAAATTTCTTAAATAACAGCGTTGTTCCTGGTGATTGGAAACTAGCGCGAGTGGTGCCAATTCATAAGAGTGGACAGAGGAACAGAGTTGAGAATTACGGACCAGTATCCTTAACTAGCATTTTATGTATGTAAGGTTATGGCACATGTGTATACCTGCATCATGTCTCATCTTGATAACAATAACCTTCTTCATCCTAGTCAGCATGGGTTTCGGCAGGGTTTTTCGTGTACGACACAATTGGTTGCATTCACTCATGAGCTAGTCTCACCAGTCGACAAGAAACAAATTGTTGATTGTATATTTCTGTATTTCAAAAAAGCTTTTGACGTCGTTACGCATAGTCTACTGATCGCTAAACTTTGACTTTACAAATTGGTTGAGAAGGTTATCGCATGTATTGCCGAGTATCTTCGCTCAAGACAGATGTCTGTGGCTCTCAACGGATGTTCCTCTGAATACGTACCTGTGACTTCTGGGGTTCCCCAGAAGTCACATTCATGGCACCACTTCAGGCATTACATCATTTACAGCATGGTTTCCAAAAAGGATTTTCTTGCGAAACCTAACTACTAGAATTCACGTCAGACTTACGCTTTCATATGAACAGTAATAAACAAATTGACTGCATCTTTTTGGATTTCTCGAAAGCATTCGATCGTGTAGCCCATAGTCACCCGATATCAAAGCTCTCAGCAATTAAACTCGACTCACTAACCCTATCATGGATTCGCAATTTTCTTACTAATCGCGAACAGTTCACTGTTGTTGCTAACTTTTCCTCTGGCCTCTTTGACGTCACCTCTGGTGTACCTCAAGGCAGTTTACTTGGGCCTCTTCTCTTTTTAATTTACATTAATGACTTGCCGAACAATATATCATCTTCTGTACGATTATTATTTCACAGATTTGTTCACACAGTTGGCCTAACCTTATCAAACCTGAAAGAAGCATCCTCGACGTCACAACGACTGAACAATCAGTTCAGCTACACCCGAATTTATGGCAACACACAACGCTTTTAATTTTTCAACTTTGCCCCGTGCGGTCCGTTTATGGAACGCACTACCAGATACCATTGCATGCCAATCTAAACACACCGCATTTCGCAATCTGCTAAGCAATCAATATGCCGTTTCAATCGTCTAAACACGTCATGTCTTTTGTAATTTACTTGAATTTTTTTCTACAAGTTAAAGAATTTCAGCGCTCCCAATTTTTTTACAATACTTACTACTGTATAACATGTAAAAACGTTTACAATGTTATTATGCTATTATGTTGTTGTTTACCATTTATTGTTATTGCTCTACATATTGTATTTGCTAATGTATTAATTTTCCATGTTCTGTGTGCACTCCTTTCATTATGCTGATGTTTATTTCTTTCCCGATTCAATATTACTATGTTACCGTATTTCCCCCTTACACTATGCCTTCTCGAAGGCCTGTAAGGTACACGTAAATAAATAAATCAATATTTAGAATGTTTGCAGATGACTGTATATAAGGTCATCAACAGCGAATCTGACCAACAAGCACTACAATATGATTTGGATTTGATTGCCACATGGTGTGAAAAATGGAAAATGTCACTGAATGAGCAAAAGAGTGTCCACGTCACCTTTACCGGGAAGCGCTCATATGACAGCAATCGTAACACTATAAATAATGCTACTCTTGAACAAGTGTCAGAATATAAATACTTAGGTGTATTTTTTTCTGCTGATCTAAGGTGGAACAGACACGTTACTCATGTTAGGAACAATGCTGTCGGAGCATTAGGTTTCTTGAAACGTATCTTTAGTAGCTTGCCACAGAAACTTAGGGAGCAACTGTATTTCACACATGTGCGCAGTACACTAGAGTATGCGTGTGTTTGCTGGGATCCATATACTACAGAACTTGTAGATAAACGAGAAAAAGTGCAGAACAGGGCAGTTCGGTTTGTCCTTGGCAATTATGACAGGATGCTTAGCATGACAGAAAGCAAAAAGACATTAAATTGGCATCTTCTCGAACACCGTCGCCGAAACCTCAGATTAAAATTTCTTCATAACATATACCACTCTAATGCGGGGATAGCCAGGTAATTGTATTTTCAGCCGCCCACATGTTTCTCAAAGGCGAGATCACAAATTAAAAATATGTGAGATTCCTTTTGACGCTCTATTGCATGAATTATGAAAAGTCATTTTTTTCAGCTTTCATTATTGATTGAATGAGCAAACACGACTGTAATAATAAAGATAAAGCTTTGTGCCAAATATGGCACACCATGAAGATGGCTGAGCGCTCTTGCAGCCATGGGCGGAAAACAAACCTTCACGGACGGTGGTCTTTTTAGTGCGATGTGGGGAATGAAATGAAACAGTTGTTTGCTGCATTCAGGCACAGATGAATGTTGCACTTCCTCTATCTTACCAACGACTTGTTTGTGCAAGGTGGCCGCTTACATCTTTGTTTCTTCTCGTCAAATTCTGGCCAGTGGCCGACTTGGTCAGATCGGTCGTCTTTGGGTGGCATTGCGGCCGCTGGTCCCTGTGCTTTTTTCGACTTGAACCTGGAATTCGATGTCCTGACTAGAAGTCCTTCCTGGTCGCTAGTTGGGTAGGCACTTGTTATGCGAGGTAAGGCATTCTGCAATTTCTGCTTTTAAATGAGCCAGCGGTAGTACTTGTCTCCTCCTAAGCTGCTCCTGCACCCTCCTGTACAAGACCCATGCTGTTACTACCGATAAGTCTAGCATAGGCGTAAAAATTCGAAAGTGCCATTTCTTCGACCTCTGATATGTATGCAGTAAAGTCCAAACAGTGAGTGCAGCAGGTCAACACCACCCATGTGCCTGTTATGGACCTTTACTACGCTGGGGCAATCAATTTCGCGAAACACCTTGGCGGAGGTAAACCAGCGCTTAGTCTTTTGGACTGGATCTCTCCCAACAAAGCTCGGCAGAAATGTCACTGCGCGGTTATCGTATCAACGCACACACGATAACTCCACGTCATGTATCGCGTTTGTGAGTGCCTCTGAAGCACCACGTCCTTTACATTTCAGTTCCTTTTCGCTTTTCAGGCGGCTGTTTGGTAGACAATTCGCCCTTACCGTACCGATCGTCAAAATTCCATCTTGTGATAGAGTGACCTGCAACTTCGGGCTATTGAACAGATGGTAGCACGTTACCATATTTTGTATTTCAAGTTCATACTGTGCCAATATGGCACACACCGATTTCGGTTTCTCTGCTGTAGTTGCAGGCAAAATTGAGAAAACTAGTAACTGCCTTGAATTGACGAGACCAAAAAATATGCCAAAATAATTTTTCTATGCTTCTGCGGTCGAAATTTTTCAGAGAAAAAAAAAACAATTGCTCGTGTTTGCCCCCCTCCAAGTTTCACGTTGCATCCCAAAATCTACTTCACTTCTGTCTTGCGTATCGCTCAAGAGATGGCAGCACTTGCTCATAATAAGTGCGCATAACTATGAGATTTACTCTGATGGTATCACATTCTCAACTGGGAATCTCACACAAGCGAAAAAGAATGGTAACTGGTATGTGCCAAATATGGGACGTCATGCAATAGAAGGTTAAAAGCGACGCTTTCCGCTACTCTTTCTATGTTCGTACTATAAGAGATTGAAATACTCTACCACCTGACACTGTCTGTATTTGTTCAAATGATGATTTCTTCCATGCTTTATGAATGTAATTTTGAGTGTTCATTTATATGAGTTGTACCCTCCCTGCTGTAATGCCTGAATGGCGAAGCAGGTACCCAGTGAATAAAATAATGTTTCATTGTCATGATTTTGTTTATATTGTGTTATAGCGTAGTTGCACCTTGTTAAGCAGCAATTACGAGCATTATGTGAAATCATGCGTGCAAGAAATGCAATGTTGAAGCAACTCTTGAGTTTAAACAAAGCAGTAGTAAGCATGAGTGTCTGCTATGTAAAGAAATCCTGCTCCAAAAAGTGCTTGGCATGTCTCGTTTGTTGCTATACGTTTCAATATGTGCTATACAGATTGCTTTGAACGACATTTCAGTTGCTGTGCAACTTGTGCTGTGCTTGTGTGTCACACATGAACAGACACCTTCAGCTTTGGAACAATGCATACTGCACAGTAAAATAGGCATCGCAAAGCAATATTCAACTATGCAAGATTGGTTGCCATTCACCTTGGAAATAACCTTTATTTTAAGAAAATTCCCTGGCAAGACAATATTTAAAAGCACAGTGAACAAAGCAAAGGAGTAACATAATGGCACATGGCTATTTGTCACTGCATGTGTATCTGTCATGCTCAACATAGACAAATCATGTGCTTTTCACTACCGCAGTATGCAGCATACTACGATTAGCCACATGTGAGCACACGCAATGTGTTATGTTGAAGTGCACGGCCTATTTACTTCATGAAAAGAAAAATAAAACATGTTCCACCAGCACATGTCTCCGCCTCATTTGCCAGCGAATGCGCCGGCGCACACTTTGCAGGTAGGCAATGCGCAAATTTCTGGGCAGCCGAAACACACCAACTATGGATTCGCGCACCGCACGGCCTCATTGAAACAAAGCTCGAGAAGGCTGTACAGGGTGCGCCTGCGGTGGCACCTGTACTTGAAGCGGCACTTGTGCCTGGGCTGGCCGCTGTGCGCTGTCGTCATGTGCACCGTCATCATCTGGGTCGTCTGGCAGAGGCACGCCTGCTGCAAGGCAGAGGTTATGCAGCGCTGCACAAGCTGCAACAATAGTGGCTGCTTTCTGAGGCGAGTAGTGGAGCACCCGATACATCTGCAGGCATCGGAAGCGGCTCTTGACGACTCCTATGTACCGCTCAACGGCATTTCGCATTGATGCGTGTGCCTCATTATAGCGCCCCTCTGCCGTGAGGCGATTTGGGTGACCAGGCACAGGAGTCATGATCCATGGCGCTAGCCGGTACCCAGAGTCCCCTGTAAAGTGTTGCATGTTAGTGAACGAAATGGATACATTAAGGCGCAATGCAAGAACACAGTCTACGCCAGGGCCCTTTTACAACAGGAGCGGGTCTTGGATTTATTGTTGCAATATCTATCAAACATTGACCTTCCCGGAAAGTTGTAAAGAAAGTTCAACTCATTTTAAAGAAAAGCCCTATTTCACCTGTTGTCTTGGCTGCAAATCTCTATCTCAGGTTAAGTTGGACATGTAATATTTATTTCATACTCGTGGTTTTCTGCTCCGTTCATCCCATTTGCCCCTCCCTAAATGTACATCTTCCACTAAAACTTATTACTAAAACTTCAGAAGTCTTATTTTATGAAACACTTCTAAGGTCTACTCTCGAATATGCTGCCAGTATCTGGGATCCTTGCTCTACCTTTCGTACCTCTTCTCATGAAGGTACCCAAAATCGAGCTACCCGTTTGATCCTTTCTAATCACTCCAGCACCACATGTCGCTGCAACTAAAAAAATCACACACATTGCGACACAAAGCAAAATAGCGCAACTTGCACCATTCTACAATATATACTACACCGATCACTAACGTCGATGCCGAAAGTTTCACGCACACGCTTATTCCTTTGTTCCAAGGACAGGGACCAGGTCCCCGAGTCCATTGTCACCAACCCTTTTCCACCATACTTGTAAACTGCCATTTCGACGTGTTCTGTAGAATTCCACCCCTGCCTGTAGCGCTCCACTTGGCATTCAGTGTATTGAAATTAATAAATAAACAGCATAACATGTCAGCTGTTGTATACATGCTGGTACAAATATCTGCCTTTTAAGAGAGACTTGTTTCTCTCGATAGTCGCTGCAGGTTCATTAGGTACCGCTGCATTCACAACACATTTCTAGCAAATCACGCTTTCTTAAAGTTTGCTAGGATGCAAAACTATTTGACTGTGTATGTTTTACATGTGGAAGAAGCACTGCTACTTAAGGTGCACTTACCAAGCAAGACTTCTCCATGAAGTAACAGGCCACGAGTGAGGCGGCGGCGAAATGTAGAATGCCTCCAGACGAATGAATCGTGGCACGATCCCGGAAACCGTGGGTCAATTTCCAGGATATTCAGCTTCGCGTCGCACACCTCATAAGGGAAAGCAAAGAGAAGGTGTCAGTGCCACTGCAACAAATATGTGGCACAACCTTTTGCTTACAACACTACTTGCCAAACAGTTACTGTTCAGTCAGTGAACACAATTACAGAAAAGGAGATATCAATATACGCAATAGGCAGTTGAACTAATGATCAGCATGATAACAGTGTCATCTTAACCTACAAATGCAATGTTGGCATGTGTTCACATGCTCATGTATGGCGTGCGGTAACAACACAATGCGCAAAATAATTCTTTTGGTTTCTTCCGTCCATATTGTATAAGATTCTGCTAAAGAGTGAACCTATGTTTTTTTTTTTTTTCAGACAAAGTGCCTATTACAAGCGAAAGAACGCGGAAACAGCATGTGCCGTATTGACAGCTAGAGCAAATGGGTGTCCACACATTCTCATTCTCCCTCACACCATTTTCATTGATGGGATGCTCCTTTTCGCGTTTACAGTCTGTTGGCCACAATGCTTTAGTTTTACGTCGAATAAGAATCACAAGGGCTCGTCTTCTGTTAGGATCGCTCGCAGACGAAGACTCCCTTCACTGCTACGGCGTCTATTCCGGTTTAAGTCGCGCGTAATGAGTTTACATTGTAGCATCGAAAAGGCTATTCAACTGTGATTGGAGAGCACTGAAAAAGTGCGGCCGTGTTCTATGCAAAGATCAAAGTCGTCATTACACATACAACACAAACGCTACTTTCTCTAATAGGAACGCAAGTATTGCCGGCAATTGATGAAAAATAACGAAACGAAGTTTTTTACAACGTGCACTCGCGCAAACACATATCGAAAATATTTGTCAATGAACAATACTCACGACCATGCAGTTGAGGGTGTAATACCCTTTACGGCTCCAGTACGATTCCGTTTCGCCGGGGCCGAGCTTCTTAGGGCGAACGATGGCTATCAGACTCCCGTCCACACATCCTAGAACTCCTGGAATTTTTCCACGGCTAAGAAAGCCTTCCTTGACGGCGGCTTTCTGTTGCGCCGTGGATGGGAATCTAACCCATCCTTTTTCCTTGCCCGCAACCGTAATGGCCTTGGCGACAGCTGTAATGATCCGGCTGACCGAAGGCTACGACAGTGCAATCGCTTCTTCATTCCCGACGCACTGTTGAAAGCTCCCGGTGGCAAAAAACCGCAGCGCGCACAGCACTTTCATCGTAGTGTCGACACCACGCAATCTTCGAGGTCCGAGATGTCCTTCCAGCTCATCGCAAAGACGTCGCACTATGTCTTTGGAGAGACTAAAATGCCTTCGAAACTCTTCTTCGGCCATGCCGAACGCGTCGCGTCGTTGCCTCTCGTCGCGTCGTTGTCTTTCGGCACTCGCCAGCAGCACAACCAAGGGAGCCGCCATTGCCGTCTCTGTCTCGTCTCGTCTAGGTGCCGGCTCGTCAGCTGGCGCGAGATTAGCCGGCAGCCGCGGTTGCCCTAGCAACCCTCGACATCATGCTCGCCTCCGCGCGCGACTCTCAAACGAACCACTTCTCCGCGGTTCCGCTCCTAGCAGGGAACCGGTTCCTTTCCAGAAGATTGGCAACCTGTGTGACGTCATCAAAATTTGTCGTCCCGCCCACCAGGGATGACGACATCGAAGCGCCGACCAATGGCAACAGCCGAAAGGAACCGGTTCCCAAAGGAACCGCTACAGAATACGGCCCCTGCTTTTCCCTCCGCGTGGCCATCGCGTGCCACGCCGGCCTTCGACGCGTTCGTCGTCGAACTAGACGCACGTGCATTCAGGTGCTGCGGTCGACGGTGGGGCTTTGTCGCCCTCATCCATCCACAAGACGTCAGTAAAAAGACAAGTGCGGCAAGCTTTCCGAGACGTTAGTCACAAAATCTTCGTAGTTCGTCGAAACTTCGCGTTCGCAAGCATGCAAAATAGAAACGATAATGCTCCTTTTCACACATCTGGTGCAACGCTATGGAGGCTAGATAGGCTTTTCGCAGTGGCTGCGTTCGCGCCTAGAAACAGTTTGGCGTTTTCTGACCAATTTTTGCGAAAATGTCCTTCACAGTAAGGCTCAGTTACGAATGAAAAGGAAAATATCTTAGAAATAAATAAACCACGTACTTATGCGGCTACTAACACGTTGTCTTATATCACTTTGCTGTTCGTTGTTTTTATTTTTAGCGTTATTTATTTGCAACCCGCCGCGGCATTTGCTCGCCAACCCGCCGAGCACATGCTGCCGGTGCGCAGCGAAGTTTTCATGAAAGAACGCCCGCGGAGTGATTCATTCTGGTGACCAAACTTCTTGCCTAGCCTTCACAGCGTTACACCTAGTGTATGAAGCCGAGTACAGAACGATTACTCGACAAAAGCTTGTTTTTTACTCGTCCTGAAACAATAACATAAAAACATGCACGAAAACGTCGGTAAAGCCTTAAGTACAAGAATTTCAAAGTATGCTGGTACATTCCATAAATTTCTGCGATATACGGACATTAACAGATAATATAGCGGTAGCAGAAAACTATTCGCTTAGTTTCACGATCGTCATCGATGGTTTTTTTTACATAACTTTTCCTCTGTTGCGAACACATTTATTGCCGTTGAAGACGCCCTATAATGTGCCTTATAAGAGATGCGGTCATATTCCGTATTTCTTGTCGGTAAAAGTTCCAAAATGAAATCGATCACCAGCAAGTTAGTTTGTCATTTTCTGGTGAACAACAATAAACGGCTAAATTGTTAATTATAATGAGGTTTGAGAACTGTGATTACAAGTTCTCTCTTTCTGCCACTTCGCGGCTTTTCCGAGCGAACGTGCGCGCGCCTTCGTAGCTGGCATTTGGCGGTGAAAACAAAGTTCTATAATTTCGCTCCTTTTCTCGTCCTTATGCCAGAAGGTCAGCACTGCTAGTTAAGATTAGCAGTTCTTTGAATAAAGCAGGTCGCTAAATTGGAGCAAAATACTAATTTACCAATTTTATTTGTATCTTTATTGCCCGGTCCTATGGCCAGAAGGCTTCGAGACCTTGGTTAGGTAGAGACCTTCGAATGTCACAGTGAAGAAAAGTTCACCAAACGTGTCCTGCCAAGCGAAGCCTGCTTTGGCGCCGACCTTCGTTCTTTTTCGCTGCCGCCGCTGGCACTGCAGTTCAGGATAGCCGAGAATGAACGGCAGCAGCAGCATCTGCGTCGCAACAGAATTACGCAGACGCTCGCGTCTACACGAGGCAGGTACTGCTGGCACGCGTCGGCACGGGCTGTCGTTCGGATCTCTCTCTCTCTCGGAAGACCTGCAGAGCGCCTTCGATAAGGTGAAACATTCGGCGATTCTGACCCAAGTCTCCAAGCTCGAAATGGGAGAAAGATCCTACAACTACATCAAGGACTTCCTCCCAGAGAGGACCGCCGAGCTACGAGCAGGCGACCTACAGAGGCAAGAGAAGAAGCTCGGGAGCACCGGCACACCGCAGGGATCGGTCATTTCGCCGATGCTGTTCAACCTGGTAATGATCGGAGTGGCCGAAAAGCTCGGGCACATCGAAGACGTCAGGCACACCATCTACGCGGACGATATCACTATATGGGTGACCGGTGGCAGCGACGCCCACATCGAGGGCGCGCTGCAAGCCGCCGTCGACGCAATAGAAGACCAGCTGGAAGGCACCGAACTGACATGTTCGCCGAGAAAATCGGAGCTTCTTATACTCCCACCTACCGAAAACAGCAGAGGCAAGACCAGACAACGCGAAAACGAAAAAATCAGAATCGTCACCAAATCCGGCAACGTGATCCCCGAGGTCGGCAAAATTAAGATCCTAGGCATGGTCATCGAAAAGCACGGAAGAAACGGCGAAACCATCACCCGTCTCAAGTCAAAAGCAGCCAACGCGATTCGACTCCTCAAACGAGTCACTTCCCGAAAGGCTGGCATGAGAGAGGAGAGCCTAATTAGGCTCGTCCAATCGTTCGTCATCAGACACGTCGCGTACGTTGCAGCCTACCACAGATGGCTGGAACACGAACGAAACAAAATCAACGTGCTCATCAGAAGAGCGTACAAGACGGCGCTGGCCCTGTTCGAGTCCACAAGCACGACCCGCTTGTTACAACTCGGGCTACACAATACGCTCGAAGAAATAGCCGAAGCGCAACGGACCTCTCAACTGGAGCGGCTGTCTATGACCAAAGCCGGGAGGAAGATACTGGACGATCTGGGAATTAGACACTCGAATGAGGTGGAGATGAAGCTCCCCGTCCCCGAAGAGGTCCGACGTCAGACCAGAATCGACCCCATACCGAAGAACATGAATCCTGAGTTCAACAAGGGAAGAAGAGCGGCGAGGGCCAAGGCTCTCATCGACCAGCATGCCAACGACGAACACGCGCGGTACGTGGACGCGGCCGAATACCAATGGAACGCCTTCGCAGCGGTCGTCATAGAGGCGTCAACCAGCGCCACGAGGACGGCAGCGAGCGTGAGAAGCGCCGGAGCGGAACAAGCGGAGGAGGTAGCCATCGCCCTGGCCATCGCCGAGGCAGACTGCCACACGGTGCTGAGTGACTCAAGACAGGCGGTGCGAAACTTCGCCAAAGGGCAAATCTGCAGGGAGGCTGGGCGCGTACTGCGAGCGGTAAAACTAGAACTAAAAGTACGACTGAAGTGGTTCCCGGCGCACGCGGGCGACGCGTCGGAACGCAATGAGAACCATAATGAGACGGCACACGCAGCGGCGCGAGCGCTAACCAACCGCGCCCCGGCGACACACCGTCCGACGTGGTTCGGAACCATGGACCGCATGACGGATTACAATGAAATCACGAAGGCCTACCGCCTAGCTCGCAGGACTCTCCCACCCCCGCACCCGAGACTGAGTCGAGTGGAGGCGGTAGTACTGAGACAGCTCCAGACCGGATCGCTACCGAGCCGGAAACTGATGAATCGCATGTACCCCGTGACATATCCGACAGATATGTGCAGAGTCTGCTGGAGGGAGACTATCCAGAAGACGCTAAATCAAGAACGCTCCCACCGCGGCTAGAGGCAGCCGCGAAGAGCTACGACCGAGACGATCAGCTCTGGGCCGTCCAGCAGGTCCTCGAGGTGCTCGAAAGGCACGGACCCAGCGAGCCGGCAACGGCGAGCGGAGACCCGCGCCGAGTAACGGCAACTTCGATTATGACATTGGCCCTCGTCGGGGCGCGCGAGCGCCCAACTGCAGGCATAAATAAAGTTTCTCCAATCCAATCCAATCTCGGAAGGCCGACACTGCACCGGTCTACGCGGCCGCCGGTCGCCACAAACTGTACGGCTAAACGGAATGGGCCACTTCTCCTAAACTTTAATTTTCAGCGTCGGCTAAAACAGCGCACGTCCTCACTTTTATCACTGGGACGCGTAACTTCCTCTTTCGTTTCGCGAGCGGTATTAACGTTTCAGGGACCAGAGCCGCAGCAAGCTAAATTTGAGCGGACGGCGATTGAATTAAAAGCAGCGAGATGAGAACGTATGCACGATAGGAGATACAGACGTTGGTGAGCCGGGTACAAATGTCCACCTGCTTCAGTTTTCACGTCTCTCTCACTGCCCCGTCTTTCATGCTGCCTAATAATCGCTAAAGCCCAAACTCGAATCATTTCGAAGCCAGTCGGTCTCGCGACCTCTCTGAGTCACCGCTGTAAGTTCGCGTTCAAACTTCTAGGCACGACGTCCTGCAGCACCAATTCCTTTCTCACGGTTTGAACGGCACGCAGAAACGCCATTTGGCGCTGTGCCTGCATTTGATTTTGTCGCAAGCCCCGTTAAGCTTTAGGCGTTTCCCTAAACTGGTTTTTTTCGCATCATGCGCAACTGCAGTGCTGCATTTTGTGAAGTAAGAAGCGCGCAAGACTGGCATGGCACTGATCGGCCATGTTCTCCTTATCAATAAGACGTTCTGCAGATTTTCAGTCGATCTGTCATTGTATCTTTTTTCAGCTGAAGTGTTTTTAATGTAGTAAGGTCGACACCACGTCACTGCACGCCTCTAGCAGCGCCGGCATACTTGGCATACGGTCCCTTTATCGCAGTAATGTATGGCAACAGTGAAGCTTCTGTCGTGGGTTAACATATTGTTTTCAATAACTGCGGGCAAAGTGCGTGCAATCCTAGCACGCGTGTCAGACAGAATAAAAAGCATTTGATGAAGACTGAAATGAGCGAATACGTTTCTGCGCTGTCCTGAACGTACATTTACGAGCGCCGATTGGCCTAAGATTAGTTTGTTCTGCACGGAACATTGCGCACCACCGTGTGTGCCGTCAAATCACTCGTTCAAACACAAAGTCCACCTGCTTTCCGGAGTGCTCCTCGATCGCAGGCACTGGTCCAGGTTCCTGTAGATGCAGCCCAAGTAGAGCGCGACGGCCCTGGAGATGTACATGAGCAGGAGCCGAGTGCTGAGGCACATGGCGGACAGGTACACGACACCAACGAACCCATTGCTGACGGCTAGGTTCATGACAAGCGGGTCCAGCTGGCGACCATCTTCTGCCAGCAGCATCGTGCCGAAGTGCGAGTGGACGTTCAGGGCCACGTTCAGGATGACGGCGGCAACCTGCGTGGGACACACTTGAAAAGACTGCTCCGTCCCTCCGCTCTTGGTCCACTGACAGCGGAATTATTAATGCGAAAGCACTGTATGGCCACGGGAAATCGGCGTTGGCGTGACCACGCCGTTGTCCGAAAAGGCTACGATCCCACCGACCCTTGGCGTTAATTAAGGTGAATTAAGGCAAAGTTAAGTAAGATAGAGTTAATTAAGGCACTCGAGCACACGACCTTTGGGATTAAGGCGCAATTCTTTTGGGCGCTCCAACCCATGACCTTTGGTGGGAGTCGAATCCACGACATTTGGTGTTAATTAAGGTGTTAAGGCACAGTTATTTAGGTAGAGCTAGTTAAGACACTCGCACCCACGACCCTGCGCTGTGCGCACCTTGTGGCAAACACCGCTGGTCACGTCGCGGCACTTCTGACGCCGCCGCAATGCTTTCGCATTCATCCACGTAAGTGCCCCTTGAATATTTGTCTTTCACTTTTATACTTTGATGAGTCTGTGTATATCTGATAATCACGGAGTAAAACCGTAAGTGCTCCAATGTGACTGTTAGCATAATTAATTAGGATCGATTTTAACGTCACTTAGACTGCCCACCCGAAACCATAATAGTGGGCCCAACAATTTGAGGAGCACGCTTGTTGAATTGCCAGTTGCTGAATATGCCTGCTAATTGCGAGCGTGTCGTCGGCCTCAGAATCGTTGTCGTCGTCATCCTACATAAAGTGAGGCCGATGACTGCGTGCCAGTCGGAATCACTGCCGTAGTAGACACGTAGCGAACCGTTTTCAGTTGGGGCCCCTCACTGCAGCGGGTTCGAAATTGGCAGCACTGCAAGTAGAACATGAAAACGTACTCACTGGCAGCCCCAAAAAAGTGAGCGCAAAAGAAATAACAAAATGGTGCGGGCAAATTGTGTTGCTCTTCCTTGGTGTCCTTTTATTCCGAGCCTTGTTGAAAGGGAAGTCGACCAACTGTTGTCGGTGTCCCGCGGGGGGAAACGAATGGTTCGCCTGCTGCGGTGCCATCGCTTTGCTACTATGGAGACAGCTGCAACCCGCGCACCGATGCCTCGTCATGCCGGTATGTTCAGACTGCTGCTACACACGGTGTGATTTCGCTGCTATCCTTCATATACGACTCCTGGCCACTGGCCGTAGCTGCTTAGTGGTTTCTGGCGTTACGCTGATTAGCACAAGGTCACGGGATCGAATCCCGGCCGCTGCGGCCGCATTTCGATGGGGACGAAATGCAAACGCCTGTGCACGGGGTGCTGGCTGTTCGTTAAAGAACTCCAGGTGGCCCAAATTAATCTAGAGTCCCCGACTACGGTGCGCCTTATAATCAGATCGTGGTTTTGGCACGTAGCACCCCATAAATAATGATATTACGCCTGGCCGTCCTACTTGCCGCATGCATGTGCGCAGTACAGATATGAAACGGGCGCGCGAGCGACCGTGCGCAGCGCAGGCTCTGGCCAGATTCGGCGTCCCTGCATGCATGCGCGGTCGCAAAAGTTCGTATCGTCATCAGGAAATACAAGATGGACTCATTTGCACGACGCTCCTTAGTTTTGCGCGAACGTTGTCAATAAGAGCACTTCACAGCTAGCGACCAGCAGTTCACAAAGGCGCGTCGTCCACTGGCGCGCGGCTCCGATGACACCCGCCCATGAATCCAGTGGCCACCGCAGTCCATGGCGCTTGCGACCCGGCCGGAGCTTATAAGTAGGGTACTTAGTTAGGAGCACAGCTATAGTAGGCGCCCCGAGCGTCGGTGTCGGCGTCCCTCGTTACCGAGCGAACGAGCTCGGCGAAGGATGAAAGACCGAGCGTGGAGCGCAGCGGGGAATGAAAGACGGCGATAGCGAAGAGAGCGCGAGGAGGAAAGCGGAAGAGGTGATATACCCGTGATATTTTGGCGTAGGTGCGGGATATAAAACTATTTACACGGTGTATTTACAAGGGACACATAAACATCAGCTGAGAATCCCGAGAGGCTGTTGCCACTTCGTCGTCTTCACCGTCGTCGACATTGTCCTCTTTTCCCACCGTAACAATATTACGCGTTTAGTGGCTGCTTGGGCTCTCTGTGACGTTCGTCAGCTCCACGACGATTATTAGCGTCAGAGATCGGGATACTTGTGCACAGCACCACGGGACGCTGCTTCCTCGCTTCCATCTAGGGCTGGTCGTCTGCTCGCATGAGGCACACGGTACGATCTGTCCACGGATCCGGCGTGCGACTTGTGGCTACTACGACGTCCAACTATTTCCAAGTTCCAACAGGATGTAGCGTTAGATCGGACGCCGTACCCGTGACGATATCAATATATTGTTACGGGTACGGCGATGTCGCGAGGTGCTGCCAACTGAAATCAGCCGCTCCACTGCTGCGCAACTGTTTTCGTGCCGCAGCGGCAACGTGTGGCGCCGCAGTCGTTATCGAGGAGGCACCATGGAGGTCATAGTACAAAGTGGTACCGCCGCTGTAAGGTCAGTGCATGCAACATACACGAACATGCCTTGGACGTAGCGTACAGTGTGGAAGTGTAATGTTCGGATATAATGAAGCGAACAAAGAGACTTGGGTATCGCGAGGAAATTTCACCAGACATAGGCAAGTGTTTGCAAAGTCTTCGGTATGGAAGTTTATTTAAGGAATGAGAGAGGTCGCCTTGAGGCAGACAGCTCTACCCTAGCTGCTGCTATACGCCGGGATAAAAGAAATGGAAAACAAAGAGGGCTGTGAGTGATGATGATGATGATGTGTACAGAAGCTGTCAGAAAAAATTCTTTAAGATGAACTTTCACAACCGCGAGTTGAAACCGTACTGTGCAGGAATGCAAGTAATGTGCAAATTGCTCTGAAATTGCATTTGCTGTCTGGCCAAGGTTCCAGTATTACGTCTTCCGTAAAATACCAATCGGTGATCTAGGATAGAGAATCAGCCAGCGTATTTTGTTCACGTGCACTGGGGGATAGTGGGGGCGATGGCAAGCCTTTCTTAGAGGCAGGAATTGTCCAAATTTGCATATATCTGCGAAGGTTCCTTTATTTTCCTTTCACGCGCGGTCAAGTGCCAACATCAGCGCCTTACCTGGAAGGTCACCATGGCCCATGCGAAGCGGACTGTCTGTCGCTGCACGTAGGGAGGCACAGCAGTCTGTAGCTCGATGAACCCACAGATTCGCAAGAGCTCGACAAACTTGGGCGCCTGGACCAAGAGGAGCACGTTGTTGAGCGCAGCCTCCACGGTGAGCGCCGCCATGAAGGCGATGAAGATGGTCTTATTCAGCCGGTCCGTGTCCCTCATGGCGTGCTTGTGCCGCTCCGAGTCCACGAACAAGGTCACGCCGACCGCTGCGTGCGAGCACGTCACCCATCTCGTGCTGTTCTGTTAGTTTAGTGAAACGCACATCTGAACACAGCCACCGAAACATCAGGACGCCGGTGCACTGAGATAGTTATGAAGTGAAACTTCGATAAAACATTTATCATTTAGGGCCTTTCAATCCCCCATACCCTCCCCCATGCAGAGTAGTATATGTAGGACACTGTACGCATGTCGGCAGAATTGTTTCATTAGAGCTGTTTCTCTCTCTCTGCTCTTAAAAAAATACACGGAAAGGATACTCTGCCACGTTCTTATGCCACGTACTTATGTAGAAATAGGAAAAAAATAATAAATATTCTGGCATTACTTAAACTAGTCACTTGAATTTCACTGCAGATATCTGAAAGTCATTCCTCCGCGCTACAGAAATAGCGTATCTTACAGCGAAGCTATTGAGGGCTACTTTCCCCACTATCGTGTCCGCGTGCAGAAAAACAAAAAAAAAACAAAATAACTCGAAGATAGTGCAATGCCGGGCTGACCCGCGGCGGGGGTGACGCAAGCGTTGAGCGCTCCCTTTACATGAGCCAATACCGGAGATGGTAGTTTAGAACTTCTTGCTGGTCAAGTTGGTGCATTGCTTTGAAGAACCAAGTAGCGCATTCAAAAAATACGAGAGCGCCCTTTCCGTCTCCGTCGCCTTTTCCTGTGGTTGTATTTTTTGAATGCGCAACTTTGTTCTTCAAAATCCGAAGATGGTTCAATACTGGGCCGACCCATGGTGGAGGTAAAGCAGGCTTTAAGCACTCCCCATACGTGGGCCGATCCCGAAGATAGTGAAATGCCGGGCCCACCCGCGGCGGAGGTGCAGTTCGCCATTAAGGGGCACACATACACAGCTTCGTTGGTCATCCTTCTTCACAGAGTGGAAGGGAACTGAGCTTTTTAGATAAGGAAGTTAAATGAGGTTATACAGTTCAAGGTAAACTACAAGCTTCAATGATAATGCAATTATTAGTCTGAAGTAAGAGTACGTGTCTGTAGTACAGGACCTTTGCGTGAAAACACAGATTCACCGCTTAGAAATGGTACCGAGGAGAGCGGTTTGGAACATTTTTAACAAATACAAAAAGATAGCCTCACCAACTTACAAGTAGTATACCTACACGAGCGCCACGCTGAAAAAAAAAATGGGCCATGTGGTATATTTGCGAAGTATTTTGCTTGGATTAATCACTGTAAGCACACCTTTGTCTAAAGAACCCCTGACAACACGAACGGTCGCCACACTCACAAACACACTACAAGAAAGTTCTACAATAAAAACAGCTTAGAAACAGTTTTTTTCCCCGTTTACAGTCTCAGCGCACTGGAACTCTCTCGCTGAGCATGTATTTCAGCCTGGTAGCTTTCATGAAGCTGTTCAATAGCAGTTACCACACAAAACATTTTTATCACGTTATTTTTACAGCCCTACTTACTGCTGTACTGAGTATTGCTAAATGCTTTTGATTCTCCAAGTGTGTGCATGCTTTGTGTATTATATGTGCGTTTTCTTTCTTTTTTCGACGCCTCGTTAAGCCACAGAAGACTTGCAAAAAACAAATAAACAAATAATAAAGTTGAGTGTGACTTAAGTATTTAAAGTCATACGTTCAATGTTGTAGTCGCTGTTAGAAGCATCTTTCTTGTTTCGGCACTTTATTTTTACGCACACTGCCAACGTGCGTGTTCGCCGTCTACGAATTCACGAAGCGGCACGTTCATTGTGGTCGACGACTTCGCCTGCAATTCTGGCACGCCAAGTTCTTCACTTGAGTGGGGGTTTTCTTCTTCTTTAGCGACAGCCACAACGAAGGAGTTGTTGTTAAAACTTGGTTCAGGAACTGCAAGTGGTTGTTCCTGCTGAAGGAAGTGGTCGCGACTAGCCCATCAATCGATTAATCTCAAAGCCCCCCCTCCCCCCATCTTCTCATTGCTTAGGCAAAATTTAAACCAGTTGACTGCTTGCCTAAAAGCATTTATGCCTTTCACATGCATTTTGACACATCTGGTAAGCCCAAAACAAAAATTTTTCTTTAATGTATGGCAGCGCAGCAAACAAAAATGACAGAACGCATGTGCTGTACTTCCAACTGATTTTTATTACATATACACGCATATTTTATGCACACATGTATGAAAAAAAAGATTATCCTACACCATGATTTTACTTAGAATCAACAGCAAAACAGAAGAATTACACGAGTGAAATTGTGTATTGTAAATCTAACAAGCTTAAAGAGGAAAAGAACCGCGACTTGAGACGGGACGTGAGACGTAGTGGACAGGACGAGGGGTAACTAGCAACTGAGGTTTACTACCATGAAACACATAGCAGCAAAAGGACGCATCATATCAAGGCACGCTGCGCGCTGATGCGTCCTTTTGCTGCTATGTGTTTTATGGTAGTAAACCTCAGTTGCTAGTTACCGCTCGTCCTCTCCACTACTTCGTCTAACGTCCCGTCTGAAGTCGCGGTTCTTTTCCTCTTTAAACATGTCGGACCAACTGGCCCAAAGTTCCCCCCTCTTAAACTTAACAATTTTGCGCAGACGTGTATTTGCTTATTTCGCTTGTTTCAAAATGCTGTGAGCCCATTGCGGGCCTTTACAGGCTGAAAAAAGGAACGCAAACTACGTAACTACACAAGACATGAAATGTTTCGTAAGACGGAAATCAATGATGCATTAAAAGAGAAATAATTTCACAAGAACACATCAGACAAGCAGCAGTTGCTGATTTCTCGTAGAGGCGACAACGAAATCCGTAGTGGCCTAAATGTCCGAGTTAAGATCGTTCCACTACAAAATTTATTTAATTAAAAAGAGTGTTTAAATTATTAACTTTGGTTGATTAGGGCATAAAAAATATCAGCATAATTTGTACACAGAGAAATACTGGCAGGGGGTACACGCTGGGCGATATCTCTCGTGCGATCGGTGCAAAAATTATTAATCTCGAAGTTTCTCCGCGAGTTTCAAGATACGGCAAGTGCGCTCTCGTATGTAACACGGATTAAATATCGCTTGGGAGTGCCGTGCACGTGTTTTGACCCTTTCTGTTTGCCGACATGCAAATGAAATGGCAGTGCTACGAGAGTTCGTCCAGACCACGTCAAACGTTTCTCGTCGTCGTGCGGGCTTACTCAAGTGGTAGCACCATATGCAGAGCGGGTAGAGCAGGTAGAGGCTCGCCCTCTTGGCCCGCACGCGCTGCGGGTCGGCCGAGGCCAGGTTCTCGAGGAAGCAGCAGCCCAGGAGCCGCTGTGCGCGGCCGATGACGCGCAATCCGGCGTAGAAGGGCCGGCACTCGTTGCGCAGCAGCTCCCGCGCCAGCACCGTCTTGCTCGCCGCGGGGCTTCGCTGCTGGGCCGCGGGCGCCACCCGGAACATTTCTCTGGTCGCTCAAGGGGAACGGCGCGAGAGGTTGGTTTCTTCTTTCCCGACTATTGCGTTCGTTTGACTCACGAAGAGAACGAAAGAAAGAAAACAGGCAAGGAGATTAAACAACAAGAAATTTGGTTTGCCACTCTTCACCGGAGGGGTAGAAAGATCGGGAGAAGATAGCGACACAAGAAAACAAGCACACGATCCCTGCCGGTCCCGATCATCGCACACGATAACGACACAGGATCGCGAGTAGAACAACGAACAGCATTTACGGCTGAAGCGTTGGTGCAGTTTTTGCCCTTAAAAACTGTAACGGTGGCTTCGTCACCATCTAGTTCTGCGCCATTTCGGAATAGTTTGTTCTGGTAACGGTTTGCGATAAATGTTTGGCTCCGATACATCAGTATGACGTCACAAATTTCCAAGTATTTTCGTTCATTTTAGCCATTTTTAGATTGGTGACGTTCTTATTGTTTTTAGGTCATGTACTTGGCTTCCGTAAGCCACCTCTTTTACCGGCAAGTTAAATTCCATGACGTCACGGCACGGCTGTATCGCGAGAGTCGAGGTGGCGTCGCCACTCGTGCTTTGTTGGGCGTCTTTCCTGGCTCATCAAGCTTCCACTCGAACTACCTCAATTTTCTTTTTTTTTGCTCTCGTTCTATGGGCCGCATATCAATAAGTGAAAAAAAAAGAGTAACGCTAAAAACATTGCCAAACAAATAAAAACACTATGCTTGCTCACATGAATGGCAGGAATTTTCATCTCCCGTGACTTCTCTTACTTTATGCGCAGCTTTTCCCAAGTCGATGGCCTGGTCACTCGTCATTAGGGAAAAGCACGCCACCGAGAAACGCGTCACTTTCTCGACTAACCCGCACATTGCCGACTGGCATCAAGCGGCGCTTCGGTCAATTACGAGCTCCTCCGAGCAAGAGTGAAAAAGCCCGGTGTGCCCGCCCACTTCTTTTCGCGAGAATATCGAACTTCGTGCGCGTCCGGGCTGGTGGGCGTGGCCGCCCGCCAGTGGGAACGCATCGATCCCGGCGCGCCATCGTGAAGCTGTTCACGGAAACCCATCGATTGGCCTTTATCCCACTAGTGTTGCATGCTCGCTGGCTGTTTAACGACGAGGCAGAAGAAAATTGATCGTGGTGCACTTGCGTGTGCGTACTCCTATCACACGCCAATTAATTACGTTCATTAAAAAGTTCGTTTGAGCACATTTCTTGCCTCTTCACTGTCATGAAAAGAAACCAACTGCAGAATTGATTAAGAATGTTTCATTCTTCAGCTAGTTTTGTCAAGTTTACGGAATGTGGACTCATCTGAGAACTCTATACAAGACCGTCAGATTTGAGGATATCATCTATATTACGTCTAGCATACTTGAAAGCATTTATTCAGCCATGAATACTGGGAACGCACCTATTCACCCATCTGAAAAATCCACTTTACGTGAAACGTTGTGAAAAATTTGGCAGACTCCACTGTAGTTGACGTCTACGTAATGTGAATCAGTAATAATTTGCAGAGCAGGGTTGTATGAATATTGTAAATGTTGGGTTGCGAACAATTATGCAGAGATTGTATGTAAGGCAATGTTTCTAACGGAAAGATATAAGACTGAAAGCCAAGTAAGACACAGCGGCGCATACCAAGTGGCCAACGTACCGGTGGCAACGTTTTTCCTCTCGAGTGAAAAATAAAACAGAATAAAAGTGAGCGGTAGCCTGCGCCAATAAGATGTGTGCCGGTCATTAATGTAAAATAAGTGAAGAGGTCTTTTTCTATGAAAATCCTATACGAAATTGAGAATAAAAAAAGCAATTAAATCCAAGTTAAAAAGAAACGTGCGCAGCTTGCACTAGTGGTGCAAGGCTGGAGCCAACCATGGAGCTTGGGATCACCTAGCTTTTACGTGGCTTTCCTAAGTTGTTTGTAGGTTTTGCGAGTTTATGTTAGGTTATCTTAGTTGTTGGTAGGCTTGACTATGTCGTTTATAGATTTTGCGAGGTTAGGCTAGGTTTTGCTAAGTTGTTGCTAGGCGGGCTTGGCGCTGGAAGTTTTCGAGCAGTTGCAGGCCGGCATCGCTTTCTCGGCAACGTCGAGGGTTCAGGCGCCGACTCTCGCGTTCCTTGGACTGAAACTCAGGATCCTCAACTCGGCGTCGCCTCTTCTCAGCTGCAGCTTCGGCGCGGTGTTCCGGACCAGCTCGGCGGCGACGCATCGCTTATCGCTTGGCAGTACGGCGCTCTTCCTGGTAAGCCGCTTCTTCTTCGGGCGTCCGGACTTTCTTCGGTCTTCCCATGGCAAACACGTACGCATGGAGTAGATGTGTGTCGCCGCGCTGGCTGTTCCGAGCTTTTTCTCGCCTGTGACGTCAAGACTCCGCCCTACGCGCGTGGGGTGTGAGGAGGTTGCGTGGCTCGGTGGTTGTTAGGCAACGCGAGGCGACGCACAGCTGGGCTGAGTTTACTGGTAACGCTCCACGGCGGAAGTAAAAGCTTAAACAGCTCCGCTGTTAAAAGCAGATTTGAAGGCTAAATCAGTGGAGAATAACAGGATGGTAACGTTAGGCCATGGACGAAGCAAGCTGAGTAGCACAAGGTTTGGCCAGCAACAGGAGTCGTCCTCCTGACCATCACATGTAGATATTGTATAATACTGATTGGGAAAATTAGTGTAAAATATAAAGGTATTGTAATGCTCGGCAGTGATTTTCTATACCAGTTCTACAAATCTATTTCCAGTGCGATTTATTGGTTGTATCAGTTGATCCCAGAAAAGTGTGCCGTTGTCCCAGGTGACAGGTGTAAGCGATGCTTCATACAGTAGAGAGTTTTAGTTTAGGGGACGCAAGCGGCTTGCGTACGCAAGAACTATGGGCGACGGCACTGCGCATGCGCAGACCACCACGTCTACTTGCGTCCTTGGGTTGTTTGGCCTGCCGAAAACATAGCTGCCCCTAAGTGGTCACGTTGCCCACGTGACTCTCGCGGTGTAGGAGAACTTACGAGTAGTTAGCGGGTAGATAACCTAATAACTCTTTCGCCAAGTGTCGGCAGACGTCGTTTTTATATGTATTAGAGAGGTTTAGCGTGTCCGGTATTCGGATAAACGCCGTTGGGGCGCTGGGGCGGAACCATAAGCGGGAGCGTCCTGCATGGTGCAGCCACCTGGCGGCGCAAAGCTCAAACGGACAAAAGCAGCTAATATTGCTGTAACCAAGTCTATTCTACTTCGCTGCTGGTGTAAATTTTCGGCACTGGCGTAATTGTGTTTCTGCCAAAAATTTATGCCCGCAGCAAAGTAAAATACACTTGGTTACTGCAATATTGGCTGTTTTTGTCTGTTTGAGCTTTGCGCCACCAGGTGGCTGCACCATGCAGGACGCTCCCGTTCATGGCTATGCCCCAACGCCCCAGCCTGTGTTTACCCGAATACCGGACACTCTAAACCTCTCTATTAACTGCTTTTAATACGAATAGTTTTATGTGCTTTACTTCATATGCTTGATTTCATGTTTTAAAAAATGATAACGCAGCAAAGATCAGACGTTGAAGGCGCTGCGAGCGCATGCGACCTCACTGCGGCTTGCGTTTGGGGCCGCTAACCTATAACGTGTTTCTGCTTGCGTACGCAAACGCACCCACTCGCTAGGGGCCCCAACGCCTTGCGTCCCCTAAACTAAAGCTCTCTATTGCCTTACTGCCGGCAGCAAAACTTCGTTCGCACAGTCGTCGGATTATGCCAGGATTTAAGGAACGATGGGACCTAATGAAACTCAACAGACGCACAACCAATAGCTCAGGCGCTGACTTGATGTAATCTACATGTTCATGAAAATTTAATTTTTAATCGAATACGATTCCCAGCAGTTTTATATGATATTTGTGTTTTAGAAAAGCGCCATACAGTTTGAATGATGGACGAAGCTTTTAAGTGCCAATGTGTCCATTATCAAAAAACGAAAGTAGAATACTAATGGAGTCTAATAGTGACCTTACTTTTGCTCGCCCAATCGGAAACAGAAGAAAGGTTTTGCTGTGGCCTGTAGCTGCAGCCGTGAGCAGCCGGCAAGAAGTATAATCGTTTCACCGGCTTGCAGGCGCACGCCTTGTGGAAGGTCTCGGCCAAGCAGACTCTGAAGGACCCACAGTACTGGGCGCGTTGCCAATCCTTGTGGGTGGATGGAGGCATCGAGACTTCACCCGCGTCACTTCCCATTTCTTCAAAAATAACTAATAAATAATAAAGATTCGTGGGACATCGGTGCTTCCTGAAGAAGTCAAGTACAGTGTCGTGCCATGACACTATCAAAGGCACCGGGTAAAGTTCAATTATATTATTATTTCTGGTGTTTTTTGTGTATATACACTCCAGTCAACCATTACCGCAACGCGTACAGGGCTAGAGAGGAGTTTTTTGCGTGCCTGAAACTGAGTTCTTCTTCATGTATGAAGTTGTTTGAATTTAGAAAGACAGAAATTTAGTAAACGTTCGAGAATCTTTTCAAATAGGGAGTTCCTTACGATAGGTCTGTCTGCCATAGGAAGGATAGCACATCGGCCAATTTTCGGGATAAATATAATATCGCCTTGCTTTCAGCAGAAGAGGAAATGACCTAGTTTAAGCGCGGCGTTGGATAACAATAGAAACAATTTGGCTGGTCAATTCAATAAATTAAACATGGCGGTCTAGACCTAGCGCGGAGCGGGTGTTTCCTAAACAGAGAGCATGTTCCGTTTCACGTGAAAGGATGGTTCTGCGGACTGCGGGGTGTCGGCACGGACGCGGTAATACAGCGTACCCGACGAAGGCTGTCACCTACCGCTGTGTGTTCAGTAACAGTCTTGCGGATTCCGAGGCGCGCGGAAACTTCCATCGGGTATACAGACGGCTATAGGGGTACGAGATGCGTAGTCTGCTTCTCAAACGCCAATTTCTGTCCACAGGTGTGCTTGATGGCTAGCTCGCGGCATATTTCTTCGTCAAGTAGGCCTTAGACTTTTTTGATATCTTATTTCTACTGTGTGGAAGTACTTGCACATTCTTTTTTGAATCTCTCGCAGGCGCGCATCATCTGCATGCTGAATTTTCATCGACATGGCCCTCACCGTTTTACGCTCCTCGATTAATTCGGGAGTCCACCAGGCTTTGTGATGACTGCTTCGAGGTTCCATTTTACATAAATAATTGTGTATAAACCTTCACAGATCTTATAAAATCTCACACTAACAAAGTCGAGGGTAAGGCCAGAGTAAAAAATGCAGTGGCCGCATGCCCACAATTATTTTCTGCATAATCATTCCAAGTAATCACTACAGTTATTTATACTGCACTTGGAGGTTACAAATTCACATTCTGTACAGAATGTGAAATGAAACAAACCAATGTATCGCTAATTAGAGTGCTTACTTCTAATACCAGTAATTGTAAGTCTCAGTGAGTTCCAGTGAATGGGGCTAGTCGAGACCAGATAAATATTTACGAGAGCGAGATACCGTCTACTGAATTTGTGGCGCTATTTAGCCATCATATCCTTCCTGGAATAATGCCTGTGATAAAAAATATTCATAACATTTTTCGTTACGGCAAAACTTTATCTTGTGTTACATGACGGTTCGCTATTTTATTCCGGGGTTATGACACAATGACGAAGAAAAGCTGAAAGCTATAGTAAAGCAGCCTTATCAAGACGCCATGCAGGTCCTTTAATTTTTCAGACGGCCCCCAGAGAGGGAGCCTCCAGAAACCCATCTGAGGACAAAGCCGTTTGTTCCAAAACGCACACAAGGCTTTTAATACAACCAATGTAAACATACAGATAACAATTAAACACTCGATGAAAAAATTCGCAGCAAGAAACCAATGCACTCAACGCTCGGACACCACGCAAGTTAGGGCCGACCACGGCTGTGATGGCGCTCAACAGTTCGACGTGGAGTTCGGGAGGCGAGGCGACGAAAGATCACCGATGTGGCCGACCGACGAACGGGCGACTGCAGAGCGTGGAAATGGGAAGCAGGTGGCTTGGCAGCATGTGCAGGTGGAGGTGGCCGGCCAGGCAGCTGGGCGCAATCTTGGGCTCACGCTCGGCCTGAAGGCGCAGGAGTTGGTCGGCCTCGGGCCGTGATTGGGCAGAGTTGCGGCGCCTGGGATTGGGTCAAGTTCTGGAGGCTCGGGTCCGGAACGCGACAGCCCGCCTTCACTCCGGGTCCGGTGGCACCCTGGCGCCGTCTTCTGGAGCTCTTCTGCCAGTGCACCTCGCTTTTCTGCCGCTCTGACCGATTTGTCTTTGCCTGATTCGGAGTTCCGTCTTCACAGGGCCCTTGAAACTTGTCTTGTGTCCCAGACAGTGGCGCATACCCACTATGGGGGATTGGCTAAGAAGCAGACGGTTTTTCGTATGCTTAGTAGTAAAGCCAAACTAGATTTATATTGTGGAGCGTGAGACTAGAACTGTAATTTAGACGTGTGATGAAAATATTGTGAAGAATCTTGATAAAATAAATTAACGGGAATAAATGAAGTAATAGAAAATATTGATAATTTTAGAAATTCAGCAACGTACTCTTTTTGTCTCTCTAATAAAATTGTAAATTGCAAGAAAAGCATCCCTGTGGCTGGATCCCAGGGAGGTCGCACCAAAAGAAAGAATGGTTGGCGACGTTGGCGACTCTTCTTGCGCCCTCGTATACCGGATTGAATTGGATTGGATTTCCTTCTTCGATGGTGCGTACCCACTGCGGGGGTTGGCAAAGATTTGGATGGTATTAGGAGGATGTCGGTAGTACAAAAACTGGTAAAAGTGTTGTGTGGAAACGGATAAAAAAAATGTTTAAAGAATTCAAACAATGCTCTTCCCCGCATGTGCTACAACGCTGGCTAGACTTGCATCCTGCACTAGTATGACGACATCGCCAGCAATTACGGCATTGCAGCAGACGCGATGCCAGAGGGTCAACTCTGAATACAAGGGGCCACACCTTTAGTTCTGATGGACAAGAAGTTCCTGCGAATGTTGCAATCACCGATTCTGTTGGGACCCTCTTATTGTCTACCACTCGATTGTAGCGGTAAATAGCAATTACTACAGTCCCAGACAATCTCTCTCATGTTTCTGATGGAGATAAATCAGCATCGACACCTCTGGCTATTGGAGAGATGATGAACAGGGATGAAGGCACACACCGGCAGTGACGCGAATGATGAACACTTAAGCAAATCCGCGACACAGGTCTGGTCTGGTGATCTGCACACGATACCTCCGCGGCCGAACGGTCTCACTTCTGTGATGGTCTGGTACGCAGAAGTAGCAGCACGGAGCAATTTCTGGATAGCCTGGGGTTTGGTCAACCGTACAGAGCCTCCATTGGAAGGAACCAGAGCCACAGGGATGCTGCTCACGCCCCTGCGGGTAAACAAATCCAGGGGTAATTCGTCTGTCGGAATAGATGATGTCCAAGGGGAAAAACCCCTGCCAAGGGAGTTTTTGGACATCAGCCTAGGATGATACAGGCGCAAGAATAATAGGAAGATCAACCAATAAGCCTAGAAAAGCCTAATACCACCCAAAACTTGGCCAAGTAACAGGAGACGCAGACAGGTCCGAGGAACGTCCGAAGAGCGTTCGAAGACTTCCATCCAGCACGAGATTCCCATTTGCGCGCGCATTCTTTGTTTTCCTTTCCCAACCAGGGCACCGTCTCGCACACTATACGTATCACAGAGTGGTACATCTTTATTCGATGCTTCTTTATTGTCAACACAAGATATTGCGGGCTGATTACTCATTAGTGTAAAGATTCGTGTAATAATGCCACAGCTGTCAGTCCACTGAAGAGGAAGCAACCTCACTCAAATACGCGCATACAGCATAGTTACAAGTTTTTTTGTTTTGTTTTTTTGAATGTGCATGGGGTTTAGAGTCTCAACCTGCACGGCAGCTTATGAGGGACGCGGTACTCTTGTGGCTCCTGATTGATTTCTGCAATCCGGTGTTCTTTAACGTGCACCTAAATTTAAATTTAGGCGCCCCCCCCCCCCCCCCTTACCATCGGAACCCGGCCGCCGCGAGCGGGATTCGACGCGCCGCCGAGGCAACGTCGGCTGTTGTGGGCAAGTAGCTGTGAAGCGGCGGAAGCACAGTCTCGCTTATAGTGAGCGAAGAAGCTGGGGAAAAGGGTCTATGCCGTGCACATATAAAAAAGGATATATTGATTTCCTACCGACCATGACAAGGAGGCCAGCCTTAGTGACGAAAACAGCGCCATATCTGACAGCCACCGTAGGCTGCCAATAAATACGTCGTTATTTTTTTGCCTGGATCTTATAGCAACTGCTGAAATAAAGTGGTACTGTTTTCCACAAAGATGCGGAATAAATGGAAAGCTAGCTGTCGAACCTTGTTATTGCTGACGTACGCGTCAAGATATTCAACAAAGAGCCCCCCTATGCACTCTTATTTTTATTATGATCCCATGCCGCCAACCCTTATGGGTTTATGTTTCTTGTTTCTAGTTCGTTTTACTCTACTGATTCAGTGGTTCTTGCAACAACGCTTCATTCGTCATTTGCTCGTTTGCAGTTGATCCTTTTCCAGTCTTTGAGGCGGTATGCAGTGTGCCCCTTCTTGTCAGCGCGTTTTATCATTTTTTTTTGCTTGTCACTTCGAACATTAACAGACCTAGCCTCCATTCTTCCGAAACAACAAAGAGCAATCGCAGCCTTCGTCAGAACACGTCGCGGTACCTCACAGCGGTGCCCGGCGCGACGTGGCAGAAACAAAGCCGCAATGATCGCGACTGAATGCCGAATGATTGCGACTGAATGGTCACGATCGAAACGAAAGCTCAGAGCTCAGTCATCTTGCACCCTTCGACAATTGCACCAATGGTGTACCTTCAACTGGCCCCGGTTTACAGCACAAGGCGAGCGGATCCCGGGCAGCAGTCGCATTAATTTGACGAAGAGCCTGGAATAAACTCGCTGCACTGCAGAACACACTGAGAAATCCGAGTGCACCCTGTACCACTGGCGCACCTTGATGCGACAACGGACGGGATGCAGATACTGGAAAGAAAAGTTTGTAGGTAAATCAGCTGTTTTTATAAGTGTTTCATTGAATAATTGATTAATGCATTGATTGAGTGAATAATAATCCATCGATTAATAATGCATTATAATTAATTACTGCATAATGAACGAAATGATTATTCACGTTGATTGATTAATTAATTAAGGCTTACAGCTATAGGGCTATTTTATCGAGAAAAATATTCTGAGCCTCTTCGTTTATTTACCGCGTAAATCGGTGTCAGCGCGTGCGTGGGGATTGATGTATGCGAAGAACGAGCGCTTTTGGGTGAACTTATTTTTTCCAGCTGAGACGATATTTTCAAGGGGTATTGGCGGCGAGGAGTTACGGAGTCGCCATCTATCGGAAGCGCCTGGCTGGCGTAGTATGAGGGATCACGTGGCGCGCTCCTCGTAGGTTTTGCTGTCAGCGCTCACTGAAAACACCACGCACGAGCTTTCCTGGACATTTCTGTACGTACTTTCGAAACGAGAGAAGTTTTTACTGTCTAAATAATAATCTTGGGCAAACTGAAATCACAGACTCGTTTACAGACGCTCTCTTTTTACCGAATACGTACTAGTGAACGCCACTGTGCGCGGTCGCCGCGATGGAGTCTCCCGAACCGGCTTCTTGCGAGAAACATAGGCAAACGCTGAGAGCAAACTATGTGAAATATGTTCTTATGGTGTTTGTATAACTAAATGGAGCGTAAAAGAATGAAGCCTCAATGCAGCAATTCCACAGCTTCGCAGCGGCCGACTGCGCGTCTGCATGCTTGTCCGCGCACTGTTTCGCTTTCTCCGCTCGCGCGTTTTCGCACCGTGCCATGAGCTTTAGGCCGCAGAATATGAGCATTTGACAGTAAACAAGCAACCACTGTTGCGTGGGCATTATCAGAGCTGTTCAAAAATAATTTCATTGTAGAGACTTCAACGTGACGTGCCGTCATGACGATTCAATCTTTTTTTTTCTTCTAAATTCTTGGACGTTTCAATATTATTTCTCGAGTTTCGTCGCACTGTATGTTTATTGGTGTTTTCAGCGTGCGATTTCCCGCTGCTTCTTTTTTGTAATACAGTGCACAGAATTCATAACACAAACATGACCATATGCCATGTTTTTTTAAATGTGCTTCTTACCGCTCCCTTTCCACTCCAGTGAACTTGCCAGTATCTATAGCATCGACAAGTGCATAGACCAAACCGTCATGACATTAGTCGGGCAGCGGATTCGGGCAAGCATCACAGTGCGCGTTTTCTGAACATCGCAGACCCGGCGCCGTAGCAGAAATCTTCCTCGCGTCTGTGCTTGCTGCATACCCGAGTTGTAGCCGATTACTAGTTGTCGGTTTTATGTTTCGCTAGCCAAGCTTCCCGCAGCTTCTTGTCCTGCGGCTACGTGTGAATAAGGCTGACACCGAGCTCCGTTGCGTACGTCCGGCACTGCGGCACCGAGCAATATGCCTACCATGTTGCGCACCTTCAAAGGCAGCCACTACCTATTGTGGTGCTTTCCAGCGTTGTAAAGGAGACACTCGAAGCGGGAAAAGCTCGCCACTAAATGAGGACCGCAGCGTACGATGGAATTTAAACTGTCGTTTTCAGCTCGCTTCGGCGCTCCCGAAGCAGCCGACGCGGCCGCTATGTCCACGTGATCGCTAATAGCACGTCACGCCATCGGTGGCGCCAGCTTTTCCAGTGGTGGAGCTCGAGGCCAATAAGCTAAGTGTTAATTTTTCCTAGAACATTATTCTGGGCCTCCTCGTTTACTTATCGCGTAAATCGGCGCCAACGCATGCGTGGGCATAGATATATGCGAACAACAAGCGCTTTTTGGGAGAAAATATTTTTCGCAGCTGAGAGGATATTTTCATGGGCTTAGTGCTTTTTCATTTTTTCGAGAAAGTCATTTTGGGCCTTTTCGTTCATTTATCGCGTAAATACGCGTCAGCGCGTGCGTGGGGATTGATGTATACGAAGAACAAGCGCATGCGGGAGAACTTATTTTTTCGCAGCACAGACGATATTTTCACGGGCTATATGCATAGTGTTTTTTTCTTTTACATCTGTTTAGTGAAAGTCATTTCGGGCCTCTTTGTTTATTTATCGCATAAATCGGCGTCAGCGCGTGCGTGGGGATTGTTGTACGCGAAGAACAAGAGTTTTGGGGAGAATTCATTATTCGCGGCTGAGACGATATTTTCATGGGCTATAGGTTTAGTGTTTTCATTTTTTCGAGAAAGTCATTTTGGGCTTCGTTTATTTATCGCGTAAATCGATGACTACGCACGCCCGGGGGATTATATATGGGGAGTACCAGCGCTTTCGAGAGACTTTACTTCTTGTCGCAAAAATGATATTCTCATGGGCTTAGTGTTTTTTCCATTTTGGGGGGAAAATTATTCTTTGCCCGATCGTTTATTTATCGTGTTAAACGGCGTCTACGCATGCCCGGGGACTGATATATGCGGAGTACGGGCGCTTTCGAGACACTTTATTTTTCGTCGAAAAAATCATATTTTCATGATTTATAGGCTTAGTGTTTTTTCCATTTTGGGGGGAAATTTATTCTTTACCGGATCGTTTATTTATCGCGTTAAACGGCGTCTACGCATGCCCGGGAACTGATATATTTGGAGTACGGGCGCTTTCGAGACACCTAATTTTTCGTCGAAAAAATCATATTCTCATGGGCTATAGGCTTAGTGTTTTTCCCATTTTGGGGGGAAAATTATTCTTTGCCGGATCGTTTATTTATCGCGTTAAACGGCGTCTACGCATGCCCGGGGACTGATATATGCGGAGTACGGGCGCTTTCTAGACACTTTATTTTTCGTCGAAAAAATCATATTTTCATGGGCTATAGGTTTAGTGTTTTTTCCATTTTGGGGGGAAAATTATTCTTTGCCGGAGCGTTTATTTATCGCGTTAAACGGCGTCTACGCATGCCCGGGGACTGGTATATGCGGAGTACGGGCGCTTTCTAGACACTTTATTTTTCGTCGAAAAAATCATATTTTCATGGTATAGGCTTAGTGTTTTTTCAATTTTGGGGGGAAAATTATTCTTTGCCTGATCGTTTACTTATCGCGTTAAACGGCGTCTACGCATGCCCGGGGACTGATATATGCGGAGTACGGGCGCTTTCGAGACACTTTATTTTTCGTCGAAAAAATCATATTTTCATGGGCTATAGGCTTAGTGTTTTTCCATTTTGGGGGGAAAATTATTCTTTGCCGAATCGTTTACTTATCGCGTTAAACGGCGTCTACGCATGCCCGGGGACTGATATATGCGGAGTACGGGCGCTTTCGAGACACTTTATTTTTCGTCGAAACCCCGCAGGGGCGTCTGCGTCAGCAGGCGTTTGGTGTGTTGCGACACCACGTACCCGAGCACACGAGGGTTGGACCCTCCCGCGTGTAGCCGTGCGCGGCTTAGCCGTGTCTGGGGAAAAGGGGATCCTGGGGGTTGAGCTGAAGCTGGGTGTTTGGACCTTTAAGGCCCCCCGGCGGAGGCAACACACCTCTTCGGCCTCGGCTTCACATAGACGGCACCTCCAGGCTGACCCACCTGGAGGAAATCGGCAGTCGCCTTTTCCTGTCCTCCTCTCCATTCTTCGTCTTTCTCTCCCACTTTTCTATCTCTCCTGTCTTCTCTTCACTTCTTATTACTTCCTCATTTCCTGGCGGCAAGGGTTAACCTTGTGTAATATATCCAGTCTTGGGTATATATATTAGGTTATAGTGGGATTGTACCGCTGGCGTACGCAGAATAGAATGTTTCTAATCCTGTGCCGTCCCCAGGTTGGGCTCCCAGGTGGGCGGCGGGCATTCCTGCCGAATACAGTAATTATATATGGCTTCAAATTTCCCCCCACTCCTTGATCGCTCCCTGAAGAGGGGGCGCACCGATGAAACATTCAACTTTCTCTTCAAACCAAAAGAAATATTTCCCAAGTACCACGTAATACATAGTCAACACGAAACAAAGACAGTCCGTACAATATCCCCGTTTGTGGTCGCAAAATGCCTGACAGAAGCAATCGGTTCTGGTTACAAAGTAACTAAGATGGGAAGCGGCGACCTTCTTCTGGAAGTACGTGACAAGCTCCAATACAGCAAACTGACGAAACTTGTTGCGTTTGGTGACATCCCTGTATCTGTGGGCCCCCACCGGTCTATGAACACTGTGCGTGGTGTCATTTCTGATGACGACCTCCTTGATCTTAGTGAGAGCGAGCTGTTGGACGGATGGCAAGACCAAAACGTGGTGAAGGTGCAACGAATCAAGTTAAGGCGTGACGACAAGGAAATTCCAACAAAGCATCTAATAATAACATTTGGAACAAGTGAACTACCTGATTCCTTAGAGACGGGATATTGTAAACTACGCGTACGACCGTACATTCCCAATCCGCGCCGATGCTTCAAGTGTCAGCGTTTTGGGCACGGGTCTCAGAGCTGCCGAGGGCGTGCCACTTGTGCAAAATGTGCATCTAAAGACCACGCTTCAGACAACTGTTCTTCTCCAACCCACTGCGCTAACTGTGACGGAGACCACCCCGCCTATTCACGATCGTGTCCGTCATGGAAGAAAGAAAAACAAATAATCGAACTGAAGGTAAAACTAAACATCACTTTTCCAGAAGCGCGCAAGCGCTTTAGTGTCCACAATCAATCGAATCCGTCCTACAGTGATGTGACGCGCCGGGGGGCAGCGCCACATCTTTTGGCGGCCGCGCAAGTCACACGGAGTGTGACGGCGGTTACGCCATCAGCCCCCCTGGCGGGAGCAGCCACTGCTCTTCCGCCCCCTACCACGAAGGGCCAGCAGACTTCCGAGCCTGCCGGTCCCCGGGCCACTGCTCGTGCAGACAGGCCCGAAAAAACCCCGCGCGTGTCCGCTGAGCGGGCATATCATCCAGCGCCTCTGATGAGGCGATGGATGTAGCAAAAACTTCTCCGGCGTCTCAGACGCCGAAGGAACGGCGTTGCTCCCTGGAGCGCGCCAAGAAAAAAGAAATACCCCGGGTCAAGGGGCCTGGAAAGGTCCCTTGAACCAACCTAATCCATATCTCTTCACACGCACCATAAAACACTTCCAATATGGCCACACAAGTAATGCATTGGAATGTCAGAGGTCTAATACACAATCTTGATGACATTAAGGAACCCCTTCGCAAGTTTAATCCAAGGGTGCTGTGTGTGCAAGAGACACACTTAAATCTTTCACATACTAACTTTCTCAAACAGTATGCCATTTACCGGAAAGATCGAAGTGACGCCTACGCCTCGTCAGGCGGTGTTGCTATTATAGTCGATAAGGGTATCGCCTGTAAGCATTTACATCTGCAAACGCCCCTTGAGGCAGTGGCAATCAGAGCCGTGCTATTTGATAAGCTAGTTACTGTTTGCTCTCTTTACATTCCTCCGAGCCATCAACTTTCCAGAACAGAATTCGAGAGCTTTATCACAGAACTCCCCGAACCATACATTGTAGTGGGCGATTTAAATGCGCACAACACCCGCTGGGGAAGTTCTCGTTGTGATACGAGAGGGCGCTTATTAGAAAGCTTCCTTTTATCTTCCAATGCATGCATACTGAACAAGAAAGAACCTACATTCTACAGCGTGGCAAACAAAACGTTCTCATCTATTGACTTAAGCATAACATCAACTACACTAGTGCCATACCTGGAGTGGAAAGTGATCAAAAATCCGTATGGGAGTGACCATTTCCCAATAGTCTTAAAATTAACAAAAAGCGATAAGTTTTCTCCACATTTGCCCTGTTGGAAGGTGGACTGTGCTGACTGGGAACGATACAGAGAGCTGACACATTTGACCTTGGAGAACATCTGTACTCTCTCAATCGATGATAGAGTGACATATTTGACTGCGTTTATAATGGAGGCTGCATCAATATGTATCCCTCAAACGAATGGATCACCCTCTAAACGACGCATTCCTTGGTGGAATGAGCAGTGTAGGGAAGCCCGCAAAATTCAAAATAAGGCTTGGGGTCGCCTTCGCGACTGCCCAACTACCGAGAACTTGATCAGCTTCAAGAAAATAAAATCAGAAGGTAGAAGGACGCGCCGCCTTGCCAAAAGGGAAAGCTGGCAGAAATACATCTCTAGTATTAATTCATATACAGACGAAAGAAAAGCTTGGAACAGAGTAAACAAAATAAAAGGCCGCGATACTCATCCCCTACCATTAGTAAACACGCAAACAGATACTCTTCAGGACCAGGCTGACTGTCTAGGAGCACATTTCGAACACATTTCCAGTACATCTCATTACACAGATACATTCCTAAAATTACGTCGACAAGCAGAACAGATGACACTGGGTGGGAAAGGCACTTCCAACGAAGTATACAATCGTCCATTTGGAATGGCTGAGTTCCAAGCCTCACTGAACTGTTGCAACAAGTCCGCTCCAGGAAGTGACAGAATAATGTATGAGATGATTAGACACTTACACCCTGAAACCCAAAAAACACTGCTGTCACTCTTCAATTCCATGTTCTCTGCCGGATACATTCCTTCTGTCTGGAAAGAAGCAATCGTAATCCCTATTCTCAAAGAGGGCAAGGACCCTTCCTCACCCAACAGTTATAGACCTATAGCTCTCACTAGTTGTCTATGCAAATTATTTGAAAAGATGATTAACCATCGCCTCATCCATTTTCTTGAAAGCAACAAAATACTTGATCCCTTACAGTGCGGTTTTAGGGACCGCAGATCCACAACAGATCACCTTGTCCGTATCGAGACAAATATCCGTGATGCCTTTGTCCGCAAACAGTTCTTCCTGTCAGTATTTTTAGATATGGAAAAGGCATACGACACAACCTGGCGCTTTGGAATTCTCCGTGACCTGTCTGAAATGGGAGTTCGAGGCAACTTGCTGAACGTGATTCAGAGTTACCTCTCCAATCGGACGTTCCGTGTTAGAGTTGGTAACGTTCTGTCTCGTCCATTTACGCAAGAGGCCGGTGTTCCACAAAGTGGTGTGCTGAGCTGCACTCTTTTTATTGTCAAAATGAATTCGATCCAGACTGCCATACCACATACAATGTTTTATTCCGTATATGTGGATGACATCCAGATAGGCTTCAAATCATGTAACCTAAGTATCTGCGAGCGACAAGTACAGCTTTGCATAAATAAATTATCTAAGTGGGCGGACCAAAACGGTTTCAAACTAAACCCACAAAAAAGTACATGCGTCCTATTTTCTAACAAGAGAGGTATAATGGTGGACCCCGCAATAGATTTAAATGGAGAACGGCTATCTGTGAGCCATGAACACAAATTTCTCGGAATCCTTTTAGATAGTAAGCTGACTTTTGTACCACACTTGAAGTATCTGAAATCAAAGTGCCTCAAGTCTATGAACCTGCTGAAGCTGTTGTCACGTACTTCTTGGGGCAGCGACAGGCGGTGCCTTTTAAAGCTCTACAAAAGTCTAATATTAACACGCCTTGACTACGGAGCAATAGTCTATAATTCTGCCAGACCTAGTGCTCTGAAAATGCTTGATCCTATTCACCACTTAGGTATCCGCCTTGCTACAGGCGCCTTTAGGACTAGCCCTGTGCAAAGCCTCTACGTCGAATCAAACGAATGGTCATTGCACTACCAAAGGACATATTTAACTTTCTCCTACGCCCTAAAAGTTAACTCAGATGTTGAACATCCTTGTCATTTCACTATATGTGACTTGTCCACTGCTAGGCTGTTTCGTAACCGCCCAGCCACTAGGCCTCCTCTGTCCCTCCGGTTGGAAGCACTATCAGAAAAAACAGGGGTCCCTCTTTTACACAATGACTTAATGGCTCCTACACGGCTTCCACCGCCTTGGGAGTGGCAGACTATCCAATGCGACATCTCGTTCTTAGAAATATCGAAACGAGCCCCGGAGGCACACATATATTCGCATTTTATAGAACTCAAGGAAAAGTACTCATGTGATGAATTTTACACAGATGCTTCGAAGTCTCCAACTGGTGTTGCTTACGCAGCTCTGGGACCCTCACTTTCAACATCTGGACCACTAAACCCACACACCAGTATCTTTACAGCGGAAGCATACGCCATACTTAAGGCTATTCAACACATACGGCTAAAAAATATCGCTAAGGCTGTTGTATTTACAGACTCATTAAGTGTAGTGAGAGCCCTAATTAGCTTACGAAAGCATAAGAACTCGGTTTTTAATGAGCTGTATAGCTTGTTATGTTCCGCATATATGTGCAATCAATCGATTATAATATGCTGGGTACCTGGTCACAAAGGTATAAAAGGCAACGAAGCTGCTGACGAAAGTGCTAGGTCAGTATTTTTAGCGAGGCAGATTCAAATATCCCCATCCCTGCCACAGACCTAAAGCCCTTTCTACGCAGTAAATTGAGGAATCACTGGCAGGGCGAATGGGATACACAAAAAATGAATAAGCTTCATATAATAAAGCCAAAACTGGGGAACTGGATAAATGGGAAAATAGCAAGGTACAAGGAAGTACTTCTCTGCCGATTAAGGATAGGCCACACATACGGCACCCACTCTCATCTCTTGACTGGGGGCGATCCTCCAACTTGTGCTAAGTGCGGCTATAATCTCACTGTCCTCCATGCTCTTATTGAGTGCGCTGCAATAGAAACAGAGAGGAAAAAGTATTTCCCTGCTGCATATCGCGAGAATTTACCCCTTCACCCTGCATTTTTTCTTAGCGATGAACCTCTTTTTAACCTGCAAACAGTCTTAGAGTTTTTAGCCGAAACGGACACACTGAAAATCATCTGGCCAGGTAACTTTTAAGCACACGACTAACAGCCCTGCATTCAAGGGCTCTCTTGAAACTCTCTTGTCAGTGTTAAGTTTTATTGCATCATGTTTTAACGAAAGTCCATTGCCATAGCCCATATCACACCCTAGTCATCATCATTATTTTAGCACCTATGTATTCTACCCCACTTACCGCGGAAGTTTTAGGCCCTTTTACAGCCATATCTCACCTACCATGATGAGTTCATTACGCACGTCACCCACAACACATCGTCAACATTACCACCTGTCATGGCGCTCTTTGGCCAAACCTGGCCCTTGCGCCATTAAAACACCACTCATCATCATCATTTTTCGTCGAAAAAATCATATTTTCGTGGGCTATAGGCTTAGTGTTTTTTCCATTTGGGGGGGGGGGGAAATTACTCTTTGCCGGATCGTTTATTTATCGCGTTAAACGGCGTCTACGCATGCCCGGGGACTGATATATGCGGAGTACGGGCGCTTTCTAGACACTTTATTTTTCGTCGAAAAAATCATATTTTCATGGGCTATAGGCTCAGTGTTTTTTCCATTTTGGGGGGAAAATTATTCTTTGCCGGATCGTTTATTTATCGCGTTAAACGGCGTCTACGCATGCCCGGGGACTGATATATGCGGAGTACGGGCGCTTTCTAGACACTTTATTTTTCGTCGAAAAAATCATATTTTCATATTTTCATATTTCCATTTTGGGGGGAAAATTATTCTTTGCCGGATCGTTTATTTATCGCGTTAAACGGCGTCTACGCATGCCCGGGGACTGATATAAGCGGAGTACGGGCGCTTTCGAGACACTTTATTTTTCGTCGAAAAAATCATATTTTCGTGGGCTATAGGCTTAGTGTTTTTTCCATTTTGGGGGGAAAATTATTCTTTGCCGGATCGTTTACTTATCGCGTTAAACGGCGTCTACGCATGCCCGGGGACTGATATAAGCGGAGTACGGGCGCTTTCGAGACACTTTATTTTTCGTCGAAAAAATCATATTTTCGTGGGCTATAGGCTTAGTGTTTTTTCCATTTTCGGGGGAAAATTATTCTTTGCCGGATCGTTTACTTATCGCGTTAAACGGCGTCTACGCATGCCCGGGGACTGATATAAGCGGAGTACGGGCGCTTTCGAGACACTTTATTTTTCGTCGAAAAAATCATATTTTCATGGGCTATAGGCTTAGTGTTTTTTCCATTTTGGGGGGAAAATTATTCTTTGCCGGATCGTTTACTTATCGCGTTAAACGGCGTCTACGCATGCCCGGGGACTGATATATGCGGAGTACGGGCGCTTTCTAGACACTTTATTTTTCGTCGAAAAAATCATATTTTCGTGGGCTATAGGCTTAGTGTTTTTTCCATTTTGGGGGGAAAATTATTCTTTGCCGGATCGTTTATTTATCGCGTTAAACGGCGTCTACGCATGCCCGGGGACTGATATAAGCGGAGTACGGGCGCTTTCGAGACACTTTATTTTTCGTCGAAAAAATCATATTTTCGTGGGCTATAGGCTTAGTGTTTTTTCAATTTTGGGGGGAAAATTATTCTTTGCCGGATCGTTTACTTATCGCGTTAAACGGCGTCTACGCATGCCCGGGGACTGATATAAGCGGAGTACGGGCGCTTTCGAGACACTTTATTTTTCGTCGAAAAAATCATATTTTCGTCGGCTATAGGCTTAGTGTTTTTTCCATTTGGGGGGGAAAATTACTCTTTGCCGGATCGTTTACTTATCGCGTTAAACGGCGTCTACGCATGCCCGGGGACTGATATATGCGGAGTACGGGCGCTTTCTAGACACTTTATTTTTCGTCGAAAAAATCATATTTTCGTGGGCTATAGGCTTAGTGTTTTTTCTATTTTGGGGGGAAAATTATTCTTTGCCGGATCGTTTATTTATCGCGTTAAACGGCGTCAACGCATGCCCGGGAACTGATATATGCGGAGTACGGGCGCTTTCGAAGCACTTTATTTTTCGTCGAAAAAATCATATTTTCATGGGCTATAGGCTTAGTGTTTTTTCAATTTTGGGGGGAAAATTATTCTTTGCCGGATCGTTTACTTATCGCGTTAAACGGCGTCTACGCATGCCCGGGGACTGATATATGCGGAGTACGGGCGCTTTCTAGACACTTGATTTTTCGTCGAAAAAATCATATTTGCATGGGCTATAGGCTTAGTGTTTTTTCCATTTTGGGGGGAAAATTATTCTTTGCCGGATCGTTTATTTATCGCGTTAAACGGCGTCTACGCATGCCCGGGGACTGATATATGCGGAGTACGGGCGCTTTCGAAGCACTTTATTTTTCGTCGAAAAAATCATATTTTCATGGGCTATAGGTTTAGTGTTTTTTCATTTTTGGGGGGAAAATTATTCTTTGCCGGATCGTTTACTTATCGCGTTAAACGGCGTCTACGCATGCCCGGGGACTGATATATGCGGAGTACGGGCGCTTTCGAAGCACTTTATTTTTCGTCGAAAAAATCATATTTTCATGGGCTATAGGCTTAGTGTTTTTTCCATTTTGGGGGGAAAATTATTCTTTGCCGGATCGTTTACTTATCGCGTTAAACGGCGTCTACGCATGCCCGGGGACTGATATATGCGGAGTACGGGCGCTTTCTAGACACTTTATTTTTCGTCGAAAAAATCATATTTGCATGGGCTATAGGCTTAGATTTTTTTCCATTTTGGGGGGAAAATTATTCTTTGCCGGATCGTTTATTTATCGCATTAAACGGCGTCTACGCATGCCCGGGGACTGATATATGCGGAGTACGGGCGCTTTCGAGACACTTTATTTTTCGTCGAAAAAATCATATTTTCATGGGCTATAGGCTTAGTGTTTTTTCATTTTTGGGAGGAAAATTATTCTTTGCCGGATCGTTTATTTATCGCGTTAAACGGCGTCAACGCATGCCCGGGGACTGATATATGCGGAGTACGGGCGCTTTCGAAGCACTTTATTTTTCGTCGAAAAAATCATATTTTCATGGGCTATAGGCTTAGTGTTTTTTCCATTTTGGGGGGAAAATTATTCTTTGCCGGATCGTTTACTTATCGCGTTAAACGGCGTCTACGCATGCCCGGGGACTGATATATGCGGAGTACGGGCGCTTTCTAGACACTTTATTTTTCGTCGAAAAAATCATATTTGCATGGGCTATAGGCTTAGATTTTTTTCCATTTTGGGGGGAAAATTATTCTTTGCCGGATCGTTTATTTATCGCGTTAAACGGCGTCTACGCATGCCCGGTGACTGATATATGCGGAGTACGGGCGCTTTCGAGACACTTTATTTTTCGTCGAAAAAATCATATTTTCATGGGCTATAGGCTTAGTGTTTTTTTCCATTTTGGGGGGAAAATTATTCTTTGCCGGATCGTTTACTTATCGCGTTAAACGGCGTCTACGCATTCCCGGGGACTGATATATGCGGAGTACGGGCGCTGTCGAGACACTTTATTTTTCGTCGAAAAAATCATATTTTCATGGGCTATAGGCTTAGTGTTTTTTTCCATTTTGGGGGGAAAATTATTCTTTGCCGGATCGTTTACTTATCGCGTTAAACGGCGTCTACGCATGCCCGGGGACTGATATATGCGGAGTACGGGCGCTTTCGAAGCACTTTATTTTTCGTCGAAAAAATCATATTTTCATGGGCTATAGGCTTAGTGTTTTTTCCATTTTGGGGGGAAAATTATTCTTTGCCGGATCGTTTACTTATCGCGTTAAACGGCGTCTACGCATGCCCGGGGACTGATATATGCGGAGTACGGGCGCTTTCTAGACACTTTATTTTTCGTCGAAAAAATCATATTTGCATGGGCTATAGGCTTAGATTTTTTTCCATTTTGGGGGGAAAATTATTCTTTGCCGGATCGTTTATTTATCGCGTTAAACGGCGTCTACGCATGCCCGGGGACTGATATATGCGGAGTATGGGCGCTTTCGAGACACTTTATTTTTCGTCGAAAAAATCATATTTTCATGGGCTATAGGCTTAGTGTTTTTTCATTTTTGGGGGGAAAATTATTCTTTGCCGGATCGTTTATTTATCGCGTTAAACGGCGTCAACGCATGCCCGGGGACTGATATATGAGGAGTACGGGCGCTTTCGAATCACTTTATTTTTCGTCGAAAAAATCATATTTTCATGGGCTATAGGCTTAGTGTTTTTTCCATTTTGGGGGGAAAATTATTCTTTGCCGGATCGTTTACTTATCGCGTTAAACGGCGTCTACGCATGCCCGGGGACTGATATATGCGGAGTACGGGCGCTTTCTAGACACTTTATTTTTCGTCGAAAAAATCATATTTGCATGGGCTATAGGCTTAGATTTTTTTCCATTTTGGGGGGAAAATTATTCTTTGCCGGATCGTTTATTTATCGCGTTAAACGGCGTCTACGCATGCCCGGTGACTGATATATGCGGAGTACGGGCGCGTTCGAGACACTTTATTTTTCGTCGAAAAAATCATATTTTCATGGGCTATAGGCTTAGTGTTTTTTTCCATTTTGGGGGGAAAATTATTCTTTGCCGGATCGTTTACTTATCGCGTTAAACGGCGTCTACGCATGCCCGGGGACTGATATATGCGGAGTACGGGCGCTGTCGAGACACTTTATTTTTAGTCGAAAAAATCATATTTTCGTGGGCTTAGTGTTTTTTCCATTTGGGGGGGAAAATTACTCTTTGCCGGATCGTTTATTTATCGCGTTAAACGGCGTCTACGCATGCCCGGGGACTGATATATGCGGAGTACGGACGCTTTCTAGACACTTTATTTTTCGTCGAAAAAATCATATTTTCGTGGGCTATAGGCTTAGTGTTTTTTCCATTTGGGGGGGGGGGGGAAATTACTCTTTGCCGGATCGTTTATTTATCGCGTTAAACGGCGTCTACGCATGCCCGGGGACTGATATATGCGGAGTACGGGCGCTTTCTAGACACTTTATTTTTCGTCTAAAAAATCATATTTTTTTTCCATTTGGGGGGAAAATTATTCTTTGCCGGATCGTTTATTTATCGCGTTATACGGCGTCTACGCATGCCCGGGGACTGATATATGCGGAGTACGGGCGCTTTCGAAGCACTTTATTTTTCGTCGAAAAAATCATATTTTCATGGGCTATAGGCTTAGTGTTTTTTCAATTTTGGGGGGAAAATTATTCTTTGCCTGATCGTTTACTTATCGCGTTAAACGGCGTCTACGCATGCCCGGGGACTGATATATGCGGAGTACGGGCGCTTTCGAGACACTTTATTTTTCGTCGAAAAAATCATATTTTCATGGGCTATAGGCTTAGTGTTTTTTCCATTTTGGGGGGAAAATTATTCTTTGCCGGATCCTTTACTTATCGCGTTAAACGGCGTCTACGCATGCCCGGGGACTGATATATGCGGAGTACGGGCGCTGTCGAGACACTTTATTTTTAGTCGAAAAAATCATATTTTCGTGGGCTTAGTGTTTTTTCCATTTGGGGGGGAAAATTACTCTTTGCCGGATCGTTTATTTATCGCGTTAAACGGCGTCTACGCATGCCCGGGGACTGATATATGCGGAGTACGAGCGCTTTCTAGACACTTTATTTTTCGTCGAAAAAATCATATTTTCGTGGGCTATAGGCTTAGTGTTTTTTCCATTTGGGGGGGGGGGGGAAATTACTCTGCCGGATCGTTTATTTATCGCGTTAAACGGCGTCTTCGCATGCCCGGGGACTGATATATGCGGAGTACGGGCGCTTTCTAGACACTTTATTTTTCGTCTAAAAAATCATATTTTTTTTCCATTTGTGGGGAAAATTATTCTTTGCCGGATCGTTTATTTATCGCGTTAAACGGCGTCTACGCATGCCCGGGGACTGATATATGCGGAGTACGGGCGCTTTCGAGACACTTTATTTTTCGTCGAAAAATTCATATTTTCATGGGCTATAGGCTTAGTGTTTTTTTCCATTTTGGGGGGAAAATTATTCTTTGCCGGATCGTTTACTTATCGCGTTAAACGGCGTCTACGCATGCCCGGGGACTGATATATGCGGAGTACGGGCGCTTTCGAGACACTTTATTTTTCGTCGAAAAAATCATATTTTCGTGGGCGGAGTGTTTTTTTCCATTTGAGGGGGAAAATTATTCTTTGCCGGATCGTTTATTTATCGCGTTAAACGGCGTCTACGCATGCCCGGGGACTGATATATGCGGAGTACGGGCGCTTTCTAGACACTTTATTTTTCGTCGAAAAAATCACATTTTCCATTTTGGGGGGAAAATTATTCTTTGCCGGATCGTTTATTTATCGCGTTAAACGGCGGCTACGCATGCCCGGGGACTGATGTATGCGGAGTAGGGGCGCTTTCGAAGCACTTTATTTTTCGTCGAAAAAATCATATTTTCATGGGTTATAGGCTTAGTGTTTTTTCCATTTGGGGGGAAAATTATTCTTTGCCGGATCGTTTATTTATCGCGTTAAACGGCGGCTACGCATGCCCGGGGACTGATATATGCGGAGCACGGGCGCTTTCGAAGCACTTTATTTTTCGTCGAAAAAATCATATTTTCATGGGCTATAGGCTTAGTGTTTTTTCCATTTTGGGGGGAAAATTATTCTTTGCGGGATCGTTTATTTATCGCGTTAAACGGCGGCTACGCATGCCCGGGGACTGATGTATGCGGAGTAGGGGCGCTTTCGAAACACTTTATTTTTCGTCGAAAAAATCATATTTTCATGGGCTATAGGCTTAGTGTTTTTTCCATTTGGGGGGGAAAATTACTCTTTGCCGGATCGTTTATTTATCGCGTTAAACGGCGTCTACGCATGCCCGGGGACTGGTATATGCGGAGTACGGACGCTTTCTAGACACTTTATTTTTCGTCGAAAAAATCATATTTTCGTGGGCTATAGGCTTAGTGTTTTTTCCATTTGGGGGGGGGGAAATTACTCTTTGCCGGATCGTTTATTTATCGCGTTAAACGGCGTCTACGCATGCCCGGGGACTGATATATGGGGAGTACGGGCGCTTTCTAGACACTTTATTTTTCGTCTAAAAAATCATATTTTTTTTCCATTTGGGGGGAAAATTATTCTTTGCCGGATCGTTTATTTATCGCGTTATACGGCGTCTACGCATGCCCGGGGACTGATATATGCGGAGTACGGGCGCTTTCGAAGCACTTTATTTTTCGTCGAAAAAATCATATTTTCATGGGCTATAGGCTTAGTGTTTTTTCAATTTTGGGGGGAAAATTATTCTTTGCCTGATCGTTTACTTATCGCGTTAAACGGCGTCTACGCATGCCCGGGGACTGATATATGCGGAGTACGGGCGCTTTCGAGACACTTTATTTTTCGTCGAAAAAATCATATTTTCGTGGGCTATAGGCTTAGTGTTTTTTCCATTTTGGGGGGAAAATTATTCTTTGCCGGATCGTTTATTTATCGCGTTAAACGGCGTCTACGCATGCCCGGGGACTGATATAAGCGGAGTACGGGCGCTTTCGAGACACTTTATTTTTCGTCGAAAAAATCATATTTTCGTGGGCTATAGGCTTAGTGTTTTTTCAATTTTGGGGGGAAAATTATTCTTTGCCGGATCGTTTACTTATCGCGTTAAACGGCGTCTACGCATGCCCGGGGACTGATATAAGCGGAGTACGGGCGCTTTCGAGACACTTTATTTTTCGTCGAAAAAATCATATTTTCGTCGGCTATAGGCTTAGTGTTTTTTCCATTTGGGGGGGAAAATTACTCTTTGCCGGATCGTTTACTTATCGCGTTAAACGGCGTCTACGCATGCCCGGGGACTGATATATGCGGAGTACGGGCGCTTTCTAGACACTTTATTTTTCGTCGAAAAAATCATATTTTCATGGGCTATAGGCTTAGTGTTTTTTCAATTTTGGGGGGAAAATTATTCTTTGCCGGATCGTTTACTTATCGCGTTAAACGGCGTCTACGCATGCCCGGGGACTGATATATGCGGAGTACGGGCGCTTTCTAGACACTTGATTTTTCGTCGAAAAAATCATATTTGCATGGGCTATAGGCTTAGTGTTTTTTCCATTTTGGGGGGAAAATTATTCTTTGCCGGATCGTTTATTTATCGCGTTAAACGGCGTCTACGCATGCCCGGGGACTGATATATGCGGAGTACGGGCGCTTTCGAAGCACTTTATTTTTCGTCGAAAAAATCATATTTTCATGGGCTATAGGCTTAGTGTTTTTTCATTTTTGGGGGGAAAATTATTCTTTGCCGGATCGTTTACTTATCGCGTTAAACGGCGTCTACGCATGCCCGGGGACTGATATATGCGGAGTACGGGCGCTTTCGAAGCACTTTATTTTTCGTCGAAAAAATCATATTTTCATGGGCTATAGGCTTAGTGTTTTTTCCATTTTGGGGGGAAAATTATTCTTTGCCGGATCGTTTACTTATCGCGTTAAACGGCGTCTACGCATGCCCGGGGACTGATATATGCGGAGTACGGGCGCTTTCTAGACACTTTATTTTTCGTCGAAAAAATCATATTTGCATGGGCTATAGGCTTAGATTTTTTTCCATTTTGGGGGGAAAATTATTCTTTGCCGGATCGTTTATTTATCGCGTTAAACGGCGTCTACGCATGCCCGGGGACTGATATATGCGGAGTACGGCCGCTTTCGAGACACTTTATTTTTCGTCGAAAAAATCATATTTTCATGGGCTATAGGCTTAGTGTTTTTTCATTTTTGGGAGGAAAATTATTCTTTGCCGGATCGTTTATTTATCGCGTTAAACGGCGTCAACGCATGCCCGGGGACTGATATATGCGGAGTACGGGCGCTTTCGAAGCACTTTATTTTTCGTCGAAAAAATCATATTTTCATGGGCTATAGGCTTAGTGTTTTTTCCATTTTGGGGGGAAAATTATTCTTTGCCGGATCGTTTACTTATCGCGTTAAACGGCGTCTACGCATGCCCGGGGACTGATATATGCGGAGTACGGGCGCTTTCTAGACACTTTATTTTTCGTCGAAAAAATCATATTTGCATGGGCTATAGGCTTAGATTTTTTTCCATTTTGGGGGGAAAATTATTCTTTGCCGGATCGTTTATTTATCGCGTTAAACGGCGTCTACGCATGCCCGGTGACTGATATATGCGGAGTACGGGCGCTTTCGAGACACTTTATTTTTCGTCGAAAAAATCATATTTTCATGGGCTTAGTGTTTTTTTCCATTTTGGGGGGAAAATTATTCTTTGCCGGATCGTTTACTTATCGCGTTAAACGGCGTCTACGCATGCCCGGGGACTGATATATGCGGAGTACGGGCGCTGTCGAGACACTTTATTTTTCGTCGAAAAAATCATATTTTCATGGGCTATAGGCTTAGTGTTTTTTTCCATTTTGGGGGGAAAATTATTCTTTGCCGGATCGTTTACTTATCGCGTTAAACGGCGTCTACGCATGCCCGGGGACTGATATATGCGGAGTACGGGCGCTTTCGAAGCACTTTATTTTTCGTCGAAAAAATCATATTTTCATGGGCTATAGGCTTAGTGTTTTTTCCATTTTGGGGGGAAAATTATTCTTTGCCGGATCGTTTACTTATCGCGTTAAACGGCGTCTACGCATGCCCGGGGACTGATATATGCGGAGTACGGGCGCTTTCTAGACACTTTATTTTTCGTCGAAAAAATCATATTGGCATGGGCTATAGGCTTAGATTTTTTTCCATTTTGGGGGGAAAATTATTCTTTGCCGGATCGTTTATTTATCGCGTTAAACGGCGTCTACGCATGCCCGGGGACTGATATATGCGGAGTACGGGCGCTTTCGAGACACTTTATTTTTCGTCGAAAAAATCATATTTTCATGGGCTATAGGCTTAGTGTTTTTTCATTTTTTTGGGGAAAATTATTCTTTGCCGGATCGTTTATTTATCGCGTTAAACGGCGTCAACGCATGCCCGGGGACTGATATATGAGGAGTACGGGCGCTTTCGAATCACTTTATTTTTCGTCGAAAAAATCATATTTTCATGGGCTATAGGCTTAGTGTTTTTTCCATTTTGGGGGGAAAATTATTCTTTGCCGGATCGTTTACTTATCGCGTTAAACGGCGTCTACGCATGCCCGGGGACTGATATATGCGGAGTACGGGCGCTTTCTAGACACTTTATTTTTCGTCGAAAAAATCATATTTTCATGGGCTATAGGCTTAGTGTTTTTTCCATTTTGGGGGGAAAATTATTCTTTGCCGGATCGTTTATTTATCGCGTTAAACGGCGTCTACGCATGCCCGGTGACTGATATATGCGGAGTACGGGCGCTTTCGAATCACTTTATTTTTCGTCGAAAAAATCATATTTTCATGGGCTATAGGCTTAGTGTTTTTTCAATTTTGGGGGGAAAATTATTCTTTGCCTGATCGTTTACTTATCGCGTTAAACGGCGTCTACGCATGCCCGGGGACTGATATATGCGGAGTACGGGCGCTTTCGAGACACTTTATTTTTCGTCGAAAAAATCATATTTTCATGGGCTATAGGCTTAGTGTTTTTTCCATTTTGGGGGGAAAATTATTCTTTGCCGGATCCTTTACTTATCGCGTTAAACGGCGTCTACGCATGCCCGGGGACTGATATATGCGGAGTACGGGCGCTGTCGAGACACTTTATTTTTAGTCGAAAAAATCATATTTTCGTGGGCTTAGTGTTTTTTCCATTTGGGGGGGAAAATTACTCTTTGCCGGATCGTTTATTTATCGCGTTAAACGGCGTCTACGCATGCCCGGGGACTGATATATGCGGAGTACGAGCGCTTTCTAGACACTTTATTTTTCGTCGAAAAAATCATATTTTCGTGGGCTATAGGCTTAGTGTTTTTTCCATTTGGGGGGGGGGGGAAATTACTCTGCCGGATCGTTTATTTATCGCGTTAAACGGCGTCTTCGCATGCCCGGGGACTGATATATGCGGAGTACGGGCGCTTTCTAGACACTTTATTTTTCGTCTAAAAAATCATATTTTTTTTCCATTTGTGGGGAAAATTATTCTTTGCCGGATCGTTTATTTATCGCGTTAAACGGCGTCTACGCATGCCCGGGGACTGATATATGCGGAGTACGGGCGCTTTCGAGACACTTTATTTTTCGTCGAAAAATTCATATTTTCATGGGCTATAGGCTTAGTGTTTTTTTCCATTTTGGGGGGAAAATTATTCTTTGCCGGATCGTTTACTTATCGCGTTAAACGGCGTCTACGCATGCCCGGGGACTGATATATGCGGAGTACGGGCGCTTTCGAGACACTTTATTTTTCGTCGAAAAAATCATATTTTCGTGGGCGGAGTGTTTTTTTCCATTTGAGGGGGAAAATTATTCTTTGCCGGATCGTTTATTTATCGCGTTAAACGGCGTCTACGCATGCCCGGGGACTGATATATGCGGAGTACGGGCGCTTTCTAGACACTTTATTTTTCGTCGAAAAAATCACATTTTCCATTTTGGGGGGAAAATTATTCTTTGCCGGATCGTTTATTTATCGCGTTAAACGGCGGCTACGCATGCCCGGGGACTGATGTATGCGGAGTAGGGGCGCTTTCGAAGCACTTTATTTTTCGTCGAAAAAATCATATTTTCATGGGTTATAGGCTTAGTGTTTTTTCCATTTGGGGGGAAAATTATTCTTTGCCGGATCGTTTATTTATCGCGTTAAACGGCGGCTACGCATGCCCGGGGACTGATATATGCGGAGCACGGGCGCTTTCGAAGCACTTTATTTTTCGTCGAAAAAATCATATTTTCATGGGCTATAGGCTTAGTGTTTTTTCCATTTTGGGGGGAAAATTATTCTTTGCGGGATCGTTTATTTATCGCGTTAAACGGCGGCTACGCATGCCCGGGGACTGATGTATGCGGAGTAGGGGCGCTTTCGAAACACTTTATTTTTCGTCGAAAAAATCATATTTTCATGGGCTATAGGCTTAGTGTTTTTTCCATTTGGGGGGGAAAATTACTCTTTGCCGGATCGTTTATTTATCGCGTTAAACGGCGTCTACGCATGCCCGGGGACTGGTATATGCGGAGTACGGACGCTTTCTAGACACTTTATTTTTCGTCGAAAAAATCATATTTTCGTGGGCTATAGGCTTAGTGTTTTTTCCATTTGGGGGGGGGGAAATTACTCTTTGCCGGATCGTTTATTTATCGCGTTAAACGGCGTCTACGCATGCCCGGGGACTGATATATGGGGAGTACGGGCGCTTTCTAGACACTTTATTTTTCGTCTAAAAAATCATATTTTTTTTCCATTTGGGGGGAAAATTATTCTTTGCCGGATCGTTTATTTATCGCGTTATACGGCGTCTACGCATGCCCGGGGACTGATATATGCGGAGTACGGGCGCTTTCGAAGCACTTTATTTTTCGTCGAAAAAATCATATTTTCATGGGCTATAGGCTTAGTGTTTTTTCAATTTTGGGGGGAAAATTATTCTTTGCCTGATCGTTTACTTATCGCGTTAAACGGCGTCTACGCATGCCCGGGGACTGATATATGCGGAGTACGGGCGCTTTCGAGACACTTTATTTTTCGTCGAAAAAATCATATTTTCGTGGGCTATAGGCTTAGTGTTTTTTCCATTTTGGGGGGAAAATTATTCTTTGCCGGATCGTTTATTTATCGCGTTAAACGGCGTCTACGCATGCCCGGGGACTGATATAAGCGGAGTACGGGCGCTTTCGAGACACTTTATTTTTCGTCGAAAAAATCATATTTTCGTGGGCTATAGGCTTAGTGTTTTTTCAATTTTGGGGGGAAAATTATTCTTTGCCGGATCGTTTACTTATCGCGTTAAACGGCGTCTACGCATGCCCGGGGACTGATATAAGCGGAGTACGGGCGCTTTCGAGACACTTTATTTTTCGTCGAAAAAATCATATTTTCGTCGGCTATAGGCTTAGTGTTTTTTCCATTTGGGGGGGAAAATTACTCTTTGCCGGATCGTTTACTTATCGCGTTAAACGGCGTCTACGCATGCCCGGGGACTGATATATGCGGAGTACGGGCGCTTTCTAGACACTTTATTTTTCGTCGAAAAAATCATATTTTCATGGGCTATAGGCTTAGTGTTTTTTCAATTTTGGGGGGAAAATTATTCTTTGCCGGATCGTTTACTTATCGCGTTAAACGGCGTCTACGCATGCCCGGGGACTGATATATGCGGAGTACGGGCGCTTTCTAGACACTTGATTTTTCGTCGAAAAAATCATATTTGCATGGGCTATAGGCTTAGTGTTTTTTCCATTTTGGGGGGAAAATTATTCTTTGCCGGATCGTTTATTTATCGCGTTAAACGGCGTCTACGCATGCCCGGGGACTGATATATGCGGAGTACGGGCGCTTTCGAAGCACTTTATTTTTCGTCGAAAAAATCATATTTTCATGGGCTATAGGCTTAGTGTTTTTTCATTTTTGGGGGGAAAATTATTCTTTGCCGGATCGTTTACTTATCGCGTTAAACGGCGTCTACGCATGCCCGGGGACTGATATATGCGGAGTACGGGCGCTTTCGAAGCACTTTATTTTTCGTCGAAAAAATCATATTTTCATGGGCTATAGGCTTAGTGTTTTTTCCATTTTGGGGGGAAAATTATTCTTTGCCGGATCGTTTACTTATCGCGTTAAACGGCGTCTACGCATGCCCGGGGACTGATATATGCGGAGTACGGGCGCTTTCTAGACACTTTATTTTTCGTCGAAAAAATCATATTTGCATGGGCTATAGGCTTAGATTTTTTTCCATTTTGGGGGGAAAATTATTCTTTGCCGGATCGTTTATTTATCGCGTTAAACGGCGTCTACGCATGCCCGGGGACTGATATATGCGGAGTACGGCCGCTTTCGAGACACTTTATTTTTCGTCGAAAAAATCATATTTTCATGGGCTATAGGCTTAGTGTTTTTTCATTTTTGGGAGGAAAATTATTCTTTGCCGGATCGTTTATTTATCGCGTTAAACGGCGTCAACGCATGCCCGGGGACTGATATATGCGGAGTACGGGCGCTTTCGAAGCACTTTATTTTTCGTCGAAAAAATCATATTTTCATGGGCTATAGGCTTAGTGTTTTTTCCATTTTGGGGGGAAAATTATTCTTTGCCGGATCGTTTACTTATCGCGTTAAACGGCGTCTACGCATGCCCGGGGACTGATATATGCGGAGTACGGGCGCTTTCTAGACACTTTATTTTTCGTCGAAAAAATCATATTTGCATGGGCTATTGGCTTAGATTTTTTTCCATTTTGGGGGGAAAATTATTCTTTGCCGGATCGTTTATTTATCGCGTTAAACGGCGTCTACGCATGCCCGGTGACTGATATATGCGGAGTACGGGCGCTTTCGAGACACTTTATTTTTCGTCGAAAAAATCATATTTTCATGGGCTTAGTGTTTTTTTCCATTTTGGGGGGAAAATTATTCTTTGCCGGATCGTTTACTTATCGCGTTAAACGGCGTCTACGCATGCCCGGGGACTGATATATGCGGAGTACGGGCGCTGTCGAGACACTTTATTTTTCGTCGAAAAAATCATATTTTCATGGGCTATAGGCTTAGTGTTTTTTTCCATTTTGGGGGGAAAATTATTCTTTGCCGGATCGTTTACTTATCGCGTTAAACGGCGTCTACGCATGCCCGGGGACTGATATATGCGGAGTACGGGCGCTTTCGAAGCACTTTATTTTTCGTCGAAAAAATCATATTTTCATGGGCTATAGGCTTAGTGTTTTTTCCATTTTGGGGGGAAAATTATTCTTTGCCGGATCGTTTACTTATCGCGTTAAACGGCGTCTACGCATGCCCGGGGACTGATATATGCGGAGTACGGGCGCTTTCTAGACACTTTATTTTTCGTCGAAAAAATCATATTTGCATGGGCTATAGGCTTAGATTTTTTTCCATTTTGGGGGGAAAATTATTCTTTGCCGGATCGTTTATTTATCGCGTTAAACGGCGTCTACGCATGCCCGGTGACTGATATATGCGGAGTACGGGCGCTTTCGAGACACTTTATTTTTCGTCGAAAAAATCATATTTTCATGGGCTATAGGCTTAGTGTTTTTTTCCATTTTGGGGGGAAAATTATTCTTTGCCGGATCGTTTACTTATCGCGTTAAACGGCGTCTACGCATGCCCGGGGACTGATATATGCGGAGTACGGGCGCTGTCGAGACACTTTATTTTTAGTCGAAAAAATCATATTTTCGTGGGCTTAGTGTATTTTTCCATTTGGGGGGGAAAATTACTTTTGCCGGATCGTTTATTTATCGCGTTAAACGGCGTCTACGCATGCCCGGGGACTGATATATGCGGAGTACGGACGCTTTCTAGACACTTTATTTTTCGTCGAAAAAATCATATTTTCGTGGGCTATAGGCTTAGTGTTTTTTCCATTTGGGGGGGGGGGGAAATTACTCTTTGCCGGATCGTTTATTTATCGCGTTAAACGGCGTCTACGCATGCCCGGGGACTGATATATGCGGAGTACGGGCGCTTTCTAGACACTTTATTTTTCGTCTAAAAAATCATATTTTTTTTCCATTTGGGGGGAAAATTATTCTTTGCCGGATCGTTTATTTATCGCGTTATACGGCGTCTACGCATGCCCGGGGACTGATATATGCGGAGTACGGGCGCTTTCGAAGCACTTTATTTTTCGTCGAAAAAATCATATTTTCATGGGCTATAGGCTTAGTGTTTTTTCAATTTTGGGGGGAAAATTATTCTTTGCCTGATCGTTTACTTATCGCGTTAAACGGCGTCTACGCATGCCCGGGGACTGATATATGCGGAGTACGGGCGCTTTCGAGACACTTTATTTTTCGTCGAAAAAATCATATTTTCATGGGCTATAGGCTTAGTGTTTTTTCCATTTTGGGGGGAAAATTATTCTTTGCCGGATCGTTTACTTATCGCGTTAAACGGCGTCTACGCATGCCCGGGGACTGATATATGCGGAGTACGGGCGCTGTCGAGACACTTTATTTTTAGTCGAAAAAATCATATTTTCGTGGGCTTAGTGTTTTTTCCATTTGGGGGGAAAATTACTCTTTGCCGGATCGTTTATTTATCGCGTTAAACGGCGTCTACGCATGCCCGGGGACTGATATATGCGGAGTACGGGCGCTTTCTAGACACTTTATTTTTCGTCGAAAAAATCATATTTTCGTGGGCTATAGGCTTAGTGTTTTTTCCATTTGGGGGGGGGGGGGAAATTACTCTGCCGGATCGTTTATTTATCGCGTTAAACGGCGTCTTCGCATGCCCGGGGACTGATATATGCGGAGTACGGGCGCTTTCTAGACACTTTATTTTTCGTCTAAAAAATCATATTTTTTTCCATTTGGGGGGAAAATTATTCTTTGCCGGATCGTTTATTTATCGCGTTAAACGGCGTCTACGCATGCCCGGGGACTGATATATGCGGAGTACGGGCGCTTTCGAGACACTTTATTTTTCGTCGAAAAATTCATATTTTCATGGGCTATAGGCTTAGTGTTTTTTTCCATTTTGGGGGGAAAATTATTCTTTGCCGGATCGTTTACTTATCGCGTTAAACGGCGTCTACGCATGCCCGGGGACTGATATATGCGGAGTACGGGCGCTTTCGAGACACTTTATTTTTCGTCGAAAAAATCATATTTTCGTGGGCGGAGTGTTTTTTTCCATTTGGGGGGGAAAATTATTCTTTGCCGGATCGTTTATTTATCGCGTTAAACGGCGTCTACGCATGCCCGGGGACTGATATATGCGGAGTACGGGCGCTTTCTAGACACTTTATTTTTCGTCGAAAAAATCACATTTTCCATTTTGGGGGGAAAATTATTCTTTGCCGGATCGTTTATTTATCGCGTTAAACGGCGGCTCCGCATGCCCGGGGACTGATGTATGCGGAGTAGGGGCGCTTTCGAAGCACTTTATTTTTCGTCGAAAAAATCATATTTTCATGGGTTATAGGCTTAGTGTTTTTTCCATTTGGGGGGGAAAATTATTCTTTGCCGGATCGTTTATTTATCGCGTTAAACGGCGGCTACGCATGCCCGTGGACTGATATATGCGGAGCACGGGCGCTTTCGAAGCACTTTATTTTTCGTCGAAAAAATTATATTTTCATGGGCTATAGGCTTAGTGTTTTTTCCATTTTGGGGGGAAAATTATTCTTTGCGGGATCGTTTATTTATCGCGTTAAACGGCGGCTACGCATGCCCGGGGACTTATGTATGCGGAGTAGGGGCGCTTTCGAAGCACTTTATTTTTCGTCGAAAAAATCATATTTTCATGGGCTATAGGCTTAGTGTTTTTTCCATTTGGGGGGGAAAATTACTCTTTGCCGGATTGTTTATTTATCGCGTTAAACGGCGTCTACGCATGCCCGGGGACTGATATATGCGGAGTACGGACGCTTTCTAGACACTTTATTTTTCGTCGAAAAAATCATATTTTCGTGGGCTATAGGCTTAGTGTTTTTTGCATTTGGGGGGGGGAAATTACTCTTTGCCGGATCGTTTATTTATCGCGTTAAACGGCGTCTACGCATGCCCGGGGACTGATATATGCGGAGTACGGGCGCTTTCTAGACACTTTATTTTTCGTCTAAAAAATCATATTTTTTTTCCATTTGGGGGAAAAATTATTCTTTGCCGGATCGTTTATTTATCGCGTTATACGGCGTCTACGCATGCCCGGGGACTGATATATGCGGAGTACGGGCGCTTTCGAAGCACTTTATTTTTCGTCGAAAAAATCATATTTTCATGGGCTATAGGCTTAGTGTTTTTTCCATTTTGGGGGGAAAATTATTCTTTGCCGGATCGTTTACTTATCGCGTTAAACGGCGTCTACGCATGCCCGGGGACTGATATATGCGGAGTACGGGCGCTGTCGAGACACTTTATTTTTAGTCGAAAAAATCATATTTTCGTGGGCTTAGTGTTTTTTCCATTTGGGGGGGAAAATTACTCTTTGCCGGATCGTTTATTTATCGCGTTAAACGGCGTCTACGCATGCCCGGGGACTGATATATGCGGAGTACGGGCGCTTTCTAGACACTTTATTTTTCGTCGAAAAAATCATATTTTCGTGGGCTATAGGCTTAGTGTTTTTTCCATTTGGGGGGGGGGAAATTACTCTTTGCCGGATCGTTTATTTATCGCGTTAAACGGCGTCTTCGCATGCCCGGGGACTGATATATGCGGAGTACGGGCGCTTTCTAGACACTTTATTTTTCGTCTAAAAAATCACATTTTTTTTCCATTTGGGGGGAAAATTATTCTTTGCCGGATCGTTTATTTATCGCGTTAAACGGCGTCTACGCATGCCCGGGGACTGATATATGCGGAGTACGGGCGCTTTCGAGACACTTTATTTTTCGTCGAAAAATTCATATTTTCATGGGCTATAGGCTTAGTGTTTTTTTCCATTTTGGGGGGAAAATTATTCTTTGCCGGATCGTTTACTTATCGCGTTAAACGGCGTCTACGCATGCCCGGGGACTGATATATGCGGAGTACGGGCGCTTTCGAGACACTTTATTTTTCGTCGAAAAAATCATATTTTCATGGGCTATAGGCTTAGTGTTTTTTCCATTTTGGGGGGAAAATTATTCTTTGCCGGATCGTTTATTTATCGCGTTAAACGGCGTCTTCGCATGCCCGGGGACTGATATATGCGGAGTACGGGCGCTTTCTAGACACTTTATTTTTCGTCTAAAAAATCATATTTTTTTTCCATTTGGGGGGAAAATTATTCTTTGCCGGATCGTTTATTTATCGCGTTAAACGGCGGCTACGCATGCCCGGGGACTGATGTATGCGGAGTAGGGGCGCTTTCGAAGCACTTTATTTTTCGTCGAAAAAATCATATTTTCATGGGCTATAGGCTTAGTGTTTTTTCCATTTTGGGGGGAAAATTATTCTTTGCGGGATCGTTTATTTATCGCGTTAAACGGCGGCTACGCATGCCCGGGGACTGATGTATGCGGAGTAGGGGCGCTTTCGAAGCACTTTATTTTTCGTCGAAAAAATCATATTTTCATGGGCTATAGGCTTAGTGTTTTTTCCATTTTGGGGGGAAAATTATTCTTTGCCGGATCGTTGATTTATCGCGTTAAACGGCGGCTACGCATGCCCGGGGACTGATATATGCGGAGTACGGGCGCTTTCTAGACACTTTATTTTTCGTCGAAAAAATCATATTTTCATGGGCTATAGGCTTAGTGTTTTTTCCATTTGGGGGGAAAATTATTCTTTGCCTGATCGTTAACTTATCGCGGTAAACGGCGTCTACGCATGCCCGGGGACTGATATATGCGGAGTACGGGCGCTTTCGAAGCACTTTATTTTTCGTCGAAAAAATCATATTTTCATGGGCTATAGGCTTAGTGTTTTTTCAATATTGGGGGGAAAATTATTCTTTGCCGGATCGTTTATTTATCGCGTTAAACGGCGGCTACGCATGCCCGGGGACTGATATATGCGGAGCACGGGCGCTTTCGAAGCACTTTATTTTTCGTCGAAAAAATCATATTTTCATGGGCTATAGGCTTAGTGTTTTTTCCATTTTGGGGGGAAAATTATTCTTTGGGGGATCGTTTATTTATCGCGTTAAACGGCGTCTACGCATGCCCGGGGACTGATATATGCGGAGTACGGGCGCTTTCGAGACACACTATTTTTCGTCGAAAAAATCATATTTTCGTGGGCTATAGGCTTAGTGTTTTTTTTCCATTTGGGGGGGGGGGGAAATTATTCTTTGCCGGATCGTTTATTTATCGCGTTAAACGGCGTCTACGCATGCCCGGGGACTGATATATGCGGAGTACGGGCGCTTTCTAGACACTTTATTTTTCGTCGAAAAAATCATATTTTCATGGGCTATAGGCTTAGGGTTTTTTCCATTTGGGGGGGAAATTATTCTTTGCCTGATCGTTAACTTATCGCGTTAAACGGCGTCTACGCATGCCCGGGGACTGATATATGCGGAGTACGGGCGCTTTCGAAGCACTTTATTTTTCGTCGAAAAAATCATATTTTCATGGGCTATAGGCTTAGTGTTTTTTCAATTTTGGGGGGAAAATTATTCTTTGCCTGATCGTTTACTTATCGCGTTAAACGGCGTCTACGCATGCCCGGGGACTGATATATGCGGAGTACGGGCGCTTTCGAGACACTTTATTTTTCGTCGAAAAAATCATATTTTCATGGGATATATAGTGTTTTTTCCATTTTGGGGAGAAAATTATTCTTTGCCGGATCGTTTACTTATCGCGTTAAACGGCGTCTACGCATGCCCGGGGACTGATATATGCGGAGTACGGGCGCTGTCGAGACACTTTATTTTTAGTCGAAAAAATCATATTTTCGTGGGCTTAGTGTTTTTTCCATTTGGGGGGGAAAATTACTCTTTGCCGGATCGTTTATTTATCGCGTTAAACGGCGTCTACGCATGCCCGGGGACTGATATATGCGGAGTACGGGCGCTTTCTATACACTTTATTTTTCGTCGAAAAAATCATATTTTCGTGGGCTATAGGCTTAGTGTTTTTTCCATTTGGGGGGGGGGGGAAATTACTCTTTGCCGGATCGTTTATTTATCGCGTTAAACGGCGTCTACGCATGCCCGGGGACTGATATATGCGGAGTACGGGCGCTTTCTAGACACTTTATTTTTCGTCTAAAAAATCATATTTTTTTTCCATTTGGGGGGAAAATTATTCTTTGCCGGATCGTTTATTTATCGCGTTAAACGGCGTCTACGCATGCCCGGGGACTGATATATGCGGAGTACGGGCGCTTTCGAAGCACTTTATTTTTCGTCGAAAAAATCATATTTTCATGGGCTATACGCTTAGTGTTTTTTTCCCATTTGGGGGGGAAAATTATTCTTTGCCGGATCGTTTATTTATCGCGTTAAACGGCGTCTACGCATGCCCGGGGACTGATATATGCGGAGTACGGGCGCTTTCGAGACACTTTATTTTTCGTCGAAAAATTCATATTTTCATGGGCTATAGGCTTAGTGTTTTTTTCCATTTTGGGGGGAAAATTATTCTTTGCCGGATCGTTTACTTATCGCGTTAAACGGCGTCTACGCATGCCCGGGGACTGATATATGCGGAGTACGGGCGCTTTCGAGACACTTTATTTTTCGTCGAAAAAATCATATTTTCGTGGGCGGAGTGTTTTTTTCCATTTGGGGGGGAAAATTATTCTTTGCCGGATCGTTTATTTATCGCGTTAAACGGCGTCTACGCATGCCCGGCGACTGATATATGCGGAGTACGGGCGCTTTCTCGACACTTTATTTTTCGTCGAAAAAATCACATTTTCATGGGCTATAGGCTTAGTGTTTTTTCCATTTTGGGGGGAAAATTATTCTTTGCCGGATCGTTTATTTATCGCGTTAAACGGCGGCTACGCATGCCCGGGGACTGATGTATGCGGAGTAGGGGCGCTTTCGAAGCACTTTATTTTTCGTCGAAAAAATCATATTTTCATGGGCTATAGGCTTAGTGTTTTTTCCATTTGGGGGGGAAAATTATTCTTTGCCGGATCGTTTATTTATCGCGTTAAACGGCGTCTACGCATGCCCGGGGACTGATATATGCGGAGCACGGGCGCTTTCGAAGCACTTTATTTTTCGTCGAAAAAATCATATTTTCGTGGGCTATAGGCTTAGTGTTTTTTTTTCCATTTGGGGGGGGAAATTATTCTTTGCCGGATCGTTTATTTATCGCGTTAAACGGCGTCTACGCATGCCCGGGGACTGATATATGCGGAGTACGGGCGCTTTCTAGACACTTTATTTTTCGTCGAAAAAATCATATTTTCATGGGCCATAGGCTTAGTGTTTTTTCCATTTGGGGGGGAAAATTATTCTTTGCCTGATCGTTAACTTATCGCGTTAAACGGCGTCTACGCATGCCCGGGGACTGATATATGCGGAGTACGGGCGCTTTCGAAGCACTTTATTTTTCGTCGAAAAAATCATATTTTCATGGTTTTTTCCATTTTGGGGGGAAAATTATTCTTTGCCGGATCGTTTTTTTATCGCGTTAAACGGCGTCAACGCATGCCCGGGAACTGATATATGCGGAGTACGGGCGCTTTCGAGACACTTTATTTTTCGTCGAAAAAATCATATTTTCGTGGGCTATAGGCTTAGTGTTTTTTCCATTTTGGGGGGAAAATTATTCTTTGCCGGATCGTTTATTTATCGCGTTAAACGGCGGCTACGCATGCCCGGGGACTGATGTATGCGGAGTAGGGGCGCTTTCGAAGCACTTTATTTTTCGTCGAAAAAATCATATTTTCATGGGCTATAGGCTTAGTGTTTTTTCCATTTTGGGGGGAAAATTATTCTTTGCGGGATCGTTTATTTATCGCGTTAAACGGCGTCTACGCATGCCCGGGGACTGATATATGCGGTGTACGGGCGCTTTCGAGACACACTATTTTTCGTCGAAAAAATCATATTTTCGTGGGCTATAGGCTTAGTGTTTTTTTTCCATTTGGGGGGGGGAATTATTCTTTGCCGGATCGTTTATTTATCGCGTTAAACGGCGTCTACGCATGCCCGGGGACTGATATATGCGGAGTACGGGCGCTTTCTAGACACTTTATTTTTCGTCGAAAAAATCATATTTTCATGGGCTATAGGCTTAGTGTTTTTTCCATTTGGGGGGAAAATTATTCTTTGCCTGATCGTTAACTTATCGCGTTAAACGGCGTCTACGCATGCCCGGGGACTGATATATGCGGAGTACGGGCGCTTTCGAAGCACTTTATTTTTCGTCGAAAAAATCATATTTTCATGGTTTTTTCCATTTTGGGGGGAAAATTATTCTTTGCCGGATCGTTTATTTATCGCGTTAAACGGCGTCAACGCATGCCCGGGAACTGATATATGCGGAGTACGGGCGCTTTCGAGACACTTTATTTTTCGTCGAAAAAATCATATTTTCGTGGGCTATAGGCTTAGTGTTTTTTCCATTTTGGGGGAAAAATTATTCTTTGCCGGATCGTTTACTTATCGCGTTAAACGGCGTCTACGCATGCCCGGGGACTGATATATGCGGAGTACGGGCGCTTTCGAGACACACTATTTTTCGTCGAAAAAATCATATTTTCGTGGGCTATAGGCTTAGTGTTTTTTTTCCATTTGGGGGGGGGAAATTATTCTTTGCCGGATCGTTTATTTATCGCGTTAAACGGCGTCTACGCATGCCCGGGGACTGATATATGCGGAGTACGGGCGCTTTCTAGACACTTTATTTTTCGTCGAAAAAATCATATTTTCATGGGCTATAGGCTTAGTGTTTTTTCCATTTTCGGGGGAAAATTATTCTTTGCCTGATCGTTAACTTATCGCGTTAAACGGCGTCTACGCATGCCCGGGGACTGATATATGCGGAGTACAGGCGCTTTCGAAGCACTTTATTTTTTGTCGAAAAAATCATATTTTCATGGGCTATAGGCTTAGTGTTTTTTCCATTTTCGGGGGAAAATTATTCTTTGCCTGATCGTTAACTTATCGCGTTAAACGGCGTCTACGCATGCCCGGGGACTGATATATGCGGAGTACGGGCGCTTTCTAGACACTTTATTTTATGCGAAGCATATTACGAGGGCTCAACCCAGCTCCTCAGGCGCGGCGGTGACCATGAAATCACGTGACACCGTGACGTCACGACAGAGGAGAAGTGGCTTTGGCTCAACTCTTGCAAGACGGGCTGGGTGGGAATCGAACCAGGGTCTCCGGAGTGTGGGACGGAGACGCTACCACTGAGCCACGAGTACAACGCTTCAAAGCGGTACAAAAGCGCCTCTAGTGAATGCGGTGTTGCCTTAGAAACGCGCTGTTTCTAAGGCGTGCGTCTCTTGCTCAGGCGCACATTTCGTTGCCGCGCCGAACGCTGCTTTGCTCGACGCTCACCGCGTCCAATGCGGGGCGCGTAGTCGCTGCCCTGTAGCCCATTGTCTTACACCCCTTGGCGGGTCGACGGGAACGCTGTCGCGTTCCACTCTTGAAGGCGAAGAAGTAATCCATGAGTTGTTTCTTCGTCTAGCCGAACCAAGTATAGCCAAGCAACAGCAGTTCACCAGGCTAAACAGTGGTTCAACAACTAAAATAAAGGCTAGTATGCTTCGCATCCTGGGCTTAACCTTACCTAAGCCACAGCCATTTTTTCGTCGAAAAAATCATATTTTCATGGGCTATAGGCTTAGTGTTTTTTCCATTTTGGGGGGAAAAGTATTCTTTGCGGGATCGTTTATTTATCGCGTTAAACGGCGTCTACGCATGCCGGGGGCTGATATATGCGGAGTACGGGCGCTTTCTAGACACTTCATTTTTCGTCGAAAAAATCATATTTTCATGGGCTATAGGCTTAGTGTTTTTTCCATTTTGGGGGGAAAAGTATTCTTTGCGGGATCGTTTATTTATCGCGTTAAACGGCGTCAACGCATGCCCGGGAACTGATATATGCGGAGTACGGGCGCTTTCTAGACACTTTATTTTTCGTCGAAAAAATCATATTTTCATGGGCTATAGGCTTAGTGTTTTTTCCATTTTGGGGGGAAAAGTATTCTTCGCGGGATCGTTTATTTATCGCGTTAAACGGCGTCTACGCATGCCCGGGGACTGATATATGCGGAGTGCGGGCGCTTTCGAAGCACTTTATTTTTCGTCGAAAAAATCATATTTTCATGGGCTATAGGCTTAGTGTTTTTTCCATTTTGGGGGGAAAAGTATTCTTTGCGGGATCGTTTATTTATCGCGTTAAACGGCGTCTACGCATGCCCGGGGACTGATATATGCGGAGTACGGGCGCTTTCGAAGCACTTTATTTTTCGTCGAAAAAATCATATTTTCGTGGGCTATAGGCTTAGTGTTTTTTCCATTTTGGGGGGAAAATTATTCTTTGCCGGATCGTTTATTTATCGCGTTAAACGGCGTCAACGCATGCCCGGGAACTGATATATGCGGAGTACGGGCGCTTTCTAGACACTTTATTTTTCGTCGAAAAAATCATATTTTCATGGGCTATAGGCTTAGTGTTTTTTCCATTTTGGGGGGAAAAGTATTCTTTGCGGGATCGTTTATTTATCGCGTTAAACGGCGTCTACGCATGCCCGGGGACTGATATATGCGGAGTACGGGCGCTTTCGAAGCACTTTATTTTTCGTCGAAAAAATCATATTTTCATGGGCTATAGGCTTAGTGTTTTTTCCATTTTGGGGGGAAAATTATTCTTTGCCGGATCGTTTATTTATCGCGTTAAACGGCGTCAACGCATGCCCGGGGACTGATATATGCGGAGTACGGGCGCTTTCTAGACACTTTATTTTTCGTCGAAAAAATCATATTTTCATGGGCTATAGGCTTAGTGTTTTTTCCATTTTGGGGGGAAAAGTATTCTTTGCGGGATCGTTTATTTATCGCGTTAAACGGCGTCTACGCATGCCCGGGGACTGATATATGCGGAGTACGGGCGCTTTCGAAGCACTTTATTTTTCGTCGAAAAAATCATATTTTCATGGGCTATAGGCTTAGTGTTTTTTCCATTTTGGGGGGAAAATTATTCTTTGCCGGATCGTTTATTTATCGCGTTAAACGGCGTCAACGCATGCCCGGGGACTGATATATGCGGAGTACGGGCGCTTTCTAGACACTTTATTTTTCGTCGAAAAAATCATATTTTCATGGGCTATAGGCTTAGTGTTTTTTCCATTTTGGGGGGAAAAGTATTCTTTGCGGGATCGTTTATTTATCGCGTTAAACGGCGTCTACGCATGCCCGGGGACTGATATATGCGGAGTACGGGCGCTTTCGAAGCACTTTATTTTTCGTCGAAAAAATCATATTTTCATGGGCTATAGGCTTAGTGTTTTTTCCATTTTGGGGGGAAAATTATTCTTTGCATCGTTTATTTATCGCGTTAAACGGCGTCAACGCATGCCCGGGAACTGATATATGCGGAGTACGGGCGCTTTCGAGACACTTTATTTTTCGTCGAAAAAATCATATTTTCATGGGCTTAGTGTTTTTTCCATTTTGGGGGGAAAATTATTCTTTGCCGGATCCTTTATTTATCGCGTTAAACGGCGTCTACGCATGCCCGGAGACTGATATATTTGGAGTACGGGCGCTTTCGAGACACTTTATTTTTCGTCGAAAAAATCATATTTTCATGGGCTATAGGCTTAGTGTTTTTTCCATTTTGGGGGGAAAATTATTCTTTGCCGGATCGTTTATTTATCGCGTTAAACGGCGTCTACGCATGCCCGGGAACTGATATATGCGGAGTACGGGCGCTTTCGAGACACTTTATTTTTCGTCGAAAAAATCATATTTTCGTGGGGCTTAGTGTTTTTTCTAATTTGGGGGGGAAATTATTCTTTGCCTGATCGTTTATTTATCGCGTTAAACGGCGTCTACGCATGCCCGGGGACTGATATATGCGGAGTACGGGCGCTTTCGAGACACTTTATCTTTCGTCGAAAAAATCATATTTTCATGGGCTATAGGCTTAGTGTTTTTTCCATTTTGGGGGGAAAATTATTCTTTGCCTGATCGTTTATTTGTCGCTTTAAACGGCGTCTACGCATGCCCAGGAGCTGATATATGTGGTGTACCGGCGCTTTCGAGACACTTTATTTTTCGTCTCAAAAACGATATTTATATGGGCTTACTGTTTTTTGCCATTTTTGGGGGAAAATTATTCTTTGCCTGATCGTTTATTTATCGCGTTAAACGGCGTCTACGCATGCCCAGGAGCTGATATATGTGCTGCACCGGCGCTTTCGAGGAACCTTATTTTTCGTTTCAAAAACGATATTTTCATGGGTTATAGGCTTACTGTTTTTTCCATCTTTGGGGAAAAATTATTCCTTGATAAAATTATTCCGCAAAAATGATATTTTCATGGGCTGGGCCGATATTCTGATTAGGGTTACTTTTTTCCCGCGAAATCTAATTTGTTCATATCCGTTTATTCATCGTGCAGACTGGCGGATGCGCGTGCAGCCGCAGGGAGAGTGCTGCTTGCGCCGAACCAGCGCTTTCCGAAGAATTGATTCTACTTGGCTGGGTCGAAAGTCTAATGGGCTATAGACTTACCTTTTGTCCGCAACATCTAATTTGCGAATACTCCTTTATTCATCGTGTATATGGGTGAATGCATGCGAACCAGCCGGGAGTGCTGCTTGCGCCGAACCAGCGCTTTCCGAAGAATTGATTCTACTTGGCTGGGCCGAAAGTCTAATGGGCTATAGACTTACCTTTTGTCCGCAACATCTAATTTGCGAATACTCCTTTATTCATCGTGTATATGGGTGAATGCATGCGAACCAGCCGGGAGTGCTGCTTGCGCCGAACCAGCGCTTTCCGAAGAATTGATTCTACTTGGCTGGGTCGAATGTCTAATGGGCTATAGACTTACCTTTTGTCCGCAACATCTAATTTGCGAATACCCCTTTATTCATCGTGTATATGGGTGAATGCACGCGAACCAGCCGGGAGTGCTGCTTGCGCCGAACCAGCGCTTTCCGAAGAATTGATTCTAATTGGCTGGGTCGAAAGTCTAATGCGCTATAGACTTACCTTTTGTCCGCAACATCTAATCTGCGAATACGCCTTTATTCATCGTGTAAATCGGTGAATGCACGTGAACCAGCCGGGAGTGCTGCTTGGGCCGAACCAGCGCTTTCCGAAGAATTGATTGTACTTGGCAGGGTCGAAAGTCTAATGGGCTATAGACTTACCTTTTGTCCGCAACATCTAATTTGCGAATACCCCTTTATTCATCGTGTATATGGGTGAATGCACGTGAACCAGCCGGGAGTGCTGCTTGCGCCGAACCAGCGCTTTCCGAAGAATTGATTCTACTTGGCTGGGCCGAAAGTCTAATGGGCTATAGACTTACCTTTTATCCGCAACATCTAATTTGCGAATACCCCTTTATTCATCGTGTACATGGGTGAATGCACGCGAACCAGCTGGGAGTGCTGCTTGCGCCGAACCAGCGCTTTTTGAAGAATTGATTCTACTTGGCTGGGTCGAGTCTATTGGCTATAGACTTACCTTTTGTCCGCAAAATCGAATTTGCGCATGTCCCCTTATTCAACGTGTAAATTGGCGCATGCACGTGAACCAGCCGGGAGTGCTGCTTGCGCCGAACTAGCACTTTCCGAAGAATTGATTGCAGTTGGCTGGGCCGAAAGCCTTTTTTCCGCGAAATCCAATTTGCCGATATCCGCTTATTCATCGTGTAACTTGGCGGAAGCACGTGCATTAGCAGGGGGGGTGCTGTTTGCACCTAGCCGCTGTTCCCATGGTGATGACTGGATTAGGCACGTCGATATTGTAACGGGCTATAGTGTTATATTTTTATTTCTCTTCAGAAAGCCAATTTGACCATATATCTAATTCTTCGCTTGAAAATTGGATGTGCACAAATTAGCTGTAGTAGAAAAAAATAAGCCCATGTATAGATAAGCCCATTGAAAAGTCGTCACGCCAGGTTCAGTCACTTTTCTGGAAAGCGCTGGTTTGGTGCATACATTAACATCCAAGGTCATTTTTGATTGTGTCGAGTCACCATTGCTATATGAACAAAGGGCCGCAAGTGCACGTCGCTCTTATAGATACGGTGGTATACGAGGGCACCTACAGTCAAGCAGGTAAAGCTGTGCGGAGTGGTGTCGGTTAGTTTGGGCAGACAAAACATTTATGAGGTCTGATGGACAGAGAGCAGTGTTGTTAGTTCGCGCCGTTCATAGGCTCCTGCGTGGCCCCCGGCCTGTTTCAGCCTGCGTTTGTCGGTACGGGCAGTCTCCTGTTTAGCAGCTATGCTAGTTGCACTAAGTGCTTACACCATGAGCACCCAGGCGTTCCAAGAAAGCAAGGTGCCCTGCCAGTAGCAGGAAAACGCTGTAGTACCACCCAATGCATGCCTCTCCCGCATTCCGCTTGATGTTAATCCAGCCGCACCGCGTGGATAACGAGAGTGCTTGTTGACGCAACTCTGTGAAGCGAATGCGTGGGGGCATTGTTGCTTCCCATCTAGACATTGTCTCTACTTGTGGCACCAGGAGATTAGCATCTTCGGTACTTGACAGGAACGTCGGGCACGCGACCACGATTCCCTGGCACTCGCCCGCAGAATACATGCCACCCAGTCCCGCCCCGAGAGAGCATAAAATCGTTCCAAGAATTACTTAAAAAAATTTCGTGCTGTCTTGTTTCCCCACAGTCTACACCCAGCCACCTAGAGGTATTGAGCATTGTCGTCATGAATTCAGTAGTTATTCTAGGAGAATGCTAGCAAACTTGAAAAAGGGGGAAAACTCGAGAGGCAGACAGACAAAGCGACAGGGAGGTGGCCACCTTCCTGTCGCTTTGTCTTTGTCTCTCGAGTTCTCCCTTTTTTGGGTTTGCTGGCATTCTCCTAGAATAACCACGTGCCAACTGGCCCAACAAGCCACTCTCATGAAGCCATTCAGTCGTCTTAACTATATTGCCGAAACTGTCGCTGAGTAAGGCGGTTGGCAGTAGCAGAGGCAAACTGTTGAATGTTATAAAAGTCGCTGCTTCGAACGAAAGGCGAAGCGTCGATTGCGATAGAAAATTAACTGACAGCTATACGAAGCAAGGATAGCAGTTTTATCGGCCGCCTAAACTAGTAAACATGTTTCCTACTAACTAAATTAACAAGCACGGTGTCACGCGCAACGGCAATCATGAACACATATTGATGAACGCGGACGCTCGCTGTCGAAACGCTAGCGTGAGGAAGAGCGACAGCAGCAGCGAGAGAATTGACCTTCGTGCTGCATCTCGCTTCAACATTAACTAAGCGGCGAGAACACAGCGCACACGAATCTATCAGCCTTCGGCGCACGTAGACTCCACCCATCGCAGATCGCCTACAAGAGAGGGCCCGCGCTCAGCCGCGCATGCGCAGCCGCCTCCGAAGAGAACTCGCGCCGGTGCCTTTCGCGCGATGCAAGACGGCGCGCTTCCTCCCCACTTTTCTTCCTTGCGCGAGATCCTGCCACCATCTTCGGTTCACTCTCGCACGCATTCACTCGCATTCACAACATACGGCGCAGGGCCAGGATGTTATCGCATTTGGACTTATGATGATGTGATAACTTTATTTGGAATCCGGCGATCGGGAGGCCCGTGCCTGGGGCCGCCTAGATGGCCACTGGGAACTGCTGCTCCCGTGCGGCGTCTGATACGAGCCGCCGCAGTTTTGTTACCGGCGTGATAAGTGACGCGCCAAGTGACGTCAGCAGGGGCTCTTCAAAAAGCGAGCACCTGCATGAGTGCAGCCAGACAGCATTCTAGCTGCCGCCCAATAAAGTACTACGCAGCCTTCTTATCGCTTCTTGCTTTCTTGAACCCACGAACATGACAGCTTCCTTGGCTCGCTGGACGGCCCAAAGTTGTTCTTGGAGTTCTAAGCTGAGCAGCACGGCTGACCACCGCGCCTGTAGATTTTCCAGGGAGTCTGCCATTTTATACTGGTATATTTCGCATCCCCACAACATGTGTTGAAGGGTGGCTCTAACAGACTTGCAATTAATGGAACTTGGACTTAAGAGGAAGCTTTACCTCGGTTATCCTATCTAAATACACGTAATAATAGGAATATAGTAATAATCTTTATTTCACTCATGAAGTAAGGGAGTGCGGGAAAAAAACCTGACAAGTCAGCGTGACTAGTTCCCAGCTCCCCGGAGTACAAAATAGAAGAAACAGAACACTTTTCGCATGGCAATATAAAAACCACAAACAAATAGTAATAGTAATGCAGCAATAACTTGTCGATAACAGTGAGAATAAGTAACTATAGAAATAAAAAGTTCGTTAACAGCGTGATAGACCAATGTTAAAGGAAACGTACAAACATTAAAAACTGCAAGTAAAAAGCGCTACATAATTAAGGAAAAGACGAAAAATAAAACGGCCCACATTTGTATAGTATGAAACAGTACATTGGTACATGGCAATGCGTATAGCGTACATGCGCAGAGATGAAAACACCACATGAAATTCTGTCATGGGAAAGGAGCTTTGCCACAGAAGAACAATTTCAGTTTCTGGTTTCAGTTTCAGGTAGCATATGTGGGTTTATTGACCAGTTGCCTTCACACAAAAAGATCACGTTCTCGTGACGCCTGCGGCAAAAAAGACGTTCCACGTCCGCCGCCAAGGTCTGTGAGTGGTGGCGCTGGCTAACACTCCCAGGGTTCTACTAGGACACATAAATACCCAAGAAAGTGGATGGGGAAATAGCGCCGCGGTAGCTCAATTGGTAGAGCATCGCACGCGAAATGCGAAGATTGTGGGTTTGGTTCCCATCTGCGGAAGTTGTTTTTTCATCCACTTTAATTTCCATTAATTTATAGTTTCTTTATTTCATTTATTAAGCACAAGTAATTTCCCCTATGCTGTCCTTGGTGTCAGTATTTGTTGGCTTCTTATGATATGACTAATAAAAATCGGGCCCCTCGGTTAACCCCCTTTCTTCTCGTTCATTAGCAGGATAGAGTGACTCAAATAATCGAAAGCTTTCGTAAAATTCGCGTATATTCCAAGGGCTACTTCTTTATTTTCAAGCGATTGCAGGTAAAATTCTTTTTGTTCTAACAGTGCCATTCCTGTTGATCGATATTTCCGGAAGCCATACTGCGCGCCGTGAATGATATTGCATTTTTCGCTAAAATGTTATCCTAGTAAGAACCATTTTTTCACATCCTTTTGGGAAAACGGGTAGTATAGATACCGGTCTAAAATTTGTAAAATCATTCTTACTACCTTTTTTGTGCAATACGCTCACTTTGGCCAGTTGCATTTGCCCCGGCAATGTTCCTTGAGATAAGCAAAGGTTATATATGTGAGCTAAGCACTCTGCTATGTCTCCTATCACAAATACAAAAATGTAAAAGGAGAATTCGTTTTTCTCGGCAACCACTTCACCGAACCTCACGAAGTTTGTTGCATTTAAAAGAAAAACCTAAAATCTAGTGACTGTTGGTTTCGTATTTTTGATTTCGGCAGTCAATTTTTTACTAAAAATTGGCGAAAATCGCACATTTTCAGAAAACTAAACTATCAGGCTTACAATTCCGTATCTCAGCAATGAAAAACGGGAACACAATGCTGGGAATCGCATCTCATAGTACATCTAAATCAGACAAAATTGATATGTTACACATGATTCTCAAAAAATTTAGTAATATGTAAATATATAGAATTTGTCCGCTTTGAATGATATAATGGAGGCCGTTTACAGAACCGCGATATCTGTTCTTGATGCAGAGTTACTAACTTATAAACTTCGTGTGTCTTTCTTTCAATCTTGCGAATTATTGAAAGTGCTTTTAACAAACTTCAGGCCATAAATCGAAATTCCGCTACCAACAGTCACTGGAATTTAACTTTCGCTCTCAAATGCAGTAAATTTCATTAAGATCGGTCCAGGGGTTATCTCAGAAAAGCGTTTTTGCGTTTTACATGTATTTGAATAGGCCGCGTCGGAGTTGGGCCCGAGCTAAAGCTTCCTCTTAATACGGATCAGGACAACGACAGCGGATATGCGCCTGAAAAAAATGAAAAAAACTTATGCAATGAGAAAAACTTATGCAGGTCCAACGCACATGTTGGAATCTATGTTCGAGGGACTGACAACCAATTTTCATGGTAGCCATTTTTTTTTCAGTGCAATGGAAAGCTTACCGGTCAGAGTATATAATCATGCAGTACTAACGCGGGAAACGCCGTGGAACATTTTTTCGTCAGAATTTTTCGATCTGCAGCGAGGATATGGTTGTTCACTGGAAGCATGCTGAAAACGGTGATATGTGAGCGCGATAACGATTATACGCTGGAATTAGTGGGAGGCAAGCGACAAGTGTGGCCGTAGCTGTGACAAAGTATGATTTTGTTTATCAAGTTGGTGTTCCTGTGATTCATGTTTTCCGAATTGACTGGTATTTCTGTAATAATAGCTATGTGTTTTCGTGGATTCCTGCCCCCAACTGCTTTAGTATTTAACTTGTCAACACGAAACCAACCGGATCGAAAACGAAACGACGCCTTTACGCGTGATTCAGCGTGTTGCGAGTTTTTTATTTCGGAAGCGTAGAATAATGCGCGAGTGTCTATTAATATACCAACTGCAATTTTAGGCAATAATTACGGTGTAACAGTAATAACATAGAACACATTCGAAGTAGCAAGATTTCACCGCGAGGCCTCGCTACTTACGGGTTTTTCAGTCTTTCTTTGCCAATTTAAAATTATAATTCCTACTTAAATCGCGAACAGTGTGCTGGATTCTTTCACTATAAATCAGTCATTTCATTTCCATCAACGTCTCACAACACATTCCGGCCAGTTGTCAGTCCCTTTAAGCGAACCTTTCGTGAAGCGATTATTGCCGGTTAATAAAATGCTATAAATTTGCCCATATAATTTCTGCGCCTTTGGCGTAAAGCAAACTGGCGCGCGCACGTGCTCTCGCGTACCCGTGCGAAGCAATGTGACAAATCTTATGTACACATATTCTACAAAGCTTCCAATATGCATACCCGCCGTGGTTGCTCAGTGGCTATGGTGTTAGGCTGCTGAGCACGAGGTCGCGGGATGGAATCCCGGCCACGGCGGCCGCATTTCGATGGGGGCGAAATGCGAAAACACCCGTGTACTTAGATTTAGGTGCACGTTAAAGAACCCCAGGTGGTCGAAATTTCCGGAGTCCTCCACTACGGCGTGGCTCATAATCAGAAAGTGGTTTTGGCACGTAAAACCCCATAATTTAACCATTTTTTTCCCAATATGCATATAAGGTGACCATGTATATGAAGCTAAATCTAGTCGCGGATAAATAAAGGTTGGGTAGGCTTATTTTCTTACAGAGTTATGCAACTTCGTGCATAAATATGACAGAAGAAATGGCCGCTACGTGCGTAGGCCGGGAAAGATCAGGGCTAAGATACACACCAAGGTGTTTATATGATGGAGCGTTAGAAACAAGTGTTATTAATCTAATAGGCATATAGTCGGAGTTAGTGCGCATACGGCTAAAAGAAACTTGCCAAGGGTGAAGAGTGGGCGTGTTGGTATAGCATATTAGAGAAAGGATTGCGGAACATTTTGACGAGACACAAAAGAGAAAACAGACACGACAGGGCGCTGTCGTGTGTGTTTCTTTGGTGTGTTTCGTCAAAATGTTGCGCAATCCAACATCTAATAGGATAAAAGAAATTACCTTGCATTTGAGTTATTAAGAGACATTTTCCAATTTTTGCACAAACCGTAGGTTAGATTAAGGTCATTCTGAACAGTATAATGATACTAGTGCGGTAAATGATGCAGTCCTCAGCGAACAATCTAAATGAAGATGATATATAGGCGGGTAAATCCCTTATGTAATATTCAGTAACTGCATGCCGCCCCCTGCTAAAAAAGCTTTTTCCGGATAAAAAGGAGAAAAAAATTAATGTATATTAGATTGCCTAAACACACGAAACAGAAAAGGCTGAAAACCCAGCTGCGTACCATATCGCGCAATACAATTTGCCTACCTTCCCTTTCTCACAGTGCCTTCGAGGAGCGTGCATCATCAGGAAAGAACAATGGACACCAGCGGTTCCGCAGTTTTTCGCAGCGTCCAGGTCATGATGCTCACCAGCAGAATCGCCGGTTGCCCTTTCGTCGACGACCTGTGCAAAACAAAAGCTCGCGAGAGGTTCTCCATGCCTTCACCAATCCGAGGATTGCTTCGCCTTGTTTACTTCCTCGTTTGCGCAAGTCTTTTCTCCTGCCTTCTGTCGACTTACGTCATCGTCCGGCTCTGGTTCAGTAGGCCGACCGACCAGATCACCATAGTGACTCAAGCGGGCAACTACCTAGTCGTCTATGCTCAGGCCGTGATCAGCTTCCTCAACATGGTCCTCAGGCGAGACCTGCTGGCAGACATCGTTCTCTCGGCAGTAAAGCTCGAACCGAGCCTCTTCTTGGACACGAGACACGCTAGCCGCCGTCTTCGGAAGGTGTCGCTCCTCTGCCTCCTTTTCACGCTGGCGGACGCAGTCAAGCTGTTCGCGGGCCACAGCGGTCACATTGCAGTGGCGTCCCTCCTGTTAGAAGGCCAAAGCGAGCACCTGTTCATGATGGCCTACATCGCGAGTTGCTTCCTCCTCTCCGTCTGGTACAACATGGTCGTCTGGCAGATCGTCTGCTTCTCCAGCCTGTTTCGCGAGTACTTCGCCACGCTGGCACGTCGCCTGGAAGGCAGCTTGAAGCGCGACTCCGCGCACGTCGGCGACGGAAGGTGCCTGGCCGCCGAGTACGCGCGCGTGAATCTGGTCGAACTGCAAAGGCTCTTGCGCAAAGTTGACGCATTCGTCGGACCGCAGGCGCTGTGCTACTACGCAGGCAGCGTTTTCTTCCTCTGCGGGATGCTGTACAGGATCGCCGTCTCGAGTAATACGCTGATCCAGAAGGTGTCGCGCTGGAGCTACACGGCAGCCATGGTGGCGGGCCTCGTTCTCTCTACTGCTGCGGTCGGCAGCATGAGCAGCCAGGTGAGAGAAGCACCTTCTCATTGCATTGGGACGTGACTGTAAAATATGTTGGCTTTTTGTACTTCATCAATGGTCCACCAGCCGAGAGGAGACCAATCGCTCAACGTACAATTGACGTTCTCCAAAGGCGAGCTCTTCTAATAACTACATTTATTCATTTCATTTCAGACACACGAAAAATGTATACTCTGATTAATGAGACAGGTGAAAAGGTTAGCCACAAGGAAAAACAGAGCAAGAAAAGAATACAGTACACAGAGCTTGACAACGTCCAGAGTTTCAAACGAGACGATTGTTCCTTGGTGTTTCGGCACTGGTTCATCATCAATAAGGCGACTGACAAGTCATCCAGGGATGTTGAAAAAATTGTTAGGAGGGTTTTACGAGACAAAACCAAATCTGATTATGAGGCACGCCGTAGTCGAGCAGTGCGGATTAATTTCAACCACCTGGGCATCTTTAACGTGCACTCCATGCACGAAGGGATATTAAAGCTGTATTCGCTATTCCCAACAATATGACACCAAGAATTAAAGAATATCGCTTAGCAAAACACGTTGCAGGGCTAGTTAATGACGCGCGACAGGACGGGTGCTTCCATCCTGTCAGGTATATATCTGTCATCAAAAAAAAAAAGTAGCGGTGCATTACTTTCGCAAGAAATTACAAAAATAACGGAGGTTTTACGCGGACGGCCCCACTCTTTCTTCGTAGTCGTAGTTCGCTATAGTTGTGAATATACTATTTTCTTTATTTTGCACAAACAATTGGGCAAACAGTTTAAGTTTAATTAGAAAATGTTTAATCAACTTACCTAATGGATGATGCATGATGAAAATGTTGTGGAGGATAGCGAGAATTTACCAACAACATTTCAGGCAATCTTGCGTTGTCCTTCTTTACGATGAATAAAGGAAGTCCGAGAATTAAAAAAAAAAAAGACTGTTTCGCCGGAAGTCGAAGCACTGAAAGTGAAAGCAAGCTTTAGCGTAGCGCTGAAGGCATCTCAGAACGCTGCCGTGATAATGAGCGTGCTAGCGGGGTTCCAGGTGTCGCACCTCAATGGTGCATGAGATGAGATCGAAGGAAAACCGTCAGCGTTGGCTAGCGTCCACAGAAATGTATGCAGATCCAACATGCTGGAATCAATGTGACGCGAAGCTTCGTTTATTGGTGACGCCTATTTGATGCTATTCAAAGAGTGGTTGAGTTTAGTTTGATGAGCCTTGCATATTATAGTAGCGGGATATGCCAATTATGGAGGATTGGCCATGAACGGGCACACACCCGCTGGCACATACTGAATAGCTAAATGAAAGTAGAAAAAAAAAACGAGGACACCTAAGCGCTTCTTATGAGCTGTGAATGCGAAAGTGTTGATGTCCAATTGAACGGCGCTGAGCGTACCTTCGAGTTTTGCACTGCAAGTAATGTACCATAGTGGTACATAGCCCACAAGCAGCAGAAGCCTGCCGTGCGAACGTCGCCAACACCGGGCACGCTATCGACGCAGCTATGTGTTCCCTTTCACCCGCTCTGCCAACGCCTGGCTCTGCTCTGTCGAGGAGCGCTCGTGCCGAGAGCAAGAGCGTCGCGGCGATGCCCTCTCCCCTCACGCAACACCTGGCACGCTATCGACGCAGCATGTGTCCCCTTTCATTCAGCTCTGCTCTGTCGAGGCGCAGCTCGTGAGTTGGCGTCGCAGCCAATGGCAATGCGAGCTTAGGTGCTGTTTTGCTGCTGCAGATGACAGACGCGGGTCTTTTATGCGAAGCATATTACGAGAGCTCAACCCAGCTCCTCAGGCGCGGCGGTGTCGCCTTCAATTCCACGTGACACCGTGACGTCACGACAGAGGAGAAACGGGGCTCCAACTCGCGCCGTCGCTCGCGGCGTCTCGGCGGTATATAAGCAGCTGCGCTTGCCTCTGCTAGACACTCACGAGGTGAGATGCCTCCTGGAGACAGAGCTGCTCGTTGGAATGAGATGCGAAGGTTGCGGCGTGCTACAGAGACTGATTTTCTAGGTGGCTTTGGCTCAACTCTTGCAAGATGGGCTGGGTGGGAATCGAACCAGGGTCTCCGGAGTGTGAGTCGGAGACGCTACCACTGAGCCACGAGTACGATGCTTCAAAGCGGTACAAAAGCGCCTCTAGTGAATGCGGTGTTGCCTTAGAAACGAGCTGTTTCTAATGGTACGTCCACACTAGCGACAAAAACGCGCGCGACACAACGCGCGCGGCGAGCGGTGCTGTCGCGCGCGGCAAGATTCACGAAAAGCGGCAGCAACGCGCGGCAAACGCGCGAATGGGTGCGAGACCCATTTTTCGCGGCAGACGCGAAACGTCCACCAATCAGAAGCGAGTCGCTTTACGAGCCGCGCTGTTGTGGCGCCACCTGTCGCATAAGCAAAGAATCATAATCTATGGGCTCCGAGACTGAACAGTGACACGCGCGCCGTAAAATCTCAGAGGCCATTTCCAGTCAAGGGGGCTGTTTTTGTTAAGCCTTACCACACCGCCACTGAGGCGTCGACGAATTCGCCTCGCAATGGAGGCGTTTTTGGAAACCGTTCGCGGATATGCGTACCTCTATGATAAATCGAGCGTCGGACAAGGAGCTGCGCGCCAACCGCTGGCACATTATGGACAGCAGTTTGGCATGACAGGTGAGTAATGGACGGTTTGCAAAATAGTGAGCGCCATCTGGTGCATAACAGGCAAAGCTGCAGTTCTCTGCGTGCGAGAGTATGTGGTTAGAGAGCGAGTTTCGTTCCTCGGCTGCTGCCTTGCATCTGCCGCGGCAGCCCCGTGCGTTCATGGCGTCAAAAATAATTGAATACGCCGTCACTCCGTTCCAGTTTTCGTACATGTCATAGACCTCCGACTTCTCGAAGCGTACCACTCAAACTGATCGCGTGTGGCAATATCTGCTTTCTATAACTGCCACTATTCGCCAGGCTCATCGAGGCTCGGCACTGAAGGAAGATCACGTTAAAAAATATCGTATATTTGGGGCTGCTGATGCCAGCACGGGACTGATGCGAGCGAAATACACTCCTCCAACAAAGAGCAGAGTGCGCGTCGTCGAAACACGCTGCCGATGTGTCGCCGAGTGTCCGCACTTGGTTTCGCAGACTGGCCGCGCGCAGCTACCACCGTGCAAGGTTTGCTCTTTGCTGCCGACACAGTATACAGAGAACCAACTCTACGTTCATTTAACCGCGACATAATCGTCCAGACGCTAAAATACTCACGAAAATAAACACATTATGGCCCGCTCCGTTTTCTTTGCAAGCGCCGTCGGCTGCTGCTTCGACAACCGGGAGCTAGGCCTGCCGGCTCGAGCGATCGGCGGCTGCCGACAAAGTCAGCGCGCCGAGGGTGATGCTCCGCTTAGGAGAGTTTATCCTACTAATATGGCCCATCTGGAACAAAGCAAAGCTTCACGGAGCTGTATGATTTGTTACGACGGTCCTTTTTTCGCGCACGGCAAATACGGGAATGTCTCAAACGACGCGCCGTTCTCGACTGTATACGCACTAATTGCCATCGCTGAAGACAGTAGGCCTCGCTCGCTGGCCGTGGGTGTCGCCGGTTACGAAGAAGCTTCTGCTGGGAATTGAACGCATAGTTTCCTGCGAGCTCTTCGACTCTTGTATTAATATTAAAAGGCCAAATAAGAAATACATTTGGCTATCTGTACACCGCCGGCAGAAAAGAGCAAACCAGCCGATCGATTCGAACTCCGTCGCACGGTGGTCGCTCCGCGCTGCCCGTCGGTCGCACCAACTGCCTTCCAATGGTGTGTTTCGATCACTTCAGTGGCGTAGTAGTAGGCGCTGATTGTCATTTGAGGCGCACTTTCGACATCACTTTATAATATTTAGTATAATAGCATGTCAGCGACAACTGAGTGATACCCCTGCGCGTTCGCAAGCGCTGTCCGTCCTCGTCCATCTTAAGCTTTCCCTATTCCGGCAAAATGCGGCTGCGTTTAAGGGTGTCTCGAAGCTTGCAGGCCGAAATAACCTCGCTGCGCTGGCATATTACAATTCAGTAGCAGCAAATAGCGCGATGAGAACCGGCTCTGCGAGGAGCGAGCAAGTTGTGTGCTGTGATGGCATCTCCGGCCGTCGCTTATACATGCTGTTTTCCTCACCGGATAGCTCTTCTCGGACGGAAACCGAAATAAACTCGTGCTCCGTTTGCTAGTGAAACACTTTGTGCACAACACGCAGCACAACGAGCCGTCCTTTTCACGAAAGTACCGCGATCAAAACCACCACAAACCGTCGTCTCAAGGCGCGCTATAGCTGCGTTGGTTGTTCGTCTGCTTCTCGTACCTAACCATGTAGAGGGCGCTCGTGACAGCCGTGTTCGCGCATGCGCAACAGTATTTTTGCAAACCGTCAATTGGTGAAGGTGGGGAAGCAGAGTGTGCGCCTGGCCCTCAGTGTCCCTGTACCGCACTCAAAACTTTCTTGTCCGCTGTCTGGCACGTCGGCGTCGCACAAGTAAAGAACAAACAAGTATTATAGTGTTCACAGTCACCAGTAGCTCCTCGTCCGTATCCGACATGCCTGAGCGTGGCCGGCAGGGGCGCAAAAAAACACACACTTCCGATGGAAGACGAAATGGGCAGAACGGAGAGCGCGTTGTCGCGAGAAGTACCGAATGGAACGAGACAACGCGGGACTCCACGGGCCGCTGCCGCGTGCCGCAAAACGCGACTGTGGACTTGCCCGCACGCGTCTGCCGCGCGGGCGCTTGCCGCGTGCGGCGTGTCGCGCGCGTTTTTGTCGCTAGTGTGGTGTGGGCTAGTGTGGGCTCAGGCGTGCGTCGCTTGCTCAGGCGCACATTTCGTTGCCGCGCCGAACGCTGCGTTGCTCGACGCTCACCGCGTCCAATGCGGGGCGCGGTCGCTGCGCCGTAGCGCATTGTCTTACACCCCTTGGCGGGTCGACGGGAACGTTGTCGCGTTCCACTCTTGAAGGCGAAGCAGAGTAACGCATGAGTTGTTTCTTCGTCTAGCCGAACCAAATATAGCCAAGCAACAGCAGTTCACCAGGCTAAACAGTGGTTCAACAACTAAAATAAAGGCCAGTATGCTTCGCATCCTGGGCTTAACCTTAGCTAAGCCAAAGCAATTTTTTGCTCAATGGGCTATTTGACGCGTTCGCATCATAAAGTAAATCATAGAATCTGTTCAATATAATTCGCCATTCCGTAAGCAGATCGGTGTGCCTTAGAGATGTCTGTGAGCCGACATTATAAGTTCAGGTTTCATGCATGAACTTCTTTTTTGTTAGGCATAACAGAGGTAGGCATACTTGGTCATATAAGCCCATTCACTGTGTTCAGTGTCCAGAAACTAACAAACTACAAAATGGGTGAAAGAGACAAAGCTATCGTTATTATACCATGTGACAACGCATCCGCGCGCCAGCGAAATCGACAGCTTAGGTAATACCTCGGTAATTTGCGATGCCTCACTAAACGTGATATACACTTCCTGAATTATTTTATGTTTCGACACAAAGGCATCAGGCACATCGTGGGTGCGTGTCACCGCCCCCCTAGCAGCCAGCCAAACTTCATTGATAATTTGCATGACTCATTAAAGTACGTGTTCAGTGTGCATCAACAATGCATTCTAATATTAGGCGCTGATTTTAATTACCCCGGTAAAAATTGACAGTGGCTAAGCTTCGGCTATGCCAGGATATACGTGGTATAGCATGGTTAGCCTTGGTCAATCTTGATTGCAAGTCCAGGTTAGTCTGATTGTCTAGCTATGTTGCGGCGTTTAGCCAGTCGTTCGGCGCGCTGTTCGTCTGTTTCCTGGGCGATTCGTTTCCTCTTCATCTCGTTCCGATGTCGATTCCAGGCCTCCTCCTGGTTATCAGAATTGTCGCCGTCCATACCGCCGCCTCAACTGTGGTTGCGGAGCACGCGAGCTCTCCTTTTCAATCCTCCGACATGCTATCAGGCATGCGACGCAGCTGGCGAAGCGAGCGGAGGCGAGCGCAACGACGAGGAACGCGGTGTGATGTCATACCAAACGGCGGCGGCGGAAAGGTGCAGCGCTGCACAGCGGGGGGAACACCAGTGGCTCGCTGCTACTGGTGGCGCATGCGCAGTAGTGACCAGAGTGCGGGAGAGAAATATGCGCGGCGAGGCGCGCGTTGTGAACTGATGTGACTCCTCGGAGAACCGCCACAGCGAAATCACAAATTCGCGGCCAGCAAAGCTTTCGCTTTAAGATTGGACGACATCCCCTGTGAACTCTTCGGCCAATAGTCACAAGCGTTCCCACTTTCTTTACAAAATAAGCCTGTTCAATTTGGTCCAACTGGCACACAAGCCGACTAGAGGCAAACATGTTCTAAATTTACAATTTAGAAATACTACAGGTAAAGTTCATACAAATGTATTTCCGGAAGTAAGCGACCACAGATTCGTGCACTGTAAACTTCCGATGTCCCTTAAAGCAGAATCTACTGCCAAAAAACAAATACTAAACTTTTCCAGAGCTGAAAAACTAAACCGAATGTTGGATGAGTTTGCCCCCATGTTCGAAGACATGTTTAATACATGCACAACAAATGAGAGCTGGTTTGTCTTCCATGATAAAATGAAAGAAAGTGAACTTGCTTATATCCCCAAGATAACCCTTAAAACCAGACTAGATGCACCGTGGTTCAGAGGAGATATTCAACAATTCTTAACAGGAAAGAGAACGCATATCGAAGAGCGAACAAAACTAACGCTCACAATGATTGGCAAAGATACGAAGAGGCGTACTTGCTAAGACAGCAATTAGGAGGCTAAAGGTAATTTCTTTAATTATACATCCCCTAACTTGTCAAAAACTAACCCTGCAAAATTTTGGTGAGTGGTTAATCCGAGAGAACAACCTTCAATACCTAGAGAAGAACCTTCCTCCAATGAACGATGGAAGCAGTAATGCTGTCCCCATAGAAACAACAGCCAATGTCTTTATGATTAATTTTCTGTAAATTGCACTGATTAGTCACATTTTCAGGCTATTGTTGAGGGAATCAATTAAGCTCTTCATAACCCGTGTGCACCAGGTGTATCCCATGCTATTGAGCAGCTGCCACTTAATTCAAGCCCTGGTCCTGATGGCATCAACACTGAACTTTTGGAAATGACAGTACACATTTCAACCATTTTACTGTCGCTCATCTTTCAGCAGTCCTTAGAAAGCAGGAGCATTCTTGATGACTGGAAACTGGCACATGTCATTGCGCTATTGAAATCCAGCAATACTAGTACAAGTCTTAACAATTACCGACTGATATCACCGACTTGTATTTCCAGCAAACTGCTAGAACACATTCTTGTCTCATGCATTACAACTCATTTAAATACAAATAACTTACTTTTAGATAGTCAGTGTGGCTTCAGGCATAAACAAATGACGTCAAACACGATTGTTCGAACTAGTTAGTGATCTTCATGACCACATACATGAGCAAAAATACCTAGATGCAACATTTATTGACTATAGAAAAGCTTTTGATCATGCTGCGCATAACCAACTAGTAAAAAAAGTAAATAACCTATAATTGAATTTTAACGCAACCCGTCGGACTGTCGAACACCTAACTAATCGATATCAATGAGTTGTCATTAAGGAACATACATCTGGACGCACACATAACAAGGGTCAGTTCTGGGACCATTGCTTTTTCTCATTTACATTAATGATAATAAATAACATAGGTTCTAAAACAAGACTTTTCGCTGACAACTGTGTCATCTACAGGCAGATATTAGATTAACTTCTGAAGACGTCACTAGCTTACAAGCAGATCTAGTGCAACCCAACCAGTGGTGTAAGGTCTGGCACATGGAGATTAATGCAGAAAACACGAAGTTATGAAATCTTATACACTTAATAATATTACTCTAAGTGCTTACACAATAACCAATACAGTTATAGAGAGAGGGCAAAGTTTCAAATACCTGGGCATCTATTTAACTACCGATCTAACTTGGCATACACACATAGAATACTTAACAAAAAAGGCATTTAAAAAATTAGGATTAATCAGACATTGTTTGTATCCTGCCAACTCAGAAACAAAGCTTCATGCTCACACATCTATCATCAGGTCTTTTTTAGAATATGTATTTATAGCATTGCATCCAAGTACTGTTACTTTACAAAACCACATCGAGTCAGTACAAAATAAGGCGATAACATTCCTACTTGCCTCATATTCACCCTGTGTGAGCATATCATTGTTTAAAAGAAGCATCAACATTTTCACCCTGAAAACCCGACACAAATATTCGCGTTTCAACATCCTTCCATTCCTTATATTATGGCAAACCGAAATTTGCAACCAAACGTATTAAGCCAGCGAATAACCTTTCGAGCGCGCCGAATCATGAACATAAAGTGCAACCTATATTTGCTTGAACACTAAAATATCGATGTTCACTTTTAGTGCAATCCATAAACAAGTGGAAAATAGAAAATATTGTTACTTACACTGAAGCACCTATTTTTCAATGGGAACTTCTAGAACATCTTCTTCATGATCAACAGCTGTGTTCATTTTTATGCATTTCTTAGAATTGTGTAGCGCTTCTTTGTCTTTCCTGCTGTTTTCACTCGTGTACATTTAAATGTCACTCAGCATTCATATTATAATACTCTAGTTACCGTTTCTGGGATTTATATCAGTGGTTTTTCTTTTTTGTGTTCATGTCATTTATGCACATTTGGAATCGTATCTTATTTCTCCTGGTGAGCTTGATCTTAATTAACATTTTGAATGTGTCATTAAACTTCCTTTATACCACGGTGTTAAAGTTTTATCCAATTCAAATCTTCCTTTTTCTTTTCTTCAGGTGTTTCCATATTTGACACAATTATTTTGCATCATTCCCTTCGCCCCCTACGTAATGCCCTCTAAGGCTTTTACGGTACCTAAATAAATAAATAAACAAAAACTATCACCATGCTTTTTGCTTTGTTTTAACACCATCTTTAATAATTAAGCTGCACTAAAACAAGAAGCTTTGGAAAAAACACATGAACAGTAACCTATGAATGTATTGACTTCAGTTCTATCAATATCTTCCTTGCTTTCTTTACATCGAATACTGAAATGCCTCTTGCATATATATATCGACAGCTGACCGGTCCCTATGCCCCCCACCACGGCACCCTATCTCAACCTAGAGGAGGGATCGCGCAAGACGGCACTTCCGGGCAAGGGAAATGCCCCGCGCCCTTGAAGGGACACACACTAAAGGCAAATACTAAGTCAATGTGGACTGCTGAAATAGCATTGCAGAAACCTTGCAGCACTTGTTTAGTGCCAAGAAGACTTCGTTTACGAGAAAATGGCGTCTGAAGGGCCCGCATACCTTTAGCGCAATTAAAACGGCCCACTGCAGAGTGGGGGAGTGGTGATGTTGCATATGCCATTACTGCCCTTGCTGCAGTCAGTGAGTAAAGCGGCACCCAACAAACAGCGCTACCGTTTTTTGCGCAAAACTCAAACACACGGCCATGGAGAAACCGAGCCAAGACAAAACACTAGATTCACTGCTGCAACTGGTCTTGGTCAAGTGGCGTGGACTGTTCGGGAATCCCGCAACATCACATAAACATGGAATTCTCGGCTACTTGCAGTTTGCGTGAGTTTCGCGAGCCAGTAAGACCAGTGCAGCAATACACATATGATAATGAAACTACTGAAACATTTTAGTAGAGTAGTTTGCTGGGCCAGTTGGTGCATGGTGAACGTATAGTGGTTTCCAGCAGGTACAGACGCGAGCACAAGTAAGTAGAAACGGACAGGACAATGCTGGACACAGGACAACGCTACTGAAACAGGAAAGCATGAGTTGACTGCCTGCGTCTTTGTCAAGGGTAACATCAATGAGTTCTCTTTTCTAAAAAAAAAAAACAAATAGCAAGTAGCATAACAAATAAGTAGTAACAAATAACAAGTAGCATTCTCTTTCGCCTTATAATGCAATACAATTATCTTTTTATTGTGAGTGGTTGAGTACTAGTAACAGAATTAAAATGAGGAGTGCCTTCATCATTGGGCTAGTACTTGAATTTCACAGGGGAGTAGCCTATAATCATGCCTTGTATATACTGCAATTTCTTGATTGTTAAAGCTCTGTTCGCAATAATATTGATGCCTTAGAGTTTCTCAAGCACTAAACTATCACTATAGCTTGACTTAATATTAGCCTTTAGTGTCACCCTAATTCTGGTAAACTCAAGCGAGCAGGGCATTTTACCGGATGAGCGGAAGTGCAAGCATGAACTGCCTGCAAGGTGCAGCCACCTGGTGGTGCATAGCTCAACACCAGACAAACACAGCTAATATTGCAGTAACAAAGTGTATTTTACCTTACTGCTGGTGTAAATTTTTGGCAGCAAGATGATTACACCACTGCCGAAAATTTACACCAGCAGCCAAGCAGAATACACTTGGTTACTGCAATATTAGTTCTATGTCTGTCTGGTGTTGAGCTCTGCGCCACCAGGTGGCTGCACTGTGCAGGCCATTTGCACTTCTGTTCATCCGCTAAAATACCCAGACCACTTGCATTTACCATAATACCGGACACACTAAAGCTCTCTATTTTTGAAATTTAGCGTTTGGGATGTGCGAAAACCCAAGGAATGGGTACGGCGTAGGCACTGTGGTTAGACGCTAATCTGTAAATAAACAAGGCAAAACTTCTTGCTGCTTACGAAACATGCCCATGTGCACTAATATATACATCCATTGTTAAATAAAGTGCAGAGAACTAAGGGTCACCAAACACATCATTATTTGTTGTTTCTATTTCTGTTGTTTCTCTTAAATGTATAAATGACTTGGTAACTTGACTCGTGAACACTATTTGCCATCACATGTGGTGGCCGTAAATTATTTCGCTTGTGTCCAAAGAGAGGCCATTGCGTGTATTAATCGTTTGTAATTAATAAAGAAAAAATCAGACAACCACCCGTTCGTAGCAATTGTTACAAAGAAAACCCATACGGGTTCCTCGAAAGAAAGGCCTTGCAGTTGAAGAAAAATTCGTCCTGGTATGGGACTCAAACCCGGAACCACTGCCTTTCCGGGGCAGCCGGTCTACCATATGAGCTAACCAGGCAGCTAGCAGATGGCAGGGCGAAGTCGAATTTGTCAACAACTCGAAGCAAAGGCAAGAGTTTTGACGTAATAGTTCTGCGGAAACCCACAAGGTGGAGAGAAGTAATTAATGAAGGGAAAATCAGACATCCACCCATTCGTAGCAATTGTTACAAAGGAGACCCATACGGGTTCCTCGAAAGAAAGGCCTTGCAGTTGAAGTTCTCCCTTTATTAATTACTCACCAACTTTAGGCAGCCAAACAGCAAAAACACAAATTTCTTTCCGGTTTTACTCGTTACAACACCAAATTTTTACATCTCAATTTCTAAAAAGATAAAACACAAACATGAGGGACCCTAAATATATATTGTGCATTTTACATCTCGTTGGTTCCAATGGATTTAGCTATGCTATCCCTAAGGAAAAAAAAAAAAAGCGGTATTTTTCATAACTCATCTCCACTAACATAGCATATGACACATGGGAAAAACGAGTTTCTATGTGGGAAACTGTATGTTTCATATCAGATTATTGTATATGGGAGTTATGGAGCATATGTGATTTTTCAAGGATGGTGAATATATATTGATGAGTTTTGTAATATAAATTTTGTAGGTAGAGCGTTTATTGTAAATATGGCCTGAAGGTTTTGTTTTCTCACATTGGCAACATACAATGGTCACTTAAGCAATATATCATTTAAGTGACCTAAGTATGTAGCCAATGTGAAGATTTTCATAAACCAAATCAAGCTGCTCCGAGTAGTTTTTAGCCTTAAGTACAGTCCAATTCTTCTTCTGGAAGAATGAAGTTTGACCTTGAACTTAAGATATTGCCCAAGGACGTAAACCCAATCAATCAATTTATAACTCAACCTATAGAACTGCGCCATCTATAAAAACATGTGCTTCATTGTGCAAGTTCCATGGCGAGACAAAGTTCTTGCAGGTTTGAAATCACGTGTGTATTATTGTTTTTTCTAGGTGTCAAGAATTCAGAGTATCATTCAAGCTTCGAAGTTTCAGAAACTTTCGGATGCAGCCACACACAGGGTAGGTCTATAGGACGATCTTACAAATTGATAGCTGTGATTCATGTGCGTTGATGCTAATAAAAGAGAGACAAATTCGATATGGAGAAAAAAAAAAAGGTCAGGGCAGACTACCAACTTCGTTGCACAGAAAGATAGGAATCAAGCAAAGACATGTTCATTAGAAGCGCAAACAACATTCCTGATATATATTATATGAATTCACGTCCATTGATTATTGAATTGAATATTGAATTGAATATTGAATTGAATATTGAATATATCTTTATTTCCAACAGATTGGGGGAGACAGGGAATAAAAGCTGCAAGTGCAGCTTTTCTTCCCTGTCTGCAAGCGCAGGCCATTAATTACGGTGATATGTCACACATATAACCATAATTAATGACTTTATGGCATATATTGCGATGGAGAAGATTCATTCCGATGAAAATGAATTTCCAGGATGACACTAGTATTTTCGAGATATTTTCCAAAGTGTGGGACAAAATACATGGGCGTTCCAGTTCCTTTTGTGCTTCAATGCATAAGAGTGTTTTACTAAAAAGTAGAACAACAGGGCATTTTTGTGGCAAGTTTCACGGCACTTATCTCCAGACTGGTGCTACTGTGAAAATTTATTCCAAGTACCTGGCAAACTCACCGGCTACATTCGTAAATTGCAATATGTGTGTTAAGGCAAATAATCAAGAACTAGTGAATTGTTCTGATTAGTTAGATGTTATTTTTTTACTATTTCTTGTGCAAGTAATGTCTGTCTCTTTGAATAATCCAGCTTAAGGAGTAAAATTTTTATCTGCAACAGGCGATTTTGAAAAATTCTGGCAAACTTAAAAATTATCTCCCGGTAGTTTCTATGCCTGCATAAGTGTATAATTTTTTCATCAATGTTGTAACTGTACCGACATTTCTAGACGCTTTACTGTTGTTTGTGTCTTGATATCTGATCATCAAAATGTTATTTTTTTTTAAATGTTTGTGTTTTGATCTCTACTCACTAGAATATTATTTTGTGAAGTTTGAAGTGTTTGCCATATGAAAATTAATACAAATTCCAAGCGTTTACCTACCTATTCATACACACATTTTGCATAGATTTGCTGGATCGACTCACAGCGTTAATGTACACCTTGTTTTATGTTATATCTTTCATTTGTCCTTATTGTCATTGATACAGCATGAACCTCGTCAAGCTGCAAACAAACAACTTTTAGTTCTTGTCCTAGCATTCATTTTTGTAAAGGAATGAATGCAAGTAAAGATTGATTGTTTGATTGATTGATTGTAGCATTTTCAAGGGAAATATTGGTGTGCACTTATTTAGGATTCAGGGCTGTGCACACAAACTGTGAATAACTCACCTGTTAACATCTGTCAATCCACATAATATCTGTTGAAGCACAGACATGCATCAAATATCACATCTTAATCTTTGTTTTGTTAGGAAAGAAGCAGTTTACTGACACATTCAACAGTCCCTATGGTCAGTGACCTGTTTCTGATTTTACCTGACAAATTTATATCCCATCTTACATGACTGTAGATTTTGGTTCTTTGTATTTCTGGAGGATTTGATTTGCCGCAAGCCATTAAAACTGTAGGTCTCGCGCCAGTCTCTTCATCATCAAAGCCACATTTACTTCGAGTGCTCAACAGTTTATAAAAGTCAAGGGTTTTTTTTTTTTTCATTGTAATGCGAATGGCATTCTTGGCACTGTCAGACCAGTTTTCTTTCCAGACATCTAACCATTGTAGGCTGATCCCGTAGATAGTGCCGTCTAAAAATCTGGGCCTAACCTTGTTCATGGTGCCATTCAACAAAATAATAATAATAATAATTCTTTACCATTTCTCCTGTGCTTGGCGGAGTCGAACCTGCTTCACATGGGTTTATCAATACAGTAATCAATCGATTTAGCGCACTGCACCATGAGCCCCCGCGGGTAGAGATAGATCAATTCTCAGTGTTCGCACACAACGGCACACCACGCATCTCGGAGGCCAGGCCAGGACTTCGCAAGCGCACTGCTAGAAGGCACAATGTGTCCAGAGGGAAGCACGAGAGAGGAGCCCAGTTGCTATGCACATCTCATACATGACACATCTCAGCTATTCACATACATGGATAGCCATTATAGATGAGTTCTGCCTGAATGTTTTCATTTAGCACACACTGCAGAAAATCTTGTTTGTGGATTTGCTACTGTTAACCAATGTTTATGCTTGTCCCAGACAGATGCATACGACAATTCGAGTTGGACAGTTAGAAGCTTCTCTCTAAAGAAAAGAAATCATTAGGCTTCAGTGATCATCAATGCTATCTCCTGTTTTTCAGCTGCACATACTGCTATTAGCTGTGGAGGAGCTACGAGGCTGCCTGACCGGCTGTGGAATGTTTGTCATCAACCTCCCACTGATTGTTGCCGTAAGTGAAGGAGAAATGTACTACGCACTCGTGACTAAGTTTGTCAATCATGATGACCTCATTTCGCGTGGGGGGGTGGCGGTGGGGATTAGAACTTGAAAGCCTTTTAGATCTCAGCCCCGACCATACTAAAGAAAAAAAGTGCACGGCACGCCGTGAAAGCTGTGGCAGCTTTTTCGTGCTGTAGGAGACATTGATCCTGGACCCACTTTTCGTGCGCCGCAGATAGAAGAGATAAATAAGAACGACCCCTTCAGTGACGTACATGCAGGAAATTGGTGCCATGTGAACCTGCCTGAAACAAGTTACACCAGACAACTTGTTTCGCACTATTGTCTGCTCGCGTCAGCTCTTGTTTGCACTTCTTTTTGTTGGCTTTGGTTTGGTCTCATTCGCACTTGTTTTAGTTGTCAAGGTTTGCAATCGCTTTACAATGAAGAGTCTAAACAGAGATCTCCCAATGGAAAAGCTCTTGGAGACAGTGCACCATATTCGATTTTGTGCAAGGCAGATCCTGAATACAAGGAAGCGGAGATGACACTCAGTACCTTATTCTCCTTGTCTCTTGAACATAGAGGTGCTGCAATAGAAGGATGCCGACCAACATAGTTATATGAGCAACCTCCTGATGGCACCATCACACTGTGGCGCAACCCCTTCTCTAGGATTTGCTCCCTGGCTTCTTGTCAAGCAGAGCATGCCTCGCAGACCTCGAAGTAAGATGCTTATGGCGGCGTAACCTCAATAAACGTCTCTCTTTGAAATCCTGTGCCTTCCATACAAGCAATCAACATGGTGTCAGAAGTGGAAGACTGAAACCGCTGATGTGACCAAGCAGCAAGGACAGGCTACCGCCACAACCGAAATTCGAAGCTGATAGCAACGCCGCAGAACAATGGTGCACATTCAAACAAGCCTTCATGCTCTACGTGAAAGCGACTGATGCCACTGACGCATCCTCGGAAAGGCAAGTTGCTTCTCACGGTCAAAGGATCAAATCTCCTTGATGTGTACAACACACTCAGCTTTGGAGAACCAACTCTGGCACAACTGCACCCAGAATTTGACTTCAAGCATGTGGTAAAACTGTATGACACGGATTTCTCACCAAGGCAAAACGAAGTCTGCTCCTGTTACATCTTCCACACCCATGTACAACTTTCCAATGAGAGCTTCAACAGCTTCCTGATGGATCTGAAGCTGAAGACTAGATACTGCAACTTCAAGTCAGAAAAGGAGATGATATGTGAAGAGATTGTCTGTGGAACAAAAAGCAAAAGAACTTGTGCTGACATCTTGAAGCTGGAAGACCCCTCACTGGAGCAAGTTATCAAGGTGTGCCTCACGCATGAAACAACAAAGCAGCAGATGAATGTTTTGAAAGAGGCAGCCGCACCCGCTGAAGATGTGCATGCCATCACAAAGAATAAACACCGCATCGCAACTGCAAAGGTCAACAGAAAAAGCAGCCAGCAGCGAGGAGAAGAGTGTGAACATGCAATTATTGTGGAGGAAGTCGCGAAACCTCAAGGAACGCATGTCTGGCATGGAAGCAAACATGTAACAACTGTAAAAAGCTCAACCACTTTGCATGCGTGTGTAGGATCAGTAAGACTGTCGTCAGCTTGAAACCTCAAGGTGACGATTCTGATGCTATACTTATGGTTCTAAATGGCACAGCAAACCCATTGTCCACAAGGTTCGATGTCAATGGAAGGAAGGTGAAGTTTCAGGTTGACAGTGGAGCCGCAGTTAATGTATAATAATATTTGGGGTTTTACGTGCCAAAACCACTTTCTGATTATGAGGCACGCCGTAGTGGAGGGCTCCGGAAATTTTGACCACCTGGGGTTCTTTAACGTGCACCTAAATCTAAGCACACGGGTGTTTTCGCATTTCGCCCCCATCGAAATGCGGCCGCCGTGGCCGGGATTCGATCCCGCGACCTCGTGCTCAGCAGCCTAACACCATAGCCACTGAGCAACCACGGCGGGTGCAGTTAATGTCATCACGCAGAAGAGTATCACATCATGTCAGATAAAGCTGACATCAACAAGTCTATGCATATGGAATGGTGCAAAGGTGATAGCGATGGCAAGACAAAATTGAGTGTGATCCCGCTAGATGGATACGAGCATGCTGTAGAGTTCATCGTTGTGCAAGATTACCTCACACCACTTAAAGGACGGCAGACAGCTGAGGCCATGGGACTCATTACTGTAGACTATAATCTTGCTGCCAGTGTCTGTGAGGAACACAAAAAGGCTCGCCGAATCGCATCTTCCACAAGTACCCAGCTGTCTTTGAAAACTCCTTAGGTTCGCTGCCTGGGAAAGTGCATCTTGTACCGAAGTCATCAGTTTGTCCAAGAGCAGTCACACGTTAAAACGGATGTTTAGGCGAGTTGGTAAGCCATTTTAAACAGAACAGCGCACATTTTGACAGGGACAAGGAGGGAGACGCGACGCAGACAAGCGTTGCCGTGTTGCGCTTGTCTGTGTCGCATCTCCCTCCTTGTCCCTGTCAAAATACGTGCTGTTCTGTTTTTAAAAAAGCAGTCACGAACTTCCACATCCCTGTCAGCATCAAGCCACAACTCGAAAAGGCACTCAGACACATGGAGCAACGTGGAATAATCAAGAGGGTCAGCAAATCAGAAGGGTTTGGGTGCGAGCTAGTTGGTACAAATCATTCATATTTAAAACAGAGCCAAAAAAACATGGACAAGGGAGGACACAGAATGAGCACCGACTGCCAACAACAAAGGTGGTGTTGGCAGTCAGCGCTCGTCCTGTGTCCTCCCTTGTCCGTGTTTTTTGCCACTGTTTCAAATATGAAGGTTCAGTGAACCTACCCCATAGGTCAGCCAGATGGTCGTCACTACAAAGAAAAATGGCGAAATGAGGATCTGCATTGATCCACAAGCCCTGAATAATGCAAACGCAAACAACACCCACTACCTGTCTTGGATGACATATTGTCAGAGGTAGCAAAGGCCAAGATCTCAAAGTTTGACCAACGCGTTGGATACTAGCAGTGCATCCTGGATGAAGAATATAATCTCCTAGCTATATTCCAGACACCAATGGGCCATCTCATAAAAAGAGGGGCACTGCACTATAAAAACATGGACAACAGAAGTGGACAGGATGCGCGCAGACTCAACTGAATTTTATTGGGTGAAAGATGACATCGTATACAATGATCAAAAAGGCTTCATCATGCCCATATGCCATCCAAAAGTGCAGGCACCACAATCTTGCATCCAGTGATTTGTGTCTGCGCAGCACTCCCCTTATTACAAGATGAGCTTCCACCAACTATCCCACCTTGTTGCTCTACTGCTTTGCCAATGGGACGTTTGAAATGTGTCATGTCGCATTTGGTTTGGTAGCGAGTAGTGCAGTCTTTCAAAAAAGGCTTCAAACAGCCCTCAAGGGACTCAAAGGTGTGCAGTGCATAGCAGATGACGAACAAATTTTTTCGTGTCGGTGAAACTGAAATGGAAGCGCGACATGATCATGACCTGAAGCTCAACAGCTTACTCGACGGGTGTCGCAAAATCGGTATGTGTTTGAACAATGAAAAAACTGAACTTCACCATAGAAGTATGACATTTCTTGGACAATTGCTCACAAGTGATGGATTAAGTGTCGACCCTGAAAAGGCCAAAGCCATACGAGAAATGCCGCTGCCCAATGATGTCTACGGCATTCAATGTTTCTGTGATTTGGTCCACTACCTCGCACGCCCCTTACCAAGAATCTCGGAAGTAACCAAGCTGCCCAGGAAGCTAACAGTCAAAGATTAAGCGTGGGACTGGAAATATGAACACGCCAAGGCATTTCAAGAGGCCAAGAACCTTGTTGCTGAAGCACCAGTATTGGCATACTGTGATTCCCAGAAGCCACTTGTGGTGCAGTGCGATGCCAGTGAACGTGGTTTAGGAGCTGCACTCCTACGAGAGGATCAGCCAATAGCATTTGCAAACAGAGCACTCTCTCCTACTGAAGTGCGACATGCACAGATAGAAAGAGATGCTTGCAATTGCATTCTCACTAAGCAAATTCCGTCAGTATACTTTCGGGAGACACACAACTCTGCTGACTGACCACAAGCCACTGAAAACAATCATGAGGAAACAGCTTGATCAAGTGCCGAAAAGGTTGCAAGGGATGATTTTGTAAATGCAGCATTACAACATTGACATAAAGTATCAGTATCGACCAGGCAAGGAGTTTCTTCTGGCCAACACCATGTCCAGAGCGTTCCTACCAAATGAACAATGCCAACAACAAGCGGAGGACATAAATTTCGTGCAGTGCTTACCAGTTCGTAAATATACAGTTGAAAAGAAACTTGCTGCAACTCTGATGGATGAATCTCTACAAAACTTAAGACCGTTACTCTCTCAGGATGGTCATAAACCAAACATGAAATGTCTCCGGAAGCCAAAGCCTACTTTTCGTTTAGAGAGGAGCTTCTAGTGCATGACAACCTCATATACAAAGGGCAACGTCTAGTGATCCCCAAATCTTTTCGACCTGATTTGAAGGAGAAGCTACATGCAACACACATGGGCATTGAGAGCACACTGCGACACGCACGAGAGTGCATATACTGGCCTGGTATGAATGCTGAAATCAAAGATGATATTGAATCATGTGAAGTGTGCCACCAGCCCAACAAAGAGAGACACTAAAGCCTCACCGACGACCGAATTTCCCGTGGGAGTGCATGGGTTGACATAATGGAGCACAAAGGCAAGAACTTTCTGGTGACCATGGACCATTATAGTAACTTCTGGGAGGTTGACCAGCGAATTGTTCTGAGCATGGTTGTTGGTTGCCGAGTTCCTCGGAGAGGAGCTGTTGGAGCCTACTCTGTTGCGATGGCTCGAAGTGCTGCAGGACCATGCTTTTAAGGTCATCATATGCTGTGACCGAAGGTGTACCCACTAGCAAGTCATCTATGGCATCAGCGATGTCAGAGGGTAGCGCGGCAACAACGTGCAGGTACCTTGCTGTCTGTGATGTGATGCACCGGAGTTGAAAATGGGCCTCTCGAGGATTCTTGTGCCAAAGGCTGGGAAGCTGAAGCTCTGCGGCGATGACAGGAGACGTAATCGTGGAGTCTTCTCTGTCAGCAAAAAAAAAAAAACGTAAATGTCCTGGGTCACCACTTGTTGGAAGCTTGGTTTAGCCGAGGTACGTAATACACGTTTTGACAGGTTGAGAAAGAAGAGTAGACTGGCTTCATTCCACAGTAAAACAGGTTTGCCGAAAGTCAGTGGTGGTGCCCCTGTTGGGCAGCCACCTCACGTCCCAAGAAAGAGCAGGGGGCAATGACCCCCACGTGGAGGCCAGGCGAGGTAATTGAATTTTACAGAAGTGGGGGATAAATCACAGTGACAGACGGTCATTACAGATTTACTACTGGCAGCGCGCCGCCAGTGTTTTTTCTCCAGTATGACAGGGACTTCACAGCTAGAGTATGCCACTAGAAATCAAAAGAGAGCGCTTTGCATTCAAGACAGAGTCATACCTAGCTCCTGTAGATTCCAAATCGCGCAGCCAGGCTAAAAGCACATTCTGCTTGAAAAAATGTATACGAGATGTTCAAGGAAGGCTTGCTGTAGCACACTGTGGTTTCTTCATAGCAGCCTCAGTTAGCTAGCTTTATTGTCCATATCACTACGAGCAGTATCGCCTGTGTGTTTTGTTTTTGTGAGTTTCGTCAGTTGTATACTTTCGAGACCGTCTGAGAAAGAATACAATTCAGTTTGTTTAAGTGGACTATAGCTATATGATTGAAGACGTGCATATTAAACTTGCATAACAAATTAAAATGGCCATATAGCTAATTAGGAAGATTAGCTAATTAACACTTTTTAAATGTTTACCTTGTTCAAACTACTAAATTGAAACTCAGGCGCGGTGAATTTGTATCTGCGTATACTATAGCAGATATCCCGAGAGCCTATATAGCATCACTTTTATGATTTCCATGCCCAAAAAGTGCTAGAATATGTGCTCACGTTGCTGTTATTAGTGTTTCGAACTCTTTCAAAGTGGCTCTTGTGCAATGGCTAACAGGAATGCCAATATTTTTCGCACCACATCTTGGAGATGCAGGTTTCGAAATTGGTACTAGTGCAGGGATTTTCACTGAGCAGACGTGACTTCACAACTGCTCAATTTTACTATTTCAGTATGCAACTTAAAGGATACATTTAAGGTAAAAAATTCCGAGCCCTTCCACTATGTGAATATGGCAGTGAAGCTGTATTGCTCAATAGGTATATTAAGTTCTATATGGTGGTTATGCTATATTGGTTGAATAAAGGCACAACCATATAACTGTGTTCTTTGTTTTTCTTTATTTTCTGATTTTCAGATTTCTTACTTTTTTTGAACTTTATACACATACACCAACATTCCAACATGCATCGTCATAGACTAGCGTTTGGGCAACAGCATTCATCACTCCAGTGCATTGCTTTTGTCGACACCTCGAACACATTTTTTCCAGATCTTAGCCATAGACAGCTTATGCAAAATATAGTGAATCTTTTCAGTTACAGCCACCTGGATATTGCAATTTGCTGTGCAAGTAATGTCCACACATCCAGATGACTTATTTTAATAATAGTTTAATTGCACCCCCCCTTTCAAGGCAATTAAAAACAAATCCTAATTAAAAAAGGAAAACGAATAAAAAAGCAAATGTGCCTCAGTGTGCTTACGCCCGAAAAATGGGTAAAGCAGTACAACAAATAGCGTAAAAGACGAGGTGCTATGGTGTTCGTTCTTGTCTCATTTCCTGCATCCTGCCTTTTTTTTTTTTCTGCACGAGTTCAGTATATGTATATGTGGGTTTTAATTCACAACATTTGGGAGCATTCCACATAACACAAGCAAACATTGTTGCACAAATACCACCAGAGCTGTTTGAAAATACATTTGCCATGCAGCTACACTTTGTAGCCCATGGGGACATGCGATATAGCACTTTGCCACAATTTAATCTTTTTTTTCTTTAATTCATCTTGGTGTTCAATTATTTAGCATACAACCTGAAGAATGTATGCAACCTTTGGGTCTTGCTCCCAAACGATAATTGCCATCAATCTCCTTTCACATCCAGTATTTCAGATCACGAACAACATGTGCAAAAAGCTGAAACAGCGTGTCATAGCATTCTTAACAGGAAAGTAGCTAGGACCAAGGAGCTTTGACCAAGGTACCAAAATCTTTTCCTTCAAAAGCGGCCTGCCCTCCAAGTGGCTGAGACAGGCTCACAGAACACATCATTGAGCGTCAAAGGATGGGCAGTGATACAGAAGGTGCTCTTCATTACACCCGCAAAAACTGCACACAGTACTGTAGGCCGTTACTATAACTAGGAATGAATAGGCATTTGTAAATGTGCACCCAACCACTTGCAACACGGGAAAGTTGTTTTGCAATGGGAGAGTCTAGGTGGCAGGCGAAGGCAAAAGTGAAGTCATAAAAACCAATAGGAGCTAGAGAGGTTTTGGGGTCAATCGGATGTCATGTGAACATGCCAATGGCCAGGTGGCAACTCTAGCAATGAAAAAAAATCTGGTGCCTTGCAAACTATCCAGAGTGCTATCAATGTGTGGAAGAAGGAGCACATCCTGGCAACTTAATTTTGTTTAAGCGACCATAATCGATGCAAAATCGAATGAACGATATTTTTCTGGGGAAAAGAAACAGGTGATGACTACAAAATGCAGGATCATGGTGCCTCAATGCGCACCTCTTTTCCCGCTAGTCGCAGGCGAGGAGGACATAGAAGGCAGGATGGTTGGATGATGCCATGATACAACAGATGGCCGACTTGCTTGGTGACGGCTCAAGCTCAGCAGAAAACATGTGGTAAAGGCACTACCGCAATGATAGTGGGCAACAATAACTGCTCAGCCTGATGATGTTTGCTGGTGCATAAATTGAGTTTCGTGGCTTTGCAAAGCCCTATTACATTTGCAACCAAGCACCTTTACACCAAAGAGGAAGCTTTTGCTTGGGAGCTCCTACCTAAATACATAGCAACAGAGAAATTGTTTTTCCTACCTAACCACTGCACCGATTTTGACAAGGCTTGTAGTTTAAAAGGCCCCTCACCAGGCCAGACAGCAAGCTTCGGTTATACGCAGGAAATTGTTACATGTCCACTAGGGAGCATTCTGCCGCAAACATTTTTCAGATCGGCTCATTAATAGCCAAGACAGAAATATTTCAGTGTCACGAACCCATGATTTCAGGAGGCGAGCTCCACTGCCAAGCGAGATACTTTCTCCACTTGCCCCGTCTAGCCTCCACAAGCGAAATTCCTTTTCTGCGTTCTCCCATACTAGAGCTTGAGTACCATGTGACGCATGTGTCATAGGCCCCCTTCTTTTTTTTTCCTCGCTTTTTTGCGGCGCAGCGCACTTCCGCAGACAGCTTCGTGCGCGATCTGTTGCGATTGTCTCACTTCGTGCAGCGCACGATTTTGAGCGCTGTGCACGAGGACACCCGACTAGTGGTATAAGTCAGTGGTACACTAATACTGAGGGAGACACAAGCGAATCACATAGCATGATCCCGCGCTGGAACACGGTAGAAAATGACATAGTTTCAGTGTCTGCGCGAGTGACTGCATGAGGTGGAAAGAAGCAGACGAAAAGGAAGCACATCGCTCTTGCTGCGATGCGAAGTAAAGCAAAAACATGCAGACATTCAGTTTGTGTGTTTTATTATTTCTCTAAGCTTTAATTCATCTATTCAAGCAGCATAGTACTACACAAATAACAGATGTTGCCTCACATAATTCTCAAAGTCATGTGTCACCACGAGTGACATCGCAGCACAAACACGTGTACGTAGGCACTACCAGCTTGTGTACATCATCGTCTGACTTGGAGTGTGGTGGCCGCGAAGAGAAGAGAAAATGGCGTTCAGTTTGAAATTTCAGATCTTTACACGGCACGTAGCAATGTAATACTTTGCAAACACAATCATTATAGTGCATAGTATGCTCTGCGCTTGTCAGCTCGAAATGGCCAGACCTGGTGAGGGGCCCTTTAAAAGTAAGATAAAATCTAGTGACTGTAGGAAGCATATTTCTTATTTAGACCGTTTTTTTTTGCTTATTCTTGAAAATTCCAATATTCTAGAAAACTGAACTCCCATGTTTTCAACTCTGTAACTAAGTAATAAAAAATGTCTTTACGATATTCCAAAACTGCACTTAATAATACATCTAAAGTGGACAAAATTGATGTATTAGTAGACACCACTCTGAATTATACCTGTAATTTACGAGTAGGACTTCGAAAAACTTTCTTAAAAATCGTAACAATTGTACGTACACTATCATTTTATATATCAAATTTGTCAGCTGCACACATCACCGCAATATCTGTTTTTGGTGCACAGTTACAGATTTGTAAACTGTATGCTACCATTTTCGTAAAACATTCGAGATTTTAAATCAAAATTTGGCTTCCTAATATTGCTATAGAACTTATGTTCTTTTAAATGCAACAAATTCCATTCAAGTCAGTCCAGTGGTTGTCGCATGAGCGCATTTCTGCACTTCACATGTATTTGAATAAGGAAGTCTGAATTGAGCTTGAGGAGCTAAACTTTCCTGTTAAGGTATGTTGCCACCTTCAAAAATGGAGTTTCTGAAGAAATATTAGTTCTGTGCCATTTACTATTCTAAGCTCTCTGGTTATTCTGGAATATTTTGCCAAAAAGAATGAAGGTTCCATCGCCACTGAAAAGTAATGAATGCTTTTCCAACTCCTTCTGCTCACATCTGAAACCAAAATTGAACCTTTTTTATTTCTGGACATAAGCAATTTCTTCAGAGATATTGTTTGCTTTGAATATTACACAATGATAACTTGTTTTTGTATATTATAACATCTTTTAGAAGCATTTTGGGGCACTTGCTATATTTGAATCAGTTAAAAACTTTCACTAGAAAGCTTTCAATATCTAGACATTTGCTTATTTTCTAACCCATTTTTCCTGAAACGTTTTTTTCAATTTATGGTTATGCGATCAGTGAAATTTTTTGTAATAAATATTTTTCCATGAACTTTCACGTGCTGCTTCATTACGCATTAAGCTGTGCAATGAAGCAGAATAACCGTAACTGAGCAGTGACTTTTCATACTATGAGCAGCTGTTTTGGGAAAAAGTCTGCGATGAGTTACATTTTTTAGTCTTTTGATGATAACGCCTTTTAGCTCCAAGATATAGTTATCATGGTGGCTGGTTGCACAGTTTGTTGTCCCTATTATGCACCTGCCACGCGGCATTTGTTTTGTACTTACCATTTCATAGTTATGACGGTTGGTGTAACACTCATATTTCAGCGAATCGTAAATAATATTGAAAAAATGTTTTAATAGTTTTCATAATTCAATCACCTGAAAGGTTCGAACTACATACATAGGCTTTTACAAGATAAAAATGTAATGGCAGCTTTGTGACTAAAATTGTACATTGTTTTTCTCAAAGGTGCTGACACACCTTAAAGTTTGGGAGGAACACTCCCACTCGAAACTGATTTATTATTGCTTTTTAGTATCCCTTTAACAAGTTGTTCTGTTAGGCTTTCACCCCCCGCAGTGACTTAGTGGCTATGGTGTTGCGCTGCTAAGCACGAGGTTGCGAGATCAAGTCCCGGCCACCACAGCTGCATTTTGACGGGGGTTATATGCAAACACCCGCGTCCCAAGCATTGCAGGCATGTTAAAGATCCCTGGTGGCCAAAATCAGTCTGGAGTTCCCCACTACAGCGTGCCTTAAGCACAAAATACCCCAGAATTCATTCATTTATATGTTAGTCTTTGCCTAAGCGTATTTATAAGTTTTGCTTCTGTTACAGATTGCCGGTGCAGTGATCACGTACACTGTTGTACTGGTTCAGACCAACGAGAGCATCATGGGAAACAAGTGCCTGAAATCTTAATGTACACTGCTGTGTTGACGAATCAGCCACGGACGTGGTTACTATTGAAAATATACACAGGAGGGCGAAAGGGGCAGTAACTTCCTAGTTTATTCAGAACACAGACCCATGATTAAACACACAAAAAAAAACATCTAAGTATGTGCCCATCACTGCAACGAGATTATACCAACAGATCCAATGAGGGCCATAACAACATGCAAGCACAGAAAGAAATTTGCCCTTGCATTCCAAAAATTCCAACTCCATCAAAGATATTAGGGTTATTGCAGACATGGTTACCGCACACATGTAACTGCGCAGACTGCAAAGGCTCAATTAAATGGGATTTGGAAAATGTTGCATTAAATGAAGGTCCTGCATGGACCAAGTGTAACTCTAGAAGACATACTGGCAGGCCTCAGAGCGCCCAAATAATTTACTAAATGGCTTTTATACGAATCAGTTACAGCTTTATTTTCAAGGAGGTGAATGCTTCATGACACAGAAGCTAAAAAACATGGGAGCATAACATCGCTGACTCGGTCGTCTACTAAGCTGCTACTCATTGTTTAGCCAGACGTAGTAGAAATTACCTAAACTACCCCCATGCAACCCAACTCAACCAAATGTATTTAGCACGTGTCGTTGATGTTGACGAGAAATCCGAAGCATTGACCAATTACTCAGGATGTAAATTTTTTAAGTTGCATTTACTGAAACCTTCCACAAATGTAGTCAAACTTTAAAAAACTAACATAATATGACAGTTAACTTAACGTAACCTAAATTTTAATTCCATGTTTTGTTGATGTAGACAAATTCAAAGCATTGACTAAGTACAGAGGATTTAAAGTTTAAATTGCATTTATTGAAACCTTCTTCTAATGCAGTTGCCATCTTGGACAAACTGACTTGACCTACCCTAACCCAATCTAATCTAAACTAAATTTCTTATGCTTGTTGGCCAGGATTATTTTTTCGGAAGGCATCCCCAGGTAAGTTTTCTATGAAAATGAGGGGGGTACCTTTACTAGAACAAACATGAATAGTGCCCACCGAAACCATATCATGGGTATATGGTTTCGAGGATCTGCCAGCGTTGTGGTGAGCCATCAATCGAGGAAATAATGAAGCAAAAGCAATTGCCGTTTTCTCTGGCCGCAACTCGTTTCTCGAGCATACAGACCAGCTGACTGTGAACTGAACCCTTTCCTAGTCCCTGGATCAGCCGAGACAAAGAAGGTTGAACTAACCAAGCAATACCGTTGCAATAGACGTTGACAACTGAAGGCAGCTTGACCTAATTACGCGGGCACTGAATCGATGAGAAAACTGGCCTTCCACCATCCAAAAGGTGCGAAAAAGGCAGCGGAATGCACAGATAGGAGTATACTATATAGCCTGTGCAAAATTCCACCAAATTTTGTTTTATTGGAACGGACAAGAAGGAACTGCCACAGACGAAGTTTCATACTCAGAAATCGCTTAATGCAACATTGTCCTGTATGCACAGCCACAAATTAAGAAGACAAAGGAGCACTGGGCTTCTTACAAAAACTTAGACTGTGAAAAAGAAAATGACAGATCTTACTACCCTATTTCACATAAGAACGTAACAGAATTCTTTAATGAAGCAAGCACAAGGTCCAAATAGGAATAACTTGAAAATTGCACAGAAGAAAAACAAAATATGGTGCTGTATTATTTTGTGACATAGTACGTACCATCTTTACTACATACGCTGCTTACACAGACGAAGCAGGTATGAAGAATCCACACCAAGAGAGCCGCACACTTATATAAAGTTAGGACAAAATATTATGCATTGCACACATACCAACCACTAAACATTCCCATCACAAAGAGGACAATTCAGAAATTGTGAAAAATCTATACGCTTACAAATAAGCATAAGCATCAGCACTACACCTTTATGCTAGTGGCATTTTATAAATCAGAAGAAAAGTACTGTATATGACAGTGGCGTTTTTATTCTGCCAGCTGTACTTTTGGTGTGGGTTAGAAAAATAAAATTTTTTTTTCAAGCTGCAACAATTCGCCATGGTTTCTTCAGAGCATGATTCATAGTGCAAATGATTCTGACCATAGCAATTACAGGACCGAGATGACCTACACTATATGTAAATAAATGAAGAGATGGACTATGACATGCCTCAGCAATTAACTTTGACAGTTTGGTAAACAAGCTTGTTATTGCTTCCAGGCCTTTGAGCTGTGGCTTGTCCCACCTTTGCCCATAGTCGCGGCTCAATATGGGGAGACCTCAAGCCATGCCCGTGCGGGGTTAAATAGCCCCTCGTTGTGTCTTTGTGCATTTTAACACGAAAGTGTTTTATGCCGGGGTCCACGATCAACTTTCTGTAACGTATGTGACGTCAGTGGCAAACAAGTAAAATACAAATTCTTGGCAGGGATGGTGCCGCCATCTAAGAGCGCTGAAGCGAAGTACTGCATCATGACACTAAACGTATGCCGACCATAAGCGCTTGGCACTCTCAGCGCAGCGGCAGCTCCAACACGGTGTAGCCTGGCCTGGGTGGTGTAGGCCTTCTGCTAAAAAGACGACACAGTTCCTGCACATGGGTTGTCTTTCGCATCGGATTAGCCTGTGACGTCTCATGGCCTATGGAGTGCAGCTTCAACATGCATTAGCAGTGCTTACACGCCGCCTACTGCTTCGCTTGCGGTAGCACCAACTAAGAAAACTGCTATGCTAAGCGGCGCAGAAAGGCAACGGCGTCGACAAGCTAATCTAGCTTTGGTCTGGTGAGACATGCCAGCGTGTCCAATAATGGAGAGCTATAGCTGAGTGAGTTTATGGGCCAGTGGGCCCAGCGGGCGAGCGGAGACGGCAGTGGAGAGCCGCACAAGAGGAAGAGGTTTAGCTCAGTGATCCCTCACTCGGTCAAGCGGAGCACTTTGATGCACCACCTGTCGAACAAGGTTAGAGTTACCGTGAAAAGATCAGTACGCTCACTTCACGTTCTCAGTCACGGTAATCAACTTCAAATCACTGCTAAATGGTCTCCTTGCTGAAACCTCTCACGGGATACAGAGGTCCTCTTCCATGGTGAAACACCTCTGAGGCGTTTTCGCCTACAGTTATGAATATTCACTAATCAAGCAGTTTAGCAAAGGTGCAGAACCAGCACCACTACGTGCCATTAAAATCCGTTTTATAGAAACTTAAACAAAGAAACATGTTTTTGTGAGCATGATGTATACGTTATGAACCACAAGCACAATGTGAAAACCACTGATGTGAAGACAATAATTTCTTCCTCAGAGTCCATGCACTGTAAAGCCAAGTTGGGTGACTTGTACTTGTAGTTTTGGAATAATAAAAGTGCTTCCTAGAAAACCATTTTTGAAGCAACTTTCCTAACTTTAATGTTGCTAAAATGTCGCCAATTCTTCTGTTATGTCGCTAAAATGCCCCTGTTCACTATAGATAGAAAAATTTGTCACTAAACTTACGAGGAAGTATCTAAATCTAGCAACAAAATCACTAAAATGGCAACACCGCCTGTATGTCTTTTTCAACACATACCTCACTGTCATCTAATATAATGAAGGTTAGTCCCAGCAAAAAGTGTCTGTATACAGTACCTGGGTGTTATATTTACAGACTTCTCATGGTCTAAAAACATTGATTTAACCTATACTAAAGTGCTTTCCTGTCTCAACTATTTACAATGCACACTTCATTCAGCTCCCATGGCTACCAAATTGCTTACTTCAAGTTACAAGAGCTGAGTGCATCCTATCCTAGTACATGGCTCAGTAATTTGGAATCCCTACTTAAAATGGGACAATTTGAAGCTCAGATCGGCTCACGACAACCACTTTATATGCCAGCATTATGATCATGACTTCTCCCTCTCTTCGAACATCTCTTGTTTGAATCTCACTACTCTTTATGCATGTCATCAGAATGAATGCCTTAAATTTTTTTAGACTAACTATTACTCGACGCTGCTTACCTTTACATTACATTAAATTTTTCAAACCTAGCTTCGACTAGATATTCTCACCCTCTAAATATAGCACTGATTTATGCCAGAACTGATAGATTTAAGCACAGCCTCTTCTCTCGTACTATAGAATGTTGGAACATGTTGCCCAGTGATGTCAGGTCTTAGTCACCAAAGGAATTTGCAACTATTAACAGTTGCTAATATTGTCTTAATGTTGACTGTGTATTGTGCACTGTTTGTTTTTACCCCACTCCTGCAAAACCTTTCCTAGGGTTGCAATATGCACAAATAATAAAAAATCCTAACCTAATCAAAACTTTATTGAGGGGTATTAATAGGATCAGGCTGCATGTTCTTTCATATAGTGTCCCAGATAGTATATCTGGTATAATTGGCCAATAAAGTAGCATCAATATGTCAATATATATATATATATATATATATATATATATATATATATATATATATATATATATATATATATATATATGTCAATAAGTATAATATGGATAGAATTTAACATGCTCTCAGGAATGGAGGAAGCCTAAAAGCAGCGAAGAAACTAGGAATAGGCAAGAATTAGATGTATGCGTTAAGAGACAAAGCCGGCAATATCATTACTAATATGGATAATATAGGTCAAATAACTGAGGAGTTCTATAGAGATCGATACAGTACCAGTGGCACCCACAAAGATAATGGAAGAGGGAACAGTCTAGAGGAATTTGACATCCCACAAGTAACACCAAAAGAAGTAAAGAACGCCTTGGGAGATATGCAAAGGGGGAAGGCAGCTGGGGAGGATCAGGTAACAGCAGATTTGTTGAAGGATGGTGGGCAGATTGCTCTAGAAGAACTGGCCACCCTGTATACGCAATGCCTTATGACCTCGAGTGTACTGGAATCTTGGGAGAACGCCAACCAAATCTTAATCCATAAGAAAGGGGATGCCAAAGATTGAAAAATTATAGACAGATCAGCTTACTGTTCGTTACCTACAAAGTATTTACTAAGGTAATCACAAATAGAATCAGGAACACATTGGACTTCTGTCAACCAAAGGACCAGATAGGATTTTGTAAAGGCTACTCAACAATAAACCATATTCACACTATCAATCAGGTGATAGAGAAATGTGCAGAATATAACCAACCCTTATATATAGCTTTCATTGATTACGAGAAAGCGTTTGATTCAGTCTAAATTTCAGCAGTGATGGAGGCATTACAGAATCAGGGTGTAGATGAGCCGCATGTAAAAATACTGAAAGATATATATAGCGGCTCCACAGCCACAGTAGTCCTACATAAAGAAAGCAACAAAATCCCAATAAAGAAAGGCATAAGGCAGGGACATTTGATCTCTCCAATGCTATTCACAGCGTGCTTACAGGAGGTATTCAGAGACCTGAATTGGGAAGAATTGGGGATAAGAATTAATGGAAAATACCTTAGTAACTTGCGATTCGCTGATGATATTGCCTTGCTTAGTAACTCAGGGGACCAATTGCAATGCATGCTCACTGACCTGGAGAGACAAAGCAGAAGGGTGGGTCCAAAAATTAATCTGCAGAAAAATAAAGTAATGTTTAACAGTCTTGGAAGATAACAGCAGTTTACTATATGTAGCAAGGCACTAGAAGTGTTAAGGGAATACATCTACTTAGGGCTGGTAGTGACCGCGGATTCGGATCATGAGACTGAAATAACCAGAAGAATAAGAATTGGCTGGGGTGTGTTTGACAGATATTCTCAGATCATGAATAGCGGGTTGCCATTATCCCTCAAGAGAAAAGTTTATAACAGCTGTGTCTTACCAGTACTCACGTACGCGGCAGAAACTTGGAGGTTTAGGAAAAGGGTTCTACTTAAATTGAGGAAGATGCAACGAGCTATGGAAAGAAGAATGGTAGGTGTAATGTTAAGGGATAAGAGAAGAGCAGACTGGGTGAGGGAACAAACGCGAGTTAATGATATCTTAGTTGAAATCAAGAAAAATAAATGGGCATGGGCAGGACACGTAATGAGGAGGGAAGATAACCGATGGTCATTAAGAGTTACGGAATGGATTCCAAGGGAAGGGAAGCGTAGCAGGGGGTGGCAGAAAGTTAGGTGGGCCGATGAGATTAAGAAGTTTGCAGGGACAACATGGCCACAATTAGCATATGACCGGGGCGGTTGGTGAAGTATGAGAGAGGCCTTTGCCCTGCAGTGGGCGTAGCCAGGCTGATGATGAATGAGCAATGTGTACTGCATAAAGCAATAAATTGCGGCATACTGTATATACTCATGTATAAGGGAGGGAAAGATAACCGATGGTCATTAAGAGTTACGGAATGGATTCCAAGGGAAGGGAAGCGTAGCAGGGGGTGGCAGAAAGTTAGGTGGGCAGATGAGATTAAGAAGTTTGCAGGGACAACATGGCCACAATTAGCATATGACCGGGGCGGTTGGTGAAGTATGAGAGAGGCCTTTGCCCTGCAGTGGGCATAGCCAGGCTGATGATGAATGAGCAATGTGTACTGCATAATAAAGCAATAAATTGCGGCATACTGTATATACTCATGTATAAGCCACCACCGTGTATAGCTTGCACACCCCCCCCTGCTTTCGTATGCAAAAAATGTGGGAAAAAACAGAAAAACAAAATGTGCTTAGTCCCACAAAGTGCTACAAGATGGCACCAGTTAGTTTTTCCCACTCACTGCATACAATTATCATCGTCACTGCGCATGGACATAACAGACAGAATGAAGGCTCGGCTGGCCGACTGCCGAACGGACTTAGCCGTGATTCCTCGTGGCTTGACAAGCATGCTGCAATCGCTCGATATTTTTGCAAATTGGCCATTCAAGACAGTTTCGGCAGTGCTACATCGAGTGGATGGCCGCAGGCAACCATGAAACAACTCCGGCAGGATGACTGAAGCAAGCGTCCCTTCAGCAAGTGTGGGGTTAGATTCTGGACGCGTGGCGTCCAGAATAGTTGATACTATCGATAGAGGACACTATTGCAAAGAGCTTTAGAGTCACGGGCATTTCAAGTGTCATGGACGGCACAGAGGATGACCAGCTCTGGGAGCGTGCCGGTGAGGTGAGCTCATCCCACAGTGGTGAGACTGCCGATGAGCTGAGCTCGTCCGAGAGTGATTAGCTTGAAAGCCACGCTAAATGGTGAAATAAAATGTTGATATCTGTCACCAGTTTTTTAATTATCTGACCCAGAAGTCGCAGTGCCACTAAAGTGTGTTAATGTGTAGCTGTAGGCTTGATAACCTGCGTCTGAGAAGTGTGGCTTATATACGATATATACGGTAAAATCTCACACCTGGGAAGTTAGCTTCCTGGCACAGAAATTTTTGAGAAGTGGAATAGGGAGTGGATTGCTCCGAGTAAGCAGCAAGCTAACATTATCCCATCGGTCTCACTTCATGCACCATCAAGGTGCAGTGCCTACAACACCACTGGTGGCACTCATTACGCCAGCATTGCAAGATGTCTGGTAGCTGCTAGAGTGCTCTTCCTTCTGCCCAGTGGGAATTGCCTTGCTTGCCTGTGCATAAGTCCTCTGTTGTGTCACTGTATTGTCACTGTCATTGAGCACGTCACTGTACAAAACCATTAAACAGTGGCAGCAGGCTCTCGGCTAGAACAGCTGCTTCATGAATTTAAATTAGAAGTGCACTGGTAACCTCGGTATCTAAACTATGCACTCTGCAGGATCTGCAAAAAGCCTGAATTTCCACATAGCTCTAGGTTTTGAGCTGCATGTCTGCAGAAGAATGAAAAAAAAAATGATGTGTTGTGTTCACTTACAGATCGCATGCACAAAGTCTGTACAAGTATCCCACAAGCTTTTGACACCAAATACAGTACATTGTACAACGGTATATCAAAGCACTGGAAAAAAAAAGTTAAATGCAGCTCACAGAAGAGACTGTGGTGGATGAAAGTTCTTCTCTATTCTTTTTTCAGGCAAACAAAGCATGTATGTTACTCTGCACAAGAAACAGTGCAGTGAACAAAACGGGCAGCTGACTGCGTGCAACTCAAAGTACACAGCAGAGTAGTCACTACAAGCAGCTAAATGCTGCACAAGGCCACCAGGTGCATCAAAGGGCACAATGTGATCTGCGGCAGGCTTCAGTATGGGAGCCAAGCAGCAAGTTTCCCATCTGATACAACAAACCACTATATTGAGCAATCACAACTAATAATCAACTCTTGATTACAACAGCCATCTTAAGGATCAACTGTGCAATGCATGATGCCCACATTAGAATCGTGGCTGAATTTCGTTTAATCTTATCACTCAAACCAGCAGCAATATGAAATTCACATTTTAGAGAAATTCCCCCCTTCCCCTCAGCACAAGCATAGCATTCCAAAATGGAAGCACTAATGCTAAGGCAATACCTGAACAGCATTTTCGACAACAGCCAATACTTGCTCCAACGTTGTGACTGAAGTGAGTAATGCGGGGTGAAAAATCAGGCAAGTTGATATGCGTTCATAGCTGCAACAGTGCTACTGGGCAAGGATTAAAAAAAAGAAGAGGACACCACGTCGTGCAGTGCCATGTAGTGTGCTTCTTTTTTTTTAACCTTGTCCAGTAGGACTGTTGCAGCCATTAGCTATCTTATACACCACAGGGTCTCATAGTATGATAAACTGGAGCATTGCATAACACGGCTGTACACTTGCATGTCAATAAAGCAACACTAGAAAAAGCCTTTCCTAGATGGTTTCCAGGCATACAACATATGTGCATAAATTAGCAACAAGAAACATGACAAACACTAGTCAACACTCGACACAGAACGGAAAGGCCAGGTGACGACATACCGTTGATGGCGAGTGGCGGCTGCCACCACTGGCCGTGGGGTGTCCGGCTCACTAGTTACATCAACAGCTATGATTGGGTCTCTGTCTAGTTGCTGGCTCCAGTCTGGCAGCCTAGACTCCAAGTCAAGAAGCAAGTCCTGCACTCGGTACACGCACAGCCAGCCGCTGTCCAGGCCAATCACCAGCAGTGGGCCTCGTAGGGCCAGTGCCGTCACTCGACCGTTCCATCGCCGAGCAGCTACGATCTCCCGCACTTGATGGCCAGCATCCATTGATATGTACAACTTCATGTCAACTGCATAGGCAGTTAGAAAGTCAAGAAGCTGACGTCAGACTACATTTCAGATACATTTCCAGATTTCGCTTCAAGACTAGTACATACTGATGGCCTAGTTACAAATTATACTAGAATAACAAAAAAGAACACAGGAACAGACACCACAAAGAACATTTTAGTAGAGCTGGGCATCAATTAAAGTTTTGAACCCATTTATTGGAACCATTTAAATGAATAATTAATCAATTAATTGGATTTGTGAATTGACCTACATAACAACAAGAATCATTACAGTGATTTGTCACTATACATAATTTGAAGAAAAGAAGTTGTGCTATTTGAATCGACAGTTGCCTTTATTATTACTTGAATGACACTTTGCACAAATGGGCATTCAATTTTACAAGCGTTGCGATGAGTTCAGGCTTGCTTTTTGCCGGTGGCTTTAATGCATGAAGCCTTCAATTCAGTCAAAAAATCAAAGAGGGCGGCATCCATCTTCATTCTGTGCCATTCCTCCTCTCTCATTCCGAGTGCCAAAGGAAAATAAGGTGCCTCTGGGTGGTATTCGCCTGCCCTTTTTTTTCTGGCTGCAGGGACTGAGGGGGATATGACTGCAGGGGATATGAGCTATTTCTATCAACTGATAGAAAGCTCATTGGTATGAGGCCCGAACCTTGTCACAAGTGAGATTCTCTCTCAACAAGTGGTGTGTCAACTTCAATTGTCCTGACGTACTCTCACCCCACACACACTCCTCAGTGTTGGGTTTCACTGCTTTAAAGAGTTTATTTTGGTTTGCATGAGGGACACCAGGATCTCGGCGTCAGCTAACACTTCGTTTACTGAGCTCAAGCGCCTTGAAAGAAGCAGCGGCACGCTTCCTTTGCCGTTCATTCCTCAAGGTGTAGGTCCTTTATGTACTTGTCCTCTTTTCACCGTGCGTTCGCCCTGTGCAACATTTGAATCATCCTCTTGGTCAAGTGTACAGTCAATGTCCAATTTTTCAGACTCCCTAGGGACCGTGAAAACATCAAAAAAATCGGGCAGTTCAAAATAATGAATGCGTGCCTTTCACTGCCCTTAAGGGTTCCGAAAAGGGCGAGAAGGTCTCATCCGAAAGGCCTGCTAGTACACTTATTAGGCATATCAGTGCTCATACCGTGACAGGTGATGGCAGGTGGACACGTGTATAATTAAAGAATACATACTGTGTCCCATGACAATCACCCCATCCCACGCTTGTTACGCTTCACCCCGTAACATTGCTATATCGAGGCAAAGCTGACTTTCGGGAACCGCCATACTTTCCGGGCTTTAATCGCGAGAACCGCAAAGGCTAAGTGGAGAATTGTTTCAATGAAAAACACGGCGCCGAACGGCAAGAAGGTTAATAGGGAAGGTCGAAGCTAGGCCTAGCGGGTGCCGCAGTGGTGGCTACGGCTGCCAGCAGATCTGCATGCGAGAGCGCTGGCGAGTCGGCGAGGTAATCAAAACAGCGGCAGCGGTGACTGATTAATACCGTTTCGGACCTACGGTCATGGCAAAAAGTACGGCAAATCGGACGGTAAAGGGTTCTTGCGTCCTAAATTTCAGACGTTCTTATACACTGACTCTATGGGGTATGTGGTAGTGCCACGAAGCCATCCGAATTATGCGGCATCCGGAAAGTCGGTCGCTGACTGTACACTGGCAACTCCTCCAGCCGACGACACGACGTCGAAAGACAATTCGTTATGATCTCTCTCTGTTACTCAAGCCAGCATTACCGCGATTTTCATTCCCTTTCAATAAAATTAGCTAATTTTCCCTCATAGAACAAATTCTCTGAGTTTTCCCTGAGTATTTCCAGGCTATTCGAAATCCCTGAGAATTCCCGGTTTTCCCGGTTGGTAGAAATCCTGAAACAGATTTATGTGGCACTCCCATGACAGCAATTTCCCATGTGACATCCTAAAGAATCTATTAGGTGAGGACACCTTCGGGTTACGGGGATAAGCCCTTTTCCAAGCGTTAAAGTACCATAATGGCTGAGTAGCTGGCTGGGAGCACCCTTGTAATGATTTTACCGGTAAGCATGGGGTGCACACAAGAGGGCCATGGCCCCTTCTGCCCTAATTAGTGGGAGAGGTACAAATCGAGTGCACAGTCATTAATACAAGGTCCCACGAGCACCTTCAACAGTTGCTTTTGCCTTTTGTTGATCAGGGCATTGTTCAGTCTACCAGCTATGCTTTCACCATCCAGAATGGGTCAAAAGAACAAGGTTTTGGAAGGTGAGGACAAGACGTGTAAGCACTAGAACCTTACTCACATTACCCATGTCTGATAGCATCTTGAGTTGTTCATTCCCATTGCCTTAAAAATCACAATGCAAGGTTTTATGAAGGTTGTTTTCCCTTTCTGGAAATATGTAACTTTAAGAGTCTTTGTTGGCGCTATAAGAATAGTTTTCATAATAAACCTGCACATTTATGAAGGTGTGACAACCAAGACGTTGTAGATTTCTCTTTTTTTTTTTTACAACGAACAACAAGCTCTTGATATAGTTTCTATGACCCAGTTTGTACTATTGAGCTTGGTGCATGGCTGCAGGTAGTTTGAAATAAGGTGTGGACAAAATACATGTTTACAATAGCCTAGCGCATTACAATATAGAAGTTCGATAAACAATTATTGAGTAAATAATAAATATTGTATTCCATGGCTCTTTCGATCCCCCATGTAAACTTTGCAAAATTCCCTATGCAGGGTGGATAGGAAAAAAGAAAATCGATTGGGGGTAGGGGGCACTGCAAGATAGTTTGAGGAAAAAAAGTGAACAGCCCCGATCACAGCAGTCAATCTTTCAGCCTTGCTATGTGCAAGTGTCCGAAATGGTGACACGAGCAGTTCGAATGTCACTAGGCCACAGGGAACCACAGAACGAGTCATGGTGGCATCTATGTCACAAGGCGGAGCACTCTGAAGTCAGCCACTCGCATGGTTGTAAAAATTATTACGAAACATGGTCTTAGCAACCCTCCATTAATACTCCAGATCCACAGAATAAACAGATAATACACACAACTCAAGCTTAAAATTTTGTTTCTGAGCTCCACCCCCAACACTGCATGCTTGCACACCACGCGCTCACCTGTGGCGATGACAAAGATCCCCTGCCTCTGGACAAGGGCAAGTGTCACATGCAGCGGCTCTCCTCTGTCCACTGGCGCCAGTTGCCACGTCTCTCTGGTTTGGCTTGCAATGACAGCCTTGCCTGCAAGCCACTGTGGTCCCATGTGGAAAACCTGAGTGCAGCAAGCACATAGAGGCTGTTGTAGAGCCACAAGGGCCACTTTTCCACAGTGCCCAAAGCTTAAGCTTCCACATTTGCTGGCAGCGCACTGTTGGTGGGTTGCCAGCAAGGGCCACGTTATACAGTCACATTACAGTCACATACAGTAAGTTTATACAGTTACATTAAAGGAAGTGTTACCTTAACTATCACTAACTAGAATGTGAAGGCTCAGTGACATTGCACTGCGCATGAGCTGCAGCCATCAGTCAGACACATGTGAACATTGGCACCAGTGGACTGGAGTGCCACAAGCATTTCATTGATTGTCAACACTGTCCTGCCACGTTGACAGTTGATGCGGTACCATATTTGTTGTTGACACAACTTTAAACATCGTCATAAAATGATGATAGTTGATGCAATGCTGGTAGCAATGCAATCTAGTGGTGTGAATGTCACCTTCATAGGGCCCCACATGGTGGGCAACTGCATCCTGACACATGATCTGCAGCACCCGGAGCAGAAAAAACCTCCCAATTTATGCACACATCTAAGTTCAATGTCTATGTGCAGCCTTTGGGTATGTTATCAGTTTACACGAACATGTAGCCTGAACAAGTTTCGCACCTTGCAATGACAGTGATGACAGCCACTGACACGGTCACAGCCTACATGCTGCGGACAATCGTTATCGCTGTGCTTGGAAAAAAGATTCGTGCTCCACCTGAATGGAGGAACATGTTAAAGGACCCCTCACCAGGTCACATAGCAAATTTGGGATATAAGCTGAAAGCTGATACATGCTCTCTAGAGAGCATTCTGCCACAAGGATTTTTTGCATTGGTTCATTAATAGCCGAGATAGAAATATTATATTGCCATGAACCCATGATTTCAGAAGTCGAGTGCCACCACCAACACAGACACTCTCTCTAATTGCCCTGTCTAGCCTCTGCAAGTGAAATTCCTTCCCTGTGTTCTCCCGCAGCAGAGCTGGAGGATAGCGTAATGTATACATCACGAGTCCTGCCCCCCCCCCCTCTCTCTCTCTTTCTTTTTTTTCCTTCTTTTTTTTTCTTTTTCAGCGCACTTTCACTGACAGTCTCGTGCATGAGTTTTTGCGTTTGTCTTGTTTCTCGCGGAGCACTATTTTGTGCGCTGTGCACAAGAACACTTGAATAGCAACCTAAGTCAGTACTACACAAACACTACAGCGAATGCAAGCAGTTCAAAGAGCATGATCGCACGCTGCAACACCGAAGAAAATGACAGTTTCACTCTCAGCATGTGCAATTGCATGACAGGGGAACAAGCAGTCGAAACGGAAGTATGTCGCTCTTGCCACAATACAAAGTTAAACAAAGACACGCAGACATTCAGTTTGTAGGTTCAGGGTGTCTACCAAGCTGACATTTCCAAATTCCCTGAGTTTTCCAGGTTTTCCCTGAGCACTTTTGCTAAATTCCCTGAGTGAGCCAGAACTTTGTTTTATGTCAAGACAGGCTGACACCATGTTGCCCGATACTGTCACTCTCTAGTAAGCATGTTGAAACAAAAAAATGACTTAATCCAGTTTGAATAGTAAGGATTAATATCTATTTTATTTAAAAAGAAAACAGAAGGAAGGTGTTAGTAAAATGCACAGTGAAAAAATGATAAAACCCATTGCAAATTGGGTCGACATTTACAAATAAGAATGTAAGGAGATGCATACATAAGTAAATATTTTTTAATATGAGCTATTTCTATCAACTGATAGCAAGCTTACCGGTATGAGGCCTGAACTTTGTCACAACTAAGATTCTCTCTCAGCAGCTGGGAAGTCAATCTCAACTGTCCTGACAATGACATACTCTCAGCCCGTACAAAACATCTCAGTGTAGGGTTTCACTGCTTTAAATAGCTTATTTTGGTTTGAATGAGGGACACCTGCATCTCGGCATCAGCCAACGCTTTGTTTTTTGAGCTCAAGCTCCTTCGAAGAGGTGGCGGCACGCCTAATTTCCCGTTAATTCCTCAGGACATCGGTCCTTCCTGTTCTCATCCTCCTTCTGCCACACGTTCACCCTATGGATCATTTGAAGCATCCTCTTGGTCAGTTGTACAGTCAACGTCCGAAAGTTCGGTCTCCCTAGGGGACGCAAAAACACCCGAAAAATCGGGCAGTCCAAAAAAAATGAATGCATGACTCTAACTGCCTATAAGGGCTAAAATTGGCACAGGCAGGTCCGCAAAAGTTCTTAAGGCCTGCCAGTACACTTATTAGGCATATCAGTGCTCGTGCTGTGACAGGAGATGGGGGTGCACGCGCGTATATTTAAAGAATACATACTGTGTCCCGTGACAATTGCCCCTTCCCACGTTTGTTAAGCTTCACCGCCTAACACTGCTGTAATGAGGCGAAGCTAACTTTCGGAGACTGGCATAACGAAACGCGCTGTGTGCTCTGAGAGCTTCGAAGCCAATGGCGAAGATTACAAACGTGGTGTTGGTGCCATTGCTGACAGCGGCGAATTCTTTCAATGAAAAACACGGCACCGCACGGCAAGAAGCTTAACAGCGAACGTAGAAGCAGCTAGGCCTAACGTTGCCGTGGTGGTAGCTACGGCTGCCGGCGGATCTGCGTGCGATAGTGCCAGTTCGAGGCGGCGAGATAATCAAAATGGCGGCGGTGGCGGCTTTGATTAATTCCATTTCAGACCTGCAGTCAGGGCAATATACATTTACTATATGGAGTACGTGGTGGTGCCGCAAAGCCGTGCAAATTATCGGGCATGTTCGAAAAAGCGTCTGGAAAATCGGTCGTTAACTACTCTGGCAACACATCGTGCCGATGGCACGGCGTCAATGACGATTCATTGCGATTCCCCTGTTACTGGAGCGAGCATTAACACGACTTTCGTGCCCTTTCAATAAAGTTACAGCTAATTTTCCCTGACAGAAGCACAAATTCCCTGAGTTTTCCCTGAGTTTTTCCAGACTGTTCAAATTCCCTGAGAATTCCCGGTTTTCCCGGTTTTCCCGGTTGGTAGACACCCTGAGGTTTTATTATTTCTCTAAACCTTAATTCATCTATTGAAGCAACAGATAAAACAAACAACTGCTTTTGCCTTGAATAATTCTTGAAGTCACGTGTCACTGAGAGTGATGTCACAGCACGGTGATGTACGTAGCGCACTTGCGATATGGACGTCACTCTTGGGCTGGGAGCGCGGTGCCCATGAGAAGGGTAAACAGCATTTGGTTTGAAATTTCAGCTCTTTCCGCAGCCCGTAGCGATGTAATACTTAGCAGATACGATCATTAACACGCATTGTTTGCACTGCGCTTGTCAGCTCAACATGGCCAGACCTGGTGAGGGGCTCTTTCACAGCACTAAATTAACAGGATAAAGAACACAAGCAGACTAGACATGCACTCATCTAATTGTGCCCCTAGTCCCATACATTTAAGCACTATTCCATAAAAAAAAAAATCACTTTAAGCGAGAACTGCAGTGTCTATAGTACCATGCCACTGCCTGCTTTATGTGCAAATAGGTGCCCATTCATGAAACACTGCCTGGCTGCGAACTACAACAGATGCAGTGCAAGATTTCATCAATCATGCTGCTGACAGCAAGCAATGTCAGTGCAAGACAGTTTACTGCTGGCTATGAAATCGACTGTAGTCATGCATATGTTGGTTAGTTACATTCACTCACTCAATCATTCTAATTTGATCCTGTAGGCTCCTGACATAGATTGATCATGTAGGCAAATGAGAAATAAACCAAAATCCAAGAACACCTGAACACTTTTTACGAGTTGTGAACGTGAAAGCATTGATGTCCAATTGAATCACACTCGCGTTTCTTGCACCCAACACTACTGCAATCCTCCAGCCAATGGACCAGGGCACAATTAAGACAATCAAGTGAATTGGAACACCACTGAGCAGTCCTTCGAGCTACAATTTCTTGACGGGAAAGCGAGCGAGATGAGATCCTTGGCGCATTTTGATCTGGCCTTATCGAAGCGCAGTTAGAACAGAGGCTTGTGCGGACAAGGTACACGTGGATAACACAGGCTTCTGAGAATGAGAGCGAGAGTTGCATGGGGTCGTGGCAACACCCTCTCCCGTCACACAATGCCTGGCAGATTAGCGCAGCAGCAGCAGGTGTTCCCTTTCACCCACTCTGCTCCGTCTAGGTGCACTGGTACCGTGGTGTCACGGCCAATGACAATGAGAGCTTAGGTGCTGTTTCGCTGCTACAGACGACAGACGCGAGGCTTTTCGCTCAATGGGCTACTTGACGTTTTCGCATCACAATGAAATGCAAAATACACAAAAACGAATGGGAACTGTTACATAATCAAGATTACTTATCAATTACTTTTTTTCTGAAACACTACCTCATCTGCTCACAACTAATCCTAAGAAGTTCTGGAACATTATTAACGTACGCAAACCCACAGAAATCGTTCTGAAAACTGACGATGGATTTCCGGTCCCCCGTGAGCTTTGCTCAACGGTTTTTAACAACACATTCTCGCTATCTTTTTCTAACGCTCTAATAGATAATTCACCGTCCGCACGTGCCTTTACGTACCCTGAGATGGAGCCGATTTCGATCGATTTAGATGGCATACACAATTTCATTAAGAAAGCTAAACTTTCTTCATCGGCAGGTGTTGATACCATAAATTACAAATTCCTTAAGAGTACTGTAGCATATTCATCTGCTTTCTTGTCATATATTTTTACGCAGTCTTTGCTGAGTTCAACACTTCCGGACGACTGGAAGACGGCGAAGGTGATTCCAGTCCACAAATCCAGTGATACACATAACCCCTTAAACTACCGGCCGATCTCCTTAACTTCTATTCCATGCAAATTATTAGAGCACATAATCTACCGCAACCTGGTTAGCTTTCTCGAGTCTAATAATTTTTTTGCGTCACAGCAGCATGATTTTCGCAAGAATTATTCTTGCGAGACTCAATTATTAACCTTTACTAATGATTTGTCTTCCGCATTAGATCGAGCTTCAGTTATTGACAGCATCTTCCTTGACTTCGCGAAAGCTTTCGATACCATCTCACATCGACTACTATTACTGAAACTTAGCGCACTCCATCTTGATTGTAACCTGCTTAAGTGGATTGAATGTTTCTTGCAGAATAGAACACAGTACGTTTCTGTTAATGATCATGACTCTAAATCATGCAATGTAACATCCGGTGTTCCTCAGGGGTCAGTCCTAGGGCCTCTTCTTTTTCTAATTTATATTAATGACCCGCCTGATTCTGTTACTTCTAACATAAGGCTCTTTGCAGATGACTGCGTTCTGTACCGCGTAATTTCTAATGAGTCTGACTTCTCCGTTCTTCAATCTGACTTAAATAAAATTTCTTCCTGGTGTGATGCATGGCTTATGAAACTAAACATTAACAAATGTAAAGCAATGAGGGTGTCTCGAAAGATTAACCAGTCCATTTCTCAGGGCTATGATCTTAACGGTTGCCCTCTTCAGTTCGTCGACAGCTACAAGTATCTAGGCGTCCATATCACTAATAATCTGTCATGGCAGAAGCATATCCACCATGTTATTAACAAAGCTAACAGTTCCCTTGGTTTTATTAGGCGGAATTTCCGCCTCGCTCCCGTTCCGCTCAAACTACTACTATATAAAACACTTGTGCGTTCTAAACTCGAGTACGCTTCATCGATATGAGACCCGTACACTAGCTCGTTAACACAGTCCATAGAATCGGTTCAGAACCGCTCAGTTAGGTTTATCCTCTCTAACTACTATCGCTTTGCCAGCGTTTCTCACATGAAGCAAATGCTTGAACTACCTCTCCTTTCTACTAGACGTCGAATTTCCCGCTTATGCCTGTTTCACAAAATATACTACACTAATAATGAGCTAAAAATTACACTTTTTTCGCCACCGAGCCATTTGTCATCCCGTATTGATCATCGAATGAAGGTTGGGGTGCCTCAGTGTAAAAGCAATGTATACCTCAAAGCCTTCATCCCGAAAACAAGTCAAGACTGGAATCGCCTTCCCGCCTCCATCGTCACTATCACAGACCATGATGTGTTCAAGTCGGCTATCTGTGACCATGTGCTGCCTCATTAGTTATTTTTTTTCTTTCTTTTTCTATTGCCACTCCTCTCTGTAATGCCTGAACGGCCTTGAGAGTAAATAAATGAAAATGAAAATGAAAATAAAACAAAAACTTCTCATGAAATTTAACAGCACCAGTCATTAACCCTATCCAGCTTGGAAAACCATTCCAAGGCTTTACTAAGACAACACAAAAGAGATTAATGATTGTGTTTGATCAAAAATGCATCTGCAAATTAAGTTATCATGAAGCCAACTAAAGGTGAGAAACTAGCAGGTGAGCAGCAGACAATGTTGAGCCAGCTAACATAGCATTCTGAAGCAGGATTTCAAGTTGGGCTACTTAATGAACATTCATGCAAAGAAAAAAAATGACAGTAGTTAAGATACAGTTACCGGTTCATTCCAATTCTATTTGCATCATTAACCACTGCACTTTCTTTTTCTGAGCACAGCATCCTTTAAGAAATCTATAGCACAACAACACATGGCACGAGAACAAGAGAACGTGTATGGATGGGACAAAGCACTGAACATGGAGGCACACTCAGGCAAGTAATGCACATTTGCCACATTGTAAATGAGCTAGCCGTGATGAGAAACCCCGTAGAAGTAAATTTTCTAACCATGAAGCATGTGCAGAACTCGTTTGTCACAATCTATTTACAAGTCTAGTAAGTGCTTTTTATAACAAAGTCACATCCAACACGAAAGTATTTTTATTATATCCAACATTCATCATAGGCATATATACTATTTCTGCCCACTGGCACTGATAAGAAGCATTTCATATTTATTTCATTATATTGAATAATTAGTTATACCACTGCTCATTACATTGAGGTTTAACTGTAGTTGCAAGTGGTTGCCCTGTCCTGTCCATGTGTGTCCTTTTTCTATACTGTCATTCCTTCTCAGAATTTATGAGCTTATATGAATACAGAACATACTCAATCTCCTGAATAAAGTTTTGAGGAGATATGTCAGTTTTTGACCAATTATAGCAGTTTCTCTTGGTTGCACGGATGCTAGATATTTTTTTCCAGATGATGCATTTCTTTCACCATATTGCAACAGAAGTGCAATAAGAAACAGCACGATTTTATTTTGTATTGCACCTAGTGATTCTGCGACGGTTACTAACACAAAAGGACACGCCAAACAGGATGAAAAGGCACAAACTACGAACTGGTTTATTTTCATTTAAACTTTTTAACTAGGCCAGTTCCTAGTTTACCAAGCGATACATCAAAGAATGTGATATCGATGTTATAAGCGTTGTTCTTGTGTTGTTTTTTATCACACTGCTGCTCTAATATGTCACATACTACGAACTGGTTTATTTTCATTAAAACCTTTTAACTAGGCCAGTTCCAGGTTTACGAAACAATACATCAAAGAATGTGAAATCGATGTTATAAGGATTGTTCTTGTGTCTGTTGTTTTTTAGCACACTGCTGCTCTAATATGTCGAACCAATTCGCTCTTCAAATTGGTTTTTACTTTTTTTTGTATGCGTCATGTAAATGAGGCTTGATTTTACATTGCAGGAATACCAATTTTGACACCAAAAGCAAGCTAACCCTGAACACCTGACAGTATAAATCCTTCAACCACTGCATGCACAATCACACCAAATAATACCTCAAAATCCGAGTTATCAGTGAAAGCAATGACACTAGCAAAATGTTGCTTACATCTAAAGGGACACTAATTAAAAATAATATGAGCCTTATTAATTAATTACACTTCTACACTTTTCCAAAATAAGTGAAAACTGCTAATGAACTATGCCTCAAACCATCCCAGGCTTGTGAAGAATGGCATAGTCATTTCGTGTTTCCGGTCAGCGTTGTTGAATTCATGTCACCACACTGTAAAGATTGCATTTTTTGAGCAAGTTGAGAGGTTGAGAAAGGCTGGGTACCCGCTCGCTGTGATGCTGGCGTCGTGCGCTAGACTAATGAAAAAACTTAAACAGGATAAAGGACAATGCAAAAAGAACCAAAGGCAGAAGGAAGTAGATTCCAAGATTTCAGTGATTCCGTATGTGCACGGCCTTTCACACAGACTTAAAAAGGTGGCTGGTAGTTACGCAGTAAAAGGGGTATTTTCGGCAAAAAACAAAATAGGTAGTGTGTGCTCTAAGGTTAAAAATAAGTTCGAAAGAAAGGATGAGGTAAAGAAAGAGTGTAGTGTTAAACATCCGCACAAGAACCAATTTGTTGATTGCGCGAATAATGTTGTTTATGAGATCCCTATGACGTGCAGCCATGTGTACGTAGGCGAGATGCATTAAGACGAGATTAAGGGAACACTTATCCAGTCTGAAAGGTCACCCTAGTACGCATTTGGCAATGCATTGCCAAGAACATGATTGTCTTAGTAGCACCGACATTTTGTATGGGCATAGAAATCAAACCGCGAGGGAAATTGTGGAAGCACACTGGACTGAAAAACAAAAAGAAAAATGCATCAGCCATCCTTCTGTTTCATTGTTGGATAAAAAAAATTCACTTCTATCATCACATCTTTAACGCATTTTATCGTAAATGGTTGTTTCATGCACCTTGCTGTTTTTATGTTGACCAGGTGGCTTTGGTCCACGTCTTTTTATCAAAAGTGTTATATGTACTATAGACGTGCTCTCTTGACTTGACAGCGCAGGTCTGTGGGTATTTAAGCAGGTGGTTCTTCAAAAATAAAACCAGTTGTTAGAAAGTGCTCGTCCTTGTGTTTCTTCTATTCTTTGTCCCTGTTTGTTTGCGCACAAAAAGCTTTAAGATGAAGTGAAAACCCTTGCCACTCCATTCGTACAGCCACGAAGGTGCCTTCAGTGTTCTCTTTACGTACAAGGAGTTCACGGCACATCCAACTCACTGCAGCGTGTACAGCCAAGGTGCTCATCTAAAACCTGCTATATATACCACATTGAAGTCGAAAATCAAGAAGAGAGCTGACAGATGGAGTAGCATACGGTGATATAAAAGTTATGAACAGGGGTAAGGTGCCTCAGAAAGGCTGGCCAATGTTTAGATAGGATGCCTAGGCCGCCTTTGACGAAGATATGTCCTCCTATCGAAACATTGGTCAGCCTTTCTGAGGCGCCTTGTGCCTGTTTATAACTTCTATACCGCAGTATACCAGGTGTTTCACGTGACTTGAACCAAGGATGTAAATAAAGTGGTTAGCCGCCACTAAATGAAACTAACGGCACATGGTTTGTCGTCATGTGGCGCTTCTCAGACCATTTTTTATATTCTGCTCAATTAGTTAATTAACTAAGATCAATTATGCAAAATATTTAATATTCACTTAAGGGCCAAGTGCGCTTCGTTGCGTTGTAGAGAGCGTTCACAAGTGACCGATCCAATTTTTTGTGGCAACACACATGCTGCGTGGCGATTTTTTTGGCATTTCAAGAAAGCCTGCAATATACGAAATAAAACCACATGACTGCACTCTTGTGCCATCACATTGTAGTGCTCTTAACCATGCGTCGAGCCTATCGCTTATCAGGGACAACAGCAGTTCCTTTCCATGACCACCACCAAAGATGCTGATGCACTATGAAGCCGTTGTCAAGAGACGTGGCCGCAAACTTTGTCATGGTCCAAGCCCATGGTTCTTTCGCATAGACCACACTTGCGAGCACTGCAATACCGTAGCACATCAGCGCAGTCACATTGTTTTATTTCATATTTTGCAGGCTTTCTTTAAACGCTGAAAAATATCGCCATGAAGCACCTACGTTGCCACAAAACATTGGACCAGTCGTTTCTGGCACCGCTCCACAACGCAACGAAACGCACTTTGCCCTAAAGTGAATATTAAAGGTTTTGCATAATTTATCATAGTTAACTAATTAAGCAGAATACAAAGAAACTCTAAGGAGCACAAGATGACAGCAAACCTTACGTCATTGATTTCATACAGCTGCCGCTCACCACTTTTTAAAAATCTTGGTTCAAGTTACATGAAACACCCTGTATACAACATCGACCTTCTTGTGTTGGCTTCATGTTCCCAAGACGTCATTCTCAGGTGGGATGTTTAGTCATGCCATCATGCTAATATCAACTGCGCTCATGCACAGCAGGAGCTCTTTGCATTGTGTGATACACCTACCAATATGTTGTCATCATCCGACAATGACCTTCCTCCTCGCAGTGGTGCCATGACTCCTGTTTATTGTGCCATTCTATCCAATGCTACCATTCTGTTCCTGCCCTCTGATGTCTTTAGTTGCCACCACCATACGTTGCTGCTGTTTGCCATCCTCATGCTTCCTTGGGATGCTACCGGCACACTTGTTTGCAACCTCAACGCATTCCTTCTGACATCGTGCTTGGCCACGTTTAGCTAGTAGTCACTGATGCCATCGTGCCACTTGATTCTTTTGAGACCTATATCAAGTCTCAGACGAACGCACTCATTGATAATTTTACATCCGACCTCTTGCCCTCTGATTCTTTCCAGCATTCCATCACCAACGACTTCACTCCAGCTCGATGAGTGCCGCTCCTAGCCCTTCTGTACGAGTTTTGCACTAATGCCATTGTTTATACAATTGGCATTGGAACTTGCACCCCTTTGTGACAGCTCCCCAGTGCCGCATGCTTCTCTTCTTCATTACAATAGAAAAGAGGTTGTGAGAGGAGGTTTGGCAAGCTGAAAAGAGGCAGAAGCAGAAGATTGGTGGCAATGCCACCTTGACATCATGGCACTGTGGATTTGAACAGCGTCCGCTCAAGCCTAGTTAACTTTTTTTTCCGATAGACTACATTGTATTCTAAAGAAGCAAAAGACTGGACTTGTCAAGTTTCCAATAGCTTTACTGTGGCAACGACAGCACAAATGCGGTAAAATACTTTGGAATCTACAATGCCGCACTGACGGAACAGCGCTAAGGTTTAGATGCAAAATTTCAAGAACAGAAGATTGGCTTTCATTTGCTCGCATACTAATCAACCTCTTACTGCAGAATTGATCAAAACAGAGTTCTGAAGAATCTTTTACCAGTTTGAACTGATTTAGTGTTTCTCTTTAATGTCCTTTTAAACAAAATCAATCAATTAGCCAGCCCCATTCCTCGTCATATTATTGTAAGTAGAACATGCTACCAACGTGCAAGAAGTCACCCACTCACACATTGTTTATTGAGGCCTATCCATGAGCAGGCACCCTCTTGCAAGAAATAGCTCAGCAGTGGTTGAAACTGGAGGTTGCCTCCTGTCAAGGTCAGCCGCATGACAGACACAACACACCGCACCAAGGACAGAGTGGCCAACAGATCACCACAAATTCTGCAACAGGTCAGACAAAAAAAAAAAAGTGAGAATGTGCACCACTCACAGTGAGGCACACAGTTGAAACTTGTTACATCCGACATTTGTTATAAGCATACATACCATCGAACATAGATACAATATAGATATAACAATTATCAAACATAATAAAATAAATGCAGAATTTTCTCAGCGTTATCAGCATGAAACAAATATTTACTTGTAATGCATGTCGGATATAATGAAGGCATTTTCGTGTAAGACAAGACTGTTATAATGAAGTTCGCCTGTATTTCTTACACGTCGATATCAGCGTTAAATATTTGCTATTTAAAATCTTGTTACAACAAAATTTCACTGGCCACAAAAATATCTTCATTACATCTTATATTTGTTTAAACACACACACAGATATTATCAATAAATATATCTCGATTCAGTTTATGCAGAATAATGCAAGCAAGGTGTCTCTAACGAGCCAGTAAAGGGTCTCCTGCGGATTTTCGTGGCCCTTCGGCATCTTGCCACGCCGATACGAGGCTTGAAGCAACAACAAATTCTACATGCAGTGTTCTGCATTACCACGAATATGTAACCATGCCATCAGTATTATTATACGGGATCGGTACCTGGCTTGCTGACTACGGTCCAGCCAGCCAAGCCACCGGAAAAACATGCATGCGTCAATATGTGTCATTTAAGCTGGCTATTGCCGTGTTTCATTGCTGGCATACTTTACAGATAAGGAGTGAACTGCATCTTAGATCTGTACTATGCTGGCACACATCTGTCAGCCTTGTCTGTGCATTTGATCTCATGCTCGATTGTCGATTAGGTCTGCGAGTGTGAACATCTTGACGGCGAGCTTCCCACGACAGCTTGTCACCAGCCACTCTGCCAGCTGCACTGCTTAGGCCTCTAGGCCTAACCAGTGCCATTTCGTCAGCAGCCAAACCTGCGGCTTCATGCCAGTAGACACGATGGCAACAATGTTCATGGCAACCACGTTTGCGGCCATCACGTTTGCAGTTCATGTCCAAAATGCCATGCAGCATCCAAAATTTCGGTTATTATTCCAGTGCTTGGCATATAGGTGGTAATGCTGCAGGGAAGTCCAAATAATCACATGTCCAAAAAATTGGTTGACGACTTTATTTGACATTTTTGTTAACAGAGTACATATATTCAGCAGACTGGTACAAGTTACAAAATAAAAGTAATGAATTACAATCACTTCACTCATAAATGTAACTGATTATAGTTCCCAATAACTGCTCCATGAAAGTAATTGTGGAATTACTAAAAAGTAATTGACTACTTCCACGTTACTTTCCGCCTCACTTTTAATAACATTGCACAGGTACCCTAAACAGAAAGACCTATTGTGGCACATTCAGAGCCTCCTCTGCAACACCGATACATTGCTTATCTTTACTAACAATCACTTTCAAAAATTTCATCGGTCATCTTCCCTCGTTTTTCTTTTGTGAAGACATCAGCAGCGACAGTGAAAACTCACTCAATGGAAGCGCTTGGGATCAAGGTGGTGTTCGAATGTAGGACATCTCTCATACAAGATTGCCATTACTCAGAATCTGGGTCCTCTGTGAAGCGCAGTGCTTTATTGTTCCTGGAACTTGAAGAAGACACTTCTGCTTGGGCCAATGATATCCTTTAAACATTGTAAGTGATATCCTCGCATTAATTTCCTAAGTGGCCCTCGCTATCAAGACATGCCAGAGTCGGCCGAAATCTGGTGGAGCATTAAGCATGAAGAAATATTGAACTCTCAGTTTTGCCCGCCTAAACTGGCTGCTGCGTGGCATGACCTGTGGCTTTCAACTGTAGTTCCAGATAAATTCTGGCTCCCAAAATAGCGTTACCAGTTACAACTTGTCTTGCCAATAAAGTAACAAATTACATGGCATTGGCTACTGAAAAAGTAATTGCATTATAGTGTGTGTTACCAATTAAAAAGTGTAATTGTTACACAGTTAAACCTCGATTTAATGAATGTCAATGTAACTAAACTCTCGACACAATGCAGTATTTAACTTTTTCTAGCTTTCTGTCTACACATGAGTGTACCTACACATGATTTCCATATATAAAAATTTCCCTGCCGCCGTGAAAGAATGCAAAGACAATAAATGAAAACTTGCGTGGATGCAGATGGTTAAATGGCTGCTTGTGAATGCAATTATCAAATCACACAGAGCATGCCTAAGAACGACCCCTGAAGTGGAGCAGCATCATATTCCGTATAAAATCCAAGTGCAATAAGATCCTGTTGCACCCCGTGCACTGTATGCTTTGGGTGCGAGTGAAAGCACGTGAGGGTGAGCTGAGAAGGATGGTGGCTTGATGAGCGCCACCTTACCACCCAAGCAAGGGGAAAGGTAAGGAAAGGGAGCGAGCTCGTGGTAATGCAGTCAAGCGCACACGAAGGGGGGCAGAGTGGGGAGGCAGTTTAGCACGTCTACTTCTCTAGAACAGCTGAGAGCATATGCATACTGCAAGCCCTGTTTTAGAGCTAATCTGCCATGTGAGCAAAGAATGAGCGTGCCAAGATGGTGTGGCATCATGTATGCCGTCGTCTTGTGCATTTCGTACTAGAGGTTGCATAATCTCGAGTTTCAGAGACCAACTGAGAGGCAGACGAAGCATTCGCTCCCCGCTGCAAGCGCTTTTCATGACACAGTCTTCCCACTGCAGGGGACACTATCAGCAGTGAGGGTAGAGTGGGTGCGAAAGCATGGCTGGCTTTGTTTCGTACCACCGATGTGAAGATATCGTCGACAAGGCACAACACCTTATTTTTCGCAAATTTAAATTTGCTGCCCCTTCCACGTAAGAAAAATCCATCAGCGACTGCACTTATTTGCATAAAAGATCAAATTTCAATACAGCGAAATTTCAATATAACAATACAAATTGCCAATTTTGCCAACTTCATTATATTGAGGTTTAACTGTATATCGTATAATAAATGTCTCGTATTTATTTTTATAAAATTGTGCCTCAGGTACTAAGCATGAACTGAGTATTTATGCAGTGTATCTGTATGCCTGTGTTTCAATGCCAAGGATTGGAGGGGGGGCAACAACCTTTGTTAGCAGCTTCTTGTTCTTGCCCTCACATTCATTCTGATGTTGTATTGAATGCCAAATGAAGCGATTTCATTATTTGTTTATTTGTAATGTCACTGAGGGCACTACAGAAAGGAGTGGAAACATTTACAAAATATTTGTGTTGAAGTTTAACTCTTTCATAACCAGGCCCCAAGAAATCGATCAATTTGATCAACAGTTTTTGGATGCACTGTTAAACAGTGCCATTGGAATTCTGCCACGAACAGCACCATGCACTATATGATATATGATGACTGCATTTGAATTATTCGTCAGATTCGCCAACTTTAGCACTTTGGGGAGCGTGGAAAAATAAAACATTGACAAGAGGTATCATCGATCTAGCTTCCAGTGCTTATAGCGCATCCCCAGCAAAACTACACAAGATTTGCATTTTGGTCGGCTTGGCAACATAACTTTTAAATAACGGCAGCAGTAAAGATGCCAAAGCTTCTGTCGGATTGTTTAATTTTCTGATCCGACATCTATGCTGCTTTAACAATGTCTCAAACATCGGTACATGCTCAGGAGTGCTTGTTGTTTTGGCGATTGTGCTCAACTAATATAGAATGCAACTTTATTTTTTCCCACAGTGGTTCACTTTTATTCATTGGCATTTTGGCAGCATATCTACAACTTATTAAGAGCAATTCTACTTGTCGTGTAGAGCTTTCTCTCACACAAGACCACCACAATCAATTTCAGACTGAATTACTAACGTGCTGCACAAGATGCACAAAGAAAGAAAAAGAGATCAGGACAGAGCACAGATTATCAACTTCATGAAACGACAGAAGACCTTTATATAGGCAACCTAATCACATGCGAAGTGATTGCAGGAGCTGAAAATATGTCATAGCCACCACGTGTCGTTTTGTGCTTGCATGTGCATCTCGAAGGTGTGCTGCTCCTTTTTATCGCATGTGTGAAGGAATTGCGGGCACAATTCAAAGTGTAACCAACGAACACGGCACCGTGACCACCAGGCCCCGTTTTTCTCAAAAACCAAGGTGCCTCAAAGATATTGAGGAGAGAGTCCCGCAAGCGGCCGGCTGCATGCCTGCAGCCTCGCCCCCACCTCCAGTTCGACCCCCCTTCGCTGCCTGCAGGCACCTCCCTCCGCCTCGAGCCCTGCGTCTAACGACCCCGGCAGTGTACAGTAACCTATGTCGTAGAGAGAGTAAAGTTGCGTTTCAAAGAGAAAGGTTGCGTGTCTGTTTGCTCCCCCAAGTTCGCAAGGCGCCCTTCTTGCGTGGGAGCCGCTTGGGGCAAGTGTACGCGTGTGCCTTACTTTGTGTCGCATGTTTCTGGTCCACAGTGGCACATTCGCAGGCCGCTGTCGACGAGAGCTAGTTTCCTAACCAAGTGCGCAGTTAGCTAGCTGAGTCCGCGGTAGAGAATATTCTTTTTTTTACACAATGGCACCTTTGCAGCGCCATTGGGTAACAAAGCATGCACTGTGAAATGTCAGATTCTGTTTTAAAGCAGACGACACAGCGGCAGCCCCTCATTTCCCAACATCACACAGTGGATGCCGAAATGGGGGCCAGAGGCAGTAGTCTTTAATTGAGATTTTGAATTAAAAACTCCATGAGAGCTCAGTTTTCTTGTGTGTGAGAGACAGAGACAACTAGAAGACAAGAAAGGCAGGGAGGTTAACCAGTTGCACATCTGGTTTGCTACCCTGCACTGGGAGAAGGAGTAGGGGGATGAAGAGAGAGAGAGAGCACAGTTTCACGCAAAGTTGAAGGTTCACACCCAGTCTACACACAGCTGCCAAGATCTGTCGACTTGAGGAATTTCAACAGTGCTTTTGTGGCTTTCTGTGCCATCGACACGTACAGCCATGGTCCAAGGACCTTCAATACCAAAAAAGGTCTAGAGTCCAGCTGGTTCAATGCTGTCTGGAGAGCTTCATGCTCAACAATGTATTGGGGACAGATACATAAGATGTGTTCAAACGTTTCTGTGGTTCCACAAGAGTCGCACAGGGGCGTGTCCCCACTTCCATGCGGAACGAGTAGGCCTTTGTAATTGCCCCCCCAAGCCAGAGGCGGCATAATACTGTCGCCTCAGAGCGGGAAACTTTTGGTGGCACTTGTAGTTTTAAGGATGGATCCAGCCTATGAAGATGGCACTTCGGGAGGTTGGAAGACCAGCATTGGTGTGTCATAGCTTTAGCCACAATATGAAGCTTTCTTGCTGCATTGGTTCTGGATAAGGGGATTGAAACTGGTTGGGCTTCCAGATGGGCAGACCGGGCGGCTTTGTCGGCGAGGTCACTACAACCAATGCCGGTGTGTCCAGGTAGCCACTGGAATATAATTTCATACCCTTTAGCGATAACTTGATGGTGATTTTCTCTTATTTCAAATGTCAGCTGCTCATGAGTCCTACGATATAGGACAAAATGCCGACTCTCAAGTGCTGCCTTAGAGTCGCAAAAAATGCCCATTTCTCAGGTGCCTCTACTCGGAGATATTTGACAGCAGCACGCAGCAAAACAAGCACTGCCGCCGTTGATGTTGTCATGTGGAACAGTTTGAATTTGATTGTGGTTTTCGTAGCCGGAATGACAACAGCACCTGAAGAGCTGGTTTTCTTGTGTGTAGTATGTATAACTATATTGGGCCTTCTGCTCTCAGTCACAATCATAAACTGACAATAGTTGGACGACTATGTCAGGGCACCTTTAAGTATAGTCAAACCTCGTTATAATAAAAAAGTCACAATTGACAGTAAGACACCTTCGTTATATATGTGATATACACTATGAGCACGTGTTTGTTACATGTTGATTTTGGTGAGAAACATTCTAGAGTCTACTTTGTGGTGGCACCACTAGCGGCCACTTGCACCACTTGCCAAAGAAGGCGACGATCGGCTCGGCGTGCGATCAGAGAGAACACCAGGCAGCAGCCAACATACCTTTGGTACGTTGCGGATGCTCAGCCTCTTCTAAAAAAATGTGGCCATGGTTGCAACGGTGACCTCAAAAACTTCACTGTATATGATAATTCAATATACCTGTGTTCATTATATCGAGGTTCAACTCTACTAACGATGCAACTCGCCAAACAGATAAAATGTCACTCACTTCATAGACACTATTGGGTAAACTGTCCTGGCCGGATTCATACAGCTCGAACCTCCATCTTCCAGACTGTAGGCTTTCAGGAGTGGCTCATGCGGTGCACACAGAATGTGAGCACGCTTGTAGCAGGATGGGCCCGGGTGTAGTGTAGCTGTAAATGGAACTTCCCTTCAGCAGGCCATACTTCACTCTACAATTTAATCAAACAAGCCACTGTCAAGATTTTGAATTTCACAGGATCAACTTTGACAATTTGTTTCTGGATCAATTATGTACACAATATAGCCACCAGAAAAATATAAAATGCCGTGATGAACCAAGAAAAATAATGTCATAATTTACAATGTGCTGAAAAAATCTGAGTAATTTCCTACTTCTTATGGTAACCCATTTCATTCATTATTAGTACAAGCATAAAATAGAATATTGAACTGCATAATTGTGGCATTATTATGTTTTTGTTTTTTTGCAATCTCTACCATCTGAACCATGATGCAGTGCACCATTCAGCCATTGTATACATACAGTAAGTATACTGGGCTGCTGAAAAGTTCATTGCCAAACCTATCTTGAAAATTATGTGTATAGTTTTATTGATTTCGTTAAAAATAACATTCCTTCGCATGATGGTGCATGAATTTTCACATACCAAAAGTTTTTTTATGCAGTTGTTCGAGCCATGTCAAAGGCAAATGCAGAATAATTTCACCTTTTGACCTTAAAGGCTCTCATAATGTTTCTGTTCTTCCAGAAGAAAATTTCGAAGATTTAAAAAAATATGAGGAAGACACTGGGTGGCAAGTGCCTGTCCTACTCCACTGTTAAGGAGTGGTGTTCACAACTTCAACAAGGCCTATCTTGAACCCAAGCTGCAGCATGGTACGGGTAGCATTCAACCGCTACAGTTCCTGAAATTGTTTAACATGTCCCCTACATTCTACTCAAACAGCGGAATCTAAGCTAAATTTATTGCTAAGACACTAAACATACATACATAAAGAATGAGCCCCATTCGTAAACCATCAGCCAGTGATAACAGAGAAGCTGCTGACAAAGAGGGTGCCCAAATGTTTGAATGACACGCGTCGCAATGAAACGCGTCGCCAGAAGGAAGCATCGAAGCCCATTTTCGAGCATTTTGAGCAATCTCGTGGCGACTTCCTTGACCCCTTGTTTGGCCACTGTGGAGGAAATGTGGCTACATAACTGTGATGGGTAATAAAAGAAAAACCGAGTCATGAGAACAACATTCTCAAGAAACAGGTGAGGCTTGTTTCTGCATTAGCTTCATGAATCTTACCACGAGCACAGACATAGAACAAGGGCACTCGATAATGCGAGATTTCACAGCACAGCTAAAAATATAAAGCAACACACCAGGGAGCACAATCAATTGATGTGTCAGATGTGCATGTTGACAGCACATTGGCACATTCGGTGCAGTCGTCGTATCAGCTTGGCGAAGTGTGGTTCGACACTGGAACAACTGTTGCTTCAGAGAAAATGATAAAAGAAAGGCAGGGAGGTTAACCAGGACTGAGCCCGGTTGGCTACCCTACACTGGGGAAAGGGAAAGGGGGACGGAAAGATGAAAAGAAGCGAAAGTCCACTGGAGATATCAGTCGGTCACTCAGTCCAAATCACAGGCGCTCACTCAATCCGGTCGCTTTCAAATATCGCAGCAGCGCTTTTGTGGCCTTTTGTAGCTGCGATATGCGAGGCCATGGTCCCAGGATCTTCTTCAAGGTAAACGGCTTCCCATCTAGCTGATTGAGAGCTGTGCAGAGGTCTTGCCTTTCGTTTTCATAAGGTGGGCAGTAGCACAGTAGGTGTTCTATGGTTTCCTCTACACCGCAGGCATTGCACTCGGCGCTATCAGCCATTCCAATCAGAAATGCATAAGCATTTGTGAATGCGACTCCCAAACGCAAGCGGCACAGCACTGTTTCCTCATTTCGCCGAAGACCTGGTAACAGCCGCAGTTGCATAGAGGGATCGAGGGAATGCAAGCGATGGTGAGTGAATTCAGATGTGTGCCACTTCTCCAATGTCAAAGAGTGCGCTAACTTGCCTAAGTGTTGGGCTGCGTCGGTCCGCGATAAAGGTACTGAAACAAGGGTTGCTCCCTCGTGTGCTTTTCTAGCAGCTTCGTCAGCGAGGTCGTTGCCGGAGATACCGCAATGACCAGGCAGCCACTGAAACACGACGTCGTGTCCTTTCGCGATCAGGAGATGGTGCATTTCTCGTATCTCCGACACGAGTTGTTCACATGACCCGCGACGAAGAGATGCCAGAAGACATTGTAAGGCCGCCTTGGAATCGCAGAATATAGCCCACCGATTAGCCGGTTGGTTATTAATATAATCAACGGCACCTCGGAGGGCAACAAGCTCCGAACCAGTCGATGTTGTCAAATGAGAAATCTTGTATCGGATGCTTAGTGATCGTGATGGTATAAGCACTGCACTGGTGGAGCTGGTCTGAGTGCAGGGGCATAGTCCTGCAAAAGAAAACCTTTCTGCAACGTCCCACTTTGTTTGCTTTTTGTTGCAAGATGTTGCTTCAGTGTTAGTTGAAGATGGAGGACGTGGGGCTTGAGGTCATGCAAAGTCTTATGCTCCGACACATGGCCTTCACCAGGCAGGGCAACACTTGGGCACACACCCAACTGTGTCGCTGATGATCCTGGTGGTTTCCCCCGGTGCTCCACACAAGGCCAAGTTAAATGGTCGGCTTCGACTGGTTTCTCACCAGCCACTTGGGTCTACACCCAACCATGTTGCTGGCCCCAGCAATCTCCCATGCCTTCCACTGAGGAGGACGGTGAGGCGATGTGAGGCATTGCAGTTCAGCTCATAGCCAGACACTCGGGACATTCCTCGACCATGTGGCTGGTGAAAAAATACCCTTGGTCCACACTATGTCGTTCAGGCGCCTCAGTAGAAACTGCCTGGCTCCTTGTGTTCTCAAACGTGCTCTTGTGACAAAGGAACGACATTAGTGGAAACAAACCAAGGGATGTTTATTGTGCCTTTGTTACATCAATGTCAGCTAGAAAAATCCCAACTAATGAAACGAGGAAGTCTGAGTGGCCGCACATGATATCGAGCAAATATGTTTTACCCATGCTGGGCAGCAAGCCTAAGCCATTTACGGGTAAAGTCTCACAAATAGAGGTGCATACAAGCTAATGAGAAGGTGTCCGCAGGACAGTCAGCTCCATCAAGCACACGTGTGGTCTGTCTGCGCCAAGCACCCACAACCAAAAAGAAGGATGTTACTTCCTTTTGCACCCAAGTATCTCCGCCATTAGGTGACATTAGCAGCAGAACACTCGCGCCATCTCTCTCTGAACCTTGAACTGCACAGCAGTCCCTGTAGTGGCATCACTCTGGTTACCTGCTGCTAAAGGAAGTCAGGGCCCAGAACGCAGCTGGGAAAGTTATGGGTACAATTTCTTGCGATAAAGAAAAGTGCTGCTGATCAACTATCTCTAGAAGGCTCATACAGTGAGTGCAAAGTACTAATTCAACTTATTGTTTCAATTAAAGGATGCTTTAAAAAGCAAACAAAGTGGGACGTTGCAGAAAGGTTTTCTTTTGCAGGACTATGCCCCTGCACACAGAGTTGCAAAAGCAATGGCTCTTTTGAGCAAACTAGTGTTTAAATGCATTGATCCCCCACCCTACTCATGCGATCTTGCTCTATGTGACTATTTTTGTTTCCTTACCTTATAAAGAGCTTCAAAAAAAAAATTGAGCAAGTTTGAGGTCATAGCTGCAGCAAAGCAGTATCTCAATCAGCAATCTTTATTATTTTTGTGTTAGTACTTTTCTTGGTTTTAAGAGCTGCTGAAGCATTGTGTGAATTAAGCTGAGCTTCAGGGAGATAATGTGAAGTAAAGTAGAAGTATCAATATTTTCTGTTTGCTCCTTTGTCAGGCCAAAAACTTTTAAGCACCCCAGTACAACAGTGAATGCAAATGACAACCTTCAACAAGTGTACGAAGAGTTCACCACAAGCAGCACTGACTCATTGCAGACTTTAGGAAAGTTCAAGGAAATCACACATACACTTGGACCAGCACAATCAAAGCAAATGCCACCTTACCAGGACCATGAAGGTTGAACAATGCCAGATCAGATATTGCATCTCCAGATGCCTTTATCGACAAAACTTGCCAGCCTCCCCAAGCATTCCAAACAATTATATATCCAGTATTATGGCCACTCACAATTACGTCTCCTGCAGAATACAAAAAGAAAGAAAGGAAGAAAAGAAAAACAGTTTTAGCTTTCTGTCCTTGGTCCGTCGCCTAGAAGCCAAAAATATATTGCAAAGCATATGTACAGTGCTCACAGAATGAAACGCGTCAATTTAGGGCTAACTAATGCCCATAATTTCGTTTCCACCGGCTGCAGTTCGTGTCACATCTACGTAACTTTGGTGTGTACACTAAGAGCAGAGTCAGAGTCACCTTTAGCGACCAGATTCATAGCGACATGACATGGTACTCTCGAGTTCTCTGCACATATGCTGGGTTCTACCAAATACTCGCTGTCGCATTTCATTCCGTGAGCACTGTACATTTCTGGCTTTTTGCACCAGTAAAAAGGAAAACAATTCGCTAACACATTTACCTCATCCAATTACCAAATTTACTCAACTTCCACATTTATTACCATAATCAGTCAATTAGTACCATATTTACTTGAATGTAGGCTGTTACTTTTCTTTAAAAAATGTACGAAAGCCGCTGGTCACCTTAGATTATAAAGGATGCGGCTTGGTCACAACCAAAAGCCACTGCTGATTGGAGAAAGATAATGCCAAGAGACTGAAGAAGACGTTTCTGATTTTATCAAGAGACAACGGATAGTGGGAATGACCATAATGAAGGGATTCACACAGGCAAAAGAAGAAGGTTGCAAATGTTCAGGGCGTCGTTCCAAATAAGTTTAGATGACTGTACACTTCAATATGCCTTCAGCATGCCTACTTTCCTTAGTCAGGTCCTGATGGCCTTGGTGGCATAGGATCGAATTCCAACCAAGCTGAGTATACAAGCATTCTGAAAGTGAATCTCGGCAATGCTGAATGTTCTTTTCACAGTCCAAATGCTTTTTTTCATTCAATGTATATTCAAGGAAGACTTTGTCTTCTGACCTGCTCAATTTCATGAGTCAGCCTAAAACAAAAGTTGGCCTAGATTCGAATAAATACGGCACTGTTTACCATATTTACTCGCTTAATGATCACACTTCTTTGTCAGCAAAATTAACGCAAATTCAGGGGTGCGATCATCATGCAGGTTAAATTTTCCACGAAAAGAAAAATATTTTTTTTTTCAGCTCGCATTTGCTGCGGGATGACAACAGAGAGAGAGAGAGAGAAGGGAAGACGGAAAGGCAGGGAGGTTAACCAGACTGAGTCCAGTTTGCTACCCTACACGTGGGGAGGGGAATGGGGAGTGAAAGAGGAAGAGAGAGAACTTAAGTGTAGGATGTCTATAGTCGGGCGCTCAAGTCTGTTGCCCTCAGGTAGCGAAAAAGCGCTCAAACGGCTTTCTGGGCCAATGAACTGTGAGGCCAGGCTCCCAAGATCTTCGCTTCCGTAAATGGCCTGTCATCCAGTCTATTTAAGGCACACTGGAGAGTCTCACGTTGATTATCGAAGCGAGAACAGTGGCACAGAAGGTGACTGATGGTCTCTTCACACTTGCACTTAGCGCACATGGGTGAATCCGCCATTCCAATACAGTAGCTGTAGGAGTTGGTGAATGCTACTCCTACCCACAGCCGACACAGCAGTGTTGCGTCACGTCGTGGAAGGTTCGCTGGTAATGTAAGTTTCAGTGATGGGTCGAGGCTGTGTAAACGACACTTAGAGTTCTGTGGTGTATGCCAGCAACCTAACGTGATTGCACGAGCGAGACTGCGAAGCTCTCTTGCAGCGTCGACTCTGGATAAAGGTATAAGGAGTGTCGGTGAGCCAGCCTGGGCATGTCGGGCAGCGTCATCGGCGAGGTGATTACCAACGATGCCACAGTGTCCCGGCAGCCACTGAAATATGATATCATGTCCTCTTTCAGATGCGCAATGGTAGGTTTCGTTGATTTGTGACACCAGCTGTTCATAATTGCCACGTCGTAAACTTTGAAAGCTCTGGAGGGCTGCTTTCGAGTCACAAAATATTGCCCATTTGTTGGGCGGTTCTTTTTCAATGTATTCGACAGCAGCGCGAAGAGCGGCCAGTTCAGAACCTGTAGATGTCGTTACGTGTGAAGTCTTGAACTTGATGACTACCGATTGAAATGGTAGAACAACGGCGCCCGTAGAATTTTCCGAGACGGAACCATCCGTGTAAACATGAATTCGGTTAGCGTATGAACAATGCAGAAGTTCCAATGTGATCTGCTTGAGAGCCGCGGTGGTCAGGCTAGGTTTCTTCACTATTCCTGGAACAGCAAGGTACACAGGAGGCTTCTTCAAGCACCACATAGGGGATGGCGTTCTTGTTGCGGATGAGTGCCTCAAAGACAAAGAGTGCCGGTTAGCTGCAATTGATCTGGAGAACGCTGCCTCGGGTCTTTTCTCAGGCAAGTGAGCGAGATGGTGGTCAGGGACTCTGGATATATGGCGAACATGCGCCCGGAGTGCGTTGATATCTATATAGGTCCTTATTGGGTTGTCTCTCGCGGTGGCAATTGTTGCCACGGTTGAAGCATTTCGAGGTAGCCCCAGACATGTTCGAAGGGCTTGGCCTTGAATGTTCTGTAGGACATGGATGTTAGTTTTGTTAGCATTGGACAGCACCGGTGTGCTGTATCGCAAGTATCCTAGGAAGAGCGTCCTGTATAGTTGAAGCATAGATGCCACGGATGTGCCCCACGTTTTTCCGGCAAGAAACCTTAGTATATGGGAGATAGAAGTAAGCCTCTTCTTCAAGTATGAGATGTGGGGGCTCCATGAAAGGTCTCTGTCTATAATAAAGCCTAGGAATCGGTGAGTTTTTGCATAGGAAATTGGTTGGTGGTCAATAGAAATGGGGTACCAGGTCATGGGCTTGTGGGTAAAGGCGACTAAGGCGCACTTCTCGGTCGAAATGCTGAGGCCTTGCGCACTCAGGTACGATGATGGGGATGACAACAGGTCAACAAACAGGCATGGAGGAAGGAAAAATGCAAACAGGTGGCTGCCGCTGTAACATTGCAAGACACGAAAACCGCACATGCATTGAAACACCTGCACCTACCGCACGTGCATTGAAACAGTTTCTTCCATATCAGCAATGAATAGTAATATTAATATTGGCAAGTTTGCGACAATAACGCAGCCATATCCACTTTGAGAGGACAAAAACAGAGATGGGCCCGCTTAGCTACCAGTGATATGTGCAGCGGCAGAGCATCCACCTTGCGTGCAAAAGGACCATGGTTCAAATCCCCGTGACAAGCAATTTTCCACTGAATTAAAAAAAAATCTGCGTGTTGATAAAATTGCCTAAACAGGCCTGGAGTGCGGCCTGATTCCGGTGACCAGAACCGGTAAGGCACTCATTCACCAGAGCAGGATTGGCCACCCTGGTGCAGTACTTGGCCACAACCTCCTGTATGAATACAACAATCAAACCCCGGCCCTCAGTCCCCAGCAGCTGCAAAGGAACTGACCACGGCGGCAGTCAGACCTGTGATGCAGCAGAGGGTGCTAAGGATCTCTGGATCTGGATAGGCCGCCATTGGAATCTGAACCTGGCAACACTTAACGCTACAACGTTATCCAGTGAGGCGAGTCTAGCAATGCTATCAGAGGAAGTAGAGGGCCTTAAATAGGATATAATAGGGCTCAGTGAGGTTAGGAGGACAAATGAAGCATATAAAGCACTAAAAAGCGGGCATGTCCTGTGCTACAGGGGCTTAGCGGAGAGACGAGAACTAGGAGCTGGATTCCTGATTAATAAGGATATAGCTGGTAACATACAGGAACTCTATAGCATTAACGAGAGGGTGGCAGGTCTTGTCGTGAAACTTAATAAGAGGTACAAATTGAAGGTCGTACAGGCCTGCGCGCCTACATCCAGTCATGATGACCAGGAAGTCTAAAGCTTCTATGAAGACATGGAATCGGCAATGGGTAAAGTCAAAACAAAATACACTATACTGATGGGCGACTTCAATGCCAGGGTAAGGGAATATGGCATAGGTTCTAGGAATAGCAGGAGAGAGCTATTAAAGTTTGCAGAACGGAATAATATGCGGATAATGAATACCATAATTATTCGTATCTAGGCTGATAGTTTTTTTTTTCAAATAATCATATTCCAAACTCTAGGGTCGGCTTAGATTCGAGGATTTAAAAAAACGTGCCAGTTTTTCATTGAAACTGCGAAATATGGTGCATAGCTAGCACCATCTAGAAAAGTCAGTATCGCAGCGGCTACTAGCCATGACAGTAGACAACCGTACACAAGCGAGGTCGCCATTTTGACCTGTGTCATGTCGTGACCTGCGTTATCGCAATGGCACCAAGCAGGAGATGCCACTACAGTGCTGCTTTCAAGCGAAAAGTTGTGATAGCCGCAGAAGCACTGTCGAACCTTCAAGCCAGGCGGGACTTCAGCATCAACGAGAAAAACATCCGTCGTTGGAGGGGACGACAGTAGCTTTTTGCGTGCGCCGCAACAAGAATGGCATTTAGCAGACCAAAGAAAGGCCATCACCACGAAGTGGAGACAGTTTTGGCTCACTTTGTTCGGACGCAGAGAGCAGCTGCTCTTCCAGTGACAACAGAAGTGTTCCAAGCGAAAGCTGGGGAACTTTCGAGGGAGCGAGGCCTAACGCCAAAGGATTTCAAAGCCAGCCGGGGCTGGCTTCAGAAATTCATGAAGCGCTTCGGCTTCAGCCTCCAACGTCGCACTTCAGTCACCCAGAAGATGCCAAGCAATTTCAAAGAAAAGCTTATAGCTTTTCAGCGCTACGTGCTGTGAAAGTGAGAAGCGGTAGGCTACAACCTTGGGCAAATCGGCATCGCCAACCAGACGGCTGTGTATTTTGATATGCCAGTGGCGTACACCGTGGTTGAAAAGGGTGCCAAAGAGGTGAAGGTGCACTCTGCAGGCTACGAGAAGCAGCGCGCAATTGTGACGCTGTGCTGCACAGCTGATGGACATAAACTCCCTCCTTATATGATATTTAACAGGAAGACAGTGCCTGCTCGAGAAACTTTCCCAAGAAATGTCATTGTGCAGGCAAATGAGAACGGGTGGATGACAGGTGCGATGGTGGAAGAGTGGTGGAAGAGCCGGATTGTGTGGCGACAGCGTCCAGGAGCCTTTTTGACAAAGAACTCTCTGCTTGTCGTCGACTCTTACCGTGGGCACTTGACCGACAATGTGAAGGCTGCGCTCGCCCCAGCGAACACAGACCTCGCTGTCATACTGGGCGGCATGACGGGCCAGTTGCAGCCACTTGATGTCTGCATCAACAAACCTTTCAAGGATTGTCTACGGAAATATTACTCAGACTGGTTGACTGACAAAGACCACATGCTAACGGCAATGGGCCGCATCAAACGTGCATTGCTATCGCAGCTGGCGGGCTGGGTAGCTGCAGCGTGGCACGACATTCCAGGTTACTTTGATTGTGCGCGCCTTTAAAAAGTGCTTCATATCTAATGCGCTTGACGGTACTGAAGATAGTGCATTATTTGAAGGTGACACTGACAAGGAACGCAGCAATGAGGACGTTGAATGAGCTCTGCACGTTCAGATTCAATAAATGCTGTTTGCATTTTGTGAACGCTGTCCTCGCTTTTTATGTTCTGCCTACATTCAAGGTAATATATATTTTGTTGTTGTTGCCTTCGGACTTTAAGGGGTTGGCTTAGAAACGGGGTCGACCTAGATTCGAGTAAATACGGTACCTCCTTCCGCAAGCGGGTTACCCAAAAGTGTACGTGGAGGAGCCCGAATGGCGAGACTAGATATGAAATAGACCTCCTACTCTGCGCTAACCCTGGCATCATACAAGATGTGGACGTGCTCGGCAAGGTACGCTGCAGTGGCCATAGAATGGCAAGATCTCGAATTGGCCTAGACCTGAGGAGGGAACAGAAGAAACTGGTACATAAGAAGCCGATCAGTGAGTTAACGCTAAGAGAAAAATAGAGGAATTCCGGATCAAGCTACAGAACAGGTATTCGGCTTTAACTCACGAAGAGGACCTTAGTGTTGAAGCAATGAACGACAGTCTTATGGGCATCATTAAGGAGTGTGCAATAGAAGTCTGTGGTAACTTCGTTAGACAGGATACCAGTAAGCTATCACAGGAGATGAAAGATTTGATCAAGAAACGCCAATGTATGAAAGCCTCTAACCCTACAGCTAGAATAGAAGTGGCAGAACTTTCGAAGTTAATGAACAAGCATAAGACAGCTGACATAAGGAAGTATAATATGCATAGAATTGAGCATGCTCTCAGGAATGGAGGAAGCCTAAAAGCAGTGAAGAAGAAACTAGGAATAGGCAAGAATCAGATGTATGCGTTAAGAGACAAAGCCGGCAACATCATTACCGATATGGATAAGATAGTTCAAGTGGCTGAGTAGTTCTATAGAGATTTATGCAGTACCAGTGGCACCCACAACAATAATGAAAGAGGGATTAGTCTAGAGGAATTTGACATCCCACAAGTAACGCCGGAAGAATTAAAGAAAGCCTTGGGAGCTATGCAAAAGGGGAAGGCAGCTGGGGAGCATCAGGTAACAGCAGATTTCTTGAAGGATGGTGGGCAGATTGTTCTAGAAAAACTGGCCACCCTGTATACGCAATGCCTCATGACCTCAAGCATACCGGAATCTTAGAAGAACGGCAACATAATCTTAATCCATAAGAAAGGGGACACCAAAGACTTGAGAAATTATAGACCGATCAGCTTACTGTCCGTTGCCTACAATGTATTTACTAAGGTAATCGCAAATAGAATCAGGAACACTTTAGACTTCTGTTAACCAAAGGACCAGGCAAGATTTCATAAAGGCTACTCGACAATAGACCATATTCAAACTATCAGTCAGGTGATAGAGAAATGAGCGGAATATAACCAACCCTTATATACAGCTTTCAATGATTACGAGAAAGCGTTTGATTCGGTCGAAACCTCAGCAGTCATGCAGGCGTTACGGAATCAGGGTGTAGATGAGCCGTATGTAAAAATACTGAAAGATATCTATAGCGGCTCCACAGCCACCGTAGTCCTCCATAAAGAAAGCAACAAAATCGCAACAAAGAAGGGTATCAGGCAGAGAGATACGATCTCTCTAACGCTATTCACAGCATGTTTAGAGGAGGTATTCAGAGACCTGGATTAGGAAGAATTGGGGATAAGAGCTAATGGAGAATACCTTAGTAACTTGGGATTCACTGATGATTTAGTAACTCAGGGCCTTGCTTAGTAACTCAGGAGACCAATTGCAATGCATGCTCACTGACCTGGAGAGGCAAAGCAGAAGGGTGGGTCTGAAAATTAATCTGCAGAAAACTAACGTAATGTTTAACAGTCTCGAAAGAGAACAGCAGTTTACGATAGGTAGCGAGGCACTGGAAGTGGTAGGGAATACATCTATACTTAGGGCAGGTAGTGACCACGGATCCGGATCATGAGACTGAAATAACCAGAAGAATAAGAATGGGCTGGGGTGCGTTTGGCAGGCATTCTCACATCATGAACAGCAGGTTGCCACTATCCCTCAAAAGGAAAGTGTATAACAGCTGTGTGTTACCAGTACTCACATATGGGGAAGAAACCTGGAGGCTTACGAAAAGGGTTCTGCTGAAATTGAGGACGACGCAACGAGCTACGGAAAGAAGAATGATCGGAGTAACGTTAAGGGATAAGAAAAGAGCAGATTGGGTGAGGCAACAAACGCGGGTAAATGACATCTTAGTTGAAATCAAGAAAAAGAAATGGGCATGGGCCGGACATGTAATGAGGAGGGAAGATAACCGATGGTCATTAAGGGTTACGGACTGGATTCCAAGGGAAGGGAAGCGTAGCAGGGGGCGGCAGAAAGTTAGGTGGGCGGATGACATTAAGACGTTTGCAGGGACAACATGGCCACAATTAGTACATGACCAGGGTAGTTGGAGAAGCATGGGAGAGGCCTTTGCCCTGCAGTGAGCATAACTAGGCTGATGATGAATCCTTTTGGGAGCTGCAGAGAGTTTTCCAACCCATACGGGAGTTATTACAACACCAAAATCAGTACTATTTGTTTTGTATAAATACTATTATTCAAAATACATCTAGAGCGCAGTCCTTAGGTGCCCGTTCCTGCGGCGAGCGTCGGAATTGTGCAATGGCGTAACTGAGTGAACGAGTACAGCGAAGGATCAGAGCGAAGAGGCGTGAGGAAGAAAGCGGCGAGGAGTGTATGGCAAAAGCTTGAGAAGCGCAGAGCAGCGGCAATGGCTACGAGATGGTGCCAGAGTAGCACACATCATCTGGCAGCTCTGTCGGCAGCGGCTGCTGTGAATCACGGCCACACATCACCCATGCGCTGGCTCTTGCAATCTACAGATTAGTGGAGCAGTCGCGCCGCATTTTGCTCCGTTTGCAACATGCCGCACGAGACAGGTTGTCTACGCCAGCCAATATATCACGAAATGAAAACACATATACAGCTGCGCTCAAGTTTTGCACTAGGGAGTATCATAATCGTCAGTGAATTTTTTTTAATTTTATGTTATCACCGAGCAGCTACATAAACAAAAGGAGACTCTAGTGCATCTCATGGAGGCTTCAGCTATGAAGCTGGTGAATTTTAGGCCTCTGTGTAGTTTTTCACATCTTTCACATAGTTGGAAGATTTGTTTACATTTTTTTTAAAACAAGATTTTGCTCCACCTCACGTTATGCAAAATTCGATATTATTTTAAATGAAAGTTTCAATCCGAAATTTCTTACACTCATTCCTCGCATAGAAGATGAATACAAACTAGAACAGAAGAAATTGATGCAATATTTTCACATTTACAGCTGATTTTGCAAATGAATTTGGTCCTAATTTGCAATCTTTTTCCCTTTGCTTGGTTTTTTTAATGTTACTTTCTTAATATGTATCACATTGCATTTACACTAGTTCACTGAACAGGTCCCCCACTTAGCAACATAAATGCCATAACTTTACTCAATTCAGCAATTCATTAGTTACTCACCACTGCTAGCGCGACTAGCACTTTTAGCACATTTCATGAGAGAAATTACCTGCCAAAATAACATGAATCATTTTCTGCACTTTAAGCAGTTGAATAAGCAAAATAAGACAGGCTTATTCAGGAAAAAAAGTTGCTCATATCCTGGCTTCCAATTTTAAAAAGAATTTGTGTGTGGCCTACCACCTTAGATGGTCCCTGAAACGGTTCAGACAAATTTTGTAGATGCATAGGGTACAGCTACAGTGAATCATTCACACCACAACTTGTGTGAAGCGTCTCATATTAAGAGTACTATGGACGATTACAGGTTACCCTCCTTTATGGCCATTCATTTCCTCCTCAACTCATTTGCTGAGTGATCGTGGCTAAGCTCAGTCTTTACTAGCTCTGCGACAGGATAGGATGTCATGTCGCCTACTCCCAGTTGTCTCAGAGCCAATACGTGAAGCCTCTCCAACCTTTCCGCCAGCCACCTGGTAGTCGATCCCAAACGAGAGCTATCGAAGCAGCATGCGTTGCGAGCATTCAGAGCACAGCGCCGAGCGTGTCTGGTATTTCGGTAACTACAGGTGAGCTGGGCGTTACGACAAATCGCTGGTGGCATAAACTAGATCTTCTCCATACTACTATTGCTGCGATGAAGGAGCTTTAGCATAGACATACGTGAGCAGCCCGATTGGTCTGCATGGTAAAGCCACCTGGTGGCGCAGAGCTTAACCAGACAATCAGAGCTAACATTGCTCTAACCAAGTGTAAAACATTTTGAACCTTTAGAAAAACAATGTGTCCCCGAGTACGCTCCTGCCAAAAATTTACACCAACAGAAAATTAGAATACACTTTGTTACTGTTATGTTAGTTCTGTGTTTGGTTGAGCTCTGCGCCACCAGATGGCTGCACCGTGCAGACCGTTCATGTTTGTGCCTCTGCTCAACTTGCGAAATGCCCAGGCAGAGTCCGCTTATGCTTGCGTTTACCCAAATACCAGAGACGTGAAACACTATTGTGGTAATAATCTTCTGGTGTAAGGCGACGGCCTCAAACGTGCAAGTCCTGGCGCCGATCGGATACCAACAGTCCGAAGCACTGCAGCCACTCCGCTCGTCTGCTGCCTCGCACAGGGACACGATGTCGCAGCTTGACATATTGCCAGTCACTACGTTTGCAGCCCACAACGTAACAAGGGCGAACCATGGTGCTCGCGAAAAGACAGACTAACACAGACCACACAGCTTGCATCAACATGGAGCACCTTGTAACACAAGCAGACAACACTTGCTGTGTGCCAGAAGCGCTTAAGTAAGAAATTGTTCTTGTGCATTCCCTTTCTGTTGCTTTCTTTTTAGAGAAACAAATTAACTAACAATTCAACTATTACAAACAACACGTGTTCACTATAAAGTTGGAAAAGTTATCGATGACGCACTCTGGGCAGCCAATCGCATAGCTCACCTTACTAGCATCATATGGTCACCTTGCGCCACATGATCAGGGGTGGCTGAAAATCCAGCCGAGTAGTGTGCTGCGATCAGCAGCGATGTACATTTTTAAAGCCTTATAATCAATTATATATTTTACGCAGAGCACTTAGATGCATCAATTTATGATCAGAAGGGCCTGCCCTAACGACTCAGTATGTCTGTACAAAATCGTTTCAGGGTCCCTTTAAGTCAGGCGGAAAGATGCAATGCATTTAAAAAACTAGAGAAGATGAAGCACCTACCTGATGCCTTCAAGCATGTCACGTCCCGTAAATAACAATGCAGCATGCGAATGCGATGAGAGAACTTTGAGACGGCACTCGTGCTATACCAACGCTTGTAGACCTTGAACCAGTCTACTCCCACTCCTCCAGATTCATCCCTGCACAATACGGTGTTCTAGTCATTCACCTCCATGCAAATATCCATCAAGTACATATTGCACAATGTTGACAGCTGGCATGCAAAGAGTTCACACAAACTTGCAGTAAGATTAATGGAATACTGGCAAATTATTCTTTCGAAACTTTATTTTCATCAAGTTTGCAACAGTAGGTTGATTACTTGAAAAGAAAATGAAGAAGAAACTTCCATTCTTTTCTTTCATTTCACACCAAAACATTAGTGCTGAAACATTAGTCCTGTCATCGGCACTGCTTTCAGAATGTCAACCTCGGGTGTCTTCGTTCACATACTCGTCATCTATACGCTTACCCATTCCTAAGTATGTCAACCTCAGATCAACTAGCTTATCTACACACAAGATGGCAAGTAAGCTTGGTTGATGTTCATCATAGTATGACTCTTTCATTTCATTTATTATCACCTTGAAGGCCCAAAAGCATTACACAAGGGCGGGCAATAAAAACACATGTAAGAGAGGGTACATACAACTCTTATGTGTAACAGCTGATTTACCGAAAAAGATGAGGCAACAAACAGTAAACAGAACAGCCAATTAATAAGTCAAGCTACAGTCACTTTACATAAGGAGTTTTCCATCCTCGATAATCAACAGTAAAAAAAATTAAATTCTGAAGTTTTACGTACCACAATGCTAATATGATTGTGAAGCATGCTGTGGCGGAGGTCTCAAAATTAGTTTTGACCACCTTGTGTTCTTTTTTGTTCACTTAAATATAAGTGCACAAGTGTTTATCCATTTATCCTCCATCAGAACATGGCTGCCGCGGCTGGGATCGAACCCCCGCCATTGAGCTCAGCATCGCGTTGCCATAGCCACAAGCTAGCATGACAGGTGACCATTAACGGTTGCCTGGGTTTCTGGTAGTTTTGGGCGTAACATACTGTTGCAGGTATAAGATTGTTTTTCATGATGTAACTGGTTTACCCATTCCCTTCTGCACATGCACAAGCATTTTGTAACTGCTTATACTGTTGGCGTGTGACAAAAATTTCCATTGTGAGTGGAGCACTGTCCTGCCTTCCACTTGCTCAGTGGCTATGGTGTTGGGCTGCTGAGCACGAGGTCGCGGGATCGAATCCCGGCCACGGCGGCCGCGTTTCGATGGGGGCGAAATGCGAAAACACCCGTGTGCTTAGATTTAGGTGCACGTTAAAGAACCCCAGGTGGTCGAAATTTCCGGAGTCCTCCACTACGGCGTGCCTCATAATCAGAAAGTGGTTTTGGCACGTAAAACCCCAAATATTATTATTATTGCCTTCCACTCAGTGCCAGCTGTTGCTCTTCAAACATCATACTATGATGAATTACTATACGATATGATACTGTGATGAAAACTGTCTCTCCAACAAATTTAGCAAATAACTAAGCAGAAGTCACAGTAAATTTGAAGTAAAAATGCCTTACTCTGGGCATGACTGGTCAAGAAGTTCAGCCAGCACGTCAGGGTCAATTTCTGACTGGCATATCATTTTCCAAAGAACATCGCTGTGTTGCAGGATTGCCTCCACTAGTACGTGCCACCGCTTGCACACACGCTTGCACCTGACAAGACTTGCACCATCCACAAGTGCCAGAATAGGCAGCAGCACCTCGTTTGGCACAGTGTCCATGATCACTCAGGATTCCCTCCCTGAAACAGTTTAAGAGCACATTTTCAACCTTGAAGTAAACACATGGCAACAACTTTTTTTTTTTTTGTAATCAAACTTGGATTACCTTGGCACACCTTGAACTACTACATCTAGTTCCTTCTTGATTCTTTAAGATTAAGTGCAAGCAAGCAACACACCTAAAATAACTGTACCTTTTACCAGTTATGGCCCTCCATTACTACTTCTATGTAGACCCCTCCATAGGGTGAGTGGCTACCACTGTGCTACAATTTTATTACCACCAAGACAACAAAGCTTCACACAAGTGGGAAGCCATCTCTTAGATTAGGGTGCCTCGATGTAGCGCGCCGCCGTTACATCGAGGCACCTTATCTTGGATCAGAAAGTAGTGCCCCTAGAGGACACTGTGTGATCAGCACTAACACAATTGTTCAGAGAAATAGATGACAGGTTGACTTCATCAGCCCAACAGTTAAAGCCCAGTATTCACACTGGTCACAGCTATAACAGAAACAATACATTCTTTATCCCTTCATTTGCAGGTCATACACGATGCGATTATAGGTGTTCGCAACTTGACCAACATTAATGTCATTCATATCTATGCTACCTCTCCCAACACTGTGAAGCCGCTTAAACAAATAACAAAAGCAATGCATATCTCTGAAGCCATTCATAGACTTCACATGTCCAATTTCATCGTAAACCGAGTGCTGTCACAGTCACAACCCCAACAATATGGCTAAAACAGGCTTAAGGGCTAACTGTTGGTCTACTTGGTCTTGCACAGCAGAACAGGTTGCTAGAGCTAGCCGGCACACTTGGCATTGCGCAACGGAAGACACAAACGATGCAAAGGGGAGACTCTTCTGGTCTTTCGTTTTTGACCGTGCTTTCGAAAACGAAGACCTTTCACGTGACAAAATACAACAAGTTGTGTAATTGTGAATTCGGACTCGTGCAGATGTAGAAACCCCGTGCAAAAATGCATGTTCCATTCTGAATAAGCTTGAGGATCGTCTGCTGCCTGTAGATAAATGCAAATGCCATTCTCGGTAAAACAAACAGCAACTCCATGAGTCTGCTTTTACAACAAGTGGAGGCGCGTACCGTGCTTATGCATTAATCACGCAAATCGTTTTACCATGTAACAGGCACTGCACTGTCCCACTGGATATGAAGGCACCGCGGATGTGCATAAACCACAGAATGCAAAAGTGCGCGTGTCTTTCGTCGACATTGCATTGCAATGCATTGTAAACGTCGCAGTGTTGCGACTTTGTAAACACAACAGCAGAACTTTTAAACAATGCTAAAAAAGAAGGATTAATATACATTACATATATGTCAGCTATCTGTAGTGCACGTGAGAATGCCAGAGATTCTGGGCGCTGCGAGTTGGAATAACACAAAAGCAGTCGAAAATTAAGTGCCGCTGACGAACAGCACCTACACGAGCATGGGCAAACTCGTATTGCTGCACAGAAAATTACGCGCCACGGTACCCAAAAAGTCCGCCTGCACGTGTGAACGTTGCGGCGGGCCCTTCCCGCTGCTCAGCAAAACATGCATTCTTACCAATTCGGAGCGTTTTTTTTTTTCACAAGCAAGCAATAAAACGGTGCAGCATCGTTGTAGAAACGGCGTGTGGAAACGAAAGTGGCAATCCGTATGCGTCGTCTTGTCAATATGTACGCGCCAAAAGTTGAACACTATCACGAATACCCCTCAATGTTTAAAAGTAGGAGCAAATGCTTTCCTCCTCCTCCGTTCCACTCCTCCACTTGGAGCGGTGTCGACAGTGGCGCCGTCTATGTCGACCCTGCTGTAGCAGACGACGGCTAACGCGCTACCAGAGGAAATCAGCGGAAAACTCCGTTCGAACCCTACGGAACGGTTTTTGAGGTAAGATTTTGCTTCGGCAGTCAGTAACTTTCCTTAATAATGCCGTGTTGTAATTGCGCAAAAGAATAGAGAAGAGGACCATTATTTAAGGCGTAAAGGGTCCGCACGTTGAGAGTTTGTGTTGCTGAAGCATGACGCATGCACGCGATATGCTCAAACACGCGCGTAATTACCAGTTTAAAGTTTTGACTGTGTGAAATTATATGAATTTGATTTTGTAGGTTCATTTACGTACATGCAAAATACTTTTGTTCTGCCGACGCGTGAGAGATTCCAGCTGTTTGGAGGCAGCAATGTCTAGCAACTGGGCCGTTTCTGCTCTGCGCCTCTTGTAGATGTGTGTAGCTGATGCACGAGTTCTGGCGGCCATGAGCAACGTTTTTACATGTAAACGGTATTGATAATGTCAACAACGTACGGATAGTTTTAGCAGCACGTGAAGTCGTTTTTCTTATTTTATTTATTACAGTGCAAGAGGTTGGAATTAGATAGCAAGAACGAACTTGATGGGAAAACAGAACAGAGGTCCTGAAAATATCACCCCTCCCCATTAGCACCATGCACACTTTTGTTGAAGTGCTAATTTTATAGTGCGCGCGTCTGCATTCTTTTGCGTTGCAAGTCTTCGCAGAGAAGCAACGTTCCTATAACTGAAACACTGTAGACAGAGAAAAAAATAATTCGTACGTCTTAAGTGCCAAAACCCTGATCTGATTATACTCCGTTTCATACATCAGGTGCAACGCTGTGGAGGCTAGAGATATTTTTTGCAGTGGCTGCGTTCTCACTTGGAAATAGTTCGGTGTTTCTTGACCCGATTCTTGTGAAAATTTTCTTCATATAAGCTCAGTTCTGAATGAAAAAAAAAAGAATTTACCCATAGAAACAATCCATGTACTTATACGGCTGCTAACGCGTTGTTTTAAATCAATTTGCTTTTCATTATTTTTTTTAATTGCAGCCCGTCGCGGCAGCCTAACGTGCATGCTCGCGCGCAGCATGCAGCATGCAGGCAGCATTTTTTCAGGACGATGCGGCGGCGCTGCTGTCGGCTCCGAGATACTCCGAGATGTCTCCCGTACGCTGGCTAAGGTCCGCTGCGGTTATTTGGTTCCGCTGCAGTGAAGTGCTTTCTCGCTCCGCGGCTTCTTGGGGCGCAATACGCGCATCGGAAAATCATTTTAAAGGCTAGGCGACTTTATCACTGCAGCTGGCCTAACGTTCTCTGTACTAAATTTTGGTCATTTTATCGCCGCGCTTTAGCTTCGCGCTCAGTACAACACTTGTGAAACTCATAATTGCACCAAACAGAAAGCTTCCGCAGTAGGCGGTTGTTTGCAGTTTGCCAGTGCCGCTTTAACATTTTAAGGGACTAGTATGGGGTGCCGTATGCAGTTCTGTCTGGTGTGACTTTATTAGTGTCTTGAGCTACAGGCGCATTGTCCTAATCGTCTACTGGTTGGTGCGCGCCTCATTGAAGTGCGCGCCTCAGTTGAAACGGGCCGCTCGAGGGAACCATGATTATTTCAAGTTTATTTAATTTTGCGATGAAAGGCAGAACTGTAGGCACCAATGGTCAAAACTCAGCATAATGAGAGCGTTAAGGAAAATTTCGTTTCCAATATTAGAAACCTGCAAAGAACTAAGTTCGCGTATGTTACGTTTCGCCTACGACGCGCGGTAAAGCCAGCGCGGATGCAACGTACGCCGGAGCTTCGTTCCAAGCGGCGGACATTTTGGCCCGTTCGGAGCGGCCGCGAGCGCGCCCCGCCGAGCGCGTCCCGGCATGTTCAGTGCCACGTGTCTTTGTGTGTGCGTGTGTGTGTGTGTGCCCACGCTTGTCAAAGCGCGGCAGCCGGGGAGAGGAGCTCCCCCAGTGTGAAGCGAGGAGGTCTGACCGGCGCCGGCCCGTCTGATGCGTCACCTCCTTGTTCCAACGTGTCTCTCAGTCCGTCCGTCGCCGCTGTCACGTGGTGTAGTCCCATGACCTTCCCTCTTGCTCTCAACTCCGAGAGTATAAGAGCAGCGGCCCCCGGACGCCAAGAGAGAGGCTCCGATTTCTTCTGTTGAGTAACGTGCTCTCCCGTCTCTCTACTTCGGTCGACCTGACCGCCCGCTCTTTGCGATGCTAGAATAAACAAGTTGTTCTGTTAGCAGTCGCCTCATGCTTTGCTGGGACCTTCGGATGCTTCCAGTGTGCCCCAGGCCGCCAGGCCAACGCTACCCTTGGGGCTTGCGGCCCAGTTGCAATAACGGGCGTCAGCACTGAGGTTCCGACAGCTGGTGGCAGCGCTGAGATTCCAACAGCCGGTGCCATCGGTGCGGTTCAAACATCTGGTTGCCAGCGGTGAGATCGCGACAACGGAGGCCAGCAGCGAAGAAATGCGGTTGACTGTATGCTGAGCAGCACAACGACCATCCGGGAGCAGTGCAACGAGCCCTGTGTGATGACTGGTTGCCTGCAGCGGAACGACTGCGCTGAAATCTTGGCTGCGAGGTTTGGTGAGTGCGGGACTTTCTTCTTCTGAGTTTTGCCAGGCTTTTGTTAGTGTCAGAAACAGAGCTGGTAATTGTGGTTGTCGTTGCTGCCGGGTTAGTTGCGGCAAGACAATAGTAGGCAGTAGAGAAAGCAGCATTCAGAGCAGCCATGGATTTGAAGTCGTTGCGCAAACCGAAATTGTTGGAGCTTGCAAGAGAGTTGGGTCTGGATGTCTCAGACAAACTCAGAAAACCAGAACTGCTAAGGGTTATTCTTGAGTTAGGAGCTGAGGATGACGAGCTGTCGGAATGCCTTGAGACCATTGAGGAGAGGGAGACTGCAAAAAGACAGGAGCTTGAACGTAAAGAACAGAGAGAGAGAGATGAGCTTGAACGAAAAGAACGAAACGAGAAAGAAAAAGAAGAGCGTGACCGTCAACACGCTTTGGAAATGAAGCGTCTCGAGGTGGAGATGGAACGCGCTCGTAATGGAAATCAGGCACACGGTGCAGGAGAACGAGTATTGTTCAAAATGACTGACCTGATGCGGCCGTTTAAGCTTGGAGAGGACATTGGTTTGTTCCTGGTTAACTTTGAGCGAACGTGCGAGAAGCAGGGGTTCTCTCGGGAAACGTGGCCACAGCGCTTGCTCACTTTGTTACCCGGCGAGGCGGCCGACGTAGTCGCTCGCTTGGATAGAGAGGAGGCAGAGGATTTCGACAAAGTGAAATCGAGTCTGCTAAAAAAGTACAGGCTGTCCGCGGAGGCGTTCCGTCGGAAGTTTCGAGAAAATGAGAAAGGCAAAAGTGAGTCGTATACAGAGTTTGCCTACAGGCTTATGTCAAACATGCAGGAGTGGCTCAAAGAAGAGAAAGCGTTTGGTGACCACGAGAAAGTTCTGCAGTGTTTCGGGCTGGAACAGTTTTATAGTCGGTTACCTGAGAACGTGCGGTACTGGGTCTTGGATAGGCCAGACGTTAGTACGGTGGCTAGAGCCGCTGAGCTAGCCGAAGAGTTTGTGACGCGTCGGGCTCGCGGAGCTAAGGACGGTCAAAAGGGCGAATTTGGCTCTAAGTTCGAGAGGCCGAAGTTCACGCCCATGAGAGCAAAGGGGGACACACGTACTGCGGATGCGAGTGAAAGCAGTCCGACCGAACGTAAGGAGACGGCGGCAGCCGAAGCCGAACGCAGAAAGCGGTTCGAGACGAGGCAAGCGCGCGTGTGTTATACGTGCCAGAAGCCGGGTCACTTTTCGGCGCAATGTCCGGAAACAAAAGCAAAAGTCGTGTTTTTGTCGTTATGCAGCACTGACGAGAACATGAAGCTTCTCGAGCCTTACATGCGAGACCTCCTCGTGAACGGGAAAGAGTGCCGAGTGCTTCGCGATTCCGCAGCTACGATGGATGTGGTTCACCCCTCTTACGTAGAACCCGATATATGTTCACGGGCGAGTGCGCATGGATCAAGCAAGCCGTGGAAGCTCATAGCGTGTGTCTGCCCGTAGCAAGAGTGCTTATAGAAGGACCTTTCGGAGCACTTGAGACGGAGGCGGCAGTGTCATCTATGCTGCCCCCCCAGTACCCGTACCTATTTTCGAACAGGTCCGATCACCTCCTGCGCGAGAAGGGGCTTTTGTTTGGTGAGGCTAGCGTTCAGGCCTTAACCAGATCGAAGGTTCGGGAGCTCGCTGCAAAGGCGGTAGTTGCGGGGCCGACGTTGTCGAACGATGAGAAAGGGTCAGAGGCGCAGCAAGGTGATATTCAGAGCACGCCCGAACTGAATAAAATTGAGCCTGTAGCGTTAAAGGCACCAGATACTGGAGAGGAAATGCCCGATGCGGGAAAGTTAGAAGAGCTATCTGCAGATTTGCTCGTCGCGCCTACGTCAGACGGACTTAATAGGTTGCTAAAAGTCAGCCGGTCGGCTTTGATAGACGAGCAAAAGAGGGATGGCAGCCTAGAAAACATACGCTGCATTGTCAAGGAAGGTGTCGCCCAGAAAAATGCTCGCTTTGTGGAAAGAGGTGGGGTCCTGTACCGGAAGTATATAGACCGCAGGGGAGTGGAGTTCAATCAGCTGATCGTGCCTCAGTGCTATCGTCAGGATCTGTTGCGCTTGTCGCATGGGGGTTCGTGGTCCGGACACCTAGGAGTTAAGAAAACTAAGGACCGTCTCTTGCAAGAGTACTATTGGCCAGGGTGTTTTCGGGACGCAGACCACTTTGTGAAGACATGCGACACCTGTCAGCGGGTGGGAAAACCAGGGGACAAATCGAGGGCGCCGTTGAAGTTGGTACCTATCATTACGGAGCCTTTTAGACGGCTCGTTATTGATACAGTGGGACCTCTGCCGGTAACAGCCACGGGGTACAGACACATTTTGACTGTGATCTGCCCAGCGACAAAGTTCCCTGAAGCAGTGCCGCTTAAAGAACTCAGCTCAGTTGAGATAGTCAATGCACTACTGTCCATATTTGTGCGAGTTGGTTTTCCTGCGGAAATCCAATCAGATCAGGGCACCGTGTTAACTAGCGCTTTGACGACAGCTTTTCTCGAAAGGTGTGGGGTAAAGCTGTTACATAGCTCAGTGTACCACCCACAGTTGAATTCCGTTGAGAAGCTCCACTCCGTCGTGAAGCGCGTGTGGAGAGCATTGTGGTTTGAACAGCAAACTGACTGGGAGCTGTTTCTGCCTGGGGTGACGTTTGCATGGAGGACCGCGCCGCATGCGGCTACGGGGTTTTCGCCAGCTGAGCTAGTGTACGGTCGCTCGCTGCGATCTCCGCTTCGCATGCTTCGAAACGGATCACTGCCCTCTCCAAAGGCTGCAGACTATCTGTTTCACAAATGGCCGCCTCCTGCACTGGAGCCTCGCTTTGCAACAACATTTTTTTTTAGGTGCGTTACAAAAAGGGGAGTCTCAACGGTAACGCCGATGGCTTAAGTCGAAGCCCCTAACGTGGGAATCAGCCTCAAAATTGTTTGTTATTGATGTTTTTCTTCCTGAGGCAGGATTTTTAACATATTGCTTTTGTGTAGTGTTTCAAAGTGATAATGTGCTTTCTAGTGCAATTTTCCAATTTGTGGACGCGTTCTGAGTGCTGCTAGACTACTGTAAGGAACTAGGCAGTAGTATTAAAGGGGAAAGAGCCTGGCATGGCTTAGTGAGGGTTGTGCCGTGCTTGCTGACTGAGCGGCTGAGTTTCGGCGTAGTTCTAACGCTTGCTGGGAACGAGAGAAAAATGAGAACTCTCCCGAAGTCACTTTGCAGTGTCCTCTGTGAACCTGAACGTGAGAACGAGGCCTTCTCGGTGCGCTGCGCTCAAGAAACGCCGAGGGACGACCGACTTCGGTTATGAGCATCATCGAGCGACATCCCTCCGGACAGCGGATGCAGTCCCCTGACCATCGGGATCTCCCTCCCCCGGCGGGGCGGTCTGTTACGTTTCGCCTACGACGCGCGGTAAAGCCAGCGCGGATGCAACGTACGCCGGAGCTTCGTTCCAAGCGGCGGACATTTTGGCCCGTTCGGAGCGGCCGCGAGCGCGCCCCGCCGAGCGCGTCCCGGCATGTTCAGTGCCACGTGTCTTTGTGTGTGCGTGTGTGTGTGTGTGCCCACGCTTGTCAAAGCGCGGCAGCCGGGGAGAGGAGCTCCCCCAGTGTGAAGCGAGGAGGTCTGACCGGCGCCGGCCCGTCTGATGCGTCACCTCCTTGTTCCAACGTGTCTCTCAGTCCGTCCGTCGCCGCTGTCACGTGGTGTAGTCCCATGACCTTCCCTCTTGCTCTCAACTCCGAGAGTATAAGAGCAGCGGCCCCCGGACGCCAAGAGAGAGGCTCCGATTTCTTCTGTTGAGTAACGTGCTCTCCCGTCTCTCTACTTCGGTCGACCTGACCGCCCGCTCTTTGCGATGCTAGAATAAACAAGTTGTTCTGTTAGCAGTCGCCTCATGCTTTGCTGGGACCTTCGGATGCTTCCAGTGTGCCCCAGGCCGCCAGGCCAACGCTACCCTTGGGGCTTGCGGCCCAGTTGCAATAACGGGCGTCAGCACTGAGGTTCCGACAGCTGGTGGCAGCGCTGAGATTCCAACAGCCGGTGCCATCGGTGCGGTTCAAACACGTATTTAGTACCGCTCAAATAATGCCAAAATGCCTTTAAAATATTTACTGTGAATAAAATAATACACATGACTCTATATACATGGTTGTTAGCTCTCAAACAAACAATATGACACAAAATGGAGCGCAAATTCAATATATAATGGAGGTATATACCCAGAAACGGTGAACAAGGTGCAGTGCAAACAATAATTTGTCGGGTGGGAAATTCTGTTCAGATATGCAGATATTTCTGGGCATACAATGTGATGTGAACAATTCCTGTTTTACATATACAAACGCTTTATGTTGGTCTTGCTGATATAAACTTTGCAGTTATGCAGTTATGTTGTTCGCCTCAACTTGAGGTACTTAAAGGGCCCCTGAAACGGTTCGGACAAATTTTGTAGACGCGTAGGGTACAGCTTAAGTAGAACATTCGCACCACAATTTAAGTGAAGCGTTACGTATTAATGGAGCTACAAGCGATTAGAAGTTACCCTCCTCCCCAGCCATGCTTTTCCTCCTCAACTCGTTCGCCGAGCGAGCGGGGCTAAGCTCCGCCTTCACTGGCCCTGCGTCACGATGCGACGTCACATCGTCCACTTCCGGTTTTGGAGCCCGTCCCCGCCCGCGCGAAACCTCTCCGCTTGGCTGTCGACCCCAAGCGAGACCTATCGAAGCAGCGTGCGTTGCGAGCACTCTGTCGTAGCGCCGAACGTGTCTGGTCATTTCGGCAAATGACGAGGCATAAACTCAAGCTGATGAAGGAACTTTGGCGTAGACGTACATGAGCGGCCTGATATCTGCACGGTCCAGACACTTGTTGGCGCAGCACTTAACCAGCCAAACAAAGCGCTAATATTGCTCTAACCAAGTGTAAAACATTTAAACATTTATAAAAACAACGTGTTGATGATTACACTCCTGCGAAAAATACGCACCAGCAGCAAAGAAGAATACGCTTCGTTGCTGCTACTGTGTATGGTTGAGCTCTATGCCACCAGGTGGCTGCACCGTGCAGACCATTCACATTTGCCCTTCTGCTCATCTCGGCTCATCCCGGCCGTTACGGCACAATCAAGCGGCCAGACCCTGTCCCCTTGCGCTTACGTTTGCCCTCGCGAAACGCTAGTGCGTTAGTAATCTTCCGGTGTAAAGTGACGGCCACAAACGCGCAAATCCTGGCGCGGATCGGATAGCGGCAGTCCGATGCGCCGCAGCCAGTTCGCTCGTACGCTGCCTTGCAGAGGGACACGATGTTGACATATTGCCAGTCGCTACGTTTGCAGTCCACAGGCAACAAAGTCGAATCATAGTGCTCGCGAAAAGACTGAGACCAACTCTGACCGCGGAGCTCTTGTAAAAATGGAGTACGTTGTAACACAAGCAGACGACACTTGCTGTGTGCCGGAAGTGCTTAAGTGCACTGAAAAATTGTTCTTGTGCATTCTCTTTATGCTACTTTCTTTTTATAAAAAGAAATTGACTAACATTCCAACTATTACGAAGATCATTTGTTTACCATAAAGTTGGAAAAATTATCGATCACGCGCCCTGGTCAGCCAATCGGATAGCTCGCCCCACTGACGTCATATGGGTAATTTCGGTCATATTTGGGTAGGGGCGGCTTAAAATTCCGCCGAGCGGTGCGCTGCGATCTGCAGCGATTTAATTAAGCAAAAATACAAAAAATAGCTTGACACACTAAATACAAAAGCAAGCAACATGCATTTGGTCGCGTCGTCTTAGAGTGCATCGGCATATTTTTAAACTCTGGCTAGATTTAGCTAGATACCTAGATACGTATATTTATTGGAGATTTATACGTATATTTAAATATCTTGTTGCGAGGTATTGTGGATAAATGCAGTGAATTTTGTTTTCAGTGACTTTTTTTGCCCTTTATAAAGCTTTATCTTCACATTTATGTATTATTCCATTGTATCTTCGTATTTCTAATGTATGTACATTTTGTAGGACTCCCGCTTTTTATATTTGATCTCTGTTGCCACTATAATTTCCGTGCAATTACAATACACGACTGGTGACAGCTGCTCCTGCGCAATACATTGAAACGATAGACGTCATTTTTCCTGGCCGTTGCATATGTACAAAAATGTAAACAAGGTTCTTGAATGACAAAGTTTCATTAAAATATTTGTCATCAATTCGTTCACTTCACGGCCTTCACATTTATCATACCACCGGCATGCACTGCTTTGCTGATTTCTAACTGATATAGTTCTAAAGTCCGTGTGATATTTTCTTTGCTTATTAAATAGATAAATAACGTGGGAGCATTGATATCAGTTAATGGCACAATTTTTGCGACATACGAACATATTCTTTAAGGAAAAAAAATGCACATTTTACTTGTCTTGACAGTGCGTAGCGTCCAAGAATTCGTTTGCGGCACTGCAGGAAAGCCAACTTACACTTATGCGTAGAACACTGGTGTTTACTGGAAGGCCGGTCAGTGCCTAACGGCACGAAGCGACGAGCTCAGCAAGAGTAGCGCATGCGCACAAAGGAAGCGCAAGTTGCGTCTGCCATAGTCGGGAAGCAAAGGGAAGCTGAAAGCTTTTCCAGAAAAAAATGAGTGAAGAGCAGCACGTCCTGGTTTTCAACCCTCTGAATTCGAATATCGCATCGAAATTGAGCGAAAAAAAGCGCAAACATATTTTATTTCGACGAAAAGTGCAGCAGCAGACACGCCCCGCTCGCGCGCCTCGTTTCCGTGATTGGTCGGGCGCCTCGTCACGTCAACAATGGTGTTCGTACGGACCGACTGCTGCCGCTACACACGAAAAAAAAAGCGAAAAAAAGAATGCGGGGCCCATGAAATATGAGTCATACGATCCTCAAGGTACGGTGTGACAAAACGTAGGGCAGGAATTTCGCTTGCGGAGGCTTGACGGAGCAAGTGAAGAGAGTGTCTCGCTATGCAGTGGAGCTCGCCTCTTGAAATCAAGGGTTCGCAGCTCTGAAATATTTCTAGCTCGGCCATTAATGAACAGATTTGAAAAATTTTTGTGGCAGAACGTTCCCTAAAAGACACGTAACAACTTTCAGCGTATAATTAAAAATTTCTATGAGGATTGGTGAGGGGCCTTTTAACAAAATAGACGAATATTTCATAAGAGATTGAAAGGCACAACCTTGCATTTGGCTCAACTTGCTAACATTTGTAGACAACTACTATTGCTATGTCAGAGGCACCTGCTACCTTACTCAACACCAAATATACAAAAAATATTTTTTTTGTAGAGCCATCTTGCTTTTTGCAATGACTTGCATGAAAATACACCTGGGCCGGTATACTGCAGCAATTCCTTTCACCCGATTCTATACCTTTATTATCCAATGTTCATGAGCGACTGATTCTGTTAATAACATGACGTTGGTACCAGATCACAGCATGGGCCACTTACAAAGCTAAGGAACAAAGAATTGGAATAGAATCATTACATTAAGCTGGCCCTCAACAACCAACATAAGCAAGGACTATCAATAAACAGCAATGTGAGCTACACTTCGATTACTCTGGTCATCATAGCATCAAATGGTAAACAATACGGGAGCAAGTAGTTCTACAGACGTTACACTTGCCGTGCGCTTGGGCCACAGCAAGTACCCGACTATCTATGGTAACATTTTCTAATTCCCTCATATTTCCAGATTCCTTGCGACTGCTTTTATAAAAATTCCTGGGCTGCCTTTGACACTGGAGCTTCAAGGTTATGGCTTGCCCAAGTTACCATGCTAACCAAAAAAAAAAAAAAAAATCACCCAGTATAGCTATTACTGGTAAGCTGCAAATAAAATTGGATGTACTACTGCATCACTATCACATTTGACTGAGTCTTGTTTTACACTATTCCAACCACCCAGCCAAGCGCACATTCACAAAACTAGCAAAAGACACCACTATTTGCAGAATGTGAAGGTTCACTATAACCAATTACCACGATTCAAAACAACCAGAGTAAAAAGTGCCGTCTTTCTCCCAATTTCCCAGAACTGTCAAATTTACTTTAAAGTTCCAGGTTTTCTCTGATAACCTGCAAGTGGAAAAAAAAAAAGAGATACACGGGTCTCCAGTGTTCACAGAATGACTTCACACAAACAGCAGTTGCTCCATTCAGACAGCAGGAACTTTATTATTATTTTTCTTTTCACTGGTTGCTTGTACCTAAACCTGCTTGTGTTCTGAATGCCTACTTACAAAAACCTGCTAGGAACCTTGGGCACACGCACGCACACATGCACACACACACGCACACACACACACACATAAAAAATCGGGGGTGGGGCAAAGGAAAGAGGGGGGGACTCCCCTGCTGCCTCCACTGTGGTGCACGTCCGAAGCCGTGCAAGATTCTGGCAGCACGAGAAGCACAGTTGTTGCTTGTTGCCCGGCCTGCCAACTGGTCGGCCAATAAATAGGAAAAAAAGGCGGTATGTACACGGTTTCGCGAGGAGTCATTGCACATGTTGCCACCATGTGCACACTGCTTGTTGCACATAGGCCAGGTCACTTTGGCACCAGCTTCTTGGTGTCCACCGGGGAAGACAAGTCCAGCGGGCCATCGACTGCACAGAACACGGATGGGCAAGATTGGTCATTTGTTGCAAAGCATGGCACCGCAAGCTACTTTTTTATAGCAAATGCACTGTCGGGCGCTGGATACGCTACGTGGACTGCGCAAGCCAAGTAGTTCACTGGATTCCCCTTCTTTCGTGGCAGCTGCTACGTAGGCCAGACGGGAAGGTGCTTAAACAACTGTCTGCACGAGCACAACGTGCGCAATGGTAAAGAAATATTTTTAGCCATTTACTGTCACACCTGTGGTTGCCTGTGGTTGTTGTTTGAACAAACCAATGTACTGTAACACAGTTGGGAAAATTACTTTCATCCACAACAAAGCCGAAGTGCATAATGCGGCTTTAAAAATATTAAATATTAAGATATTAAATATAAAAAAATATTGATTTTTCATCAACACAATTGTGGCACCATCTGTCACCACTCTTGTGAAACATGCCTTGCACCATAGCGGTTACAGATGGGGCCACCACTCTGTTGCAGTACTATATCTTTTTTAAAGGTGTTAACATAAGGAGTATCAAAGTGGGAAAAAGCATATGTATGAAGCATAGGAAGCCAGTCTCATGGTAAAGGTAGAGAAGGGATGGGAGAGCTAAGAGTATGTATGAATTATATATATAAATTCAGTCCAAGATATGTCGAACTCGAAGTGGATTGTGAAATACGTAGTTCGATATATTGACCATTCGAAATATAAAATATGTCTATCTGACTGAAGTTTATCTGAGATCTCCACACGTCTCGGACAGTTTCCAGAGATCATGAAAAGCAGCAACTTACCAAGTGGCTTCTCTAAGGCAGTGTCGAACACACAAAAGATGACTGATTGCTCATGAACACTGCAAGTCACTCATACTCACGCTGCTAAATGGTCTTTGATATACTAATCTAAAAAATAATTCCATTTAACTGAATTTGATAAATCTGGGACAGACTATATATATATATATATATATATATATATATATATATATATATATATATATATATATATATATATATATATATATATATATATATATATATATATATATAACCTCAGCATATTTTATGTCTACTGCCGGACGAAGGCCTCTCCCTGTGATCTCTAATTACCCCTGTCCTGCAGAAACTGATTACAACTATGGCGTGCAAATTTCCTAATTTCATCGCCCCACCTAGTCTTCTGCCATCCCCGACTGCACTTCCCTTCTCTTGGCACCCATTCTGTAACCCAAATGGTCCGCCGGTTATATAGCCCACACATTACATGACCTGCCCAGCTCCATTTCTTTTTCTCTTAAAGGGACACAAAAGGTTACGAGAAAGTCAAGTTAAAGTGATAAAGCAATGCTCTAGAACGTCTAAGGCGTCAATATAATCGCGAACAGAGCTTTAGTAACCGAGACATTGAGGTAAATGCATGACACGATTGGAGACGCCCCAGCGACATTCCGGTACTAGCCCGATGACAAAAGCACTCATCATAATTTATGTCACTAGTACTCAACTACTCATATTAAAAAGATCATTTCATTAGATCATAAGATGGAAGAAAATGCTACTTGTCTACTTCTATTCAATTCTAAAGAAAAAATAACATTTTGACATTACCCTTGAGTAGTATGGGTGATTGAAAGGTTTCGTTTTAGCTCAACTCTGCGCGCTCGACTTTGCGCCGCACGCGCTTTGGAGTTTCAGTTGTTTCTTTATTGTGTCGTGCTGCGGTGGTCCTGCTGGCTCGCGAAACTTGCATTTGGAACAAGCAGCAAGAATGCCACGTCCATGTGATGTAGTGGGATGCGCGAACAGTCCGCAGAGCTTGGCCAAGGGCAGTTGCAACGGCGAATCCAACAGTACTTATCACTGTGTGCCGGGTGAACCTCTCCGTTCGAAGTGGTTAAGTGCCGTACCTCTGCCACAGTGCGCTGGCAAAGAGCCGAAAAATCACGTAGTGTGCTCGCTGCACTTTCGTCCAGAGGATCATGAGTTCAACGCCGACTTACTGAAGTCGCATTAAGTGCCTTTCAAACCAGGCCGTCGTCGTAGTAGTGCGCAACGATGCCGGCAGCGCGAGCCCTCAACAGTAGCTCACGTTCATCAGTGCTTAAATCGCTGAACTCAGGCCCAGCATCGCGAGCTAATGTGTCGTTGTCAGGGTCATCCATTGCAACGAGCGCCGAAGTTGGCGTCATAAAATAAAGAACCAGCTTATCGTCGTGCGCTTTCCCTTCCGCTAGCCACCATAGTTCCGCTTTCGTGCTGCTGTCGGCTCTGTTTCTGGCCGCGTGTTTGTGTTTTGTGCAGAAAAGCCGTAGCGCCGTCTGCGGGAGCCGTTTTACTCACTGACGGCGCAACATCACTATGAGACCATGACGTCAATACTCCTCGATCAGAGGGCGGGTGATTTGAACTGCGCTAGAGGTATGCAGACGCTTCAAAATGCATTTTCTCTTAAAATAAGTCTCTTCTTCGCACGAAACAAGCGTTTCAAGGTTTCTGGGATGGTATTTCAACAGTCCACGTTGACTTAATATTAACCTTTAGTGTCCCTTTAATGTCGATTAGAACATCGGCAATCCCCATTTGTGCTCTGATCCACAATCTCTCTCTCGATCTCTTACCATTACACCTAAGATTCTCCATCACTCTTTGCATGGTCCTTAACTTGCTCTCAAGCTTCTTTTTCAGTTTTCAAGTTTCTGCCCCGTATGTTAGCACCAGTCAATGCACTGATTGTGCACCTTTCTTTTCAATGATGATGCTAAGCTTCCAGTCAGGATCTGACAATGTCTGTCATATGCACTCCAATCTACTTTTATTCTTCTGTAAATTTACATATATACACTATAAACTCCCTTTAAAACGAACTCGAAGAGACCACGGAAATGTGTTCATATCAGAAGAATAATTAGCAACATGACCAGGTGCATCCAAATATGTTACTTCAAAACAGCAAATGAAGTAGACGTACAAATGGAGAGAAATGACATAAAAAGCATTTATTTAGGTGAACTTAATAGGAAGCTGTTTTCAAGTGGTGCTCTTGCCTGGTTTCTTCCAGTCCTTGATGGATGTTTGGCGCTTCTGTCCAAAATGGTGAGCAGCCACAAACAATGTCATCTCATCTAACGACCTTAAATATACTTCTGTGCTTTCGTGCTCCTGGAAAAAGTTCTCTAGGGAGTTCAAGCAGGCATCTGCTGCCTCACAGGTCATTGGTGCAGGGTCCGAGCTAGCGCAAGCACAAAGGAGCACGCTGAGCATGCAGCAAAGCAGCGCAACCTCGAGGAAAGTCTAGGTCACGTTGAGCAAAGTGGGGAAGGAGAAACGAGGCGGCTTACACACAGTTGAACATGGATATATTGAACCTACAAATAATGTATTATTGCACAGAACAAACAGCTCTAAAATCCCCTTGAGAATTTAAAAATAACATTTGTATTTGATATATAGGATTACCTGTACAGGGTGTCCCACGTAACTTGAGCGAAAATTTTAAAAATGAAAGGCGTGTCGGAAGCGAATTGAACTGAACGCATACTAGTCGCAATAGCCTATAGTAAATCAGGCATTTTTTTTCCCCATAACCCACTCATTCAGTTTAATTACCCAACTTTTTAATTACTGGCTGAGGACCCCAAGTATGATATGTGAGTGTAGACCACCTTCAGAAACCGCCGATGGAGTTGTTTCCTGTACGATACGTCTCATGTAGCCATTTTTTCTTTGCTGCAAAGAAAGCCTGCAAAATATGAAAAAAAGCCACGTGACAGAGCGCTTGCGCAATGGTATAGTGCTGCTCTCAAGCGTGTGTTCGATGAGCAAGGTCTGCTGCACTGGGACTGGCAACGGGGAAGTGGCTGAGGAAAAAGCTATGTTTACGAGGTTTTTGGACGCAAGGGCACTAAATGTGCCCATAATTGACGTGATCTTGCAGCAGGAAGCGAAGGATTTTGCGTGCGTTCTAGGCCACAAGGACTTCAAAGCTAGCAACAACTGGTTGCAAGGTCTTAAGAGCCAAAATGGAGTCGTCGGGAAAATTAGCGGCAAGTCTGCTTCTGCTGACAGCGACGCTTCTGCATCGTGGGCTGCCAAGAAGCTGCCTGGCTGTTTTCAGCGGCTACAATCCGTTCAGTTTCAGTTTATTTCTTTAATAAGTGGATATATGCTTACATAAGTACACAGAAGGAGGTCCCAGAGAATGTGGCTGAAAGGGGACCTCCTGTCAGAGAATATATACATTAGAACAAATATACAGCATAAAACAGCAATATTGTCGTCACTAAGTGGTTGACAGCTACAACGTTGAGGAGGCTGCTCTGTTTTATCAGATGTTGCCAAATTGCACGCTGGTGCTTAAAGGAGAAGACTGCCACGGCGGCAAGCAAAGCAAGCTCCACGTGACAGTTTTGTTTTGTGCCAACAGTGATGGCAGTGAAAGACGAATCCCGTTAGTTATTGGGAAAAGTGCCCAGCCCAGATGCTTCAAGGGAACGAAGTGAATGATAGTTAAATAGAAGAGTTAAGTGCTGGGCTAGTTGGTGATCTTGCATAGTGAAAAGAAAGACAAACGTGGTATATGAAATTCCTCTGTCCTGCGGGAAATCCTACATTGGACAGACGGGGCGTTGTGTCAACGACCGACTTAGGGAACATGCAAAAGGTATAAAGAATAATGAAGGTGGGCGACTTGTGGATCAATGCAGGGCTTGCACCTATTGCTTTCCACGGTTCCACGATGCGAGGATTTTGGATAGAGGCAAGCATCAGACATCACGTGAAACATTGGAAGCCTTCTACATCAAGAAAGCGGGTCCGAACTGTGTTAGTGATACGTCGGTTTTTCTTTACGATGCTGAGCTGAAGTTTCTATCACGCCTACTCTGATAAAACCTTGTACTCCATGTTGCCTTGTACGCATGCGCGGTGTTGTAGAGGCTATGTATGTCGAGTGCTTTCACCCTCATTAAACAGTTGAAGTTGCGCCCGTGGTGTCGTCTTTCTTGTGTGTGTTGTTTTTTGGCGCAAAATCTTTTCACCATGATAGTTAAATATGTGGCCAATTATAAAGCGTGGATGTCACGGATGATCTTTTCTGACTGGTCGAAAGAGGTTGACAAAGACATCAAGCGACGAGGCCGCCAAATCTGCTTGCTGCTTGACACTTGCTCTGCGCCTTCAGTTGTCAAACGTCATGTTGTAAATTTTCCTCCCAACTGCACATTCCTGATACAGCCATTGGGCAAAGTGATCATCAACAGCTTCAAATGCTGCTATCACTGTCAGGTGATAAGATCCTTCTGGACATCCGTTTTGAACGGCGAAGATAAACATATATCAAGCGATCGAGATGCTTGCTGTGTCGTGGCAGGAAGTTGGAACCCAGACGGTTTTGATTTGCTTTGCCAAGATCCTAATAAAAGTCGTTCAAGCTGGAATCTGCGATGATGAAGCGCAGCATGAAAACCCACTCGATGCCACCGAAGCGTAGGATGCGCTATGTGCGAATGGTGGAGTGCCCAACGACGTCGAACTTGGCGTAGTTTTGTATGCTGACAATGGCACCGTATGTACTGAAGAAATGTCAGACACGGCGCTTGTTGAAATCATGCAAGATCTTGGTGACGAGGTAGGTGCATCAGAGGCAGATACACAGTTTGTTGTGCCTGCCACGAGAGAGGCGAGGGACACATTGGATGTCTTGCATCGTTCTGTTGGTACATAAGACGATGAAGCGGCATTGCACGATTTGGCTTCTTTGGAGTGGCGCTTGATGCCGTCAATTATGCAGAAGAAACAAGCTAAAATCATGCAGTTTTTTTTTTTCCTGAATTGAGAGGTGAGCTCAGCTGAAGTGAAATCCATCCTGGTTTCGTTTTTGCACGATACTTGCCAGTTTTAATGTGAATCCGCATGTAACGAAAACCTGTATATAATGAAATATTGTGGACTTTAATTTTGTTACATCGAGGTTTAACTGTATTACCAACTTTGGCAAGATTGTTTTCATAGTGAAGTCAACGAGCAATTTTTCGCACATGCCTGATTATTTGGAAACCTTCACAACACCACCACATATTCCATAGAGCCAATGTATAAAGACATTGGATGCTGAAGCCCTTCACCGTCCGATTTTTCTGACTTTGTGCCATTTCTACAGGTTCAAACAGCATTAATCGATGCTATTACTGCTGTCATTTCGATGATCTTGCAGTCTCGGGCCAGTGCTTTCATACACCGATCTGTTGGCAGCCGTAGCCAGCCGTAGCCAGCCATGGCCACACGGCCACCACAGCTATTTGTGTGTGGTTTTCTGTGCTGTCGTGTGCTCTTCAATGCTAAGCCTAGTTGCTTAAACGTTCGCTACCAAAGCTCCTGCTGTCTGGTGCTGCGTTTTTTTTAGTGGCAGGATTCAATGCTGTCAGAAATGGCGCCAACTCCGTTGGTTGAATACAGCATCCGCAGCAGGCGGGGAGCCTGCGTCAGCAATTGCTCTGCCTCTGCTGTCTCGCGCTATGCAGCATAATGCCACAGCTAGTGGTTTGCCCTGGAGGATAGAAGGAGAGGCACCTGACCTGTGGTGCCAGTGGCAGTCGGTGTCACCAGAGGCGAAGTGGTGCTCGTGGTAAACAGGGGAGCCAGGAAAGGCACTCCAGCAGGCCGGCCACCACGCCAGTTGGGGCGACAGCGCTCCACGCAGCCTGCAGCACACGCGGTTCATAGCAGCATTCGTGGCAAATAGTCCACAGAGCCTAAAGGCCCTTAAGAAAGCATTTCAAAGACTGAAACAACATTGTTTGGCAGAGAGTGTTGAACCGAAAATTTCTTGCTTCCAGTTCAGCGAAAACAGTTAATTTCTGGTTCAGCTTCAGCGTGAAAAAAAATAAACAAACAGCATACAATAGAACCCTGCTGATATGTTCTTCATTCATAGGTTTTCTCAGGCATTACATTGCCAAGGCCCGGTAACAGCCAAAGGCTCACAGGCACCTATGTATTAGAATCCTCATTGATGTCATGATTTCATCAAAGTTCACGCGTAATACATTGTGACTTGGGTGATTAATTACAAGAAAATATCAACTGTATCATCCTAGGCCTCCTATACCTACACACTTCCGACCACCACCAACGTGCGCTTTCGATGTGCCACGGTCCTGGCCAAAATTTCTTACTGCAGTGCAGCGCAATATAGGACTCCAGCTGCACGAAAGCGTGCCAATCTGGCCACAGAAATGAGAAAAAATAACTGCATTTCGGTTTTCATACCCTATTTACTCGTTTCTATGTGCACCCGTTTTCCGTCACCAGAAAAAGGGGGGGGGGGGAATGCCCTCGATTGTAACGTGCACCTGTTTGACGTGACCTAAAAAAAAGAAAAGTCTTTTATACTACCCCAAACCTCGTTATTTCATACAGAAATAAAACTTTCTCTCATTTGAAAAACAGGTTTACTACCAATGTACTAAAGTTGTGATCAATAAAAAAAGTCACAGTTTCGCCCGAAAGCCAAAGCATAGACTGCAATAGCAAATTAGTAGACAGCTATATGAAAAGCAAAGATAATAGCTTTATTGGCCGTACAAACTTTGAAACATTCACTTACTAGCTAAATTAACAAACATGGTGTCACACGCGCACGAGCAAACGTAAACACGCCTCACTTAATGACCGCAGAAACTTTTTATCAGAACGCTGGCGTGAGAAAGTGTGGTAGCAGGCGCGAGCAAATTTATCTTTGTCAGCCTCTCGCTTCAGCGTGAACTAAGTGACTAGAACCCAGCGCAGTGTGCCTAGATGCGCAGCCTTTCTCCATCGCAGATCACTTTCAAGATAAGGGCCGCATGGCTGTGCCTACGCAGTAGGCGCCGGAGTAGAACGCTTTTCCTTTTGAGGCTAGTCCAGCAGGCAAGTTTCGGGAACTCCAAACGCCTGTGATGCAGCCTGATTTCCACCAGTCTCTGTACACGTGATCACTTTCCTTTTGGAGGCCATGATGCTCACATTTCAGAGTCATGAGGCCACGTCGCTTCCTTTTTACATCCGTCTTTCTGCACACACCTCTTCTTTCTTTCGTGCTTCTTTCTGTGGCCCTACCAGCTAAGTGCATGGGAAATGTAATCCAGCTCTAGCGAGACAGCTGCAGTGTCCATGGCAAGGAATGTGAAGAAAATAGTAATAATAATAAACATTATGCTTTATAGGCGACTTGGACCTTCTTTTTTTGTTGGTGGTTTTCTAGGCCTCGGCGTCTCTTTTGCGAGTGCTGCTCTACATGCAATGCTGTGGTGGTGCGTAGCATGGGAATCTATGGAAAATAGCAACAGCACAGGTCAAGAACCAACAGCAACGTTTTTGTGGATAGTTCACGTGGTTACAACTGGTAAACTATGGGTTGATGGGTGAAACGGTTAATTTTGGGCCTCTCAAAATATAACAACTTTTCAGAATAATGAACAATTTGCCGCGGTCCCCTGAAGTTTGTTATATCGAGATTTCACTGTACTTCCCCCCTCCCTTGGATGCAAGATGTCCATCCATTAACAATTATCTATGGAGAAGCCTGAATTCAACATATTTTTCCTTTCCATGTCCCTTTTAATACCCAGCTGCACAACCCCAACAGGCAGGACGTACACACGAAAATAACTACATTGAAAACACGCTGCACACATACAGTGCCCTCTCTCAGTGGACACATGCTTCAAATTTGGTTAGCCCATCTGGCTACACTGCCAGCAATTCACCGACTGCTCAAATAACAGCTGCTTCTGGCCATTTTTCATAAATGACAACACAATGCGTACTATCTTCGAGATGTTTTGGGTTTTGCACACTAGATGTACATATCTGTGTACACTTTCACCAAATGTTGTTTGTAAAACAATGGAAAGATTCCTGCTCATCAGACTCCACTCTGTTGTTGTAGCCGTTGCAACCAGAGTACCAGGCTCAAAAAAAAAAAGTGTACAGGCTTCCGGGTGGGCTCATTTTTTTACGCACATACCACCAAAAACTGTAAAGCAGAACCATTTGATGCTGTGCTTAGTTTTCGAAGGCCTAGTTCACAAGCCCATGAGGCATTCCGATTGCAAAAAAAAAAAAAGCAAAAGTGCACTCTGTGTTCAGCTCGTGTGAAAACTTTTATTGGGCTCACTTTCTAGTTTTTTACCACATCTGACACAGAAGCCTTTCGGGAACAAATCAGACATTTTGTAAATGCGATGTCTGTAGGCATTCTCAGATCATGAACAGCAGGTTGCCATTATCCCTCAAGAGAAAAGTTTATAACAGCTGTGTCTTACCAGTACTCACGTACGCGGCAGAAACCTGGAGGCTTATGAAAAGGGTTCTATTTAAATTGAGGAAGACGCAACGAGCTATGGAAAGAAGAATGGTAGGTGTAATGTTAAGGGATAAGAGAAGAGCAGACTGGGTGAGGGAACAAACGCGAGTTAATGATATCTTAGTTGAAATCAAGAAAAAGAAATGGGCATGGCAGGACATGTAATGAGGAGGGAAGCGTAGCAGAGGGCGGCAGGAAGTTAGGTGGGCGGATGAGATTAAGAAGTTTGCAAGGACAACATGGCCACAATTAGTACATGACATGGGTAGATGGAGAAATATGGGAGAGGCCTTTGCCCTGCAGTGGGCGTAACCAGGCTGATGATGATGATGTCTGTAGCAGATTTCAGAGCGATCTTACAACACGGAACGCCAGGCATCGCAGAGCACCGAACGTGCGGAAGCAAAGGGGTTAATGTGAAAGAGATGAATATGAATGAGAATGAAAGAAAGCTTTGGCTTTTTTAGAATTAGCTTCTCGCTGCAAACTACTGCGACTGCCTTTTCCACAAGGTACATTACACTAACCCCATCTTTAAAGACGACTTGTTCCATCATCCATCCTACATGTCCTTCTGCACCGATCATCAATTCAAGTTGCTGTCCCTTCGAGCTGCACCAATGTCTACTTTTTAACTCTTTTACACCAAGAACTGCGAACGATTGGAACTACCTTCCCGCCACCATCGCTGCCATCTCTGACGCCACTAATTTTAAAGACGCTGTCACCTAATACCTTCACTCCTCTCTGTAATGCCTTCAGCCCTGAGAGTATGAAATATAAATAAATACGCACGAAGTGCAGAAGAAAAATAAATGGAACATGGACATTGGCGAGCATCTTGAAAGAACTAGCATGGCAATACAAATGGCTCTCTTTTTCATTTTCTTTTTTTTTTTCAACGATTATTTACATCGTGCCACTTCAGTGCAATCATGCACTGCAGTGCACTTTACTGCACTACAGTGAACGACCGATTTTTCAGACGTGCCCAATAATTTAGGCTTTTTGCCGTGACCACATATCCGAAACGGCATTAATCGAAGTTACCACTGCCGCCATTTTGTTTATCTTGCAGCGATGAAGTGGCCCTCTTGCACGCCAATTCGCATAGCCACCATGGCAACATTAGGCCTAGTTGCTTCAATATTCACTACAAGCTGCCTGCTGTCTGACACCATGCTTTTCAGAGAAAGAATTTGCTGCTGCCAGCTATGGCGCCAACTTCGCCTTCTGCATTATCACAAACAGCTTCGAAGTACACAAAATATGGAAAGGGACAAGTGTTGATAATGCCAGTTCGCAAAAGTCAGCTTCGTCGTAATACAGCAGTGTTACGCGATCAAGCATACCAAGAATAAAAAGGGGGTCACTGTCGCGGGACACGGTATGTATTCTTTAATTATACACGTATGCACCCGCTTTCTCCTGTCACAGTACGAGTACCGATGTGCCTTCACATAGCTCTAACATGCCTTCGGAGCTATTTCAGACATCTCTGTGGCAATTACAGCCCTTGGGAGCACTAAAAAGCACGCATTCATTTTTTTGGACTACCCATTTTTCGGACATTTTCGTGGCGACTAGGGAGTCCGTACGAAAAATTGGATTTTGACTGTACGCGTAGAACAGTTACTTGCGCTTGTATAATCTGAAGTATTTTTCAGTGTTGCGACATGTATCAAGGCCCAGGGCCTTATGACTTGGCTCATCAAAAGTTGGAGTCACTGTGCTTACCATCAGCGAGTGGTGAACCCTGCGGCATCAAGAGTGGTGGTGGCGAGTTGGAGGCGCTCTGGCTCCTAGCTGGTGCCGGGGGACGTAGAGTCAAATTCAGGGGTGGAGGGGGGCCTGAACACAGGGGGGACACTTCATTTACGTGCTGCACAACACTCTTCTGTGTCCACACATACAGTCAGCGAATGATGCCCAATCAAGCGAAATGTTACATTCTATGACAAGCAGGTGCAGGCTTTCGGCATAGAATTACAGAGAAATCATGAAAATAATACAGATACAGATAGCTGTCTTGCAACTAGGCTTTATTTACAAGCATGCATACACTGATGACCTGATCAAGATGACACAAAATTATCAACCAACCAAGCTAAAGAATACGTGCAGCGGCATTTGTTGAAGAACAGTAAAAACAGTATCACCTAAGACATATCCTCCTCATGAGAAGGACAGAAATGAAAGCTCTTTATCCGACAGGTGGACTGCCGCTATACTCGCGTCCGTACACATCACTGTTACTTCAATCATTTCCTGGCTTCCTTGTGGTCTGCACTTTTCCCAACACAGTTACAACGAAGTCTGTAAAATCGGCAACTTGCTTCATTATATCAAATTATTCTTGCATTAAATTCGACCTTTTATGGAAGTAAGTACAGTCACGGATCAATATTTCTTACAGGAAGAGGGCTGCAAAGCTATCCGAATAATCAGGCCATCAAGAAAAGCAAATCTGAATGAGAAAAAAAAAAAGTATTTGGTTTAATTTGAGAGTCGACAACAAAACATACGGTTTCATGCTGTGTTGACGATATCCTTACATCAGCAGTACAAAATAAGTGAAGCCAGCTACTCTTTCACGTCCAATCCGTCCCCGTGGCTGATAGTGTCACCTGCAGTGGGACGAGGCTATGATGAAAAGCACCAGCAGCGGGGAGCAAATGCTTCGGCTGTCTCTCGCTTCGACGCATCTCCAAAATTCAAGATTACACAACCTTCAGTACTGAACAAGTGGGAAAACAGCACATGGTGCCACACCATCTCAGTATGCCCACTCTTTACACACATGGCACACCTCTAAAATGGTGTGCTATGTACGGGCTGGATATATGCTCAGCCGTACACAGCCATGGCTGCTCTAGAAAAGGTGATGCATGTCAACCTACTCCTTCCTCCTTCACCCCTCCTCCCCTCGCAAGTACTTGATCTAAATACACAGTGTTTTATAAACAAGAAGTTATGAGAAGTTAAATACTTCGTTATATCAAGAACTTCATTATAGTGAAGTTCATTATATCGAGGTTTAACTGTACAACACATTTTTTGGTGCAATTCTGCGCTGAAGGCCTGCAACGTATTTACAATTTTAACTCCATCAAAATAAAACAGCACATTCCGGACAAAGTACAATAGACTCTAACAACACAAACACTGCCTCTTTGCGCTGTTTGATTTTGACAATGTTAGCCTACCAACTTGGCTAGCTTGCCAATCTGATACAGATTTCTAACACTCCAAAAACATCAAATCTATCAAAGGACACAAGCCAGGCAGCAAGAGTCGTGCAACTCCTGAGCTAATTTGAGCCAACAGGAACTATCTTGAGTGCTATGAGAGAAAGCACAATTACTGGATGTGGCAAGGTCATGACAAAATTTTTCTTGGAACAGAAAAAGGAAAAAAAAAAGGACATGTTCTCAAGAAGCTATAATAGTCAAAATATCCCACCAATGATTTGGACTTGACAGGGATGACCTAAAAGTAGGAATAATGCTTGAAAGTTGGAAGTTTAAAAAAACAGACGCACCAGAAAAGCTCTTCATTGCATTGCTGCAGGCAAGTGTGCATGCATGCAAGCCGAGTCAGTTTGTATTCCAGCCTTGTCAAACCACTGCCTTAGTCAGATGAAAGCACAATCAGTGCATGCAACCAATCTAGGTTGTGTGGCAGCATTGAACTGAGAGATTAACTCGATATATCCCTTGCCAAGGGGACGCCAAAGACTTGAAAAATTATAGAGCGATCAGCTTACTGTACGTTGCCTACAAAGTATTTACCAAGGTAATCGCAAATAGAATCAGGAACACCTTAGACTTCCGTCAACCAAAGGACCAGGCAGGATTCCGTAAAGTCTACTCAACAATAGACCACATTGACACTATCAATCAGGTGATAGAGAAATGTGCGGAATATAACCAACCCTTATATACAGCTTTCATTGATTACGAGAAAGCGTTTGATTCAGTCGAAACCTCAGCAGTCATGGAGGCATTGTGGAATTAGGGTGTAGACGAGCCTTATGTAAAAATACTGAAAGAGATCTATAGCGGCTCTACAGCCACCGTAGTCCTCCATAAAGAAAGCAACAAAATACCAATAAAGAAAGGCGTCAGGCAGGGAGATACGATCTCTCCAATGCCATTCACAGCGTGTTTACAGGAGGTATTCAGAGACCTGGATAGGGAAGAATTGGGGATAAGAGTTAATGGAGAATACCTTAGTAACTTGCGATTCGCTGATGATACTGCCTTGCTTAGTAACTCAGGAGACCAATTGCAATGCATGCTCAATGACCTGGAGAGGCAAAGCAGAAGAGTGGGCCTAAACATTAATCTGCAGAAAACTAAAGTAATGTTTAACAGTCTCAGAAGAGAACAGCAGTTTACGATAGGTAGAAAGGCACTGGAAGTGGTAAGGGAATACATCTACTTAGGCCAGGTAGTGACAACAGATCCGGATCACGAGACTGAAATAGTACAGTAATCAGAAGAATAAGAATGGGCTGGGGTGCGCTTGGCAGGCATTCTCAGATCATGAACAGCAGGATGCCATTATCCCTCAAGAGGAAAGTGTATAACAGCTGTGTCCTGCCAGTACTCACATACGGGGCAGAAATCTGGAGGCTTACGAAAAGGGTTCTACTTAAATTGTGGACGACGCAACGAGCTATGGAAAGAAGAATGATAGGTGTAACGTTAAGGCATAAGAAAAGAGCAAATCAGGTGAGGGAACAAACGCGAGTTAATGACATCTTAGTTGAAATCAAGAAAAAAAAATGGGCATGGGCAAGACATGAGGAGGGAAGATAACCGATGGTCATTAAGGGTTACGGACTGGATTCCACGGGAAATGTAGCAGGGGACGGCAGAAAGTTAGGTGGGCTAGTTGATGCAACATGCCACAAAATGGCGGCAGCCGCCTCGCATTGCCCATGATCAAGCTACGTGTGAGAGAGAGAGAAAAGCGAGAAGGGAAGTGGCGCCCGCCCTTTGCCCCCTTCTCTGCGAGCACGGAACCGCACAAGCAGCAGCGGACAGTCTGGTTGATAGAAAACGGTGCCGACAAAGTGCAGTGTTGCATTGCTTGAGACGAAGCTGCAAATTTTGCAAGGCTCAAAGTGTGAGCTCATTAAGGAGCATTGCGATTATGACGGCTGCAACCAGGGGCCATGCCAATCAATGGAAAAGATGGGCTGGCTTTGTGCACCAGGGTGAAACCTCAGCAACCAACACGGTGGCATTACCGCAGACATTACCAAGCTCTGGAAGCATGTCACTACCGATGATGAAACAGGTGATGCTTCGATGAAGGAGTTTCTGGGTTCATGCAGTGCTGCCTCGTTATGCAAAGAGATCGCCGAAGGGGCGATTATTGTCGGGACAGACTGCGACGTTGTGCCACTGGGGCGACAAGATTGAAAATGACTCGTCTTTGACACCAACCTCTATGTCCATGCGAAGTGCACTGTCGTCGATCGATTGCTCATTCATTTGATGCACGCTTAATCATTGCCGCTAGTGTTTGCGCAGCAGCTGGACACTGCAGTTTTGAACCTGAAACTCCCACAAAAGCAAGTGCGGATTTCTGACTATTTCAGTGTGCGTAGTGGTTGATACACTGTTTAGAGGCATAGATAAACATTTTGTTCTTCACAGGCTACTTAATACAATGTCTATTTTTCAGTGCAAGTGGCCCATTGGGTTTCAGAGCTGCAAAGGTATGTCCGGCAGCCTTTTTTTATGGCAGTCCAGATATAGCGATGATCGGTTATAATGATTGGATTTTTTGTTCTCTTGATATCGTTATAAGTGGACTGTACTGTAATTCTCGCCAATGGCTACGAAGCCCGGAAGGCGTTTCATAATGCTGGTTCCTGAAAGTCAGCTTCGCCTCGTTGCAGCAATGTTATGCTATGAAGCATACCTAAAGTGGGAAGCGGTAATTGTCAAGAGACACAGTATGTATTCCTTAATTATACATGCGTGCACCCACTGTCTCCTGTCCCAGTACGAGCACCGATCTACCTAATAAGTGTACTGAAAGGACTTTAGAGCTATTCCAAACGTACCTGTGGCAATTTGAGCCCTTGGGGGCAATAGAAGGCATGCATTCATTTTTGCGAACTTTGCATTCGTTTATCCGTTTTTTGCACCGTTTTTACGACCCCTTGGGAGTCTGGAAAATCGGACATTGACTGTGTGTGGTACCGTTATAGGTGGACTACACTGTATCTCTTTCTGTAACATTTCTTATAGAAAAAACACAGTGGAACCCCAATTATACAAGTTTGAGGGGACCAGGCAAAACCGTCGTATAATCGAAAAACTAAGAATACAGGCAGTGACGCTGCCTTGCACAAAAAAATGAGTACAGACTGCCCGAATAAGCCAGCTGCATGAACACGCACTGCTCCAAGGAAGATAGATTAAATTATTAGAAAACCTGGCAACCATGCATTTAAGTGGAGGAAGTGCCGTTGGGGTCCCGTTGGAGTCTCGAGGGTCCCGTTGCAGTTCCGAGGGTCCCGTTGCAGTCCGGAGGGTCCCGTTGCAGTCCGGAGGGTCCCGTTGCAGTCCGGAGGGTCCCGTTGCAGTCTTTGACTTTGGGACCCTCGTCTATATTGTATCTTACCAATGCATTGTATTTAAAGAATAATAAACTGACATTGAAAAGTGAGAGCGAATCTTTATTCTCATTTTTAAAAAAAATCTGTGATAATAGACAGTTTTAGTTTAGCGTACCAAGCCAATTCGTCGTAAAATGCCGGTCGTTGCATGACTGGGGGATGTAAAATCAAGGTTCCACTGTAACCAACGTTCCAACAATTATGAACAACATTGTTCACACTTGTTCTTGTTGCCTTTTTGGTGTCCTGCGTCCACTCTTGCGCTAGTCACTTCAGTATCTTCACCATAAAGTCGAAAAAAATGATGGAAGACAAAACGTGGGTAGCCGATTGGATTGGCTACCCACGTTTGGCCAGCCGACTGGTGACGGGTCGGCTGAAAACTTAGGGGAGCTATGCTGTTGCAATCGGTAGTGACGCATATTTAGAGACATACCTTATAATAAATTAAACACATACCGTGGAATGTGTAAATGTGTCACTTAAAGGGACACTAAAGGCAAATATAAAGTCGATGTGGAATGTTTAAATACCTTTCCAGAATCCTCGCAACGCTTATTTCGTGCCAAGAAAATACTTAATTTATGAGAAAATTGTGTCTGAAGGGTCCGAATACCCTTTTCAAAGTTCAAATCTCCCGCCACACAACCGGGGGGTGGTGACGCTGCATACGCCATCAGCGGCCCTTGCTGCCGTTGGTGAGTAAAACGGCGCCCGACAGATGGTGGCACCAAGCCAAGACAGAGCAGCGGATTCGCCACTGCAAGTGCTTTTTGGTCAAGTAGCGTAGACCATTTGGGCATCCCGTGACATCACATGGAAGTTGAATTCTATGCTACTTGCAGTTTATGCGAGTACTGAAATGCGAAAGCGTGGGCAGCGCAGAGTCAAGTGAACACGAAGCCTTTCGACCAACCGCGTAGTTGTCAATGGTAGTTTCAATGAGTTCTTTTTTCTAAACATGAAATGGAACTGGACACGCAAAATTTCAGTTCACCTTATAATACAAAACGAGGATGTTTTTTGCAACGAGTAGTTGAGTTCTAGTGGCAGAATTTAACTGAGGTGTGCTTTCGTCATCGGGCAGGTACTTGAATGTCCCGGGGAAGTCTCTAACCATGTCCAGCATTCACCTCGATTTCTCGATTATTAGGGCTCTGTCCACGATGATATTGACAGCTTAGAGATCCTCGAACACTAATCTATCACTTTAGCTTGACCTAGTATTTGCCTTCAGTGTCCCTTTAATGAGCAGAAGGACCTAGCTTAATGATTCAATACATTCGCACAAAATCGTCAAAGTCATTTCAAGATCTTTCTAACAGAATTCTACTTTATTGGATTAAGCCATAACAGAAGCATTGTTACTCAGCTGCTAAGCATAGTGCCGAGCAGGCAAAGTATTGAAGCAAATGGTCACTGTCTGCCCATCATGATGATTGAATTTACGTCATGCAGGCAAAGCTTGAAAAGCCAAGTTTGAGCCTTCAAATAATCCAAGACTATGAAGCCTAAAGAGGAAACAGTTACCACTGTTGGTGGTACAACCAAGGCTCTGCTTGGGTTGCGCTCCTTAATTTGTTCCGACTTCTCAGAATGGTTGAAGGTGAAAATCTGCCATTCTTATTCTTCAGCTCACCGAGAGGGGGCGCCTGAGGTGGGCACTTGGGCGAGGGCACAGTCCTGGTGGCTGACGGGGGCCGCTGCTGGTTGCTGTCATCGTCGCCTCCATCCTCATCTTCTGTGCTGTTGTTCGTGTTGTTGCAGCCCCCCGAAGTGCTGTCATCAGGCGTTGCCATCCGAGCTGTTGCCAGGCTTCCTGAAGGCGTCAAGGGCGCTGTCTCTGGCCATGACGTGCACCGGGAACTGCCCCTGTACGAGCAGAGAAACAGTTTTCACCCAAGGCACACACACAAGGCAAACCCTCATGATTAAAACGTTGATTAGAGAGAGAGAGAGAGAGAGAGAGAGAGTGGAAGCCAGGAGCTATGGCTTTCACCACACCGCTATCTGAGATGAGCACAGGAAAATAACTACTAGCAGAAGATTCAGAAATGATGCTCAATTGCAAGGAAACTTATTGCTGAAGGAAAAAAAAGTTGCAGTTTCGGCTGAAAGGCGAAGCATCGATTGCAATAGCAAATTATTAGACAGCTATACGAGGGATGGTAGTTTTATCAGCCATATAAACTTGTAAATATTTGCTTACTAATTAAGTTAGCAAGCATGGTGCCACGCCCACACAGGCAAACGTAAACACAGCTCACTCGATCAGCGTGCACACTCGCTGTCAGAACACTGGCGTGAGGAAGAGTGGCAGCAGCAGGTGAATTGACCTTCGTGCTGCCTCTTGCTTGACGCAAACTAAGCAGTGAGAACACAGTGTACACAAAGCTATGGGCCCTCGGTGCACCTAGACTCTGTACTCATCGCAGATCGCTTTGAAATAAGGCCTGCATGGCTGCACTCAGCCGCACCATAAGCAGCCACCGATGGAGTAGAACCGATCACCAATATGTTTGGACTACCATAAAAAAAAAAAGCTGCTGAACATACCTTCGTAGCTCCTAACCCAAATTTGCCTCTTTCGCTAGATAATAGAGGTTGTAGAAAGCAGGCAGTAAAAAAGTATGCACTTGCTTTCGTGGCAGCTTCGGTTTTACAACCACGGTGCGTATTGCATCCAGCTGCAGCGTGAGCACTGGCGGCAATACTTTAGCATGTGGGAAATCAATGAGCGACTTGATTGACCGCGGCACACTTTGCGTGATAGTCGGGGTCAAAGACTGGCCACTGTCAATCTTGCTGTCACTGCCACTGCCTCACTGGAGATCTCTTTGCAGAACGAGGCAGCACTACCTGCCCCCAGGAATTCCATCAAAGCACCATCTGTTTCATCGTCAGTAGCGACGCGCTCCCAGAGCTCAGTAATGTCAGCGGCTTCCACTGACATTAGTTTCACTATCATGGAAGGTTTCGCCCTGGTGCACAAAGCCTTCCTTTATGCAACAGTTGCTTATTGTGGAAAAGGGTCCCAACCCTTTTTCTGTTGATCGTTATTGACAATGGTTCCAGCTATAATGATCGTGGCAAGCCTGGTTTTTCAGAATTGTTGATATCGTCGACTGCATGAGCTGATACTTGCTTGGGTTTTGCAAGATTTGTGGCTCTGTCTCAAGCGACACAGCTCTGAGCTTTGTTGGCATCATCTTCTACGAACTGGGATGTCTGCTGCTTTGGGGATACTTCCATGGAGCATTTCCACGCTTGCCGACAAAGAGAGAGAGACAAAGATTGCAGAAAGGGTGGGCTAGGCAGTTTGGCCAGTGCTGCGAATGTGCTGGCGGGTTGTGTGCGCTCTCTCCAAGCCCCACTGCGAGCAATGCCTGGCAATGCATTTCACCGAGCACATTTCGCTGTAACGCCTGCGATCATCATTTGGTCAGTGCAAATAGCATAGTAGGAGGGTCAACATTTTCAGTCAATTGCTTTCGAAGCTACCACTTCAAGCGGATGCAGATTGTCTAAGCCAGCGAGCAGCTTTTTATCTCTTCGCACTTAGCCACTAGGCCATGGAGCTAGCTTTATGTTGATAAAAGCTGTATTATTAATTAATTTTTTTATTACTAGGCCTTACAGTAACCAACCTTGAAAAAAAAAAAACAAGGAGAAAAAGAAAATGCTTATTGCTCAAGTGAGCAAACATATCTCCAAAAATTATGGACCAAAATTGCAGGCCTCAACATAGAGGGAACAGCAGTGCGTGGTCTAACATCCCCAAAAATATGACTAAACTGCATAACTAATGGAACAGAACACATGAATAAAATGTTTAATTATATGAATTAACTGCTACAGTTCAGTGATCATTGGCATCACCTCATTTTACGCAGCTTTCGTCTCTTGCAATGTGAAGCTTACTTTTTGTTGCCTTCGTAAAAAAGTCCAGCTTTGTCAAGGCAAAAAATCATATTCCTTGTGGCTGCATGGCCGTTTTTTTTTCTTTTCTTTGATTGTTCTCTGTTGCACTACAGAATGTATGCAAAAAACTGCATGCAGGAAACTGTGTACACTGCAGTCAACTTCTTTGATTTAATGCCCTCAGAGGAAGCTAGTTTCTGCAGAAAAAATAGTAAAAGTGTTCTTCAGCTTCGTTTTAAAACTTAAAGGACCTTTGAAGGGTAGAGTAAGCGTCAGCGACTGTCAGCCAGATGTCATTTTTCTTTTTAATACAGCCAAAGCATATATGTTGGGTTTCCCTCATCCAAGAGCTGATCAATGTGGCTTGCTTTGTGTGCTGCCTTTTTTTTTTTGTCCCTACATCAGATGGCTGCAGAAGTGAACTTACAATCTCAGCTGGGGAGTTTCTATTCATTGATGTCTTTGCCAAGTTGTGAAAATGAAGACTATTTACATAAGTAAAAACTGGTTCAGGGAGGGAGGATCATGCCAGCCAAATGATTGCCTCATTGAGCAAATTTCTTTGATTCAAATTGGCTGTCAGCAGATATTTGTAGTTTAGTTACATACTTCAGCAGTGACAGTGTGCTTTCCTATGTAACATAAGTCCAAGGGCGGTCCCTGCATTGAGAAATAGTTGAAATCCATGATAAAAAAAATTTCGCAACAACGAAACATTTTCGTATCCGTGGCAAGCGCCCATAAGGTTCAATGAATTTCATACGTCTCCACAACAAATTGTAGTGTACCCCAATCCTGCATCACCGAAATTTGCTGGAACCTAACCCTGCATATTACCTACTTGCACAAGGCTAGCAGGCTCCAAAATGTGCTCAAATGTGATTGCTTTGCACTAAAATTGCATAAAATACACCACTTTACACTTGCGTGGGTGCTGCCATTTTTGTTTACAAAAACAACCAAGCGCCAGAAGCGATCGTGTGCGCTGGAAACATGTCATGGCCACCATCTTGTTTGTTGATCGCCCGTTTGAAGCGACACGCATGTTGCTACCGACATGTAATGACGGTTTTTGCACTCTTAGTGTAGTGTGTAATGTGCACCTCGGTGAGAAAAATGCAGCAAAAACAAGAAAATCCACGTCCCACGTGGAATCGCTTATGGAGCTTGAGGTGGCAGTCGCAGGATGGAGTTCCATGCATCAGGCCGTGATTGAGCGATCGTCCGGGAATACGCATCCCTTACTTCAAGAACGCCGGTTTTGGCGCCCCTCAACAGGCATTATGTGCAGATTCGGCACGGGACGTAGATTTGTGCAAAAGGGTCATAATCTTGATCGATTGCCTTCGGGTATGCAAGATATGATCACTTTTGTGCTCGGCACCGGACACATCAGCACCTACGGGTGGACAGCGTGTGCTGGACAAATGCAGCTGCATGCATGGAGCACTGTTGCTCTGTGTCTGGTGCCGAGTTACGCAAAATCTTGCAAAAGTGATTGTATCTCGGAAAGCAATTGACGAGAATACTGCTCCACGGCAGTGCTGCCACTGTTGATTGACACATGCGGCGTACTTTGTGCTGTCGGCAGTGCGGTTCTATATCCTCGAGCACAGCTTGCCAAAGTAGGCTAACGGAATTTTGACAGTAATGTTTCGTTCTGCAACACATTACTTATCTGTGCTGTCTCTCTCACTTTGCAACAACGAAATTCTCACGAAAGTGAATTTTTTCATGTTCCCCGTCGATTTCGTTATTGTGAGGTTCAACTGTATACCCCGTGCTGAGCAGCATAGTGCTCCCATGCATTCATCCTAAATGGTTATAGAATCTTCTAGAAAGCCCGCACTCTCCGACTTTGCTTGAAGCTCTTTGGACGGTACCCCAGATGTCATGACAAAAATTACTCAATACATGAGTTTCACAAATATTCCAGCCTCCCTACTTTCACTGGACTAGGCACGAACGAGAAGCAGTGGTGGAACTGGCGTCTGCTCATGAAACTAGACAAACCTTCTAGCCTCTTTAGGTTCACTTTCCACGTTATTCTTTTTTTTTTTCTTTCTCTACTCTGGATACGTATGGTGCATGGCACCGACACAAAGCAGCTGAGTGCACCAATTCGCGATGCTTTCGCAATAAGTGCACGAGCGGGACACATTGTGATGCAGTAATGGTGGCAGATACGAACTACCGTACGCAAACTTTTCGCCCTGTCTCAGCATCGTTCCTTTAAGGGGAACTTAGCAACGTAAATGTCAAGCTCAATCTGCATGAAAAATGCCATCCAGAAAGCAAAACGTCTTTTATTCGACATGCGGTCATAACATATCATATATGTTATTTTTTTCAAGGCCCTAATGCACATCTTTTGCACCACTAAAATGGCCAAAAAATACAGTAATCCCTCGTTATAACGAAATCGCCTTACTCGAAATATCCCTTTATTTGAAGTTTCTTCCTGTCCCGACCCAAATGCACACATTTTAAGCCCCGTTACTCGATGTGCACGAGAAGCTTGACCCGCTTAAAGTGGCAACCAGAGGCATCGGCAGGCGATCCTTTTGCGCATGCAGAGTCAAATTAATAGCGCCGACGAATTAGTCTCATGCAGGCACAGAACAGGCCACAGAAGTAGGAAACCCACAACCGACGACCGCCTACTAACGGGTACAAAGCGAGTGCCGAGTGCTCCCAGCTGTTTACTGTGGAGCGAACGGAAGCTGTCAACTTCCATGGTGCAGTGCGACCAAACCATTAATCTCGGTCGCAATCGCATTGCTGGTGTCCCCCACAATGGAATCCACATGAAAATAAAGTTTTCCCGACACTTTGTGATGCCAGGAAACCGTGGTCTCTTGGATGCCAAAAAGTAGCCAAAAGATTGCGGGCAGACTTGGGCCGTAGTATTCCATGGGGTGCGCCCGGTGAACAAAGTTGAATGATCTAAAGAGCGTTTCTGGCACTGAAACGTGCAAAAAAACACAAAAGAAGTGTCCCTCCAATTATAAGTGCCACGTTGGACACAAGGAGCTACATTAACAAATCACGAAGAAGACTTTGGGGAAGCCAGTCTAGAAATTTGCCCGCCACTCGCCATAGTCAGCCTGTACCACAATAAAACACTGCCCCTAGCTTCGTTGCACTTTCGACGCAAATCGACTGATAACTTGCCAAAAACATTAAAAATCCAAGTGTCGCCAGCGACCAGTGAGGCTGTCAACATGGCGGGTCAATACAAGCTGGTGTTTCCCCAGTGATATTCTCGAGCCGGTCATGCTCGATTCGTGCCATGCGAATTTAGACAAACAGAGCGCTGCTATCTTGGTCTCATTGGAGAGCACATTTCTCTGTCTTCAAATCTGCTGCTTCAGCTGTCTCTTTCGTACAAAAACAAGCGCACATAAGCACATAAAGCAAATGATTGAAGGTTGTTCCAGAGTCTCCGATCGGTCACACCCGGCATTTGTTCAACGCACACTCTGTAGGGGCGTCGTCTGCTCTAGGAACCTCGATCACAGTGATCTCGATAAGCATAGAAATGGGCGCAACATGGACATCAGAGAAGCGCTGCCAGCCCATCCATTACTCGACGTTTCAGAACCATGGCCAAGAATTCTGTGCATCGGTGCGTGGTGTAGTGACCAAGCACTTCGCACGCGGAATCCTCGGACACATGGATAAGCCTTTCAAGCGTGGGTGCTTCGGACTTCGCTGCCAAGTTTACTTCCAAACGCATTGCGCAAGCAATCTTGGGAGCCGCAGACCAAGAACATCTAGTGCGAATTCCTCAGATTTGTGGCTAAGCATCTCGCACATTGGCCCCTCGGATTTGGCTATTGAGAACATTGCGCACGGACTCCCCAGATTCGGCAATCGAGCACATTGTGTGCACACTCCTCGTATCCACAGCTAAGCAATTTGCGCATAGTGCGTGGACTCCTCATATCCATAGCTAAGCATTTTGCACATCGGCTCCTCAGATTCAGCTATTGAGCACATTGTGCCCGACTCCTCATATCCATGGCTAAGCATTTCACACATTGGCCCCTCAGATTAGGCAATCAAGCACTTTATGCGTGCACTCTTCATATCCACAGCTAAGCATTTTGAACACTGGGCCCTCGGATTCGGCAATCAAGCACATCACCCACCGAAGTTGGGCTTTGAATTTATTTATGAAATAATGAAATCAATTGACACATTTGTTCAGACAAGAGTGCACATTTCACTTTGCTCACCTAAAGAACTGTCTGTCCCTTGCACCTTGGGTGTTTGCATTGTTGGCATGTGCCGTTGACAGCTGGCCGGTGTCTGGCTCTGTCAGTGTTAACATAATTTACAGGTAGGGGGTGTAGCCAGAGGATAACGGGAGCTGGTGCACACCACCAGACAAATGCCCAGACAGATTTTAAGCAGGCTTCCTTTACTTAATTTTCCGCAGAAGTCTGTGAAAGACTGTTTTAGATTTTGCTAAACAGGGTATCAATGGCTTCTGCATCATTCAAAGAGTTCAGCAAGACCAACCTTAATGCTCTGTCTTCACAGCAAGAGTTGCGAGCCTTCAAAGCCGTCACTCGGAAGAGTGTTTTCCTTCCATTTTTTTACCCCCACCATAAACAACCACCTCTATCCCACATCTTTGTGCATGCACCTTTCCTTGGTCAGTCATCCAAGCAAGTCTGCGCCTTCATGGTTGCCCAGTGGCAGGGAGGGAGCACGTACCTGAGTGGTGGTGTGGCACTGCCTCCTGCGCCAAAGGACGTTCCTGGCGCCCCATCATCGTCATCACTCGCGTCCTCCGACGGGGGCTGGCGTGGGCGCCCTAGCCGGGGGGTGTCTTGGGCTTCAACCCACGACCCCCCTTCCTGGGCGCTCAGCTTCAGCACCAGCCGACCCCCTGCGTAGCAAGAAGTATGCAAGGAGCAAATGAGGCCAGACGAACAAGCAACCTGCCAACAGTTTCCTACAAGAATCACCAGAGGGAACTTTGGCACTGTGGTCATTCAACTATCACAGGGAATGCAGACCCGCCAACTTTAAGGTTTGGAAAATACTGCTGATGAAGCCTAAAATTACTAAATTTACGTTAGATGATGATGAATAAACTTTTTCTGAGCAGAGGGTTGTCGTCCTTGGCTTCGAGCCGTCCTCTTTGCCTAGTCCACCAGCTTGCACCAGTCATCCGAGTAGGTGCCGGTAAGCTGGCTACAAATGCTAAAGATTGCTTTGGCACTCGAGATGTGGACTGTTTATTCAAATAATTCACAGCTAATTTGTTATGTAGGGACACTGTAAACAGGCAGACTCCTCTATATTCACAGCTAGAATGATATGCATCACAGATGGAAATACAGAACCTCAATCATACGTTTTGGGAAAAACCGTGAGAAAGAAAAGTACTAAATGGGAAAATGTATGATCCGAACTACCGTATTTACTCACATAATTAACACATTCGCGTATTGAACACACCACCATATTAGGTGGGAAAAATCTGAGTATTTTTTTCCTTGTGTAGAGAACGCACCCGTAATTTTGCTACTGTTCAATCCCACGATCGAACAGTCATACTGTAGTTTTTCAGAGAGACTACAATCTTTGACTCTCGCACATGTGTTTAAAGCAAGCAGACTCAATGCTTAACACATCTATCCTGCCAGTGCCACCGTAAAGGCACCTCCCACATTTGAGAGAGAAAAAAATACAACTAGCTCTCTGCAACATATGCAGTTTACGTAATTTACACTGACATAATAGGAGGGCACGCACATGGGATGCACGGCCTGGCGCGGCACACAGAAAAGTCTAAATGAAGAAGGGGTGTCCGGCACTTGATCAGCACAGTGGCCATAGTCGGGCATAGATGGCTGGAAGCGGCTGCGAGGACGAGCTGGTGTGTGATCGGAGATCACTGTACGAAGCGCGTGTTCAGTTTTACCGCGCGCGATTGGTCTAGGCCGCACCGACTTCGCATGGCTGACGTGTTGGTTCTTTATCCTACGGTGGAACCACGATGTAAAGTTACGGCTTGCAAATCGTATACATGTATTTATGCAGGTTCCAAATAATTACCGCCTTACTTTTCAATTTCTTGCTGTTTCGAAAATGTCTCCATGAAATTTACCCCACATAATGAATGCACTCATCAACTTTGGTATATTGAGGAAAAAGGTGCATCCATTACGCAAATATACATGGTAACTAAAAAAATTTGACAGACTCAACTATTGCTGACATCTACGTAATGCGAAGTGTCGCACAGATCATTGCGGCACCAGACGCCAATGCATGTCGAGCTGGTAGTGCTCCGGTGGCCCGAGACGCGTTTTGCTGTTTTCCTATTGCGTGGCATTTTAAAGCAGTGACTGGAAACCGAAACTAAATCAAGCTAGTGGGCAATGCAGGATGCCACAAAAGCGAAACGTGACGCCCACATCACGCCACCTACAGTGGGGAATAGCAGCACGTTTAGATTATTGCCCCACTAAAAGCGTGCAGAACTCTACCAATGGCACTACGCACCATGCGCTGTAAAACAGATAGGTGAATATGCTTATCGCAATAGGTTTAGTGGCACTAACTGCAAATGCGGCATGCAACGACCCGGGCAGAGATTTGCTAGTACAGGAATAAGAAACTGTGCATGCCATTGTTTTCACGTGAGGCGGGCGTTTATATACTGACTCGTGTACATGTTTATCTTTATCGGGTAACCCCGTTTCACTGCCTAACAAATGTTATCGCACAGCGCAGGGGGTGCCTGCATGTATCAGCAGTTTCTCAAAAGTCATCGATGGTTGTATCTGGTGTCTGTGGTCAGCGAACCTTGTGTCATCTGATTTCATGCATGCGCGACACGAATCGTGTAGAACTTTCTGGAAGACACGCAGGCACCAGCCATGACTCTGGAATATTCGATCACTGATGTATAAAAGCTGACGCGCTTGACCCGCTGATGAGATTTTCGGCAATTGCCGACTGTGTTCGCCACTATCATTGTGCCTGTCTTTAAGGGCACAGGTTCGCCCAATAAAACGCTAGTTTCACCATTCAGTTTTGCTGCTTTCTTCACTGTCGCTACCACGTGACAATACTGTTCTCGATTGCGTGTGCCTCGCGTACTTCCTTGTTCACAAGGGATCTAGCTGTCGGAAAACGTATGCAATTGCAATCTGCAGCAGCGAATGGCAGCGCATTTCAGTTATCGCCCATTAAAAGCATGCGCTATGCTTATGACGGCACCATGCGCTGTGAAACGGATAGGCGAAGATGCTTATCGTAATAGGATTGGCAGTGATAGCTGCGAATGCCATGTGCAACGACCCCGGAGAAGGTTTGCTGGTACTGAAATAAGAAACTGAGGGCGTGCCAGTGTTTTCATGTGAGACGGGCGGGCAAGTATTGCGGTGAAGCCGCGGCGGCGGGTAGCTATATACTGTTCTCGATTGCGCATGCCTCTCGCACTTTCTTGTTTACATGGCATCTAGTGGCCGGAAAACGTATCGTACATTTGCAGTTTGGCGACCTACTGAATGATGGTGCCAAAAAATCATGTTTTCCAGGAATGTATGAACCAGCAAAGAATGAATGGAACTCTCTCTATTTTGTCATTTTTGGTGTTTTCGATCGCGAATGTTGGCGCCAGGAAAACATACATAACGGGAACGTATTAATGAGGTACTACTGTATTTGCAAATTTGATAAATATTGCTGAAACAGCAGCCAAAAATATAAACGGGTCGGTTCAATGGAGTGGATGGTGCTGCTGTGGGTACCCATCCGAATGATAGAGCAGGTCCGAAAAATGCAGCTCTGAAAATTGAGTACGTACATTTTTTAAAATAGCGGCTGCCCTAAGCTGCATGCAAATAAAGAATCATAAAATCGATTAGCATCTTTATAACAATCATAAACAAGCTCTAAAATATAGATATTTTTTATGTACAAGTTGCCAGTTATGGGAATGATAGGTAGGACATAGATTTGACCAATCTTGTGATTGTGGCTTCAGATGTTTCAGGTGCATTATTTTACTTGTATTTACTTTGTTTCTTGATATTCTTGCGTCACCTGAACAGGCACTCCAGCAATAACAATTATGTTTTACCTTTCTAAATTTCCAAGCAATCATAGTTTTACAAGTGCACAAAGGCAATAAGTTTCTGCACACATACAAAATCATTGTGAATTGTTGCATTTATAACAAAATGTTTTGTTTCACATGATCAATCTGCAATCGCAAAGCTGTTCAAAGGACAAAGTCAAATCCTTGCACTACCTGTCATTCCCATGCTTGCTGCACTGCTGCCATGCTTGCAGCTGCCATAACAAAGCTCGCATAGTTGCTAGCACCAGAGTTTCCTAAAAATCTTTTTAAAGAAACCATGATTGGCGGGATGCCCACTGATCCAGTGAGGCGCCACACTGAGCCCACAAAGTGGCAGATCAATGTTGTGAACCAGGAGAAGGAAGGTAGAGGGGCCCGATTTTTGTTAATCATGACCATATAAAGTCAGAAGGCAATGAAGCCAAGGAAAGTATAGGGTTAGCTGTGGTTGAAATTGAAATGTAGAAAATAATGAAGGGAAAGAGGAAATGAAAGTGGACGAAAAGATAACTTGTTGCCAGTGGGGAACAAACCAATAAGCTTCGTTTATTGCGAAGGTTGCAATGTGCAGACAATGTCAGAAACATGGTGAAAGCTGACGAGGATCAAGATTCTACCGCGGTTTGATGGCATCAAATCTGTAGCTATATTGCGATGGACGGGTAATCTCTTGGCGACAAGCTCACTGGCAGAAAAAAAATTTGGATGTGCATACAGTAGTGCAAAGCATGTCTACTTCAATGAGGACGCAGGTCTCGCAGTACGACCAAACGGGTCGCACAGCGAAGGCAGTCGTCAGGTAATCGATGCTGTGAGCTCTAATCATGGAGCTAGAAACATTTAGGAGTGGAAACTCCACTGTTTGCGGCGACCAGAAAAGGTCACAAGCCCGCAGAACCATTATCGTGCTGGCGGCCTGGAAAGAAACTACCGCCATTTCGGTTGCCAGGGCAACTGGTCAAGCGAGTTGCTCTCGTTCGGCCGCGCACGCCTGGCACGGAAGAAGTGGCTGGAGAACGCACCGGAGCCGCCTGCGCGCGCGCTGCATTTTTTGTTTTTCGCTGCGGCTTCTACGACACGCTGCATGGCGCCGCCACTGCATACGGTCCCGTCGGCGCATGCAACAATTGTGACCTTATCTGATCACCCGTGCTCGCTCGCGCTGACGGGAGTTTCACCTCCTAAATGTCTTACTCCGTGGCTCTAATCAGTCACGAGATGACGATTTATTTTGTGCAGCACAGAAGCAAGGGTTGCGAATTTATTCAATAAATAAAGCCAGATTGGCTTAGCAAGCATTCAGTTATCATTTTCTTGATGTCTTTCATAATTCAACATTCAGTTAACTCAGCCGTTTTTTCCAGCCTTGTGGAATTAAGATTAACAAGTTTTAGTGTATCAAAGACCTCAAAGACCACTTGCAGCGAGTGACTTCACGTGCCAAAAATAACTAAGGTTTTGTGGCTTCGCAAGGCCTTGTAGTAGCATATTGGTCAATTCCTTCTTTTCCAGATCTCGGGAAACTACCGTATTTACTTGCATAATGATCACACTTTTTTATCAGAAAAATTGACGCAAAATCAGGGGTGCGATCATTACACTGGTTAAATTTTCCGCGAAAAGAATTTTTTTTTTTTTCGGCTCGCGTTTGCTGTGGGACACCAAAACAAAATGGTGGCCGGCGGAGCAAGCCGAACGTACCGAACGCGATTTTTTTTCTTCTCGTGAGTACATTGCCTGCATTGAAACAGTTTCTCCCGTATCAGTAACGAATAATATCATTAATATGGGCAAGTTTGCGGCAATAACGTAGTCATGTCCACTTTGAGAGGACAGAAACAGATGGGCGCGCTTAGCTGCCAGTGACATAGAAACACATGGCCGGCATGCTGCGAAAACTGCGGCATCTGTCTTCACTACTATCCTAATACGGCTTGTTTCCGCTAAGGGTGGGTGAATATCTTAGCTGTGTTACAAGCGTCAGCGTATGAATAGGGTACACTTTTAACATATCAGTGCAAACGTGGCTACTATCGTTGCCACTCGCGATTTGTTGCGTGCCTACGAGTGCAGATGAGAAGAATCGAAAGGCGCCTTTTTTGTTGTTGATCACAACCATTATAAAGCCTACACATAATAAAGGCAAGTTTGGTTGCAGCATTTTTTTAGTCATGGAAGTGCGGAAAGTGATGAAAGCTATAAAATGAGGCATCTACTTAAGAATGTTTGGTGCGTGCAGACTGCTTGGTTTGTCTTGAAGAGTCGTTCGCGTAGCATTCGACAGATGGTAAGCGCGATCAATATTAGCTCGACTTGGCACACGACATATCGCTGCGGCAAGTTCGGGGTGCGATCATTACACGGGAAATTTAAAAAATCAAATTTTGACGACAAAATTCAGGGTTGCGATCATTACGCGAGTGTGATCATTATGCGTGTAAATACGGTCTCTGAGACATGCGAAAGTTTCAAGTAAGTTTCAGACTGGCACATTTTATATTATCGGTATATCGAACTATTTTGCGATCCCCTTTGAGTTTGATATATGTGAGATTGTCTGTTCAACATGTTCATGCTGAGCTACTATGGCCTCCTGTGTGCAAATCTGTAAGGTACGGCAACTAGTGCGCATGAGCACTAACAATGCACACTCACTCACCAAGGAAAAACTTGAGTGAACCAACGGGTGCTACCGAGGCAGCGTCTTCAGGTGCTTTCAGCGGCTTGGCGCGCATGGGCTTCACCTCGGGACCTGATGGGGGCGCGCGGATTTCTTCGCTGCCACATTCGCCCACAGGTGAGGCTGAGGGGGCCTCCTCAGCTGCTGGGAGCTCCTCCTCGTCCTCGGGCTCGTCTGGCGGCTCAGGCTTCACCTCAGGCTCCTTCTGCACAGTGCAGACAGACCTCCCGCCCTCAGCGAGTTGGCTTCTGTAGAAGCTGCCCGCACTGGACCTGTCCCCAAACTGCACAAACGACGACTGAATCATAATCTGGTACTACGTGTTTAACCAACACAGTAGACATCGCACAAGTAATCCCATCACCGTGGTCCCATCGGCTAATTTCTGCAGTAAGTTTTCCTGGCAAAGCTGCAACTGGGGCCAGTTGGTTACACAATGTGTTCTAGGCTAATTCGCCGTTTTGTACAAATTACGAACGACTTTAGCACGAGACGAGAGATATACTACACAGAGTGAAAAGAAATGTCCCTTCCTGTTCTGAAGTAATTTTTGGTTTTGTGCAAAATGGCGTGTTTACAGTATACAAATAAATTCTTCCTGGGGACATATTCTGCAACAATCCCTTTTGGCGAGAGTATTGCCTTGGCCGTCATGCACGCGCTGATTGGCTGGTTGAGCACTACTTCACAGAAAAGCGATAGTATCGCTGAAGTGATCGTATTTTGCGACAATCACTTTAGGCGGCAGTACTGCCTCAGCCGACAGGCGCACGCTGATTGGCTGGTTGAGAAAAACCTGATTGGCTGATTGAGCACTACGTCACACGAAGGCAATAGTATCGCCAAAGTGATCCTCACAGAATATGTCCCCTGCATACAACTTAGGATAGAATGCCTTTCTGAGCCGCATAACATTCATAAACGATTCCGCACGTTTTGAACCTGCTGTAAAGGACGAAGAATCTGTAAAAATCTTCACTGCCTTTGTCCTTCGTATGCTCACCGTTCATGCAAGGTCCCTTTCATGGGACCTTGGCCATTTGATGGTTGGGCTCACATAATGAGAACCACATAAATATCTCCTCAATACATGCATCTTCTCAAAACAGTAGCTGCACAGATGTGCAACTACAACTGAAACTCGTAACAACAAAATCGGTGGGGAAGGCAAAATAATTTGCTTTCGCGAGAATTTTGTTGTGAAACGAGACAGCACAGATAGGTAATGAGTCGCAGAATGAAACTTTACTGTCAAAATTCCATTAGCCTACTTTGGCAAGCTTTGCTCGAGGATATAGAACCGCATTATCAACAGTACAAAGTGTGCCGCATCAGTCGATCAGCAGTGGTAGCACCGCCATGGAGCAGTATTCTTGGTCAACTGCTTTCCGTGCTACAATTGCTTTTGTGAGATTTTGCGTAACTCGGCACCAGATGCAGAGCAACAGCGCTCCATGCACGCACACGCATTTCCCCAGTGCACGCCGCCGCCCGTAGGCGCCGATGCATCAGGTGCAGAGCACAAAAGTGATCGTACCTCGTACACCCGAAGGCAATCGATCAAGATTATGGCCCCTTCGGGCAGGTCTACATCTGGTGCCGGTCGGGCGGCACCAAAAAAAAAGCATTCTTGAAGCAAGGGATGGGCATTCTCGGACTATCGCTCAATTGTGACCCCATTCGTGGCACTCCATGCTGCGAGTGTCATCTCAAGTGCCATTAACAATTCCACATCGGTGTGATGTGGATTTCCTTGTTTTTACTGCATTTTGCACGCCGAGACGCACACGAAGCACTACACTAGGTGTGTGAAAACCATTGTCACATGTCGGTAGCAACATGCGTGCTGCTTCGTACAGGCGATCATCAAACAAGATGGCGGCCATGACATGTTTTCGGAGCCCACGATTGCTCTCGGCACTTGGTTATTTTTTGTAAACAGAAATGGCAGCGCCCACGCAAGTGTAACGTGGTGGTGTTCTACACAATTTCAGTGCAGAGCAATTGCATTTGAGCACCTTTTGGAGCCTGCTAGCCTTGCCCAAGTAGGTAATGTGAGGGGTTCTCGCAAATTTCGTTGATGTGGGATTGTAGTACAGTGACATTTCAGAGGTACACATTGCAATGAATCCTATGGGAGTTTGCCAGGGATATGAAAATATTTCGCTGACGCAGGAATTTCATTGACGCGGAGTTTTGTTATCGCGGGCTTCAACTGTACTGAAACGTTGCCTGCACTGTGATTACTACATTGTCATGATGCCCCATGGGAAAGCTCACTTATGGATCTAAGAAAGGAGTCTTCACTAGGGGTGTGCGAATACCAAAAAGTAGATTTCAAATCGAGTATCAAACTGAATCAAGAAAAACAAGTCGAATATCAAATAGAATATTTATACATCAGAACACGTTCCACAACATTTAACCATTTGAGGCTCGATTTTTTTCGCCATATGCGACTGCCCAGGGTCGATATTTTTAATTGCAGATTCCAATTCTTGTTGGGGACTCATTTCGAAAAAAATTTACCGCAATTTTTCTAGGGTGACCATAAAGTGAGAAAAAAATATTTTGCGTTGGTATATATGTGCTCTTCATTCATGAATAACAACAATAAAAAGGAAAAAAAACTTATAAGAATTAAAAATTAGATGCATTTTTATACACATAGTTCAAGGCCTTGAATATGCACACACGATAATATTTCGCAAGACTCAAATATTCCTGCTCTTACACCAACGTGTACATCCATAGCGTAATCGAACTGCATAGGTGCACACACTCAAGAAAACTATGCGGTTGTGTGCCCGTCAAAAAAGCACAACATGTGACAAACTTCCACTAATCTTTATCTTATCGCCAACCAGAGGCAATTAGTTTTCGCGAGTGTAAAAAAAAAAGGCAACGGAAACGCACGCACGGCAGCATCCTTCCTATGCGCACCCCTGTGAGCATTAAACAAGCGAGAAAGAGGCGGTCGCCCTTTGAGCGATTAGCAACAAGATAGTCATCCGTTCTGCAAGTGCAAGAAGCCGAAACCACCCGCTTAACAAACCCGAACCGCTGCCCGCCTGCCCGCATGCCAATACGCCAGCGGTAGTATATAGACGCGCGGGAGCAAACTTGCTCTAAAACAAACCATGCAACGAAAACCGAGAAAGGGAGGCGCGAGAAAGAAATTCCCTGTATTCCCACATAGTGGCAGCACATGACAGAAAAGAAAAAGTTAGGAAATTGGCGCGTTTTTTAAACGTACAGACGGTGCAGTAAATATACGGCATCAACCATTTTATTGCTTGTTCGCGGCGCCGTATATTTAGGTCATTGGCCCTCAAAGGGTTAACGCTTACAAATTTTGGGGAAGAAAATGTGGTGCTGCACATGCTTGGGAGTCCTCTAGCACTGCATAACATGGATGTATGCAGCTATCAGTAACAGTATGTCAGCACCGATTACAGCTCCATTCTAGTATATGAAGGTCTGGAAAATATACTTTTTTAGTAATAAAATTCGCCGCTGGCCAGTGTGGTAATAGGCCGCTACCCGTTCCGAAATGCTTGACGTTAATAAGTTCATACGGGTGACTCATCAATAATCAGTCCCAATATCACGTGCGCAGGTAAGATTAATGGCGATTGGCGTATATTGAAGCGGCATTAAGTTCGTTGCCGTGCAATTAACATGCTCTGCGTGCCTATTGGGGGCTTATTTATTAAGCCCGATCTTCTCACATGCTTCCACATTTTACTAAATACAGTCAACGACTGAATTTTCGGACGCCCTAATTTTCGGACATGCCTGATAATTCAGACATCTTCGCGGCACCGCCACGAGCCCCATAGAATCAATGTATAAGGACATCTGAAGTTTCGGACGCTCGAATCCCCCGCCGTCCAATTTTCTGGACTTTTTGACGCGACGGAAGGTCCTTTGGCTCCGGAGGTTGTTGATCATGATGTGATCAATGACCTCCGCTCTGCTGGGGTTTCCATTCCCACGGAAATAACTTTTGAACAGTTTGTTGACGCTGACAACGAGCTCGACTTCTGTGAACTGACTGACAAGGAAATAGTCCGTCAGGTTGTGGAGGTTCAGAAGACTGCGATGTTGAAAGTGAGGAGCCAATGCCTGCGCCACCTACAAGCGCCGAGTTGACGCGGGCACTGTTGACTCTTTCATCAGTGTACAGTGCTGACATGACCCTTGCTCAGATTGAAGCGAATATGATTGCATGCAACCGGAGCGCCGTCAAAACAACCATCAACAAGTTCTTCAAGCCACTGCAGCAATAACACCGGCTGCCTGACGATGCACATGTACATAATAAACCGGCAGTCGGCTGCATACAGAGTTTTTGAACACCTCTTTTTATAGACACTTTTCCGATGCTTTGGCAGGGTTTCGGAAGCCTGGTACTTCGCCCTTTACCTCTAGATCCGAGAAAAAAAGAAAAAAGGTGAGTTTTTTGCATGCATTCATTTTTTCGGACTGCCTGAATTTTCGGACGTTTTTACGTTCCCTAGAGGGTCCGAAAAATCGGTCGTTGACTGTATCCACTGCTTTTTTTGCCGTTACCTTTATTCAAGTCACATTATCGTTTTGATCGGTCCTGTTGACTTGTACTAGCCTTGTACCAACAGACGTGGAACTAGCCAATGCGGCGCGAGTTGCAGCGTTCGAGTGCTGTGTGTGCGATCCCCACATCAGGCAGAAATCGGGGAGTGCTTGCAGTGACCAAGACTGCTATTGCATCAGCTGAGGCGACTCGTCTGCAGCACACTCGGTGCTCTGTGGCACCGGCAACATATGTGGCACTGCAGTGATATATTAAATATTCGAAATATCTAATAGTAGATATTCGATTCACAAATCGAATTATTCGAACATTCGCTATTTAATGTGATTTGGCGATAGTCAAGTATTTGCATACGCTCGGTCTCCCACATAATGTTGCCTTTGCTTTTTGCTGTTCTGAACGATTCTGCTGCAAGAGAACCGTGGTTTGGCTGAGTTATTAGTTTGAGTGAATGCGTGAAACAGATGCATGAGGCAAGCCACAGGGTAGTAACAAATGTCAAGTGCATGTGGAACAGCTTGTGATGAACCACTGGTGAATTTGTCTAGCAACTGGGGCTGTACCTTAACACAGTTGGCAGTGGAACAATGGCCTCCGCTGCAGCCAGCGGCGCCCTCTTCTTCCTCTCCATCCTCCTGTGGCTCCTGCTTGGGGTGGCGCCCCTGGTAGTAGAACTCAATCAGGCTCTTCACCGGTTTCCAGGGCAGCTATGGACATAAAGGCATCACTCTCAGCTGTTAAGAGGATGCAGACAGGCATCACAGTCGACTCGCGCTAATTCCTGCGCACAGCATATGCCAACTGAATATATTAAATGACACAGGAAGGCTTTTCATTTTAGAAACGACAAAGAGGCATACACACCCAAGCAGCTATTGTGGAAAGTTTGCAGGCACTTAGTGTTAGTGAGACATTCTGCACTGGCTGTCTGCAAATGTGCTCTGCATATAACACCCCAGCTTATTCAAAACAGCAGGCAATAAATGCAGGAAAACTCCTGTCCCAAATGAACGGGCGAGCACTTGTGCACACACTCACAAAGTCCTTCTTGATGGCACCGAAGTTCTTGCCACATTCGTCGAGGGCACGCGCGAACAGGCCCGCTTCAGCAGATGTCCATGTTGGTGGTGGGGGCTGGGCCACACGGCAGCCTGCATCCTGCTGGCAGCCGTGGTGCGAGGCCACAAAGTCCGAGAGTCCACGCAGTGCCGTTTGCAGGCACTCTGGCCCTCCACCGCCCTCGGGACCCCACTTGTTCATGGCGCGGGCAAACAGGCTTACCGCCTTGGCCATCGACAGGTACTCTTCAATGCTCTGCTCCGACAGGCTCTCAGGCCGCCACCGGAGCGTCTCCAAGTCTTCCAGACGACGCCCATCACTCTCCCCTAAAAACAAAGCACAACTTATAGTAACAAAATTTGTTGCTGGGCTAGTTGGTTCATGCTTAACAACTGAATACTGGTAAGCGCAGTTCCAAGATGGGACAAAAGGAAGACACAGAAGCACAGTACAAGCACTTGTACTGTGTCTTTCTTTTGTCCCATCTTGGAACTGCGCTCACCAGTATTCAGTTGTTAGACACAACTTACAACTTGCTCAGTAAAAGCTGTTGAACTACTATACTCCATTTCAAATATAGCAGGCAATGAAAAAAAATTAAATTAAATTATGGGGTTTTACGTGCCAAAACCACTTTCTGATTATGAGGCACGCCGTAGTGGGGGACTCCGGAAATTTCGACCACCTGGGGTTCTTTAACGTGCACCTAAATCTAAGTACATGGGTGTTTTCGCATTTCGCCCCCATCGAAATGCGGCCGCCGTGGCCGGGAGGCAATGAAACAAAAGCTTGAGAAGATCCTCTAACTGCTTGCATTCACAACCAAAAAAACAGACCCATCACATATAAAAAAAAGCTGTATGCTTTGTCATGTAAATCTATGTAATATTAGATCTCACAATTTTACACAACAAAATATGAAATATTCTTTACATGGATAGCATCACAGATCTGAACCTACTCGCCACCGAATGAGCAGAGTGACACGTTTCTGTAACTAGTGGCCACAGTGCAGCACTTGTGCTTGTGACCAGAAAATAGTATTTCACATACTGGAAACACAAAGTAATATGTGATTTGACATAGGCTGATGTCCACAACTTGAAGCCGTAATGGGTGGTGTCCAAAATATAGTGCCTATGTCTTTCTGGTTCTGCAAATTATTCCGGCGCATGCAGTTAGCAAAAACATGGCCTTCGTGATCTGTTCTTGTAGCCCAATAAGTGTCATCACTTGGGCATTGATTTGGATACAACCTATATATAGCATTGCCAAACACGCAGAGTGAGACAATAATTTATTGAGCGTATTGCTGCTTGATATATCACATGATCTTTAGTAGCACAAGAAATTCAGCAGAAGTAAGAATAACAAGCAGCAGAAAGAGCAGGGAGTAGAACAGGCACTGAGAGAGTTCTATGATGGCACTACATGCATGGCTTCCAGTGTTGCCTACTACATATGAAACGGTGTTTACAATTATACTTTAATTAAAAGCTGTACACAAGCATTTTTGGATTCTGGTCCAATTGAAATGATGCTGGGAATAGCCAAAGCCACTGGGTCACCACTGGTGGGTTGAATGGCAGGTGGAAGTCCAAACCGTAAGCCTGCACTGCCTCTAGGCCACAGCACATGATGACCATTTTTGGCAGTATGTATTGTGCAAGCGGCCATCACTAGCTAGTGTTCTTGATCTGCCCACTTCCTGCCCAACTTGGCAACCATCTGGCAGGGACTGTCAAAGCTAAACAGCACCATTTAGCCTAATCATGCTGCTATATCCCCTTGAGGTGCTGTGTGCACAATTGTGTACGTCAAGACAGCACATTAAAAGCAACGCTGAAGGAAATAATGATGTTTAACACTTTCCGTGCCACAGAAAATGGCAAAAACTGCAAGAAATTCCAAGGCGATCATCGCGAATGCTTGCATCACATAGCGACGGCAGCAATGACACAGTAGGGCAGGCTGCCGCACTATTGTCCTCACAGGAGGCCCAGCATATGATTCAGTCCCTCCAGTGCTTCGTTTTCACAATGAAGCTTTTGCTGCACTACGTGGAGCACCTAGATGCCTTGGAGAAGGATGTTGGCAAGCTTCGCGTAAAGCATGCAAGGCTAACGGACATCAGGTTTTCTCGTGCAGGCCAGTGTGAAGTACATTGCGAGATGCTTGTGGCAATCTTGCCTCAGCGTTTCTTCTAGATTTCTCAAGCTGACAGGCTGCTGCGGCAGCCGTCTCGCATTTCTTAAAAGGCCCCATTTGGAGCTACCAAAATGATGCCTCAGCGGAGCTCGTATATCGCTTGCCACCCATGACCCCTCTTTGTAGTTGTTATATCAGTGCCATTCTTTAACGCTGACAGCCGTGGTTTGTTGCATGCGATTGGAGCCCCTAGGAAGCAGTTAAACATGTGAACAATCAGCACCCGGATGGAGCAATGTGATGGGGAGGAGCACTGGCCTCCCCTCCATTATAGTTTTCTCACAACAACTCTGCCATCCCCTAGTTTGCTTTTTTCATGCAACCCGGTTATAACTATGATCAGTTATAACAATGGAATTTTTGTGGCACTTGAATATTGTTATAAGCGGTTTCAACTGTATGTACATATTAAATATATATATATTTTACAGCAAGTACTTCAAATGATACACAAGATACACCAGTCAGCTACTGTTATTTTATTGTATATTTATTATGCCTTTTCGAGTTTTAGCACACACGAGACTGTCGTACGTTTTAGGTATTCCTCAAAGGCAAAAATCGCCTGCATCTTCTGGCGAGTATTCACCGCTTGCTGCCTCGTCCGTCAGCTCTGCTGAAAGTCTGATGACCAACTTCAGCAACAAAGGATCAGAACTGTCAAAGTACACAAAACTAGTGTTCGCAGCACTTACATGGAAACCAAACGAACACATCTGGAAATGACAAATGTCAGCACATACAAATGAATGAGTGAGCCAACTCATGCTGCACTGGCAATACTGAAGCCAGCCTCGGTTAAACGTCTTACTCCTCACCGACGACGAGGCCATACTGCCACTTCAGGGCTACAATGCAGGTTGCGTTGCCTACTGTTCAAAACTCAATACATGTTGGTTGTGTAAAACATATTTTAGGTTCAGAAATTCACGCCAACTGAATTGTTTCTGCCTTCACTCAATTAAGCAGCTATGCAAAGTCAGACAAACTGAAACCAAAACCGATAACAAGCTCACCCAGGCTGCACTGCATACAAATACATGTGCAGAAAGCTCCGGCCCTGCAGCTTTTGCTTCATGGCCAAAAAGCTGTCCAAGAGTATAATGCACAAAGGAGATGAGGAACAAGCAAATAAATAATGACAAGGATGCAGCACATTATTTGTTTGCTTGTGTCTTCCTCCCCTTTGCATATTAATTACAATGTATGCCATTCCTTCTATGAAGAGTGCCTTGGACACTAAAGAGAAACAGTAAATGAACTCACACTGATAAAGCATGCTTTCAAAACACTACTTTTGTTCATTTTATAGTAAGTGGTAATTAACTAAAAGAGAAAATTAAGGCCAACCATCATTTTGTTTTTCTTTTGTTTGTTCATTTTCCAATTTCATGTAGCATTGTTATTTCATTCAGCACTTTTCAATTTCCCAGCGCTGCTAAATTATTGTGACATTCAAAGTGCATTTTTTAGCACCTTTAAAGCTTTTGAAAATAACTAAGTTTATTCTTTGGCTCTTTTAGAGCACAATGTTGTCCATTTCTACCAATAAAAAATCAACTATACCGAAGCAAATATCAAAATCCATGACGCCATGGTTGGCTGGTAATGGAACTTCAAGGCAAGGTCTCCATTCATCCTATGTTTCTTGCATCTTCTCTGGCCTATCAAGCCTGGTCTCATGGTAACACTGGCTTATTCAGTATTGCAGAAAGGTATTTACTAATACAGCTTAAGATACATTTCTCTTTAGTGTCCCTTTAAAATAAGTCACCAAGCCCTGGAATACCCAGAATCAAGCCTCTCACCTGGCCTCAGCAGCGGAGGCACAGTGGCCTGGTACTGTCGGCCTACTCGGATGCGGTTGCGGTTGTTGTTGCGAGACTCATTCTCCCAGTACGAGTCAAAATCCGCATCTGTACACAAAAATGACCGGCAACATGCATGACCACTTCCACAGCCATATCAGCACAACAAGGCAGCGCATAAAACATTTCTGCTATAAGCACAAACATGTAAGGCAAAACTCTTTTCCAGTCCTTTTGCTAGCAAGCAACTAGCATCAACCACTTCCCAAAGGCTGGAAAAATTACCTGCCTAGCCAATAAATGGAAAGCTTTTGCACAAGGAAACACTGTGGATTGGAACAACACAGATGTTTAACAGAATGTACGTTGAAACAACGTGTACAGCTTCCAAGATTTTTAGTAAGGCATAAGCACCAACTACACGGCATGTCTGCATGTTATAATAGCAAGAAGCGACAATGGTGTGTACATGCATGCAACGCACACCGAAATGCAAGCACTGTCTGCAATGCTGTTATGTTTAGGGGGACACACTTTGCCACTGTTATTTGTGCAATTTGTTTTTAAAAAAAACTGGTGTGAAGCAGAACATGTGCATAACTATGATGTGTCATCTACAAAAGCTTTTTTTTTTTCATTACTGGTCCTTTGTATGCATAAGCAAATTAACATGAGAAAGAGAAATGAGAATATGTAAGCAAATATTGTGAGGAATTCTTGCAAACAATGGGGCCTTGAAGGACAATAAAGACAGGGGATGTACACTCATTGAAAGGGAGAGCATGGAGGATGACAGTCCCACTGATGAATCGATTGTGCGCTTTCACATACTCTTGCCGATCTCATTGGCTCTTGATGTTGTGTAACACATGCTATAACAGATCTGTATCAAGCCAACAGGCAATGAAGCCAAGGAAAGCATAGGGGTAATTAACTATGGTTGAAATTGAAGAAAGTGGTGAGGAAAAGAGAAAATAAAAGTGGACATTACTCATGGCAATGTTTAACAATCCGTTGGAAAACTGCCTATCAAATTGATTAATTTATTTGGGCCCAGTAATGAAAGAGTTAATGTTCTGAAACTGGCACTGTTGCTTATGAAGGATGCCGCAGCAGAGGTGTTCTGGGTTGATTTTAGCCACTAGGGTTTGTTGACATGCAGCTAAATGTAAGTAAACGAATGTTTCTTGCATTTTGACTATATTAAAATGTGTCTGCCGTGACCAAGGGTTGTACCGGCGACCTTACACTCAGTACAAGAATGCTACGACCAATAAGCCACCACAACGTGTCCAAAGTGCATAACATCATCGTGAAATATCATTAGACAGCCTTCTTTTTATAACCTCATCAACAAAAATAATACTAGGTTTACAGAGCACAATCACCTTCTCTTAGCTGAAATCAGATCCAACTATGAAAAACTTGCACTTCGCTTCTATGGCATTTCACTTTGGAATCGCATCCCTGTTAGCATTAAGTGATCTCTTTCATTGCAGCTTTTTAAGAACAAAATGAAAAAAATACTGTTAGCAAAACCACCTTGTCATTTGTCATAAACACATTTTCTTAATTGTTACCTTTTCTTTTATTTTTTCTACATTACATTTATTACTGTATGGCTAGGATCCACATTTTTGCAAGACAAGTTGTATTTCTCGTTGTTGGTAACATGTAAAATGGTGAATATTTTTCTTTACTAAACATTCCTGTTTATGATTATTGTGATACTATCGTATGTTTTAATGCTTATCTAATTGTTTTCTATTTTATAACTGGTTCCCTATGGATTGTATTTCTTGACACTTTTATTGCCCAGTTGTTGCTGCTCTAATACTCTTACGTAGCAACTAATGATAGGAGGTCCCACTACCAGTTTCTTACTCCCTGATGTTGTATATAATATGAAAGCCCATTTTTTCATAAGTGCAATAACAACCAACTTGAACACAGCAGTTGTAAGAGTAAAAGAGCTTTAATTCATAACATCTTTGGGGAGATTTTACTCATGTACGTACACACATTTAATTGGTACTAATGCTACAAGTTCCAGTCACTATATCATTGAGCTGCTGAGCTAGGCAGCCTTCTGCATGCAGCAGATTTGTTTTTAATATGATTAGCATTCTTAGGGTACTTCATACACTTTTGGGGGACTGACTATCTATCTATCTGTCTCTCTGTCTGTCCGTCCATCTTCACTGTAAGGTTCGTTACAACACAACACAAGACACGGACAAAAGGAAGGTACAAAACGACGACATGGCGTGCCTTGTGCTGCGCTGTAACGAACCTTACAACGAATCTTAACCAATTGGCCCAACTTGCCATCTTGATGTCTGTCCGCATGTCTGTCACACAGGCTATTCCATGGTCGAATGGGTAGCGTATTGGGCTTCTGTGCTGAGGAAACAAGGTTTGAAGCCAACCAGCGGAACAATATGGGTCAGTGGCTATGTGGCACTGTGTATACATGCACCACCTCTGTTGATGCTGATATGCACCACTCAGGATGTCGCACTGGACATGTGCTGCTCCTTAATGAACCTCTTTGACACTTCGAGCACCAACCATGTGCCACTCTATCTCTGCTGCTCTTTGATACCATCTTGGGTCACTGGGTATGTGTCAGTAGGTGTGTGCCACTCTTCAGTGGACCTTTAATGCCAACCAGGGTAACTACGCATGTGCTTCTCTGCAATGACAAAAACGGTCCCTTAAATTTCTCCGATGCTCAGCAGAATCACACCTATGCCCCGCGCAAGCTCTTTGGCGGCAGCGCCAGATGGTACAGTATGTGCAGTAAGAAGTGTGAGAGAAGAGCCCGGCTGCATATACATGTTGGTGTTCGCAATACAATCGGTCGCTGACATTGCTTCAATGCTAATCACGTTAAAGGGGCCCTATACGACCCTGAAGTCAAAAACTAGTTACACAGTGGCTGATGTGTGCTAGTCTACAAGAAACCTATGGCCGCAAGTATTTTTCAAAGGGGTGCAATTATAGCAAAGTTATAGGTGTTTGGTGAATGAGTATGCAGCAACCACTGTTTCTCTCTCTCCACCCTACTTTTCTACACTCACACACTCTCCCCCTCACCAACCCTACGCAGTGCACCAAAAACTGTGGGCTGCGTCAGCATACCAGAAGAAAGGCTCCTCCATTTGTCCGCCTCTAATTGTTCTCCGCATGAAGCTGACTGAAGGGAAGCTTCATAAAAGGTTCAGTGGCACAGAATGGATGAGCCACCCACCATTCTAAAAACACAGTCAGCTCTTGTCATATTGACGCTGTTGTTCCTCAACGACCGACCAATTGACCACTTTTATTCCTGGTGACATCACCTGGGGAACGCTGTTGACATCACAACATGAGGAGGGGGCAGCAGAAAGGCCAGAGGAGGCGCATGAGATTGTTTTTTTTTTTAATTTGTGGCATTCCCACGACAGGTAGCACTGCCGCATTCGCCACAGATTATGGTCACGGTAGCTTGTTTTAAATGTGTAAAAAATGTCCAAGGTTGTCTGGGGACCCTTTAACATTGAAATTCATTTTGAGATGAGTTCTGCCAGATTTTTTTTCAATGAGGAAAATGCTTTGAGTTTGTGTCATAACAACAGCATCAGCACTTAGAAAATAAAGATCATGAGCACTACACTCTAAAAAAAGTGTACACCCTTTGGGGTGTACATCTGCCACACAACAATAATCATCATTTGCCTTGCTTGCGTTTCCTTTCTTGGAAACGCCGCACCCGCTACTTTCCTGTCAGCAATGCTATGTCACGCTGATAATGCGCATGTCGTTCGTTACTAGGAAGTACCGGGCTCGCAGTGTTAAAGAAAGGAAATGCAGACAAGACAGATGACGTTTATTGTTGTGTGGCAAGATACGACTCAACGGTTGTAAACTTTTTTTAGTATATACTGTGCTCATGCAGTCAGTAACAAAAAAGCAAGAATATCATGATCATGAAGGTTGCACTTATTTAATAAGCTGGTGTACCAACTTTTCATCCGTTTCATACTGGTTGCTTAAAGGAGTACTGACACATAATTTCAAAGTTGTATAAATGCTAACACCTGTTTCTCACACATAAAAGGGATCAGACTTGGCTAGTACAAAAGGTTGGAAAAAGTTGCAACATATTTTAATTTGATATTAAAATTGTCTAAGAACTCTAGGCCTGGTGCCATTGATACTACCAGGACGTCACGACACAGAAAAATTTCCCGATTCCATGTATACAATCGGGCTAGGTACAATAGCATTGCTCATAAAAAATAAAAATGTGATGCAAGCTTATTTTTGGGCTGCACTCACGTGTGGCAGCCACAACACTCACAGGAACAAAATGCAAAGCATTCTAGAAAACTACTTTACTTCAATGCTTTCCAGTATATTTTCCAAGGTTTAGAGGGTTTGAACCTTCATTTAACAGGTATTTTTCCGAGGTACAACAAATTCAATTTCTGTTTAAGTAACCCAGTAGCAAGCTTTAAATTTAAGTGCTATTTATTGGCAATATGTTGTCGAACATCTGAAAATATTTGAAATTTGAAACAAAAGGTAATACTTATGCTGAATACTGATTCTAATTAGAACAACTAGTGCTTCTCTTGCAGCATGGTTACTGTCATTGTCCCTTGAAAATACCTCATAATCAACTAAAAGGTTCTTGAAAGAGTATCAGTTAGTAAGACATTCATGAATTCTTGCATCATAAAAAAAATAAGGGAGAGCTTTTTGCACTGACATGCCATGTCAGCTTATAAGGGCGACAATTTTGTAGTGATGCATTTTCCAATGCTAACGCTTTTCAGCGCTTTTTGCATTCGTGAGTGGTGAAGAGACGCTCCAGCCTAGGCACAGTGTCGAACAGGTCCACTCACAAATGCGAAAAGTGGCGAAAGGCGTTAGCATCGCAAAAGGCATCGCTTCAAAATTGCAGCACAGCTCTGTCTCACCACCCGTTGTATAAAAACAAAACCTACCATAAATTTTTTGTTTAAACAACTTCTGAGTAGATGGTGGAACCAGTCTACAGTTATTTCAAGCTCACGAATTATCTTGGGCACAGCTAGGGGTGTGCATGGATGACCCGACGAGTAGACTTGGACACAGCACGAGTTAAAGCTTATGTTTGGTTAAGGACCAACTATGAACTGGACTGTGCAAACTGCCGTAGTATGGCTCCGCTATTCCATTGCAACAAAATTTTGCAGCAATTTTTTGGCAGCATTAATGCACACAGCATGCACTTCTGCTTTACTACTAAGCAGGCAAGAAACATTCGTAAACATGCTATTAAACTGAACTCACTGCAAAGTACAACATCTCTGCAAAATTCGAGCAGAAATCAGCCACCAGTCCACCTGAAAAATTCGTGCACACATGGCACTCCTATTTTGTTTAATAATCAGTAATTTGCAACAACTAACAGCAGTAAAGATGAAGATGTTTTTATACTTGCTGATAACTTGTCAACAATAGTATGCAGGGAAGTAGACATAACACTAATAGCGCTCTATTAAACAATGCTTACAAGGCCTGTATGAACATTGTTCACATAAGCCCTAATCAAAGTAAGATTGTCAGACTGTGATGATAGACGATTATACTCTTCACTAAGTGCAATATCAGATGACTGTGTGCAGCAAACTTTCTGCGACAAAAGTGCCAAGATTTTATGTAGATGTTTTATCAAACCACTTGATGAAGATATAGCAAAGGGCTGGGGCACATTTATGAAAGCTAGCAGCATTAAAGTCAGTGTGATCAAAATGCAATGAGAGTAAAGAAATATAAAAAAAAGAGAACAAAACAAAATTTAAGAGGCATGTAGTTATCTGTTCGAAGAGCTGTTTAAAGCCCAATGCTCCACTATGGCATAGTGAAGTACCAGAAATCACTTTTGTCAGCGAAGTCTGATTTGACTGAATGACTGTACTAGTTGTCGGTAAGCTGCATAAAAGTGAGCATTATTGCAGACTTTTCTCACAGTCTTACATGTTCTATGGTTTTGCAAGATTTGCAACTTGTAATATGATACTAACAGCTACTTGTAAAACTGGAATAAATGTAAGAGGTATAACATCACATATTATTGCTGACTTAATATCAATGCACATTCAACTACACTTTATCTGCAGAAACTTAAGGCAGCCTTGTAAACTCTATGACTTGATGACTATGCTTGTTCCTGACAAGCTATTGGACGGCTTTGGACTAGGAGACGCAAACGACTTGCATACCCGTGAAGCGGAAATCTGCTTAGGTTTTGACGAGACCCAAGCAGCTTCCATATAGAAGCAGAATGCGTGCCTCTTCAGTCCCCATATAAAATTCATTAACTGCAGACTCCTTATATGTGTTCTGAAATCACTTTCTTGGGTGGGTTCGTTTGTAATAAAGACAAAAATTTTAGCACAAGGATGCCAGTCCTGTGCAATGTGCATTTTCTCTCGTCTTTCTACGCTACGATCTTTAGTTTTCCTCATATGTTTACGGCAATTCGAGCTGGCCCTGCAAAGCCTGCAACAACTAATTCGGGAATAGCGTGAACACTCCATTAGATCTCGGAAGCATTATTACAGCCGCATCAGTTTGGACAAACCTGTCATCACCGACATACAGTTGCATACAATCTCTGAATGCTGACCTTAATATGTTTTTAGCTATGCGAAGACATATCGTGACCTTCGCAAAGCGAAGGCAGCAAGTTTTACGGGTTGCGTGCCAGCATTTTCTCAAAGAGTTGGTCGGGCAGTGTATCTCAGTCTTTCTTTTTTTTTAATTATGGGGTTTTACGTGCCAAAACCACTTTCTGATTATGGGGCACGCCGTAGTGGAGGACTCGGGAAATTTTGACCACCTAGGGATCTTTAACGTGCACCTAAATGCACGCGGGTGTTTTCGCATTTCGCCCCCATCGAAATGCGGTGTATCTCAGTCTTCATATAACGGCACACTTAACGTTACCTCATTAGCCAGCCACGAAATACAGCCCAATGAGTTTTGCACTGTGCAAGCGCTGCAAGACGGCTACTCAGATGGGTGTGTGTGTGTGAGCGTGTGTGCGAGTGCCATGCATACGCAGGTGCGCATATGACCCAGCGTTTTGCGTCGCCACACATGGCACAGACGCTGTGCAAACGCGCCGCGGCAACGTGCATGGACGCAGCAGCTGTGGTGGGGTGCGCTTCAACACAGGCGTCGAAAGGCTCGCCCGGTCAGAGCCCCGGAACAGGCCATCCGTGCACACCGCACGGCGAAACGGCGGCTGCCGCGACGGCACGCGCACTTTTTTCTTTCTTTTTAAGAAAAAAAAAAGGAAACGCCGAGTTTTTTTTTTTTTTTTCCCCCCCCAGTTACGAGGCCACCATCTAATGCAACCCTCGCGCGTCATGCCCTGTCCAGAAATTGGTGTCGACGACGGAATCCGTGTTCTCGCACGGCCCACGGAACAGGGCGAGCGGAAGGAAAGCGCAGCAGAGAGGAAAGAAAAAAAGAAATAAAGCAAATTAGAGAAGCAGGAAGGACAGACTGCCGTACACTTCGCCGCTGGGCCAGACGAATTTGTGATCGCGTATCGTGCACCGGCCGCGCCCTGGGGGTCAGCTCGCGCGCGACTGAGCACGCACAGTGCACTTGAAGCATGCACTGTCCGCAAATCGCGCGTTAATTAACAGCAGTACTAATTGCGTTAAGCCCAACCATCATCGCTCGCTCGGGTGAGCGGTTTCCTTCTCCACCTTCCCCCAACCTCGTCGTCGATGAGACCGACAGCGGATCACTTGCTCGAGAAGTCGAAGGCTTACCTGATACATCCATTAATGCACGGTGATTAAACTTGAGGCGGTCCGGCTCTGTGCATATTTCATGTTAGCGGACGCAAGCGGCGAAAGCTGCACGGGCTTTTTTCGAATGTTTACGAACTGTCCAAAATAAACTTCGGAATCCCACACAAGCACGGAAACGCCGAACGGGTGAGGCGAACTTCTCGTGATCGACGTCGAACGTCGCCAGCGTAGGACACTTCTGAAGTGCTGAAAATAAACATGGTCGCATAGCAAGGTCGAGATAACGTGCGAAAACTTTTTCATAAACAGAAAGTTAGTAAAATTTATGAGCACGTAGAAAATGAAATTATCTTACACATACTCATCTAGCCACATAGCCAACGCCAGATCTAGCCTCTAGATTATGGCTTTGTTACAATTGGTATCGTCATCGCGGTGTACGTAAAATAACGAGAACTGAAACCACAGGCAGGTATGTTAACCGCCGTAACCGCGCGTGAGCGAAACCTTACACATACATGCTTGATTTGTGCGTATTGTGTGCGTGCAGGTGTATGCACTTGCTCCCTTCACTGGTATATGCAACTAGCGCAATGTAAGGCTATCTCGTCGCCTATTAGGAGTCGACGTATGAGTAGCAACAGTAATTTCTAGGCGCTTTGATGTTATACGTTAACAGTTGACACATCGGCTGTCTTAGCCCCAACTTCGAAAATAAAAAAAAAATACCTGTGGGCTGCTCTGCGGTACAAAGCAAGTACAGCTTCACAGATTTATCTAGAAATAAGCGCAGGACCTGTGATGCACTGGCGGTCTCGGAGGTCAATTTTTGTAGGACGTTAGAACCATGTTAGAGCCACGAACTAGTGAACTACCGTGAACTATAGTGAACTACTGAACCCCAGACCTGCACATATGTCTCTGCTTTATCACGCCAGTTCTACTTCATTCCTTTTGCCGCTAGGGACAGAATTAACGAGCAGGGTGGCGCCAGTTATAACTTGTTCGCTGTCGTCTGCTTCCGCGGTCCGTATCAGCAGTCGTGCCACTATTTCAGCTGGCGGAAAGCGCTTTCATCCTGTTTCATAGCACAATTAACGACAATGAAAGAATAACAGGATATTTTCTAATGTTTTGCATTTGAGCATGGAGCCACAGTAGGAGGAGCGGCGCAAGAAACGTAAACAAAGAGTAGAGCTGGCAGATGGCAACTTTTTCTTTCCTTCTATCCGCAGAAGGTAAAATCTTCTGACGGCAGATAGCTTTATCCTTTGCTGCATGTATCTTTTATGAGTTGACTGCGGATAGGCTAGTGTCAAAGATGCATTATATGGTATCCTGCTGTGTGCCTTTATATGCAAGCCTGAAGGAGGCGAATGATCTGGCATAAGTTTTCAGAAGTTTCTTGCGAGCGACGTGTGTGCAGGAAATATATCGAGGCTGTTTCAGGGAAAGGTGACATTTTTTTTGCAGTATTACTTCACGTGTATGGGAGTTGAAAGCTTTCAATAGATATCCTAGCTAGCGCTCTAAAACGCCGCTGCACAGCTCCCAATTAATCCTACCAAAGTAGCTATTCCGCATGGCACAGCGGCATAGTAACGGTGATGCGAAGGACACGTACGCTTTTAATATATATATATATATATATATATATATATATATATATATATATATATATATATATATATATATATATATATGCGCAATCCTCTTTTTGAACTAGCCGGCATCTTCTCACATTTTAAGAGTTACAATAAATAGTCATCGAATTCCGTCCTCCAACGTTCTTTACGGTGGTTTCTAGTTCGAAAAGGCGGAGAAGCGACTATTTTACAAATTGGACAAGCGGTTAAACTGCTGTGAACTTTACGAACTCGATAACTACTGTGACTTAATATGCAAGAACTGTGTAGTTCGTTACTGCGTGCAAAAAAGCAATGCGAGAGGTTATTTAACGCTATTTACAGAGTAGCAGACTGCACGCGCCGACATTATTAACCGGATTCTGGCAGTCAACTGTGGAAGCCAAGGGGCCGGTCACAGCCTTGGCATCGCGGCCACTGTGATCGCAAATGCCAACAATGTAAGCAGTCTGCGACAGCTCATGGCAGGTTACTTATGGGAGCTACTCATGCAAGGTTTCTTTGTTAGAACGACAACCTACTGGAACTCCAGACCTGTACAGATAAGCGACTTCTATGGGAGTAGCGTGCGCCCACTTCTCGTTCAACCGTTGGCCGTTGGTGTCGCTTTGATGACCTGTTCGTCATAAATGTTATGACCTTTTATGGCCTGTTCGTATTTTCAGAGCCTGAGTAACTACTCAAGAGAAACAACGAAATCAGAAAAAAGAACAATTTATGATAATTCAAAGGGAAGCTCTTTACTTTTCGAAGCGAGATCAGGATGCCTTAGAACATGCTCTTATAAAGCGAGATACAACAAGGAAGAAGAAGCATGTGCTTGCTGCGGTAAAGCTAGAGAAGCGATGGAGCATGTTTTATTAGAAAGTGAAGATATCTGCCCAGCGGTCGATTTATGCACCTCTGGTCTCCTTGAAGCCCTTAGGTTCAGCGAGAGCAAGGGGAAAGCAAACATGCCCGCAATGGAGATTAGTAAGAGGTGATTGGAATATTGGTGGAAGAAAATGTGCTGCATGTGCTGCATCACTTCGCAAACTCTGCATTCTGCGCCATAAACTAAAACAAGCGGCCCCAGAAACTAAGCTTTATGCATACAAATCACTCATTAGGCCGAAAATGGAATACGCATGCACCGTCTGAGATCCGTATAGTAAACACAATATTAATGCACTGGAAAAGATTCAGCGGAAAGCAGTTAGGTTTATGCTTTCTAAGTACCGTTTAACTGACTCACCAACAACTATTACGGACGATCATAGTCGCGGGGATGTGCGACTGATATGTTGTTTTCTCGCATAGCTCCCGTCTCCTGTAATCCGGCTTCGCCGCGTGGCTTTACTGCGGCGGTTGGTATGCTTACGGGGTAGTACGAGACAACGTTACTAGACTAGTAACGTTGGTACGAGAGATGGCGAGAGTGTTGCTCTGCTAACGCCACTTAACGGCGGTGTTACTTGGGCGCAGAACGGAGAAGGCTCCTCCTTTCTGGCTCGGCAAGCGGCGCGGACGTTCTGCGCCGATCCATGCTTCTGCGAGACCGTCTCGCGAAGCCTACCCCGGAATCGACGAACACGATCGTTCGATCGCGCCACATTTCGCGTGACCGTAAACGCGAACGACCAGGCGTTGATGTCCAGCATGGGGCGAACATATTCGTTATCCGGTCGCGGTGAGTCGAACTTCCGCGATTTGTCGCACGCCCATCTGCATGTTTTGTGGATAGCAACTTGGCTAGCAGGCATTAGTCTATGAAAGGCGCAGTAAATGCCCTTGTGACTGTTTGCACTACTGTGTTGCCAAGAGCACGGGTGAGAACCCCACATGGTATACAGACATTACAATTACAGCGGAAAATTCTAAGAATTACATTTCTTTTTCTACTCAAAAATAAACTCTCGATCCATCCTGCTCCATATGCCCGACCATTAACCACAAGACAAACCAGACATCACCACTCTGAATCCTTAACTCCTTATCAGACCAGAACTAATGCCTTCAACTTTTCCCTTTTCCCTCGTACTATTGAAGAATGGAACGCACTACCATAATAATAATTATTCTTAAACAGCACTGATTCAATTGATCTGATTAATTTTTATCTGTTAATTTCGCAACAGAGGGATCAGCATTTTGCTTTCTTCTGAATGCATGTATGATTATTTTTTGTAATTTTTCCACTCATACTGCAGGCCTGCATGGCCCTGCAGTATTTTGTAAATAAAAATGAAATAAAAAGTAGGCAAACGACAGACAACGGTGGCGTACAAAAACAAAGTTCCCATTACGCATTCAGAAAGCTTGGTGATGGGAATTCTTCGATTTCTTTTTTTAATTTTCGAAGGGAGGTAGGGCATTAGGCATAATAACAAGAGCTTGGTGGTGCAGCCCACCGCCGCGTTTCAAAGGGGACGCTCACACTCACTCACTCACTCACTCACTCACTCACTCACTCACTCACTCACTCACTCACTCACTCACTCACTCACTCACTCACTCACTCACTCACTCACTCACTCACTCACTCACTCACTCACTCACTCACTCACTCACTCACTCATTCCTGTTTTATTTGAATGTTGCGTGCTATTGCTTTGTTGAATAACGCTTGTTTTACGTTGATGTAACCACACTTACCCTTATCCAATGCTTTCATGAATGTCATGCAAGATATGGATAAATAAATACATTAAAAATAAACTTTCCCTAAGAAGACATGCGGAAAAGCGACTAGTATATTTGTGTTCGATGTAATTAACATTTTAATGCTTTATATTGTTTTAGTTATGATAATGTCTGCTCGGGTGGCAACTACATGCACTGATGAATGAGTAAATAATTGCATAATTTGTCATTTCACGCTTTGTGTACAATTTCTGGCTCCATCCTTGCGACTGCGACACAGCAGGCAATGGCACTAAAACTCACGCAGCAGAACATACGAATTTTCTTTAATCCGCAATAAGCTTTCTTAAAGGGACACGAAAGCGAAACAATAAATCAGTTTAGACTAATGAAGCATTGTTTGAGAACCCTGCAGGCAGTCATTTAAAAAAAAATAGTTTGATTATTAGATGAGAAAATGAAGGTCCAAGTATCAGTATTTGAATTTCGCGCCGAAACCCCAGTGCCGGTACGTCAGCGTGACGTCAGGGATTCCAAAGTATGTTTTCGCATTTGGGCCGCATTGGCTGAATAAAGGTTCTCGAAACTTGCCATGTTTAATATTTGGTTCCTTTAGAACACAATGTAGCCAATCTGTACCGCTATATATAATTAGTAGGCCCTAGAAGATGCCATCAAAATCCAAGACATCACAGCCCCCAGGTGCGGGAGCTTAAGTAGGCGTCGCCACTCTTATTTCGTTCTTGCGCTTTTAATGGCTTACCAAACGTCTTATCGTTGTAAGAGTGGTGTTTTTGGTGTTGTAGAACGGTAATTTACTGATACAGAAGAAATCACTTTTCACTTTAGCGTCCCTTTAAATCTTGCTACGCTTTAGCTGAAACATTATTTGTCCGTTTGAACATTTCAGGGACAGCTCACCTTGAATATTTGCCTTTAGATTGGCATACTTAATAAGTATATAAATAAATAATTACATAAAGAGTTCACAAATAAATAGACCAGTACATTGTGGATGTATGTCCTGAAAACATGACCTAATTACGAGGCACGCCGTAGTGGGGAGCTCCGGATCAATTTTAACCATCTGGCATTATCTAACGTGCACCTAAATCTAAGTACACGAGCGATTGCTGCATGTTCGTCTCCATGTTTGTCTGCATGTTTGTCTGGGCAGATCATGCTACGTCTTGCTTCACGACCTATCATGATGGCGAAATGCAAAGGCGTATAACCAGTAAATTATGAAGTATAGTGCGTGTCCGGCTCATGACGAACTTTTGGAGATATATTACACTATATTCCAACGCGAATGTAGAGGGAATATGTGCGAAGAAATAAAAATAACGCCTTTGAGAATAAATAAGCCCCAGCATGCACATTGCCCCTCGTGGACTGTCACGCGTCATTTTCAAATCAGTAAAGGATCGTATTGCAGCGTAAAATAATTTTTGCTCTCACCTAATCAAAGCCACAGCAATAGTAGTGGAGCCAGGTTCCTGGCTGCATAGACAGCCTGACTGTCACCCAAAAAATCCCAGCGCTGCGATCGAAATGACGTGACTTTTACCGCGATAGCGTTAAAGGGAAGCTGAAACACTTTTCGAAAAAAATGAGTTCTCTGCGGCATTCTACAGTTTTGAGTCCCCTGAACACGAAAATCTCGTTCAAAAAGGGCGGAAACAAGCGCAAGCGGCTGTTTTTTCATGAATACGCGCACCAGCGCCTCAGGGTATCGCGCGAACGCCGCTGTTGCCCGTGATTGGTCGGAGCAGCTGTGACGTCAGTGGCGGCAGTCGCCGGTCGGCGCCGCCGTTTGAGAGCGTAGCACGCTGTTCTGTTCTGGCTGCATAGCTGAGTTGTAAGCATTATGGAACGTTCTCGCTGTCTCGGACAGCTTGTATTTTCGCCGTACATGTTCGAACCGACAGCCGATACGGAAAACGATGGCGGCAACGACGATGTTGAGTGTGCCAAAAGCGAGAGCGATGTGTACACCTTCTCGCGCGCTGGAAATCTTAGCTGTTACGTATGCTTTTTTTTTTTCGTGTAGCTGCACGTTCCAGTGACGGGAGAAAAAATGCGCTAAAGTGTCACTGGGAACTTGCTGCTGGAAGAATGCCGAAGCACTAACTTCTCATTAGATTGTAAACACGGGTACAATTCCGCGATGTCAAGCACCTTGCCGCTGCTTGTCTGAAGTCCCGTGGTTTTCTGAGCGTTGATACACGATCGCGAACATAAGTGCCGCGTTTCAAAGCGCGCACATGCAGTGCTGCGAGGTACAGTCATGGAAGTTGCTTATCATACACATCCAGATCGAGATGGTCAGGGGCATTATAAGTGCAATATTCAGAATATGGTTCGACGACTTTGCGATTGTGGCTCGATCAAGAATCGGTATGCGCGCTCCATGCTAGTGTTGACATAAAGATATTAGGCAGTTCTAGCACCGCCGTGTGGTAAACATGATAACTGCAACCGTACGTCGAATGTCACTAGGCAAGCCTATACTCCAATTTATACCTCAGGTGCAACGCTGTGGAAGCTACGCACGAAGTCCGGTTACCAAAATTTATTACTGCGCGCGTTTCCGTCTATGGTTCGCAGCGTGCCAGCGTCATTTGCTCGCGCGAGCATGCACGTGAAGCTGCGGCGACGGGCTGCAATTAAAGAATGCCGAAAAGAAAATTGATTTAAAAGAACGTGTTAGCAGCCGTATAAGTACACGGATTGTTTCTATGGGTAAATTCTTTTTTTTTTCATTCAGAACTGAGCTTATATATGAAAAGTTTTCTCAAAAATCGGGTCAAGAAACACCGAACTTTTTCTAAGTGCGAACGCAGCCACTGCAAGAAGTATCTCAAGCCTCCACAGCGTTGCACCTGATGTATGAAACGGAGTATAGCAACGCTAGCAACAACGCGTTTCCGCATTTGTCGTAAGGCTATCCGGCTATCGCGGAAATGGTCGAGCACAGCACAGTTGATTTCGTCGGCACGAACTTATCTCTCCTCACCGCACTGCGCTCCAAGCTTCTTGTCCTTCGGGAACCTGTGAAACACCACATCGTCTCGCCCGCGTGTGTTCGCGCAGCCGATTGCTGCACAGAACGAGGGCATGTTGGGCGCCCTTGGCTGTAGGCACTCACGCAGCACAGAAGGAAAGAACAGTTTACGAAAATCGCAAAACAAACGTGAGCGGCGGCGGCGGCAAATCTCTCGTAGCGTCGTTCAGTAAAGCGCAGGACGGAAAGAGGCATGCCAGCGCATGCCAGCACGCCGGTCCGGCAGCTCGGTCCCCGCCAGTGACGTCACTCTCGCCGGTTCTCTCCTCTGGTAACCTCCTCACCCGGCGCTCCGGGAAGCGATGGGGGCGTGTCCGCGGGGGTGATTTAGAAAGCGATTTCCGCCCCTTATATTAACAAAACGAAGAAAAAAATTTCAGAACCGTAAATTATTAGGTCTGTTCTTCCCAATCCCAGCAATTCATGGAAATTGAAAACCGCTTCAGCTTCCCTTTAAGGGCCCCGTGTAGCACAAAATCCGGTGTCGGATGTCGTTTCGGCAAAAAAATCATTTTCGAACCACCAACTAATAATAAAAGCTACTAACATAATTGAATTTCTCAAGCTAAAATCGTAATGTACATAACCTACAGACATGATAGTGTCGGATTGTAATTTGAATACACGCGAAAACATAATTCTGTTACGCGAAAACTCAAAGGAAGCCCTTTTCTAGCGCTTCTACCATTCATAGACCGGCCACGGCGTCCGCCATTTGCGCGCGCCGGCGTGTGAGTATCTCGGTGGCCACGGAGCGGTGCGCCCGGTTCCTTGCAATACTTCCAGATGGCGCTCGCCTCCGCTGCATCGCGGCGCACGCAAGAAACCGCGTTTCTATCAGAAGGCCCACGTTCGAGCATAGCGTTCGCGGCTAGTGTTTCCCGGTAAACATTAAGGTTACATATGCTCCAGTTGCCGGGAGGCGTCAGAAGCAGTCAGGGATCTTTGGATGCGATCCCGTTCCACTCTTAAAGGTGAAGCGTGTGGTCATCGTTTGTTGTTTCCGGCATTCAACTCGCGCTAACCGCCGCAGCCTTTTCAGAACACCTCCAGCTCTCAGAATTCGATTAATAGCGCTTACTGCGAGTGGAATGTGCCACTCTGCCGCGAGCACATTCACTTTCTCGCTCAAGGAGCACATATGTGAAACGTTGCGGGCATGAGGAGTTCACGACGCGTGGTCCAGGGCTGATGTTCTCAAAGTGCTCAGAGTTACAAGTGCTGCGTAGGTATGTTGTTTATGCTTAACTAAAAATGAACACTATAATGAGTAAACTGTGGATTTTCTGGGTGTTTTCCTTATTGTTATGATGGCTTGCACGCCAGCCTTCGCGATTAATAAACAAATAAAGTGTGCGTTCGATACGAACGTAATTTGGCCAGGTTAAGGGCGGCAGGCGTTAAAAACGACGCCACTAGTTGACTACTAATGTGGCGGAACCAACATAAATGTTTCGCCAACTGCCGTTTTAAATCACCCAGGCACGCACATTACCATATTTTTGTCGTGTTTGCATTAACTTCAAATATTCTGTTTGCGTAAACAAGCGTTATGAAACTTCGAGAAATCTAGAATGAGCGAGAAACATCCAAGAAGAATAAAAATGAAAAGAAGGCACGTACGATTGTATGCAAATGAAACGCGGTGATTTTAGATGGCACGGCGTTCGGCGGGCGATGTGCCGTTCCAGGAAAGCTTTTAAATAAGCAAGCATTTATAGGCCTTCCTAACGATGAAACCCGTCGGACTGGCAGTCACGTAAGACGAATAGCTCTAAAGAAATTAATGTATAAAAAGTTGAGGAGCAATTCCACTCTGTGAAGGTGGATGGCCAGCGGAGCTGTAGCACATCTCACAGGGTTAGACAAGGGCACGTGTATTTATTTCCATCATTTGGTCATGGTATAGCGATGATAACTTAGTGATTACTGTGATATGCACTGATTCGTTCGATTACACGCTTAGACAGATTCTTGGACAAAGTTAAACCTATACACGACCGTTGTCGAGTAGTTGAGTGACTTGGATTGCTCTGGCACTTAAAACCAAACTCTTCTAACACAAACTGAGTGTACCATATATTGTCTGGTTTGGAACTGTCCACGTTGAAGTCTCCAACGATGGTCACAGGGGTCGTGTCATCATGGCTAAACCATGCAATGTGCGTGGTCATGAACTTCTCGATATCACACTTGGGTGTGCCTGGAGATGTATACGAAGTGAATAGCACAATTCCGTCTTTCGTTTGCACGGCACAGATATCCCAGTCGGTGGCATTGTCCTCTTCCTAGTCTAGAGTATATAGTCGTACGTACATTTTGTCCTTTGCATATATGGCAATACCTACTGTTCGTGAGTCTATGTACTGTTCACAAGTGGTTACAGTATACCCATCGGCTTGAAACAATGCACCTTGATTTATTATTATTATTATTATTATTATTATTATTATTATTATTATTATTATTATTATTATTATTATTATTATTATTATTATTATTATTATTATTGGAGTGCTTGAAGCCTGCTTCACCTCCACCGCGGGTCGACCTGCTATTGCACTACCTCCGTGATCGGCCCAAACTTTTGCCGACGGACACAACACATGCATTGAGGGTTAGAAGTATATATAGGCTGTGGGCTGCTTTGGCCAGGAAACGTTGCGTCCTGTCTAGCCTGAACGCGACGCCGTTGTACACACGGACGTTGGTGTTCCCGTCGCCACTTATCGTGTTCACGCTGTTCTTCGGGAGTCTTAACTATGCATGGATTTTCCATAACGCTATCACGATACAAATGAATTCAGTTGCTAGGCGGGTTCTTCTACTACATATGAATGTGTAGTTACGTCAGTCCCTGCTTCGTATGCTACCGTTGCCGCTTCCCGACAACTGCTTCTTATGCAGCCATAATTTTTACCAGGGAAAGCCTGCGGCGAACGCTATGCGCGAAGGCGAACTTTCTGGTTCTTTCTTTCTTTTCTTTTTCTTTAACGGTGAAGCTGTATACATCTACCCCGCAATGCATTTGTCGTGTCCATGGGCAAAAATAACCTCTTTCGTCGGCCGATGCCGGAGGTAGGTAAATAGTAGGCTAAAATTGAAGCGAAAAGTGCGCATATCCTTTCGAATCACACATACAGCGTATACCACATAAGACGTTTCGATAAAGAAAAGCATAAAAAACGTCTCCTTTCAAGATGACGGGTGATAAGGCGGTAGTTAGCAATGGGAAGCGCAGAATGATTGATAACGTCATCCGTTTGTAAAAGAGGGCTTGACTTTAATACCCATATAAAATATAAAATGCTAGTTTGTGACAGCACATGTGCTGCAGTTTGTAACGCAGGACCTGACGTTACTACATTACACATATATCTATAAAGAGGACCCACCTAGTACGGCATTGTATTTGTCCTGCGACAGTGCTATGAGAAGGCCACGTATATTGAGGACTTCCGAAGAGCAGCGTGCCTACGAGGAGCGGCGAAGAGAACAGATACGACAATGTGAGCAACGCGGCGTCGTCTTTCTGCCGTGGATGAACACCCTGTCCAGGCAAAGGTCCAGGACGCTCAGCACAAGCGCGACAGGATGATGATGAATGTCGTGAAGCCCAAAACGCGGCCAAGCGACGAAGGTACACCGATTGTTTCAAGGGTGCAAACTCTAAATTTGAGAACAAATTTCGCAACGCAGAAGTTGGATTTAGTTGCTCCTTGTGTGGTCGACTGTGGTTCCAGGTTAAGTGCATTTCAGTTGTCTCTGGACCACTCTTTGTAGGTACACGTAGTAGCAGCGCAAGCGAAGTCGCAGGCCATTGAAATATCTATGGCTAATAATTAGGTAAAGTGCGTGTGAATGTTGCCACGTGAAGAATTTCAAGCCACGTCGTAATGGATAATCGTTCTAGGTGTGGTTTACAGCTTCGCTGTGCAACCGCCTTCACAGCGTAGACTGGAGCCCAAGTTTCCTTACAGCGGAGCTGTTATTAGCTATATATACATTCTGGCAGTTTGTGCGCGTTGGGAAGAAAAAAAAATGGCAGCCACTCCATAACTAAAAGAGCTAAAGCACAAAGCAAAAGCGTACAGTCGGGTATGCCCCAGCTGCGTTTAATCGCGAGAAGTGTCGAAACGTATTGTGATAAAAGAAATATCATAATATCGTAAAAGTATCCTAAACCGGAATGGACACTGTTTAGTATGGATTGCGGTTTGACGTCACGGGCTCTACAGGCAAAACCTTATCTCAGTTCCCTTCCACCCAAGGACCGGTGAGGGTTGATAAGGGTGAGATCAAGTCTGATAAGGTTGATAGGAACCGATAAGAGTTTGTAAGGTTGATAAGGAAAGATAAGGGTTGATATAGATCGGATCGATTGCGATAAGTTTGATAACGACAGACAAGGGTCGGACCGAGTCTGATAAGGTTGATAACTGAAAAGGGTTGATAAGGGTCGGACCTAGTTCGATAAGGTAGATAACGACCGAAAGGGGTTGATAAGGGTTTATATTGGTCGGATCAAGTTTGATTCGATTGATAGTGACACCGGGCTGCATGGAGATAAGCAGGTGGCACAATACTTACGCATACTTAAGACAACGCTAATGGAGTTCCGGCCGTAATTTTTTTCTGATGCTGCTACAGCCTGGCCCACTACACCTCGACATAAGAAAGTATAGCGTACGCTCTGCGCTAAGCAGCGCACGTTTATTAGTTTTAGTTGGCCTGCGAGACCTTCCGATCTCAGAGGCCATATGTCATTGTCGCGGCTATCTCCCAACTTTGCCAATAGGTGACGCTGACATCTCGGAGGTTTCCGGCTAGGATGCAGAACTTGCGCCCACGCGAAACAAAGGGAAAAGCCACATCATAATCATCATCATTTCTTTCTCGAAGTTTATCTGACATCTCGAAGGTAACAATTCTAGTCCATCAGCAGGTCTACTCGAAGAGGCGGATAATACTTGCACAAGAATTGACATGCATAATCGACTAATTAAAGAAAAGTTCACTAATTGTGTTTTTAACTAATTACCTTATAGCACATATTGGAATTTACCAATTCTAGCCGGGGAGTTTGCTAGGCAGATCCACTTGGAACGAATTCTCAGGATGACACCAGTTTCGAGACATTAATTTCCGAGAGCTTTGCGAAGAAATGCATTGGCGTTCCAGTTACTTTTGTGCTTCAATTCATAAAACGACGTTTACTTAAGAAATTAAGTGGAACGACAGTGCATTTTTACCGCAAGTTTGACGGCGGGTATCTCGTAAATGGTGTCATCCACAAATGTGTCTTGCAGTCTCACCCGTAAGAATTTGTAAATTGCAATATGTGCCATAAGGTAATTAGTTAAAAACTTAGTTAGTTTTTGTTGATTAGACGATTATGAATTTCAACTTCTGGTGGAAGTAATGTCCGCCTCTTCGAGTAAACCAGCTCATGGACTAGAACTGGGCTATCTGCCACAGGAAATATTTAAAGATTTTGAAATTGTTTGCTGAAACACCCGGTATGTTAGCTAAAGAAGCAGAAAGAGCTCGTCTGAGGGCGTAGACTAAACATGCTGCGTAGTCTGTGGCGTGGATGGTTCCACGTGACCTGGTTGCAAGTATATATATATATACATATATATATATATATGCTAGCAAGAAAAGTAGGAAGCTACCTAAAAAGAAAGGGGTCAGACAAGGAGACACAATCTCTCCAATGCTATTCACTGCGTGCTTGGAAGAAGTATTCCAGCTATTAAACTGGGAAGACTTAGAAGTAGGGATCGACGGCGAATAGTTCAGCAGCCTTCGGTTTGCTGATGACATTGTTCTATTCAGCAACACTGCAAACGAGTTACAACAAATGATTGAGGACCTTAACAGAGAGAGTGTAATATATGCAGAAGAACAAAGATAGTGATGAACAGTGGCGTAGCAACAGGGGGGGCCGGGGGTCCGTGGGCCCCGGGTGCAAGGGGCCAGTGGGGGGGGGGGGGGGGGTGTAATATACGTCTGAAGACACCCGGAAGTTGATATCCTCGCCTTCCTCGACTACAGCCGGGGGGGGGGGGGGACAGAAGACCCATGGGCCCCGGGTGCCAGACGACCTAGCTACGCCACTGGTGATGAATAACCGGGCAAGGGAACAATCTGAGTTCAAGATGGCCAGTCAGCCTCTAGAGTCTGTGAAGGAGTACGTTTACCTAGGCTAATTAATCACAGCGAGCACTGATCATGAGAAGTAAATTCATAGAAGAATAAAAATGGGTTGGTGCACATACGGCAGACATTCTCATGTGCTAACGGAAAGCTTACCATTATCATTGAAGACGAAATTGTACAGTCAGTGCATCTTACCGGTGCTGACATATGTGGCAGAGACTGGGAGACTGACAAAGAAGCTGGAGAACAAGTTCAGGACCGCGCAAAGTGCGATGGAGCGAAGAATGATAGGCATAACTTTAAGAGACAGAAAGAGAGCGGCATGGATCAGAGAGCAAACGGGTATAGACGATATTCTAATAGACATTAAGAAAAAGAAAATGGCGCTGGACAGGTCACGTAATGCGTAGGTTAGATAACCGGCGGACTATCAGGGTTACAGAATGTGTACTAAGAGAAGGGAAGCGCAGTCCAGGACGGCAGATGACTAGGTGGGGCAATGAAATTGGGAAATTCGCGATTAATAGTTGTAATCGGTTGGCGCAGGACAGGGGTAATTGGAGATCGCAGGGAGAGGCCTTCGTCCTGCAGTGGGCATAAGATAGGCTGATGATGCTTATGATTATGATAATGATAGCAACACCTTCGGATAGGCGACAGGCTTGGCGATCTCTCCGAGCGAGTTTTCCAACTGACCGCGCCTATAGTAAAGTTGGCCCCAAACTGTAAAACCGAAGTCATATGAATATTACAAGGGGTGGCGAAAGCTGTAACGAAAGAACGATTTCTGTTTCGGGTTTCACCCGTCTACGATAGTACATTAACCAAAGAATAACAAACAAAACAGTGGTTAGCACAGAATAACTTTGTTTTGTGTTTAAAGGATACTGACATGATGTTGACGATACGTTTTTATCGTTAACTGAAGGTCTTGTGCTTTGAACCCTAGAAAAAATACTGACAAGTCTCAGATGGTCATGAATAACTTAGCATAACAGCTTTCCTACGGTCAGTTGCGGTTTCATTTCCCAGGAGGATACTGTGTCGTAACGTAACCACATTCACGTGGGAGCAGGATATTGCAATGTTTTGAAGGGCCTCTTCCGAAATTCTCCCTTTGTTAAAATTTCGGATAGCTAATTGGTTGTCACATAATATTACTCCCGCTTTTGTACCCGCACAAGCGAGCGCGACTGCAAGCTCCTCGGCTGTACGGGCGTACCTCGTGCACTTGGAGCACGCTATCTTAACGCACCTGTCGCCATCGACCACGGCGGCATCCACGTACGCTACTTTATGCGCCGGTGTGTTTTTAAGTTTATTACTAGAGCCTTAGCCCTGTGATCTCTCCTCTCTTTGTTGTAGATAGGACGCATATTATTCGGTAGGGGGGGGAGGGGGCGATTCGGAAGCGTTTACGCACGTCCAACGGAATGTCCTTCTTGTCAGTCGGGGCACCCCTGTCGCATTGGATTCCTACCCATTCCATGAGTTTTCTCCCTGTCTTAGACTATATTTGTAGAGGCGAGGCTAGCGCCTCTCACCACTGCAATAGGCAGCCCTCACGGTGCAAAACGGGCACAAGAAGGTAATCTCGAATGGCTTGAGTTCAGCCAACGTGACATGCTTAGATGGCGGCGGAAAGCCGTTGAAGATTGTCCGTACGGATGGCTGCGGATCATCTTCTAATACCAGTGGGCCATTCCACGCCAAACGTGCCAGCCGAAAACTTAAGAGCAAAGTGTGATCTAGAAGGAAAAGAAGAATATAAATGAATATAATTCAGTGTAAGCAGAAATTTCATCTCAGTACTTTAGAAACACTGTGTCTTGCTATGGACATTCTTTTGTGCGGCGCCGATCTTATATTTATTATATTAATTATGTGGAGAAAAAGGACAATACGGAGAAGTTTCCACATATCTATAAAAACTTCACATTCGTTCCTATTCCTGGCAGTTTTGTGTTCAAATAATTGGATAAAAAATTTAGGCATGCAACAACCACAAAATATTGGAGAAAAATTATCCCACAATAGCGAAACTTGCATTTGTCTCGCCTTTTCACCTGTAAATACGGGCCATCTCAGTGATGTATGTAGTATACTGGATAAAGATGGCCGATCTAAAATTATGACAGGTTGCCCGTTTCACAGAGGGACATTTAAAAATTTGTTTCCGAAAGTTCGATCGGAGTAATTTTTGCTTTAGGAGAGGAAAAAGTTTAGTCGCAACTTCATGTGATACGGCGCCATTTACTATCAGTGCATCTTCTCCGCAATACACGCATCGGGTGGCAGGAGGCTTTGTGCACTCACCGCGTTTTCGTTAGCAGGGCGTTGCAGAGGCACCCGAGAACGCTGTGCCGCCGTTTGTCGAGCAATTCCCCGCTACTGCATCGATGAGCATAGTCCGCGGTCCGAGAAAGTGAGGCCGTGCTCTTACTATATCTAGCCTGATTCGATTATTTATTTTCAATTCATTGTTCCAATAATCGCATAACCGTACTCATTTCGTCAATATAGCCTTGCAAGTACTTATACCTCCGTACAAGTACAGAACCAAATAAAAATGAAGAAAAGAAAACAGGGGGGCAACATTTACTTGCCGGCCCCTCTCGGCCGAGAAGTGAAAAAACGTTCCGGAACCGAAGCTCTCGCATTCACCTTTTCAAGAGGCGCTTGCCCCCACTCCCCTCGCCTTCGTTTCCAAGATGCCCACTTCACAGTTCGAAACAGCGTTCGAGAAACACGCCGAGCATCTCGGGGGGAAAGCTAATATCCGCGACCAAAGCGGAGAGCAAACAGGTCGCGCACCAGCAGACGGCGCCTGTCACTCTGCCTTCGTCTTCGCGATAACGAAGTCGTTTCAGCGCCCAACGCGGCAGGCGGGCCGCGCAGAGCGAACAAGAGGCGCCCCGAGTCGGGGCTTGACCGCGGGAGGCCGCGCGGCCGCGATGAGTGGCCAGCTCCGGCGCCGACCGTGTTTGCCTGCCTGCGTCCCCGTCGGACACGCAAGGCACGTCGCGAGAAGGTACGGCACCGTCGGCATTCGCTCGCTACTGAAAAGCGCGCTCGAGTTGGCCGAAGCCGTACCCGCGAAGGAGGCTTTGCAGCTGCTTAACGAATGCTTGACGTTGGGGGAAACAAAATTATGGGGTTTTATACGTGCCAAAACCACTTTCTGATTACGAGGCACGCCGTAGTGGGGGACTGCGGATTAATTTTGACCACAAGGGGATCTTTAACGTGCCCCTAAATATAAGTAGTACGCGGGTGTTCTCGCATTTCGCCCCCATCGAAATGCGGCCGCCGTGGCCGGGATTCGATCCCGCGTCCTCGTGCTCAGTGCTTAACGTTGGGAATATCTGTGGACCTGCTAACGGCACAACGTCCATTGCAGCGAAACAGCCTTCTTGGCGAACAACGGTCGCGTGGATTCCACGGCATCGCCCTCGTGCTCACGCGCGTACAACGTCCGTAGCAGAACGTTCCCCTGGCATTGAACGCGTCGGCATCGATGTGCCCGGAAAAGCATTCTAGGACCGCTCCTCTCCGGTGGTTACGTCAGCGATCTCTTATTGCGTAACACCGAATCTTTCTCTCGTACGTTACGCGAGCGACACCGCAGTGTTCACAGTGGGTGCAACAGCCGAACGGAGTCTGCAACGAGGCGGCGTTGCGTGACTTCTTCACCTGTAACAAAAACAAACTATCTTACTGCAAACACAAAAAAAGAAGAAAAAAAGTTGTTCCCGCACCAAAAGTAACCCTTGTCACTCATATGACAGCAGTATAGTAGAGAGCATCGAAGTGTTGGGAGTTTATTTCTCTGCTAATTGGAACGATCATGTAAAGGAAGGTAATCGAGATTGTGCAATATAATCGATATAATCCTTATGGCAGAAATTTAGCAAACGCTACCGCATTTGCTAAATTATATATATATATATATATATATATATATATATATATATATAAATGATTTATTTATTTCGAAAATTACATACAAATACGAGCCTGCCCAAGCCAACAATGGGCTTGTGGGGCAGCGCTCGGCAGAATGGAGCAAGCCAGGGAGCGGCACAGTAAATCAGTTATGTACAAAACTCAAAAATAAAACTAAAGAAAGAAAGAAAGAAAGAAAGGAAGAAAAGAAACCAAATTACACATACAAATCAAAAATGTAAGATTTAACTTCTTTCCGTGTGCTGGAAGATAAAACTTTTTCTGGCAGGTCATTTAATACATCAGGTACATAGAAGGCACGGACACGTTTGCCATATCTTGTCCTTACTCTTGGTAAGGTAAAGCGGTCACGTGTACGTAATGCTCTGGCGGGGACATACGGGAGGCAGAACTCATTGTTCCATATATACAAAAGGATTACCGTTTCTTTGAATAACAGCCTGAACGAGGGCATGTGCGAGCATGAAAAAAGACTGGAATTGTTAGTAATGTGCACACCATACATCACCGCCCGAATTATGGATTTTAGTAAAGAATCAACTTTATTGCGCCAAAACACTGAACAGAAATAAAAAGAACAGATTCCATATCTTAGCACACTGTACGCTAATGCATGTGCTATTGTTTTCCTTACGTAAATTGGGCATAGTGCTTTAATAGAATGCAGTAGGCAGGCTATTTTGCGCAGCCTTTCACAAACGTTAGCCAAGTGAGTGTTCCAGGACATGTTAGAATCGAAATGAACACCGAGATAATTGACACTTGAGAGGTATGGAATAGGAGAGCAAGAGCAATTGTTACACAGAGGAGAATGAAGAAACAGTGGAGTGATGACAGGAATAGATTTCAGTGGATCGTGAAAACATACTAATTTAGTTTTATTCTGGTTAATAGAAATTAAGTTTTTACGGTACCAAGTGATACCATTTGTAGTGTCAGTTTGTAATTCCGCAACGGCTTGATGGTAATTAGTGTGACGAGATACTAAAAGCGTGTCATCTGCGTATTGAAACACCCGACAGCGAAAAATTGCTTGACTGAGATCATTAACGTACAAGTTGAATAAAAGGGGAGCTAAAATCGACCCTTGGGGAACTCCAGCGCTCAACTGTCTAGGTTTGCTTTTAATATTTCCGAGAACTACTACTTGAATTCGACCGTGCAAATAATTCTTAAGGAAAGATATATATATATATATATATATATATATATATATATATATATATATATATATAATTACTATAATTATTATATACACTGTTCGGACAGCTATTTGTTAGCATTGCGTTCCAGTCATAGTGGGAAACTAGTCGGTCAAAATTAAAGTAATCAAATATTTCAATATATTGGGATTCTTTACATTGGGATTGCTGGGAACTTGGGAATGAAAGCTGGCATCCTATAAAATAGTGGTCTGCCAGCTTTTTCGTCACTCGGACGGAACTGATATTTGAAAAATCTATTGAACGGACCATCACGTGGTCAATACAGGAAGTCACAACACGAGACAAAAGAAGCTCCTCTCGTGTAGCCTGGTTAATAAACGACTCAATACCATAGTCAGCTAAGATGTTCAAGTAATTCGTAAATAATTGCTTAACTACCCCATTGTTAATTATTATTATTATTATTATTATTATTATTATTATTATTATTATTATTATTATTATTATTATTATTATTATTATTATTATTATTATTATTATTATTATTATTATTATTATTGTTGTTGTTATTGTTATTATTATTGTTATTATTATTGTTATTGTTATTATTATTATTATTATTATTATTATTATTATTATTATTATTATTATTATTATTATTATTATTATTATTATTATTATTATTATTATTATTATTATATAAAGAATTCCTCAATGCATAACCAACTCACCCGAATCGCCTTCTTGAACGCCGGAAAGCAAGGAGGAAAAATAGCGTCTCATGAGGCGTGAACAGCATAGACGGACGTAGAGGGTCAGAAGACAGCAAAGAAAATTAAATCGATTGTAGTTTCGGTAAATTGACTATCTACAGTTCATTGGAACTTTCGGTAGTGTTAAAGAGGCTTTCCATAGCTGTACTGTCGGCTATGCTATCAATAATATTGCGTTAGTTCGCTACCGTTGAAGGCCTCATCGATCGCCCTTCAGCCCCTCTGCCCTTTCGTCGCTTTCGTTGCGTTATGTCGCCGCCGCTACACGAACAAAGAAGCGCAAGGAGCGCGTATAGCTGTCGGAGAGGCACACAAGTGCCTCTGGGTGAGCGAATGAAAGCAGAGCAGGGTCGGCCAGACAAACCATTCACGATGCCTGTGACGGTGCGGAGATTCGCGCCTATATCAAAGGCTCCTGCGCTGCACCCGCCGGTTGTGAGTTTGCGTTTGTCAGAACGGACAGTCTTCAGCTTAGCAGCTGTGCCAAGTGTTTCCTTCACCCGACTGCTAGCAAAGTGCTCCGACTGTAGCAGCGGCCCGCTTCGGTCCCATCCAAGGCGCGCCTCTCCCGCATTCCAGACTACGTTCAACCAGCTGCACCACGTCGATGCATTGTTTAGTTCGTCACCCATAGGGTGGGCCGTGCTCAGATGACCGAAGCGCGACAGCCGATTGACTCCGCGTCTAAAGTCCCGCTCAAAACACCGTGCTTCAAGAATGCGTGATTCTCGGTATAAAGACTTTCGTAATTTGATAACTGGTTTGGTAGAGCTCTCGTGGTTGGAATGCCACAGCACATGTCGGATCGCGAAAAAAAATTAATCCCGTGCCTTCAGCAATGCTGCGCGTCGTCTGCTTTTTAGCTTCATTGTAAGGGACAAAAGAGCAGCTTTGCATGGATTTCGCGCTGGTTTACATGTACACGGCACATTCAATACTCGTTTTCCACGTTCAAAATGAATCATTTGCTATTTAACAAGTACATAGCAAAAGAAAAATAATAATAATTTATCGAAACCATTACAAAGCTGGGGCGAGAAGACGATCTATGCAGGAAAGGTACAAAAATGCTTCATTCATAGTTTTAAAATACATACTCTTGACATTAAATAGCATAAGAGTTACATTTATTTTGCTTTGTGTTTTCACAAACTTATTTTGAAGAATGTTTCCCTTTCCTTTCTTTCCTTTTTTTCTTTTTTGCAAGCCTGCAATCTCGCCAATTCCTGTAGCGTAGCGTAATTTTCTGCCGCCGGATCACGGCTCAGAATAAACGCACGCGGCACAAATGCTAAGCTCGTAGTAATAGACACTAGAGAGTTTTAGAATAGGGGCCCCAACGTTTTGGGGCCCCAAAGAAATAGCGTCGAAGCCACTGCGCATGTGCAAGACGCAAACTCCGTTTGGGTTTTGCGTTGGGAACGCTATTTCACCGATTTAGCGGGAGCCCAAATAGCGTCCCCAAAAGCTTTGCGTCGGCAAACATGGCGGCACCCATCGGAGCGACGGCTCTAACCTAGCGCAAAATTCAGTTCGATTTGCGGTAACGCGTGAAGTTCGCAAGCTAGGAGAAGTGACTGCGGTTATCGCTTTCTCTTAACTAGCGTGTGTTATGAAGATTGACTCATTAGGCGCCGCTTATTTTGAATTCGATTGTGGATTTTATGGCTCGTAGGCCTAACGCGGCTAAGCTTGGCTGGTGAAGGCTAGTAAAGTTGGTTGCTCAAAACGTTTGGTAAGTGGGAGAAGGAGAAAGATAGGGCCAGTGCGAAGAGTCATGGTCTGACGAAGACATGCGTAATCTTTCTTGAATATAATCAAGGCTTTTTTTTACCATTATTTAGTTTTGTCCCCGTGTGCTTTATCCGCTGTTATTCGAGCCCTAAGGTTTAAAGTTGTAGCATCATCGTTCAATTCGAAAACTACTACAAGGTCATTTGTGTACAAAGGCAAAATTGTAGCAGCCGTCATCGCCTTCCATCGTTCCCACGTGCTTCCCCTTTCCTTCTTTCAAGCAGAATCAAAATGCTGCTTTCGTCTTTTTCGGGGCCTTAGACGCTTTATCGCTTCGGCATTGCTCAGTCAGCAGCATGCATTTGCACCGTCATGCGATAAGAACCGCATGCCCAGATACCAACACCAGGCATAACGCCCTGTCGCGGGCCAGTCTTGCTGCAGCCAACCTTGTTCAGCCATCGCACCATTGATCAGCACAATAACAATGCGCAAACGCCCAGTCACGTTGTATCTTTTTTTTAATATTTCGCGGGCTTTCTTTGGAACGCGGAAGAAAGGACCACGTGAGATATATCGTGTTGGAAACAATTTATTGTTTCTCAAGGTGCTCTACAACTTTGTGTGTCACACTTGGGGTCTGCAGTCAATACTTAAAAAGTTGATTAATTAAACATAACTGATCCGCTGGTTAAGGGGGAAATAAAAAATAGCCTGAGTAACTCTAGGCCAGTGCCAACATTATGCGTTCGGTTCAACTCGCGTCCAGAGTGCCTTTCATTTTTAAAACTTTGGCTCAAGTTATGTGAGACAACCTGTATGCTGGCGGGCAGCCGTCGCGGCAGTCCCGCGAGAATTGAGGAACCTTATACGCAGTTATCAATTAACATGCACTCGATAAGGAGCATTCATACTATACAGTAGGAATGCTCCTTTTTGAAATCATGAAGGTGTCGCCGCTCCTCGATAGGGTAAACTACACCCGCTGAACGCGAGTGCCAAACTAGCTATCTGGCCGTTCCTGGTGACATCAGCCGCCTCGTGGTCACGTGACTGAAGCGGTCGCTCTCGTTGGACTCGTCTCTCGGCGGCATGCCGCGAGAAATAGCTCCGAGAGCCGTCACTCGCACGGCCGCTTCCGCGGTACGCGTTTTTCCTCAAGTGTGGCCGTGCCTTTACAAAACAACTCTGCAGTCTTCTGAGCTGCAGAAATGCAGGCCAGGAGCACATGTCAGGAGAGAGCAATTATTCATATCTATCGGAGCTTCTAGCCTTATATAAGCCTGTGCGAACTACACGGAGGCGAGCACGATGACGATGTCGTGTATACTTCTGACAAAGGTGTCTTCTAGCACAGAAAGGAGATCTGCTTGGGTCTGTCGGTGTCATGGAGTCTCGTGTGTGATCAAATAAACACAGCTGCCGCGTGTATACAGCGCTGATCTACCACAAAGCCATGGTGTCGAGTTCAGATCAAACACCTCTTGATCGAACAAGGATGCCATGTTGATTAGCGGCTCTTCGAAAGTGAGTTAAGTTCGACATCGTGTATATCACACTAGCAAACTTCTGACCTAAGGCTTTCCACGGTATTTGCAATTGAGAAGCAACATAGCATGCGCACAACGCGGGAAGGGCGATTCAGTAATTGTTTAAGGAATAAGAGATATTGGAGCCACAATATAGGTTTAGATTGTTCACTGTGTGGCTTAGTAAGCGCCGCTGCTCATTTGAATGCGTCAGGTTGTAAAAAAAAAAAGTTTTCACCTTTCCTTTTTTTTTTTCAGATGAAACTTTTCGCTTCTTCTCTGACCGCGCTCGCCCTCCCCTTCCTAAAGAAATCACGGCAGAGCCCGGTCGCACAATAATAGTCGTCGGCAATGCGATTAGCATTCAAGCAACGTAGCGCGACACATGCTATTTAAGCTTTATCAACCGGGTATGCTGCAGTGAAACGACTTGTTCGTGCTGCAGAGATTGTATGGGCACGAGCGTACAATGAGAAATGGCGTAACTGCGTACACATTACGCTTACTCATGCATTGAAAAAAGAAAAGCTAGCATATGTTACAGCTAGTGGAGGTTAGAGTTACTGGATAGGCTTCCTTTATAGGGAGCCTATGAGCCTGTAATGTAGCGGGCCCGTTTGCCCTGCAGTGGGTGTTTGGGCAGAGTATACATACATCGCTGCGCTCCACACGGAGACGGCCGCGCTTCGCCGTGGTCGAAGGGGTACAGTGAACCGCCGTTGCGTATCCCTCCGTTTTGCGGCCCGAGTCTCTTCACGACATTTCTGCCTGTCGAACGCAGAGGCCGCAAAGCTGATCTAGCGTGAAATTTCTGCAACAGTTTGCACACTTGTATGTTTCAGTTTGTCAAATCATACCTATCTGTGACATGGTGATCGAGCTCTCTCAAGCGCGACCACTCCTGCTTGCACAGATGGACTGCCGAGCCTCACCTACATACCTGAACGTCGAGTGCGAGGCTAAATTTACCTCCGACTGCGCCATGCATGGCGCTACAACGATGCTATCTGCGCACGCAAAACATGCATGATCGAGTAATGACTTTTCTTTCTCTGTGTGTCTGCCGATGCCAAAGTGGCCGTAGAGCGGTCGCAAAGATAGCAGCGATAGCAATACCACATGTTCTAGTTACATGCGATTTTAGTAAGCGACCCCCTCTGACCAAACTGAAAAACGTTTCATCTTCAAAAAAGAAAGAAAGAAGCCGCCTTAGAACGCCGCTTTGGGGGAAGAAGTGAAAGACGCTGCGCCACATCTTCGTCTGAATCACGACACTTCCGTGGAACCATTGCGAATGTGGCAGCAATTGCAGTTTCCAAACGCACTTTTCCAGTTGGTGCTTTACACGTGGTTCAAATTAAAGAACCACAGACAGTTGAAATTACCTGGAACTGTCTAGTACACAGCGTCCGGCACTGTCTATAGTGCACATACCTTTGCAACGTGAACCCTCGATAAGTATTAAACCGATTTCTCTTCATTCGGAAAACACCAATATTCACGCCCAGATATTCAAGCCCAGAGCGTGTATCAGGCATGTTCGTATGAAAAATGGGACAACTGCATAGAACGCTATCGTACCACGCATGCTCCGACATCATGTTAAAAAAAAGAAAGAGAAAGGTAATCATCAATAACACGTAAACAGGTAAACTCGCGTCATCGTGCTTACAGAAAAATTCTGGAAGCAAAGCAGCACGACGACGACGCAATAAAAGCGTGTTGTCTTTGCTCGATTCGTGTTGCACGAGGCGTGTTCGACAGCGAAATAAGAAGCGTGCCGCGCATACCATTCTGATGGCTGGTGCACTGGCTCCGGGCTTTCGTTGAAGTGGCCCACCGAGTCCTGGTCTTGGGCATGTCCAAGCACGTGTTGAGCGAAGCAGCACGCGTATTGTGACTGCCGGCCGCGTCGTGGCAATTTCACGCACCTGACGCACGCTCGCGCCCCTCTTGTCCTAAACAAGGCGGACGCGTTTCCGGCGAATGCGCGTGGTGGAGGGGACTGGTTTCATGCGCCAGGAAAGATCGGCGCCATCTTCTGCTGCTCTTGGGGGTGCTATGCACGGCTCTCTTTTTGCGGAAGTCTCGCTCTTCCCCTCTCCCTAGATACGATACGACTGCGTTTAGTTGCTTCGCGTGAGTCAACTTACCACCCGTACCGATCTGCACTTTCCTGCCGCACATGAATATGGTCGCATTCATGCAAACGCGAATCGGCTCAATTGATAGTATAACTCGATAAGTCATCTCACGCGAGCTGTTTGCTCTTGATAAAACACCCAGCTACGAATAATCTTCTGGACCGTTAATAATCCCCTGAACCGGGAGAACGATCAGCCCATAAGTGAGCACCGCGAAAGTACGCTGCCCCATGTACTTGCATCCGATGGTTGTGACGCCTAGGCAGCTGCGCGCGGGTGCGTCATGGGTGACTTTGACCACTCTCGTTTATCAAGGTAACCTCCTGCACACTGAGACGCGCTCGGTCAACACACCATAGAGTTTCCTTCATAGACACCTCCAAGGCGGGTAGGCGTGACCGACAGTGGGATCGAACCTGTACGACTTCCAGCTGATAAGCACAGCAGCACACATGCTCTTCTCGGGACAAAGTCGTTTTAACGTGACGGCGCCGTACGGGCCCCGTCTCGCAGAAAAACCGGCGTCCGAGAAAAACATTCCGAACCACGCAGACCCTCCCCGTGGCGCATAGGCGTTACTGAACTAACTGAATTTCTCAAAGTAAGATGCGCCAGAAAATTCGTTAAATATTATAGCGCCGGATTGTAACTTCAATATACGAGAAACGCGGAAACCCAAGCACAAACCCCCTTTCAAGCTGCCGTTCGAGGCCTGTTTTGAAGCGCCGCGGCCCGCTCGGTTCCTTGCACCACTTAAAAAAAGAAAAAAAAAGAAAACACGAAAGCTTCTTTTCGTGCATGGCGTTCGGCGCCAGCGTTTCCCGATAAACATTATGGTTACATAAGCTACAGTTCCCGGGAAGTGTGAGAAGCAGTCGGGGATCTTTTAATGCTGTCGCGTTCCACTCTTAAAAGGCGAAGCTTACGCGCGTACTCCCAATTTTTGTTTGTTCGAACGCCTGGCGCCAGTTCTCGCGCCCTTCCCTCGTGACGCTGTGTTGATTGCACTGCCTTCGGAATCTGCCCACATTTTATGTCAGACCAACGTGATGCCGCCACAGTGGAGAGTGGTTCCAGATGGGTCCGAATTTCACAGCGAAGCTGTTTTAGGGTTCCGTGCATTTTTCTTCCGCGTGTGCAAAAACTGTGCGCCGATTCCAGAAATAGTGCAATACCGGGCCGACCCTAGTAGGAGGTGAAGCAGGCTTCAAGCACTCCGTCAACTTGCAAAAATAAGGTTAGCATCTTCCGTCCAAATAGAATCCGTATCAGATATTAAGCTGATAAGAACAGAAAGTACACTTTCGCCCGCGTCAAACATGTCTACGCGCCGTCTCTTTGCCGGCGTTCCAAGAACTTGCGTATCTCCTTTCCTTCCGCTCTCCGTCGGTGGCGGTCCCGTCGAAACGTCACGCGTGTCTAGTTTCCTCGGGTTGCTCGGGGTGGCGGTCCCGTCGTCCACGCGAATGTGTACAAAAGTCACGGTAAATGAGTTCGTACCTTTGTTCAAAATTCTCTGTCACTCACCTCCGTGTCGTGTGCTAAACAGCTTCGCTGGTCATGCGTCTTCACAGAGTGGAGTGACTCACGATTTTTCACGTGCTTTCGGGAAACGAAGTGGAGGACAGAAATGCGTTGGCTCGGGCCAGTTGTTTGGGTCGCACACAAGTGCGAATTCTTCGGCTCGATTCAGTGCGGCGAAGGTCGGTCTCGAGAGCCGGTCACAGGCGGAGCTACGGTGGCTCCCTTCTAGCCACCGTAGCGGAGCCATTCTGCTGGCTCTCTTGTTGGCTCTGCGCGTGGTTTCTCGCAGAGCGAATTGGCCGCTTGCAGTTGAAAGGGAAATCACAAGCATGAAACGGGCGTGTAAGAAGCGGACAGCACGAACAGACCCACATGCACGCGCTGGCGTCAGCCAGAGTGTGGAAAAGGCAACCACGGCTGAACAAAAGCGCTTGTGCACTCGAGCAGCTTCGTACAATAAAGTTTTCCCCCTCTCCTCTGCCGAAGGGTTTCGTGAGGGGACACGAATGAGTGGCGCGCATATCTATACAGCTGATATCGAACACTGCGCCGCGAAGGAATGCTGCATGTGGGCGTAAAGAACTACTGTATACTCATACTACTAGACTACTATATATAGACATACACGAAGCGCAGACTAACGAATGTTTAATGACAGGGAGGAAAACAAAAAGAATACGTAGCGAGAGTAAGCAAGGTGCACGGTCATATGGCTCTTTTCAAGTCGCGTGCGCATCACTTCCGTTTCTTTCGTTTTCACAAACTAGATTTCTTTGTTACCTAGTGGTATGGGCCGTGCGCTAGCACACGTGCCGTTTGATAGTACTGCAATATGGAACGCTTCGATGATTCCTCGCTGCATTTGTCGTGCGTGGCAATAACGGTGTAGCTTTTAAAAGACCTGGCTGGCAAGGACACCTCCAGCAGTGCACGTGCATCGCCACATATCGGTGACATTTTTCAGGCTTTGCAGCTGTGCTCTCCCCGCTGTCCGACTTCGCGGATCGGCGCAGCGTTCCATCACGTCTCTGAACCAGCTGGCCTGCAAGGCGTCGACGTATGCAGCTGGGGGAGGCGAAGGCAGGTTGTGTGTCCGCTTCGAAAACGCCTCCACACTGACCGGGGAACAAAAATGGGGAGCTTTCAAATTTCTGGAATCCCACTCTGTCCACAATGGCTTGTGGGCACAATGGCACAATGACCTATAGGTGCCCTGTGACTTGCACTCATGATGCACCCTGCTCGGGGGGTGCCGGGGGGAGGGTGCTAAATGTTCCGAGTAAATTGCCCTGATAGTCGCTATTCTTGTTTACTTTCCCTTAGGCTGCGCCCCTCTTCTGGCCGCTGTTCAGGTGTCCCCCGTCGCGGGTGTGGCCAGGAGAATTCTCGGGCGCGTACATGTGGTTCCTGCTTCATTCTTGAATTTATTCCCAGAAAAAAAAAAATGAGGAAATCAGCGCATGTGCAATAATATTTGGGACAGAACGAAACATCATCCCTATAAACAAACATTGTAAAACATTATATACGAGACGCACCTGTTGTCAAGATAGTTAAATTATTTTGCTGTTATATGATCAACGATCGCGCGCTCCCACATATTTTGTGCTACAATTTTCCGATCAGATATGCTCCTACACAACCTCTCGCTCCTGCTACGTTTTCTCCCGTTTGCCGACGCGAGCTTTCGCTGCATTGCATAAGTGCATGCGCATATAGTAAATTATCCGGTGGTTGTGGGAAACGCGTAGATAAGAATTATACAGGAAAAGAAGCGGAGATAAAGAAAAGACAATACTGGGAGTGAAAGAATAGATTGTACGAATGGTTCAGACCGAGAAGAATGTGAATGAAATGTAGGAGATATTAAAAAAGAAAAGGAGGATTTAACATAGCATGCGTTTCTTCCTTGGAGGAGACTTAAGGGCCAAGGTACTTAAGTTAAAGGGCCAGACAACCTCTCGGCACATGAATCGAGATAACCCCGCTCATGGAATGATTTTTTTATCGTAGTGGCTAAAACAAGCCATGTTTTCTCATTAAACGTGGATGTATGTTTTTAATGAACCACTAAAAATGACGGAAAATGACATTTCTCGCACCACGCGGGAAGTGCATAAGAGGTCCACCACGTGACTTCATATACGCGGTTCCTGGTCTTTTCAATGGTATTGAAATGCAGTATACTTTTTTATTATTATAAGTTTTTGCTCACTTACAGTGTGCAGAAAAACCTTCGTTTGTAGCAAGCAGAAAAGCGGCACTGCCTTCGCCTTCGTTTTCGATGAGTTGGCTTGGCTCGTCTATTGACGAAACAACGATGACGAGCGAGCTAGCCATGACGTATGCGCGTACTTGGGGAAAAACGCGGTACAAATATAAAAAATGTCTGTACAACAACGCGAACTTACTACGAGAGCTTTTTGTTTTCAAAAGTGGTTGAAAAGGTCAAAATGTAGGTGGTTACCCACAGTTACACTCACACCTGTGAAATGAGAACGATGGGCTGATTTCACAATTTGCGAGGCAGGCTATCGACATTGCTCTCACTTCTCATCGTTGCTAGCTGGAGGAGGGACTCTTACTTTTTTAGAGGCTGCGCAGATCGAAAAAGTCTGTTTACTAAATATCCATTCGTTTTTGGAAGTAACGGCTGCAGACACTACCGAGGGTGAGCTTTGCGCTGCGCCATAAAAAAATCGGTCTTTAGAAATCGGTTGTCAGTCCCTTTAAATTTTGCAGGACGAAGCGGAGCCTCGAAAGGCTTTAACTTTTCTTCTTATAAAGGTACTTCCCAAGAAACGGCAGACAGTCCACAGATAAGGATAGAAACATGCGCCGGGCAGCAGGCGAACAGTGCGATCCCCACGGATCCCCCCCTCTTCTTTTTTTTTTTTAAGATTTCTTCCTTCGAAAACCTAAGCGTTGCGGATCCGGAACCTTGTTACTCGCGAGGATCTGTGCTGTTGTCCCACAATCTGCTGGAGTGGCACGTTGCTATCCGTGGCGAACGTCAATTGCACTCTAAAGGACGCAATGATACGAAGGGCATTTATACCTGCTCTTCATCTTTATATAAAATACAAGTGTCCGTGTCGACCATTTCCTGTAAACTTGGATCGCATTTTTTTCTTCTTTTTTTTTTGCCAGGAAACCTTGTAAACTAGCCCGGATGACCCTCATTTGTGTTATTCGTTTACGTGAACCCGACGAAGTCGAGTCGATTCGGCTTATCGGGTCCAATATGTATAAACGCTATAGCGGGTCGGGCCGACCGAGCGTCGAGGCAAGTTCAGTCAACCCGTCTGCAAGTGATGAATTGGCGGGCATCGGCTTCCGACTGAACCCGTTCGCGTTGAGCTCGTGTAAACAAGACATCACTACTGGGCATGTTGTATCGGTCAGGGTTCCTGGTTGCAACCGCGTTTTGTATTGAGGCAGCCTCACACCTGTTTTCCCGCGATGCATTACCACGAGTAGAGAGGAAGAGATAAATGAGATGCGAAAGGCGGAGAGGTATACCGCGAGTAAAGTAACAGTCGGCGTTGGCGCCAAACTTGACACAGTCCCGTGCAGCGTCAGTCCGTATATGGCAATTCAGCCCGTCTGTAATAATTAACTTTTAAATTTAAAGAACAGAGGACAGCCGCACTTTTCGCAGCAGAGCGTTCCAAGGCTTAATGAACTTCGCCTTGGACATTGACCTCCCAGCCCGTATTTCAGCACCCCTGCATGTTTGGCCTGCGTGTGCCTCGTCGTCGGCCTGCATGGTGTCGCTATAGCTGGGCCTGGACCATGTCTTTCTTCTTCATTCCTTTCTTCACCCTTTCCCGCTCCTTGGCGATGTTGCAAGCTCTCCATCACGAGTGAGGCAGTTGCTACGCTTTTTTCTCTTCGTGAGAACGAGTCTGCTGATTAGCAGCGAAGTGCGGTAAGCACGGCCACAAATTGCTAGCACAGAGGGGAAGCGATCGCGCGTAACGGATGCACTCACTAGCACTACAAAATAAAGAAACCGCTCACCGATCAAAATCATTTTTTTTTTTTGCGATATGCAATACAAATTCAGCATGAACTGAATCGAACTGCGTAGAAATATTGCGGAAGCTCTACAAAGATTAAACGATTTTTTTTTTTTTACCCAGTCAGTGAAAGCGCGATCAGCGGCGGTGCACAGAAAGCGGCCGCTCGTGCACGTGCACCCGAAATTCTCCCGGAGTGGTCGATATGCGAACAGGACAAATGCGCAGCCTTTCTGTGTTCCATAGACGTGCATATTCAATAAACGCGGGAACCATCACAGGGCGCGAGCGCATTTGCGTCTCCGCATGCAAATGCGCGTACACGCTTGCCGTCTCTCCATGGGGTTAAGCTGATTCCTTTAAGAGTGGGCGCGCAGCGACGCCTTCACAAGGTTACCCGGCCCAAGTCACACGTCGACGGGACAGAGTGCCGTGTTGCAAAGACGCTGCGAGGTTTCGGAGGGGCGCGACACAAAAGCTGATTTTGAACAAATGTGCGCGCCATAAGCTTCGCGCACCTCTTGCGCCGTCTGCGTGTTCGCCCTGCCGCTCGTTGCTGCTCGGCACGCGCGGACGAACGAGCGCATGGAACGAGCGCAGGAACGCGTGCTAATCCAAAAGCACGTTCCGAACGAAGCACGCGCTGAACTCAGTCCCTGTATACTCAGCCTGTCTGTCTAAATGCGTGCAACGTTGGAAAAATCCACATATAGCGCTTGCCAACAGACAGCTGGGATAAAAGAATGCACCGCTTTCGATGACCGCGCAAGCGCACGCATCACATTCAACGACGTCTGCTGCACACAATTTCGCACGAAGATATCTATTCGTGATTGATAACGCCGAGCTACCTCCTGGATTGCGGATACTGCGTGAATGCTTGCAAGTCGGACATGGGCTTCGCTGGCTGTATAGTATATGCATGCAATGGTACAATTGGATCGTACATTTCACCACAGCTCTTAGTATGCAAATGTGAGTATGTTGCGAAAGTGAGATGCGAGGTAATGTCTGTGAAAACCTTCGAACGAGTTAAATTGGCGTTGCAAGATTCTTAATAATTGCTCGGGGGGCCAGGCATAAGGTGGTTTAGCAGGAGCAAGACAGTCGTAATTGGAATTGATTGGTTCGACGTCACACAGCAACGCAGCCGGTTCAACCAAAATAATATTGAGCAGTTAGGTTAATTAACGTGCACGCAAAGCATGGTACGCGAAGGGTTCTACATCCGGTTTTTGTGCGAATAGGATAGAGGCGATCAAGACCGCGGGGAATCGAACCTTCAACCTCGTGCTCAGCAGCGCAACCCACCGTGGCAGTTCAAGATTGTTGAAGCGATATTTATTTCTATGGGTTTTATGACGGCACGTCGACGAATCCTTCATAAAAGTTCGTTACACTTATACGCTGCGTAGCTTTCACAATACTGCACTGTTTTATCGATGCATACCGGGCGCGACGATAAGCATCAAACGACGAAATTGAAAAGAAGGAGCGCGGCACGAGAAAGCAAAAATCCTGCGCGTATATCGGCTCGAGGTGGTGAAAAAAGAAACGAAACAAATAGAAGCACCACGGCACTAGTAATGCCGAAGCTATGACGGTCACCGCGGTTTCCCGCCGAAGCGGCAAAACGGTTTTTCCACTCAGCTCGCATTAGGTGCGCGCAGAAGCGGACGCGTGAAGACGACGCCCCGCGAATATCTGCATGCACGCACACACGACGCAAGGCTACAGGGACGACGCACCGCTGTGCTCGGCAGCAAAGGAAGCAAGGATTGTGGAAGGGGAGGCGGGGATGCCTCGATTAGATTGAGGAGGGGGCGTCTATGAGTGGCGCCCGCCCTCCGCCCCGGGAAGGCGCTTTTGTGCGCGACCGCTGCGTGCGTGCTCCGAAGGGAGATGTGCGCGTGGTGGCTTTGGCTTCGGTTTGGCTACAGGCTCGGCGGGCGCCTTTTGCCCTCTTATCATCGTCGACAATCTCCGGGCTGCGCGAGCGCCGTTTTCACGCTCACTTGGGCAGCGCGCAGTGCGGGGCTGGCGATTTCCGGCAGGGGTTTTCTAAAATGGTTTCTCTACTGCCCTCTCCGAGGCTCCGAAGATTTCCCATCTTGCGTGCGGGGCCGCGGATCTCAGAAACGACGGTTCGTGGTAGTTGTCGTCATTATGAATCGTATGGTATTGTGAAACTAATAGCTGCACCGGAATGACGGGCAGCATCCTCACTGAAAGCAATAAATCGTCCCAAGACTCTAGATTCAATTAAAAAAAAAAGAAGCAGAGCTCGGCAGGTCATGTGATGTTTATGTGGATAACCATTGGTCTATCAGAGTGCGCAGAGTATACTCTGATAGACCAAGAGAGAGAGAGAGAGAGGAAAAATAAACACAAGCAAATATGCTACCGTAATGAAGTAAATTAAACTGTTGGATATAACACCTCGAAACTGCACAGTACGTTGTGAGGGACGCCGTATAGTGCGGGCCAACGGATTAATCTTGACCGCCTTGACCCAACGCACGCAACACGAGCATGTGCACACTATAGAGCAGCCGCCACGGACGGGAACCGAACCTGGAAGCTCGTGCTCAGCAGTGCCACGCCGCAGCGACTGCGCGCCACCGCGGCTGCTATACACTAGGCCACTATGCTGGAGGCTTGCACTCGACGCAAGCAACAGTAGTGCGGCACTCGACGTCAGCCAAACGGTCCATGGGCAGCAAATCACCCCATGCGCGTAACACAAGCGCTTTCGGGAGCGCCGCAACGCAGTCGACGAGGGTATCGGCGAGCACCGCACGCTCTGAGCAGCAAATACTTGTGAATTTGCGATATCTCGCCGACGGCTGCAATGAAGAAGTAGAGGAACAAGGAGAAGAAGAAGATGATGGCGATGATGAAGAAGAACAAGAAGAAAATGTGTATCGGGGCAGAATAAACGCTATTCACTTCTTTCTCTTCCTCACAGCCATCGGCAAGACGTCGGCGATTGGCTTCCCCCGGACGTCCTTTAACGCCGCGCTCGTTTCGCGGCGTGCCGTGTTGCTCTCAGTGCGCCACTCGACGTCAAGCCGTTGGGGCTATACGCAGTCAACGCGAGGGGCCAAGCCAACGCCACACGCGCTGCAGCCTGCAGGCGGGGGGAGGAGGAGAACGCGCGACACGTGGCCCACATTAGCGTCAGGGCCAATGAGGAGCTCATCGGTCAGCTCGGCTCGTTGCCAGGGCGACGGGAAGACACGGCGGCAGCCGATCCCGAAGCCGAAACCGGGGAGGACGACGGGCCTTCTGCTCCGACCACCGGCACGGGACGTCTCGGGACGAGAGCGCACTGCCGGTGCTCCACACTCTCGAGCCGGACAACGTCGCCTCTCGGTCGATACACTGTTATTAAAAATAATAATAATAAGAGGAGGGGGGGGGGGGGTTCTCTGGCTCTTTGCAATGCTAGGTCGCGTGCGGAGAGGAAATTTAGGATAAAGAGTTATCACTGCATCTCACTAGAAAACTAGAGCAGGAAATACATGATGCTGTGAGACACGACGTCGCGGTTTCAACTTCTGGCAATAGCTGCCGCATTCTAATGTGCGCCCGGAGAAATGTCTACACGCTTTACCACAGGCGGCCAAAATTATTCCGCAACGCGTCCCGCCCCACAATCGCTTCTACTATGAAGTTTGTCATTGGAGTTAAACACACTCAATAAATATATTATTGAACAAACCAATAAATAAATTACTTACTTATAGAATCGATCGATCAATTACTGAATCAATCAAGACGTTTCGTTTCTTTTTAACCGAAATGTGACTTTTTTTGCCATGCGGCGAAGCAACTTCTCCAGGAGCCGGCACTCGGGGAGTGGTGTTCAGTCGCCACACAAACGACAAAACATTCGTACTCAAAGGGCAATCACAAGGCCCACTATAATCTCCGGTGCGAAAACAAGGACAATTTTCTGTCTTGAAAACAAATCACGGTTTGCTTTTTTACTCGTCCCAATATTGCACGCTGCCGTTCATGCTGCTGAGAATTTGGAACTCTGTTGGGATGCTTCTCCCGGTGACTCGCTCGATGAGGCGCCGTCCACTTCACCGTGCTGATTGTTATGACTGCGTGAGGAGGCACTACTAAATGGCTCGTGTCTCGCGCGGTCGCCACCACCTGACGACAATTTGTGGATGGTTTTGTGGACGTATACGATCGCTTACGAGGGTTCGCTTGATATGTACTTGCACCGCTTTAAGTAGCATTTGTTCTCAGAAGCGCATTCTTTATAGTAAACTCGCCAGCTAAAACGTGCTGACTTTTTAAAAGGTTTCCAAGCCACTATACAGATACTGCTAGTAACAGCGCAAATATAGACAAGGGACGAGACAGGAAGACACCACAAGCGCTGACTTTCAACAACGTTTATTCCGAAAGAAACAGGGCTTTTTATAAACATTGCCTCATGTGTCGCAGTCACGTGATTGCACATCATGTGAAACAAGCACTTTTTTCTTTTATGCACTCAAGATAGCGGTTGCACGTGCAAAAGCTCAAGTTCTTTTTTTGTCAGTAACAAGGACGGCGTGCTAACGCATTGATCACGAAGTCTGGTAATCTCGGCTGCCTCAATTATCTCCCGGACCAGCTGGTCATTGTGTTTCTTCAGCACTTTACAGCGTCTAAATTCTGCGGCGCAATCTTTTGAGGGGCAATCCCTGATATGTATGCCTAGATTCCTGTTAGCCTGCTCGACGCTAAGTTTATGTTCCTTCAGTCTCTCATTTGTGCATCTAGAAGTTTGCCCTATATACCTTTTTCCACATTTCAGAGGTATTGAATACACAACGGCTTCTGCGCACTCCACGAAACGATTCTGGTGATTAGTCGTGCACCCTTCCTGCTTTATCGGCTCTTCAGCATTGACGCGTCGGCAGAGGCTTTTTAGTTTTTTCGGGGCAGTAAGCACTACATTGACTCCAGCTTTTCGCCCAATCTTTTTCAGGCGGTGAGATAGGTTGTGTACGTATGGCAGGGCCACGGTCCGTCGTTTTTCTTTTGGCTTCTCGCTACCTGGCTCGCCATGGGCACGCTCGAGTTTTAGGTTCTTGCTCATTTTTTCCGCAACGGACACAAGAAGGTGCGACGGGTAACCAGCCCTAGTAAGCCGGTCAACCTGCCGACGAAAACTTTGTTCCATTGCGTGGATGCACGATTTTTTGAGCGCATTTGTTAGACAAAGGTTTGCAATTGCTCTCTTCACTAGTTTTGAATGCGCTGATTCGAATGGCAGTGGCGCCTTGTCGCCTCTGGGTTCATAGGCCCAGCAGACCTTCCCTTTGGAGAGCTCGAGCCGGAGATCAAGGAATCTCAAAGACCCTTGCGTGGGGACCTCGTGGGTAACAGCAAGCGGCTGAAGCGCATGACTAAAGCATGTTAGTGCCTCCGAAACTGCGTCATCTGAATTCGTGCCAGAGCCATCACATAGAACCAAGTAATCGTCAACATACCGAAAGACTCCCCGGACGTTTGTTCTGGTTAGGGCGTTCTGAGGTAATCTATCTTTCTGGGCAAGAAACAAATCGCTAAGTACTGGCGCAATACATGACCCTATACAGACGCCGCGTTTCTGGAGGTACACATTCCCTTCCCACGTAACATAAGTGGATTTCAAGTATACAGAAAGGAGTTCCAGGAACCCACCGGTTGAAACCCCGGAGGCGTTCTGAAAAGCGACAGCACCGTGTGCATCTATACATTCTTCCACGCACTCCAAAATTTCATGTTGGGGGATCGAATAATATAAATCTTTAACATCTACAGAGCATGCTGCAAAGTCAGTGCTAGAATTGTCTTTTAAAAACCTTATTACAGCGTCTGAGGATTTCACCTGGAAAGGATCGTCAACAGTTAGTAGCTTTAGTTTTTCTTGCAAAAACAGGGCAACAAAACAGGGAGTCTTTCGGTATGTTGACGATTACTTGGTTCTATGTGATGGCTCTGGCACGAATTCAGATGACGCAGTTTCGGAGGCACTAACATGCTTTAGTCATGCGCTTCAGCCGCTTGCTGTTACCCACGAGGTCCCCACGCAAGGGTCTTTGAGATTCCTTGATCTCCGGCTCGAGCTCTCCAAAGGGAAGGTCTGCTGGGCCTATGAACCCAGAGGCGACAAGGCGCCACTGCCATTCGAATCAGCGCATTCAAAACTAGTGAAGAGAGCAATTGCAAACCTTTGTCTAACAAATGCGCTCAAAAAATCGTGCATCCACGCAATGGAACAAAGTTTTCGTCGGCAGGTTGACCGGCTTACTAGGGCTGGTTACCCGTCGCACCTTCTTGTGTCCGTTGCGGAAAAAATGAGCAAGAACCTAAAACTCGAGCGTGCCCATGGCGAGCCAGGTAGCGAGAAGCCAAAAGAAAAACGACGGACCGTGGCCCTGCCATACGTACACAACCTATCTCACCGCCTGAAAAAGATTGGGCGAAAAGCTGGAGTCAATGTAGTGCTTACTGCCCCGAAAAAACTAAAAAGCCTCTGCCGACGCGTCAATGCTGAAGAGCCGATAAAGCAGGAAGGGTGCACGACTAATCACCAGAATCGTTTCGTGGAGTGCGCAGAAGCCGTTGTGTATTCAATACCTCTGAAATGTGGAAAAAGGTATATAGGGCAAACTTCTAGATGCACAAATGAGAGACTGAAGGAACATAAACTTAGCGTCGAGCAGGCTAACAGGAATCTAGGCATACATATCAGGGATTGCCCCTCAAAAGATTGCGCCGCAGAATTTAGACGCTGTAAAGTGCTGAAGAAACACAATGACCAGCTGGTCCGGGAGATAATTGAGGCAGCCGAGATTACCAGACTTCGTGATCAATGCGTTAGCACGCCGTCCTTGTTACTGACAAAAAAAGAACTTGAGCTTTTGCACGTGCAACCGCTATCTTGAGTGCATAAAAGAAAAAAGTGCTTGTTTCACATGATGTGCAATCACGTGACTGCGACACATGAGGCAATGTTTATAAAAAGCCCTGTTTCTTTCGGAATAAACGTTGTTGAAAGTCAGCGCTTGTGGTGTCTTCCTGTCTCGTCCCTTGTCTATATTTGCGCTGTTACTAGCAGGATGGAAAACCAACAAGCCCAAGCTGCTATTCTAGCGTAACTATACAGATAGGAACGGTCACCTGGCTCTGTTCGCTATACGGACGAAGCTGCTTGTCTGTAGCACACGCAAATAGACACTGTCCGGATGAAAAAGTTAGGATGTGATTAAATGATGACATTTGCCGTCTTCTTCGCTTGCCGCCATATATAGGCAACATTCTTTACAAAGTCAAATGTGAAAACTTAGTCACGTGAGGTAATCTTGATTTCAGAGGAAATTCATGTCTTGCTCGTAGTTCACCTGATTTTTTTTTCCTTGCTTGGACTGAATGCGACGGCAGTGCTGCCGCACCTGCGTGACGTCACGCTCAACAGCTCGTTTATAGTCCGAAGCTTCCTACAAATATTGCTAGAGGGAACTCTGTAGTTATAATGTCTGCATTCAGGATAGATCTGTAAGGATGGTTAGCGTGCCAATGATGTATATTACATCAATTTATCTAATCTTAGTCCATCCCGCTTCATTTTACTGACTGCGAATTGGTGATGTTCAACAAAATATTGCGTTATAAATGCAACAATTAGCAATGAACACAGGTGCGCGCAGAAACTTGTGTTGTTTTCGTGCGTTTAGAACGGATGATTTATTGGTGGTACAGAAAGATGAAGCGTGATAAGCGACGTAGACGAGATCATCTGAAGCCACTAGCACGAAGATCAGGCAAAGCCTCCTCCTACGTCCATCATTTCCGTGGCAGCTGAACTATCTCAGCGCCTAAGGTTCCTCTTGTAGTTTTTGTGCGAAACTACGACAAGTGCAGCCTCGTTGAGCCGTGCTGCCTGCTCCGAGGCTTATAGAGAGTATACGCCCGCACTGCTGTCCCCGGCTTTGAGGAAAGCAAACGAGAGGCCACCAACTCTCGGCTCGATGACCGATGCGGTGGCGCACAGATGGCCTCCATGGACTTTTGACAGACTGCTTATCTAATACATAGAGCAGCGGCCGAAAATGATACATTTGCCCACCACCTTTGGATGCTGTCTATATTTTCCGACAGCGCTAAATACAGCCAGCTATAGCCACTATTCAGGGTGTCCCAACTATCATGCACCAAGATTTAAAAATATACAAATGCCACGTAGCTGAACAGAACCAAGCTAATGTTGTTTGCCGTTACTTGAAGATGCTCAGATTATTCTTTTGCATTCCGCCTAATTACATCGTTAGTCGTAATTAATTAATAAACTTCTCAAATATTATAGTTCGATGAAAACCGTCAATGAGATAATATATAGTAGCGTAACATGAAAAACTCCGATACAGCTTTCTGTTGCTCAGTATGTGCTACGTAGAAGTGTTTTTCCAAGCGTGAAAGAAGCCCACAAATGCACGCAAAGTGCCTCGAGTGGCCAGTGGCGCGGCAATTTTGCGTGTATTGGCGGGCTTCTTTCACGCTTACAAAAAAAAAAAAAGAAACTTTTATGCAGTACGGAACAGAAAGCTGTATCGGGATTTTTTATGTTGTTGTACAATTTTCTCATTGACTCTTTTCATCTAATTATAATATTTTAGAAGTTGATTATTTATTTACGACTAATTATACAATTAGGCGAAATGCAAGAAATAATCTGAGTATCTCCAAGTGACGGCAAACAACGTTATCTTGGTTCTGTCCAGCTACGTGGCATTTGCATATATTAAAATCTTGGTGCATGACAGTTGGTACATCCTGTGTACACTAGGGGTTGCAAACACCGTGGTGTGTTATTGAATTACATGCTACGAGAACGTTGTGAATAAATTGAGCTCGTCCACCGAAGCCAAGCATGCTCCATTAAATTTAAGAGAGTAGGCAAGTAGTGGTTGCATGCCGCTGACAGAAGCACCGCGTGTCACTTGTTGGAACTTGGAAGGGCCTAAGGCCTTGGAAATATGATGCTGACTCGCCCGAAGCTTATGAATCAATGGCTGCATTTACAGAGACTAGTTGATAAGCTGGAGCGGTTCGCGAGAGCAGCATCTGGCCAACCGTATGCCGAACACATTTACTAAAGATCGGCTAATGATCAAAGAGTTCTTATAAAAAAAAAATCCTGTCATCAGCGTCATGATCTCTGTTACATTGAAATTTACGGCACAGTAGTTCGATAGGTTCAAGTTTGCCATTGAAAGCTGCAGTGTCTTGATCTTGTTCCACGAAACATCTTGGAGAAGGACCTTATTCAACAGAGAAAACCATATATCTCACATCGTATACGAAACCAGCGCACGAACGAAGCAATCATACCAGCTCACCCAGCTTACTGTGCTTCTATGCAACTACACATGTGTTAGAGGCTACACTGGCGCTTATAATTTGCCGAGACTTATACTTTATGAGAACGTGATGCATTATTCCCCCCCCCCCCCCAAAAAAAAAAGATTAGGTAATAAAAAAACGTCCGATACATCAAAATCACCGAAACTTTATCTAAAGTGCTGCGTGACCACAAACAAGCACGACTACAGCGAAATAACAAGATTGTTAATGAAAGAAACCGCACCGGGTTCACCTTTCGTCACTACGAGGTTTTTATCCAAGATAACATACACATCAGCCAAGGAGGGTTCGGTACAACTGGAAATGACCGGCGGAGTCCGCGACTGAAGGCGGTGGGGAGAGAATTGCGGTGCTTCCTATCAACTTCTCTGGGCCGGTGGTGCCGTGCCCCAACCTAATACTGTATCTCGCAAAAAGCAGTTCAGCACTGCCAAATCCACCAAGTGCGTGAGCCCGTCAGTTCGGTGCAGTGCAGAAAGTACTCAGTGCCGGGTTTCGACAACGCTTATTCTTTTGCGAGTTCGTCGCTGTCAGCCGTCAAAGCGCTCGAGTTGCAGCTTCGGTTGTTTTCCCATAGTTTGACGCGTGCGGGTCACATCGGCTCGCGTCACGAAGCAGGCGGTGAGACGCTGCGACGCGTATACACATACGCGGTGGAGCGAGAGATCCGTCGTTCTCGCTTTCGCGATTGGCCCGCGCGAGATGTACATACAGCTTTCAAAGCGCTGCACCGTTCTCGCCGGAGCGAGTACGCAGCGAGGCTAACCGAAAAAAGAAAGAAACCCAGAAAAGTGAGGCGTCGGTGTGGAAAGCGGAGAGCGGCACGTCGTGTCCTAATTGAGCGGCGGCGCGCCCAGGGGCAGCTCTAACGAGAGCGCGCGCGGCCGCCGGCGTCCGAGTGGCTTCGTTAGGCGGCGCTCGCGCGAACGGGCTCCTGGCTGTCGTCTCTCGGCGCGCGCGCAGGGCGCTAATGGCGGCTCACCGGCGGAGCGCCCGACAAAGCCACTCGCGGGGGCGCCAATTAGCAGCCGGCCAACGGCGCGTCTGCGCCGAAGAGGCGCTGCCTCGCCCTCGCCGACGACGAAGCACGCGCGCCGTCGGTCGCAGCCCGGGCTGGCGCAGGAGCGCTCACGCCTCGGTCGCGCGCTACAGATCCGAGCAGCGGCGCGTAGACCGTATTTGCCGCGGCTCGAGCCAATCTAAAGACCAGAGCGTCGTGCAAGTTTGAGCTGTTTGCCTCCGCGACGCATCCGTGGGGATGTCGACGGATCGAGCGGGCAGCGCCGCGAAAGGCGCTGCGATTGTTCGAAACGAATTGCCACGTGCTCGAAGTCGTTCTGCACGACGCACAAGACAAGTAACACAGACAGCGTTACCTCAGCATCTTCGCAGTATAGTGTCGCCCGTCGACAGAATGGGCTACCACCGTCGTCGAAATGACGTGACACTGTTTAATGGCACGCAAGGAACGACAAGCCCGGTAGACACTCGGAGCTTGTACGCTGCACGGTACTGGTGAGACGCTCGCACCGTCTCTTCCCCGTTCCCTCCCTCGCCTCTGGTGGGGCACGTTCTTCGAAGAGGGCACGTCATTACGAGGCGACCCGCCGCAGCCGACGCGCGTGTCCGCGCATTTGACGCGCGGCGCTCGCGTGTTTGCGGAGCGCGACTCTCTCGGCGGTGGGTGGCACGGCGAGCACCCGGAGACGCGAAGGTTAATAAACAGCCGGCAGTGATAACGGAGAGGGAGGGGAGGACTCGCTCGTATACGGTTCCTTCCGTCAGCGAAATGGAGGAGGAGCGACACACGTGGCCTTTCATGGCGACGAGCAAAGTGCCATGGGAAACCGGGTTGGAATGCAAGCAGCCTATACGTAATGTAGCTTCACGTTCATTTCGCAAGATTTAATTCATTGGTCCTCATGGCCAAAAGGGAGAACTACGCTGCACGTTCCATATGACGTGCGTAAATTTTCGAGGCTCTGAGATAATATTAATTGGCCTAATTAAGTGCGAAAGTTATACAGTACTTGAAGGCAAATTGAAGACAAGGCTTTTACAGAAGATACAAAAGTATCGATACTAGACCGTGTCGGGATAGCGTTTCGTGAATGCCGCAGCAGCGAGAGCGGAGCGAGCGACTTCAAGTAAATCGCTTATCGCAGCGCGCTGTTCTCACTGAGGCTGCAAAATGCCCCAGCCTGCTATATACATATTTTTAATGCAGCGTATATTTCCGGAATTCATACTCCAGAATTGAACGCATAGTGCCTCCGTAAATTCATCGCTCATGTGGGACACTCAGGTACAGCATGTAATTACACGCTCTGCCATGCATGCGCGTAGTTGTGTAACTGGCCTATAATAACAGGCAGACATGCGCACGCACTATAGCCATCCGATACCTCTCCGCTGTCCACCTCATTGCAGCAGAAGCACAGACTGGATAAACGCAGATATCACTTTATAAACGTGCGATGTTTTGCGCAGGGCGGTGCAGTGCTCGACGGACAGATGACGAGTAACTTACTGAAAGCTGGCTCTTTCGCAAAGTGATACTTTATGCGGCGAAGCCATACAGAAAGGGATTGAGAGTGCTGCGCCGGTGGTAAAATCGCGACTTCTAAGGCAACGAAATAACTAAATTCATGATTTCTGAGTTTTGTGTATGTGAACAAGACAACTCTGTATTAAAAATGTTAAGAAATTTGGACTAAACAAAATCGCCGGTGCTCAAACAAGCGCGCTGCCGCTAAGGATCGTTAATGTCATTTTCAGTGTGTATTCAAAACTCTGAAAAGCTATCGTCAGCTATAAAACCACAAATATATGTTGTAAAAGCAGGAAACCAGCTTTTTCATGCTTATAGCTCTTTTGTAGGCGTTGTGTCAAATCACTATGAAGCCAAGCTGACCTTTATAGGAGGGAGGTAACATTGGCGGCACACTTGAAACACTTCTATGCAGTGCTTGTTACGGCGTTAAGTTAAGTTCTTGAATAAATGAAGTATTTTTGGTAGCGAAATTGGAAATACGATTTTTTTGAAGGTAATATTGCCTACCACCACCCCTAACTAATCTATAATCCGGTGAATGAATTCTTGCAAATGCATTGGAAATGCCGGTCAAGTATGTTCTGTGGTCTCTGCAGTTCAATGAACCCTTCCTTATATTTGTATACGAGGAATACATGGTAGGAGATGTATCAACGTTCATAAATTCCATGATGAGGCATATGGCGTTGAACAAACACTGGAACTATGTATGACTTACAAAATAGGCTTACTTACAAAAAAAAAAGGCTTACTTACAAAAAAGGCAGCGTTTAATCTGTCTTATTTAACGCATGAAACTGCCAACAGTTTCGGTTGCGTCTGCGCTTGAGCGCGGCCACTGAACATCTGTTCTTTTTTGTGTCTTACGCGCGCATCAATTCGAAGGCAAATGAATAAGTTGTTAGTTGCCGCCAGATGTTCATGCACGTTATGATCAGCTTGTCTTTGTGCCCTGCTGGAGGAAAGGCTCCTTAAGCGATATCCAATTACCTTTTCATTGAGTCAGTTATATCGCTATGGTTCCCGAAGCTCTGTTGGTGTATTCTTGTAAAAGGCCCGCAGTACACAAAGTAAACAAATGTAAACATTGTTAAGGATGCAATTATCAGGCCCAAGTCACAGTCATAACCGCGATCAGTAAATGTTAAGTTCTGTGGATGCAAGCATGTAGAGAAACAGGAAGACGATCGAGTCAGACGCTCGAGGGTGGCTAACCGTGCGGCAATTAAAGTATGGCGTTTACTGCAGTGTGAAGCTCCCGTAACAAGATGTACATAAAGCATGCAGCAAATGATGATAAAAAATGTGCCTGGTGGCTGGCAGTGTATACAGTGACTCGGGCTATGTATGGACCACGATTGTGCAATGCATACGAGGCTTTCTCGCCTCGTTTACATGCGGAAAGACCCCCCCCCCCCTCCACCTCACCTAATGCGATAACTCTAATAGGCTATACTGGCTATCTGTTTTATATATACATTACAAGGCCTGCCCAACTGCATTTCTTTGTGTTAATCTCAACTGCAATATCGGCTACTTCTGCGCTCTAATCAATTGACACCGCTGCCTTCCTGTTATATATATATATATATATATATATATATATATATATATATATATATATATATATATATATATATATATATATATATATATATATATATATATATATAGTAGGCAAAAAGGGATTCTTCAGGCTACATTTCAAACGTATAGCTGCCAAAGGCCGCTGTAAATCTTCCAAGGCGCCGAAAATCAATCACTGTCACAACTGTTCCTCTCGGTTTGATGCATGTAAGAACGACCGGGTACCCGGTCTGGTGTCTTCCCTACCAGGGCCGAACTGCCATTTTTTTGTAAACCCTGATGAAGATCGGTCCACCGATCGAAACTGTCGAAATTCAATACTTGTTCTGTTTACCTTGTAGCACCACTCAAGTTCTATATATATATATATATATATATATATATATATATATATATATATATATATATATATATATATATATATATATATATATATATATATATATATATATATATATATTAGCACCGGTAGAATGCAATCATTGTGCACTTTTATTTTCAAGCGTGCATATAGCGAGGTGCCAGTCCTGACTTTGTATGCCGCGTACGTGTTCCGGCCCATTTTTATTCTTCTGCACGGAGAGCGTAGATGTGTTTCTCACGACCGGCGTCCTTTGTGGCCACTTAGACGTATACATATAAACGTACTCTTGCGCACAAATTGTTGATTGCGAATCACGAATTCGCGTTGTAATGGCGGGCTATTACATGTTACCTGAGTCTGTACATAATTGTTCAAACACATCTGCACTCCCAAACTATATAGGAGGGTGTAACTGGCCGAACACCTCGACATACAGCCACGCTGATTTAGATCAAACATGCACGCGTCTCATGTACGTCACTGGGTATCGTATAATAATACACATTGGTGCAAGCGCTGTCGCTCCTTTAATTCTTCATGTATGTTGCCGTTAGCCTGCTGCTACACGTTTAAGGTCACATGATATGGGTCGGTATATATGCCAAGTTACGTTTTAGAGAATCTAATAACTACTTTAATGTTAACTACTAAGACCTGGACTGTTAGAGACGCCCTCTATGGGCTTGGCAATAATTTCAACCGCATCAGTTTACTTAACGCGCACCGCGGCGTTCCCCACGCTTAGGAATGGCAGCCAGGGGTCGCACGTGTGACTCGATGCTTAGCAGCGTGAACGCATTGGGCATGGCGGCAAGAATTGTGGAACGGAACGACAACCACCCGTTTCTCGAGTATATATATACACCGCGAAACGAGCAACTTCGTGCTTCTTGTGTGGCACATATACCTTCGCTGTATGTATATTGGACGGTGTAGAAGCTGTTCACCTGAAGCGGGAATGACATAAGCGCACGCTGAAATATATTCTGAATTCTGTTACCAAATGCATGAGGCAACAAAACAACAAATATGCACCGCATAGGTGACGCCGACAACAACAACCGTTTTTCCTCCTTACATGCAGGCCGTGTTTACTCTCGTGAGATGATTTGCTGATACATATGGTACATATAGTGCATGAACATCGGATCAATTAGCTAAGCTCAGGAAGCGCATTTGGTGCGAGAGCCGAAGGCCTATGCACGCTAATTTGTGTTTGATGCAACTTTATAGGTGAATGTGCCACTTCCGGCTTTTATAGTTCGCACATTATTAAAAAAAAAGAAAAGGGAAGGTCCGAAGACTATTTGCCCTCCAGGCGTATTCTTTTCCTCGCAATTTCTCGAATTGTCACTTCCGTCGACAAATGTGGAAACGCTGCGTGGCCAAGCATTCGTTGCGATATAAAACGAGAGGGCGGAAATGGATGCGGCGGCGCTTGTTTGGCAAGAAGGTTCGCGCAAGGCGCATATTCTTTTCTCATTTTTGCGACGGTGTATACTATATATACGCGGCCCGTGTGTGTCTACTGCAGAAGGCGCGCTGTGCTACATCAGAATTCACTTACACCCTTTCCCAGGGAAGGGAGCGTTCGCTTCGCCGCACAGAGGCGCAAGTCGGCTTCGTACGGGGGGCGGCTAAGGTAGCTCGTTTCGCTTGTGCGGGAATGAAACGAAATGCGAAGAAACAGCCGAAAAGCGATCGGTGCTGCGGAAATCGGTTCCCGACGCCTTGCCGCAACGAAGGGAGGAAGCGGTCGGCGGCGCGACACATCACCCGTAAATAAGGAGCCCGGTTCGAGAGCTCCCGAAGCCCATTAAATGCGTGCAGCAGTGCGGCAGCGCCAGCAAGAAAGGGCGAGCACACGTCGATGCAGCCAGTCCGTCCGCGCTGCACGCACGCGAGACCCGTCGACTGTTGTCAAAGGCTTGGAACAGACGACGCTGCTCCCTGTACAGCAGCAAACAAAGGCTCGATGCATCGTCGGGTATCGCGCGCACAAAATCCGTCTGCTCGTTGGACGTATCCACTAATGCCTTAAAGCTTCGTGCAAGTACTACAGAAGGAACTGTGCAGTGTCTACGGGAACTGCAAGCAGGGCGGTACAGCCAACATGGGAACCATGAGTACACAGTATACATGGATTTGCCTAACCTTCGCGATGCTGCAGCTTTAAACGGTATCGCGACTTTCCAAACTCATCGTTTTCGTGAAAGTACTGTGCTATAAACAATTAAATAGGCACCGCTAAAATTATCCGATGGCAGGAGGACATCCAGCACCGAAGCCCGATATTGAAAGCCGTACGGCTCGGACACATAAACGAGCGGAGCCACTGCAATTAGCAACGATTATGTGTGCGCGCAGATTCTTATTGCCTTCTGCATTAACAAAAAAGTATACACTGCTCTGAGGTTTAGGCTAATGAAAGAAGATAGTGGATAATAAACGAAGCCCAGAGAACATCTGAAGCCACAAGCACGAAGATAAGACAAGTCCACGCACTATCATTCCCATGGTGGCTCAACGATCGCAGCACCAGAGTTCTCTCTATAGTAATTATTGTACGAAACTCTATGACTACTGCAGTTTCTACATGTGGGTGGTCGCCCCTTAATTTGAATATACGTCTACGACGCACAGGAAGTTGCAAGAATGAATTACATGTATAAAAACAGCTACATCGTACCGCTGAGCACGGCGCAGCTTCGAATGTGCTGCACTGTTTTAGTGAGACGTGTTATAGTACGCAGCAGCGTCGTTTAATGCCCACGTGCTTCGCTGTCGCCGTTGTCCCGATTTCACCGTTTTATCCCTTTTTCTTTCAACATTCGCTGACACGAAAGAAGGTGGCCGCACTACGACAGGACTTTCTTTTCTAGTCGGCGGCATTCTTCTGAAAGAGCAAGTAAAACCAGAAGAAAAACGGAAATAACGAGAATCAGAAGACGGGACCGCCAGCAAACCGTGGCCAGCCGCTTTATAATGGCGCACGACTACATAAACACGATGCCCGAGTCCCCCTTCGCCATCCAGCTTTCGCGTGTGCCTGCGCGCCCTTAAACTATTTTTGTTTTTGCGTTCGGACGAAGCGCGCGCGCGCGCGCTTCTTCAAGATGGCGGTTTACTCCGCCGGAACGGTGGTCTGGCCGCCTCCTAATTGGCCGAAGGGCGCCAGCGTTGGCCAATTAGGGCTTCAGCGCGGCGGCCTCCATTGGCTGCGACTGAAACGCGGCCGACGGCGTCGCGTTACGAACGGCCCAATGGCGTCGCGTCGCGGGCCTGATTGGCCGTGTCAGAACTCCTCCTCCTCCTCCACCTTCTCTTCGCTCCTAGCGCGCGCTTCTCTTTCCTGTTCCTCCTCTCGTTCCACATCCGGGAAGAAGCAGATGGCGGAGGAGGGTCGGCGCTTCCTCCGCGGTGCCCGGAGGTGGGGACCGGGGCTTTTGTCACGAGTGCGTGTTCGCGGGATATCGGCGTCTTGACGCGGCGACGGGTTCGGCGGGGTTGCGGCGGGGCGCAGTCGCGCCATGCAGCGTGGCCCGGCGGCTCAACATCAGCGCTCGCCGTTCGCCATCCAGGAACTGTTGGGATTGAGCGATGCCGGACTGCCTGCTTCTTCTTCCTCCTCCTCGACGCATCACGGCAACAGCCAGGTGTCCTCGCATGCGGCGGGACTGCACCCGTCAGTGCTGGGGCCGGGGCACTCGCTGGTGCCCCAGGCGCCCCCCATGCACCACCCGCCGCCGCCGCACTGCGGCTTCCCTGGCGACAGGGCCGGCGTGTATCTGGGACACGCGTTCGTGCCCTGTGCACCGTTCCTACACGGCTTCGACGGGTCGGCCCACGGCATGCCACCGGACGTCGCCGGTGAGTCTGACGTCGGAGTGTGTGCGTCGCGCCCATTTTGTTTGTTCGTTTGGCGCCGTCAACATCCCTATTGGGTATTGCGTAAAGGCGCACATGCCAGCATGCCGGAAACGCAGTCGCAGACAAAGCTAAACTACGGAAAAGAGGGAATATCGCTTTGGGGGCGGGAAGCTATAGTATACGTACTTTTTACAGCACACCGAACAGGCAGACAGCATAGTCAGTGAGAACACGATGGAGGACAGTCGCCGTGAGGAGATTGCTGTCAAGTGACCAAAACCCTGTCAATATCAACGAGTTCCGTCTCAGGCTGTCATACTGTCACACATACGCAGTCGTATATACAAGTTGTAGGCAGACAACTGCTACAAAAAACAATGAGAAGAAACTTGTAAAGTTGTGAAGCGAGTTTTGCTCAACAAAAGCATGGTGTGTGACTTTCGGGACTATTCTTTTCCTACATGCACGAACTCACGCGATTGCGACCTCTGACATCAATTATTGAAACTGACGGCTGATTCTGCCCTCGTGCTAAATTAACAGCGCACGTGTAGCCATTTGATGAGGCACCACGTGTGAGCAGCATGAGAAATGCCTCCGCATGGCTGCGCGCTTCATCCATGGACCGCGTGGCAAAAACAAGCTCAGTCAGCCAGTGACGAAGCGCGAACCTGACCGATCTCCAGTGGAGATCGGTTCTCTCCTCCGCGTCAAGCGAGAAGCCGTCTCTGCTGCGACAACACTGGTGGTCATCGTGCAATAACCCGGTATTCAGAGTCGGTCGAGCGTGGCTGCATGCGAGCCTGCGAAGTGCTGTGCATATGCATGCACTGTCCCTTGATAAACTATTTCCCCTGATGCGTTAAAATAAACCTAAAATAAAGCGGGGAAACCCGTTTCTACTGGTGTGCACTGCCGGCACGAAGTCGCGGGTTCGTGTTCTGACGGTTGCATTCCTCGAAGGGAAACGGCATGCTGCAGTAATGCTCGTGCAGTAATACCTTCGTCCAAGTATAGGAAAGGCGTATACCTCAGGTGGTCGAAATTAATCGGCTGAATTCACGTACCTCACGTATAGTCAAACAATATAGGGATGTTAGATTATTATACTAATTATTGCATAAACAGTTAAATTTGTGCATATGGTTATCGCTAACACGTTGTAACAATGAAGACTGCTAGCTGATGGCAACGATTTCAGAGGGAAGCATGTGTGAGCGCAGTGTTTTATGATATAGTAACTAAGAAAAAATTGAGAGGGTGTCCGCAGTCGCGCTTGTTTAGAGATCACCTCTAAGCATGTGAACGGACAGGCCATGCCGAAGGCACTGCACCAACGGACGGCGAGACCGACAGGAGAGTAGGACACAAGGGGGAGAGGGGGGCTTGTGTCCACCGGTTGGTTGCTTTCATAATGGATTACTAACAATAGTCGAGTCACGCACCTTGTTTCACAGGTATACGGCGACGTTTACCGTGGCGTTCTCCTCCGCTGTGCAGAACTCCTAACAATTTCTTAAAGCGTCATTGGCCTAGACTTCAATGGCATACGTCTATGATACATATATGTATACGATGCCAAAGTGCTCAACATTGTAGTTGCTTTGCATCTATTTATTATGAATGAAGGATGATGACAGGCAACGTGGATCCCTCCAGCTGTTTATCACCAAACGCTGAACAGTCAGCTGCAAATGAAAAAGAAAGCATAGAAAAAAAATGTGCATACATAGGAAATTTTTGCATAGTCAGATAGAGACAGTATAGGAAATGTTTATTCCAGACACTTCACGGATAGTTGCTTTTAAACAAGAACAAGCTTGAATATTGTACTCTGAATGTGCGTTTTTTAGGCAGTTGCAAGTCCAGCACGTAAACAAGTCTGTCACACGATCATTAATTAATTTATAGGTATCATTATGTTTTTTTGTAAATGGCTCATAAATTATACAAAAATCTTGGTTCCTATACCTCACAATATTCGACACAATAATTGCGTCAGCGCTCACGATATAAAGCTCAAAGGGGTGCTATGCTGGCCTCGCGGATCGCACTTGACGGGATCAAAGCGTCCGCCGTCCAGCTAGATAACGGGTCGAACGCAGTTGAACATTTAAAACAAACTTTAATTACACTGAGAAGGTCAAAAAAGCAAGTTAAAAATACACAAAAACGTTCAGTTTTAGCCCCGTAAAAAAGTGGTCCGGTCTCTAGGGCTGGTGGGGCGAGTCTGCCCGTCCCGCGCTTTTCCAACTGTGGTTTCCATCCCCGTCGACGCCCCCGGGCACGGGAAACAGCCGACCACCCCGAAGCGTCGTCACTGGGTTTCTTTCAGGAACCGAACGGAGGGAGCGGGGTCCTTTCTCTCGCGCACAGCTTGGAGTCCGCGGGGGGCCAGTGAAAGAGAAAGCCATAAAAGTAAGGGAGGCCCGCTTCCCTCTTGAAAGAAAAGTCTGGCCGTACATTCGCGACGCGCACAGAACACTCCCCGTCTGGTGTCTTCCGTTGTTAAGACGCCACCACTATATCACGGTCACAGCAAACGCACAACTTCTGTTGTTGGCCGGAAGAATGTTTTCACAACCCCGTCTTTGGCTGTTTTCAGCTCGACCTTGCGCACCCTTCCATCTGCGCTGGGCAGGCTTCGTGTAATCACTCCGACGGGCCAGTCGTTGCGGGTTGCTTCTTTATCCCTGAGTAGAACGACGTCGCCTTCTTTGAGGTCGGGTTTTGTTGCTTGCCATTTTCGGCGTTGTTGCAAAGTAGTGACATACGTTGTGCGCCAGCGCTTCCAGAACTCGTCAGCCAGGTTTTGCACGAGACGCCAATGCCGTTTGTAGAGGTTGCTTGTATCTAACTGCCCAGTTGTTACAGATGCGCTTCCGTGTTTTTGGGTTAAGAGTGTCGCCGGAGTTAGGATTGTGGGATCTTCGGGGTCAGACGAAGTAGGAGTTATGGGCCTGGCATTAATGATGGCCGCAACTTCTGCCAAAAAGGTTGCAAGAATGTCATGCGTGAGTCGTTGATGACGTGACTGCATGAGCATTGAGTCAAGAATGCGACGTGCAATGCCTATCATCCGCTCCCACGCACCGCCCATATGGGACGCGTGCGGTGGATTGAATATCCATTTGCAGCCGTTTCCGCTGGGGAACTTGCCTATTTGTGAGCGATGAATGCCCTCAGCGCTGATTCCAAGTTCTCTGCAAGCTCCGATAAAATTGGTCCCGCAGTCAGAGCGTATTAGCTTGACGGGCCCTCGCACTGCTAGGAACCTTCGGAAGGCATTAATGAAACTCGACGTATCCATTGATTCGATCAGCTCAATGTGCACTGCGCGAATGCTTAAGCAGGTGAACATGACTGCCCAGCGCTTGCTGTTTGCAACACCACCTCTCGTTCGGCGAGAGACAATCATCCAGGGACCGAAAACATCGATTCCAACATTCGTGAAAGGAGGATCTGTGCTGATTCGGTCTGCCGGAAGGTCAGCCATCTTCTGGTCGTGAAAGCGCCCTCGCAGCTTCTTGCATGAAATGTATGCTTGCAGCACGGATGAGATGCACCTTTTACCTCCGACGATCCAATACCCAGCAGCTCGTACGGCTCCTTCTGTGAAGTGTCGGCCCTGGTGTTGCACGCATTCATGGTGGTGGCGCACGAGAAGCTTCGCCACATGGTGCCGACCCGGCAATAAGAGAGGGTGTTTCTCATCGTCTGGAAGGTCGCTTCTGTTCAAGCGGCCGCCGACGCGGATCAAGCCGTTGGCGTCTAAGAATGGGTCAAGCCTTCGAAGCGAGCTTGTCTTGTGAACCTGCTCTCCTCTCTGGATACAGCATATCTCTTCATTAAATGCGTCCTGCTGTACTGCGCGAATGATGACGAGCCTGGCTTTGGAGAGCGCCTCAACGGGAGCTACCTCTCCTTGTGATGCGTTCTTTGCGCGATGGGCAACCTGGATCAGACTTGCTACAGCACGAGTGAGAGATTTCCAGTTCGAGAGTCTATGAAAGCGTTCAGCTCCGAGTCGCTGTCGTCTGTTCACCTCCGTCGCCAGAGTGCAGACTTCAGGGCGTATTTCTTTGTCTTCATCAGGATTTAAGAGGATGAAGCTCGACGACCGTGCTTCCTCTTCTCGTCGTGAGAGAAAATCAGGTCCGGACAACCAGTTCGTGCTTTTAAGCTGTGCTGCTGGAATCGTTCTAGTGGCGTGGTCTGCTGGATTTTCGTCTGTGTGAACGTATTTCCATTGTTCAGGTTGCGTGCTGCTACGTATCCGCTGCACCCTGTTGGCCACATACACGTAGAACCTTCTTGTTTCGTTGTATATGTAACCCAAGACCACTTTGCTATCCGTGTAGAACGTGACCGAGTTCGGCTGGAAGTCCAATTCTCGTAGTATAGAATCGGTCATCTCTACAGCAAGCACTGCTGCACACAACTCAAGCCTGGGGATGGTGTGTTCTGGTTGTGGAGCAAGCTTGGCCTTTCCCATCACAAATCCGACGTGTCTATTTCCTTGCTTGTCAGTCACGCGTAGGTATGCCACAGCTGCGACGGCCCTTGTGGACGCGTCTGAAAATACATGAATGTCCCTGCTTTCGGCTTCGAGCGTCGAGACTGGCGCATACGTTCTTCGCACGTGAAGGTGCTGTAGTGTCTGGAGAGAGTTCTTCCACTCGTCCCATCTCTGCTTTTTCTCATCCGAGAGCGGTGTGTCCCAGTCATAACCCTTCGTCACGAGGTCACGGAGAAGGTACTTGCCTTGAACCGTTATTGGAGCCACAAACCCTAGTGGATCGTAAAGGCTGTTGACGGTCGACAGCACTCCTCGCCGCGTATATGGCCTGTCCTGACGAGGAGCCCTGAAGACGAAGCTGTCGTCGCCTATGTCCCACAGCAGACCGAGACTTCTCTGCGTAAGCGACGCGTCTGTGCCGAAGTCGAGGTTCTTCAGTCCCTGGGCGTGGTCCTCTCGAGGAAATGCATTCAGCACATTCTGCCTATTCGAAGCTATCTTGTGCAGCCTTATGTTAGCCGTTGCAAGCATTTTCTGTGTTCTTTGCAGCAGACTAATGGCATCTTCTTCGCTCGGAAGAGACTTAAGTGCATCATCGACGTAGAAATCTCTTTCAACGAACTTCCTGGCATCTTCGCCAAATCGTGGGGCAGCTTGTTGGGCAGTCCGTCGAAGGCCATACGTTGAAACAGCTGGCGATGGGCTGTTGCCGAAAACGTGAACCTTCATTCGGCACTCTATGATTTCTCTGGAGATATTGTTGCCCTTAAACCAGAGGAACCTCAGGTAGTTCTGATGGTCCTCGCGAACCATGAAACTGTAGAACATTTGCTGGACGTCCGCTGTAACCGCAACTGGTTCTTGCCGGAAGCGTATCAAAATCCCCACAAGGTTATTCGTCAGGTCAGGGCCGGTCAGGAGAACGTTGTTCAGAGATACCCCTTCATACTGAGCGCTGGAGTCAAACACGACTCGGATTTGATCAGGCTTCTGGGGGTGGTGAACGCCGAATATGGGCAGATACCAACATTCTTCGTCCACGTGAAGTGGTGGAGCTTCCTCCGCATGACCCTTGATGAAGAGCTCGTTCATGAAGTTCACGAAACGTTCCCTTGTTTCAGGATTTTTTCGCAGGGTACGCCGTAGCGAGAGCAGACGAGACAGAGCTTGTTCTCTGTTGTTCGGAAGCCGACTTCTCGGTGTGCGAAAGGGGAGAGGGGCGACCCAATTATTTAATTTGTCTTGGGTGAATTCACCATTCATTATCTTGAGGAATGTCTTGTCTTCCATGGAGAGAGCACGCTGGTTGTCAAGTTCTGTTGTCTCGAAAAGATTCGGGGCCAGGTTGTCATCCAATGTTGCTGCCAATCGTAAATCTTTTGAGACCTTATCCGCAGAGTAGTGAATTGGCGCCTCCCTAACAAAGAAATGTCTTGGGCATGGCTCAAAAAGGGATGGTCGCCCACTGTCCAGCACATGGGTCTTGAACACGTTGACGCTGCCCGTTTTCCGCGTTCGACCAACGCAAACGTCACCGACAATGACCCATCCGAGGTCGAGCTTCTGAGCATACGGCGCGTCGTGGGGTCCGTTGATTGTCTGACGAACCTTGTGAGCTCTTAGGATGTCCCGGCCAAGGAGGAGCAGTATTCCAGCCTTCTCAAGAGGAGGAATGTGATTTGCTACTGACTTCAAGTGCGGGTAGTGCCTTGCAGCGTCAGGTGTCGGAATTTCCTCTCTGTTTTCTGGAATTGCCTTGCACTCGAGGAGAGGTGGAAGAGGAAACTTGACTTCGCCTGACATGCTCTGCACGAAAAAACCATGAGCGACTCTTCCAACCACTTCAGTACTGCCGGAGCAAGTGCGGAGCGTGTATTGCGTAGGCGTCCCCTTCACTCCGAAATCGTTGAGGAGTTCTGGCCTAACCAACGAGCGATTACTCTGGTCGTCAAGAATCGCGTACGCTCTGACTATTTTCTCAGGCTGAGTCTCATGGGTCACCTCTACGAGGCAGATTTTAGCACACGACATTGTGCTGCTGCCAGCGTTTGCCACTTCGGTACGCCTAGATGTGACTCTTCTTTCTGAGTCATCTGTGGTACTGTCATCAGACCCACTAGCCCTTGACGGCTCTGAGGTTGGCGGTGCTGGGTGAAGCGCTGTGGCGTGGTCGGCGCTGTCGCATATGAGGCATATCATGACTGCCTGACATTGCCACTGCATGTGGTTCTTGGATGAGCAGCATCGTAGGCAGATCCCTTGCTTCTTTATGAAAGATTGCCGCTCTTCCAAAGTTTTCTCACGGAAGGCGCGACACCTTTCCAAAGGGTGAGGTTTCTTGTGATATGGACACCACCTTTTAAAGTCCCTCGATTCCGGTTGCTGTTCGTTAGCAGTGGCATCTTGATAATTCTTGGCAAAAACAGGATCCACTTCTGTTTTCCTCGCTGACACAGACGATCTTTGCCGCGTGGTCTTGGTACCATTGTCTTCCTTCCTTTGATTGAATTCAGACGAGGCATTTTGTGGATGCAAGATGAAACTCGGGTCGTTCCTCATGCTGGCTTGATCTCTAACAAATTTGCAAAAGAAAGAAAAGGGTGGAAATGCAGTGTCATGATCTTTTTTGTATTTCGACCCCGCCGACATCCAATTTTCTTGAAGTCCTGATGGCAACTTCGAAACAATTTTGTTGACCCCTCTTGCGGTATCCAAATAGCCAAGACCGGCGAGATACGGGTCAGTTTTCGCAGCCTCGAGTTCTAGCAGGAGGTCGCCAAGTTCCTGGAGTCTGGTATTTTCCCGGTAAGCTATCTTCGGGAAGTCTTCCAGCCGCTTCAGTAGTGCATCCTCAATTGCCTCAGGGCGCCCGAAGACGTCGTCGAGCCGTTTCCACACAACGTTCAAGCCCGTTGAAAAGTCATCCACGTGCACCGATTTCAATCTCCGAGCCTGATTTGACGATTCAGGGCCGAGCCATTTGATGAGAAGGTCCAGCTCTTCCTGGGCCGAAAGACCTAGATCTCTGACGACACCTTTAAACGATGATTTCCAAGCGCGAAAGTTCTCAGGTCGATCATCAAACTTGATAAGACCGCTTGAAACAAGGTCTTTGCGGCACAGGAATTTGAGGACATCGGCTAGCTCTGAGCTTGAACTGTTGTGTGTCGGGGCGTGCACAAGCGGCTGCGGACCAACTCGTAAGTTCATAAGACGACTCGTAGCTCCAGCATGCTTACAACTTGGGTTGTTAGGGGCAGCATCGTAGTCAGGTGGACGTTCATCAGCTCGCAGACACATCGAATTATTCGCAGCTGTGTTGGCCCTCGGCGACGTGCGAGCATTGTTCACGTCGTCGCTTGAGTTGGTAACGGCCTCCTCAGTAAACACGAGCGCAGAGTTGCGTAGGGCTTGCTGCTCATCGATATAACTCCTAGTCTGCAGCGTTCGGTCCACAGGAGGGAGCGTGCGCATGCGCTCCCCGCCATCCTGCTCCACGGCTGCCTCGAGCGCATTCGCCTGTGCGTTTGCAGCTGCCGCTTCTTTTTCATGCTGCAAAATATCCAATTCAGCCTCAATCCTTGCCCTTTCAATACGCATCGCGGCCTCTCTGCGACCAAACTCTGCTCTGGCCCGGACGGCTTCAGCTTGTGCGCGTGCTTGTACGGCGGCTAGGCTGATTGTTGACGAGCCCGATCGTCGTGACCTCGAAGAAACGCTTGAGTGGGCCGATAGAGAGTGCTGCGACGTTACCTCTTGTAAGCGGTCGCGTTCTCGTTCTGTAGCCTCACGTAATTTGTCGCTTACAGTCACATAACGATCTGCGTCGATTGCTTTTTGGAGTTCTAATTCCTGCTGGGTTTCAGATCTGCTCGTTCTGGCGAGGAAGGTAGAGTATCTGGCTGCGACGTGTTCGTAGCGCTCATAGCTTGCGCGAAGCTGCGTTGCGGCGTTGTTAACGTCTTCCTCTTTTGCATATGACACTTTGAAAATAGCTGTCTCCACGTTCTTCCAGGCAGCGTCTATTCTCCGGCAGTGCTCTTCGCGGCTCGTTTCATACGTTTCTTTAGCTTTCATGGAAAACGTAGTTGCTCTTTGTGGTCGAATATTTGCCGTGGAAGCTTCATGCTCTGCTGTCATAATTTGAGACGTTTCAGGCGTCAGCTTGTCCTGATCCATTTTGGCGTGCGTGCTTCACGACGTATCTCAGTCAAAGCGGACGTATGTGGTGAAGCCTGCTAAGCTGCGCGATGAAATTTGAAACGAGCCCACCTTGTCGATGCCCTGTGTGCCGTCAGCTGCTCAACTTGTAGGCGATGCCGTGTCCTTGCAGTAGGCGGATGTCATGGTCAAACCGGAGGTCTTGCCGTGCGACGTATTCCACTGCAGCGGATGTTGAGTTGGCGGCCGATGGCAGTCGACTTCACTTTTTTACTATGCTGGCCTCGCGGATCGCACTTGACGGGATCAAAGCGTCCGCCGTCCAGCTAGATAACGGGTCGAACGCAGTTGAACATTTAAAACAAACTTTAATTACACTGAGAAGGTCAAAAAAGCAAGTTAAAAATACACAAAAACGTTCAGTTTTAGCCCCGTAAAAAAGTGGTCCGGTCTCTAGGGCTGGTGGGGCGAGTCTGCCCGTCCCGCGCTTTTCCAACTGTGGTTTCCATCCCCGTCGACGCCCCCGGGCACGGGAAACAGCCGACCACCCCGAAGCGTCGTCACTGGGTTTCTTTCAGGAACCGAACGGAGGGAGCGGGGTCCTTTCTCTCGCGCACAGCTTGGAGTCCGCGGGGGGCCAGTGAAAGAGAAAGCCATAAAAGTAAGGGAGGCCCGCTTCCCTCTTGAAAGAAAAGTCTGGCCGTACATTCGCGACGCGCACAGAACAGGTGCCTTATCGTTGATTTCGCTGAAGTAGGCATTACACTTACACCTGCATGCCACGACTTCATAAGTGCGTACACAAGTTTTACCGTGCACATAAAAGGAAACAAAAGGGAAAGAAATAAAGCGCTATAAAAATGCGTCACGCATGTACACGCGCGAATTTGTTAACATTTTCACTAAGATATCCTTGGCAAATATGTACGAATATGATAACGAGGCGAGTCACATCTCGCCTAAAAATTCGATCTTCTCGTGGAAACAAAATATCACTGGATGAATGGATGGATGTTGTGAGCTTCCCCTTTGGAACGGGGCGGTGGGTTGCGCCACCAAGCTCTTGCTTTTATACTGCCTTGTGTCCTACCTAAGTTAAACAATACAAAAAATATAAACACTATGAACTCCCACGCCCAAATTTTCTGATCCCCTATTGCGAACAGTGCTTTTGTACGTCTCCGTCTTTAGTCGTTTCCCTACTTTTTTTCCACCAATCCTCCAATCGCCTCTTACTAATGCCTATTGTGGGCTTGTTTGCTTTACCACTGCTCCCGCTGAACCCAAGGGCTTCAAGGAGGCCAGTGGTGCCTAAATCGACCGCTGCAGATAGACGTCTTCACATTCTAATAAAACATGCTCCACAGTTTCCCTATAGCTTTACCGCAGCAAGCACATGCTCCTTCTTCCTTCTTATATCTCGCTTTATAGGTGCGTGTTCTAAGGCATCCCGATCTCGCTTCGAAAAGTAATGAGCTTCCCTTTGAGTTATCATAAATGGTTTCTTTCCTGATTTCGTTTTTTTCTCTTAAGTAGTTACTCATGGCAGGTTTCTTTTCCATTGCCGCCACCCATGAGATTATTTCAGCCTCTCTGACTTTCCGCTTGACCTTCTTTGTTGCTGTGTTGCCCACCCTACAGGCCGCATACTTGCTGGTAAGCTTCCTAGTTCTTTTCCTCCACTATGAATCAATGTTTTTCCTGTACAGATACCTGACCACTCTCCCAGCCCATTTGCTTTCTTCCATATTCCTCAGCCGTTCTTCATACACAATTTTACTGCGAGCTTCCCTCACTTCCCAACTAGTCCAACCCATATCACCCTGCACAGCTTCATTTGTAGTCTTCCCGTGAGCGCCCACTGCGAGGCGACCCACTGACATTTGGTTCCCGTCGAGTCCTGATTGTACCTCTGATTTAAAGCAAACAACCGCATTTCCAAAAGTAAGTCCTGGAACCATTACACCTTTCCACATACCTCGGAGGACCTCGTACCTATTGTATCCCCATAGCGCTCTGCAGTGTGCTTCACTATGGCTGGATTTCTCTTTCCTTTACTGTTATGGTTTTTTCCTGTGTTTCCATATATCTATTGCCTTCGTTTATCCATATACCAAGGTATTTATATTCTGTTGCCCGAGGTATTTCCTGGCCCTGTATCTCCACTGTCTGTTCACTGTTTTCATTGAATACCATAACACCTGATTTTCTAACACTAAATTTCAAACCTAAATTGTTGCCTTCCTGTCCACAGATATAAGCCAGACGTTAATTGCAAATCACTTCGCTTGTTAGCTAGCAACACAATGTCGTCCGCATAAAATAAACATGGAAGCTGCTTCTCCACTACTGTACCCGCCTGTTTGTATGAGAGATTAAACCCGATATTACTTCCTTCTAGCGCCCTCTCCATCCTCACCATGCACATCATAAACAGCAGCGGGGATAAAGGGCACCCCTGCCTCAGTCCCGTGTTGATATGAACTTTTTCCTCGCTCCTCATCCCTTCCAATTCAACGCAAACGGTATTTTATAGGTAAATCTCTCTCAAAAGCTGTAGACAATCGTTATCTAAGCCTTCTCCTTTCAGAATATCCGACAAAATGTTGCGGTCTACGTTGTCGTAGGCTCCTGTAATGTCTAAAAAGGCCGCATACAACGGTCTGCTTTCTGCTTTTGATATTTCAAATACACTGAGTAAGAACAAACAAGTTATCATCCAATCACTTGCACTTGAGTGTGGTGCCATCTTGCGCTGAAGTTAATTTGTTCATACTTTGCATTCTGTGTCAAATTCAGGACACTCTATAGTAACGCAATGGTAAAGAGCACCAAGAACTTGACTCTGCACACACGACGATGGCAAAATGAAGCTTGGCCATTTGGAGCGGGAAAATGTCGCTGCCGAATGCTAATCTGCGGCCAGTCGGGAGTTAAGCGCACAACACCAGTCAGAATAAGATCGCGGAAAGTGCACGCCACGTTGTTGCGTCGCGCATGCAGGGCGGAACAGAAAACCGCGTGTCGCGGTGCACAATGCGTGAAGTGGAACGAATAATTCGACGCCAGTTGTTTCGGTCTAAATGCATGGTCATATTGAAATGCGCAAACATGAAACTGCACTTTTATCTTTTATGACGATACTAGTCAACTGTCCAGTATAAGCATGCATGTGCTGCAAAGTTTGTAACTATATGAAGTTAATGTACTTAGCCTATTACTAAATGAATTACTTAATTTTTCTGCTTTGCAATGATGTCCGCCTGGGCAGATGATTCCCATATATATATATATATATATATATATATATATATATATATATATATATGCATGTAAAGTATCTTGAGCGGTCAAGAGCTATGGCAATTTTGCGCGTATTCACAGCAGGCTTGTTTCATGCACGGAAAACCACCTTCATGGAGCACGTGTTGAGAAACACAAAGCTGTACGGGGATTTTCTCATGTTACTCTACATTTTTCTCATTGACGCTTGTCAACTAAAAATATTTGCGAAGTTCATTGATTAATTAAGAGTAATTATGTAATTAGGCGTAATGCAAGAAAATACTTTGAGTATCTCCAAGCGACAGCAAACAACACTACCTTGCTTCTGTCCAGCTACGTGGCATTCGTATATTTCTAAATCTTCGTGCATGAGAGTTGGGACACCCTGTACATCCGCAAAGTCACTCATTTATAACAGAACAGGATAAAGAGGCGTGTTGTGACGTCAGTGAACACCATCGACGTATATGATGGCAGCGCAGTGACAAACGTTTCATGTTCACACCTGTAGTTCGAGAAAGGCGGTCAAATTACCACGATGAGCCACGTGGTATAGTTAGATTGTAACGAATAACCGGCTGCATCGCGTTTCGTTACAACAGAGGTTCCGCTGTGCCACCTCACTTACCCGTGCAGTGTGTCCGTCGGCGAACAGCTCGGTTTCGGCCTTTCGCTCAATTAACGCGTCGCGCGCGCTTCGTCGCGTGCAGCCGGCGCACGTGCGGCCGTCGAGGCTCTCCGAAATCAATCAAGCGGGCGCCGCATCGCAAGCACGGGTCGACCGAGCTGCTGGAATATGCGCGGCGCGTCTCGATGCAAATCAGCGGCCCTAGCTCGCTATCTTCGCGGCCTCGGTGTCCGTGGCCTTCGGGCACCGAACACAACGCTCTGCCGCTGCGCACGGTTTGTATACCTCTGCACGCGAGGAGCACGCACGCTCGCATGCTAAATTCGGTGCACCTTCGTCGTGACGTGGTGAACTTCGTGTTCGCTCGAAGCACACAAAGCTTGTTAGGTGACCATTTTCCGTAGATAAATATCGTGCACAAATTACGCATGCTTATAAGCTGCCGTAAACTTACGAACAGCACTGCTTACTAACTGCCAGTGCTCCAGTACCTCCACGCGAGAGGCTATATATGTGCACTATATTCGAGTTCCTCGGGTGGAGCTTACGTAACTGACTTGGAGAACGCTGATTGTTACCGCTGGACTGGATTGTATGGGCAGTTTACTTCGTTCGGGACACTCTTGCTCTCCCTTTTCCACTTTCCTCCGTGCAAGGAATATCCAACCATAACCACCTCTGGTTAACGTCCCTGCATGGCTTTCTGTGCATCCTCTCTCTCTCTCACTCTCATAACGATACGTGGTAAATGTGAATATATGCGAAGCGTATGTATACCATAACGCGACACAAACACATTCACACTATTTACACAACCAGCACACGAACAATTGACATCCTGATCTAATTTACTGTGTAAGAAAGCTGTGGTGGGGCAACGAATGAGAGGTTGTTGTTGTTTACACGTCTTTGTTCACATTCTTTAGAGGCCAGCGGGTTGTAGCCGGATACATTCGGGCACGGAAAACTATAATGGCCTTGCTGTGCTTTTTTGAGCGCAGGTCTGTCGGCTGTGGATAGAAGTGGCTTTAAAGAAGCCATGTGCCTTTCGCATTAGAATGGAAAACAAGGCATACGTGTGAAATGCATGCGGTCGCGAGGAAAAGCCTTGCACACGCTTTGCCTGCAGCTGCCCTCGATGCAGCGTATACATGCCTCTATAGAGACGATAACCCGTGACTACGTTGGCTCGTGTTGCTCATAGACCATTTCCAGGACAAGGCATTATGGAATGCCGACCTCATTAGACATCGCTGCCGAAGGCGCTGACACAATTCTTGAGGACAAATTACCTGAACAAAATGCTTTAGCCTTAATTGGTATTCATTCTGATCATGTGATGCGATTGTGAGTGTTTATCGAGACCGGCCGTGCACATGTGATAGTGTCTCTGCTATCTTATTATCTTTCTGCCTTCCCCATCCCATATATAGTGTAGGGCAGAAAACGGGATTGTTTGTTCCAGTTAATGCCTTTCTCCTTTCTCTCTCCTATGCTAACTGCTTTAGAATGTTTTTTTTTCGCCCAGTTATTCTGGCAATTTTTGAAGTGATCTTTCCATCTAGGATCGTGTTTCCTTGCGTGACGTAAGTTCGCTATGCTAATAACCTTATTGCTCTTCACTGTGAGTTTGATGAAGGTTGCGCAATATATGCACCATTTTGTTCGTGTCATCGTTGTTGAATGGTATTTGCTGAGTCATTCTTGTCATCCCTAATAAGCTGTCGGCGGGGACGCTATCGCTGGTTTGGGCGGCTCTTCCTTCCGAAAGCCCCCAATGGATTTTTTAAGACGAAGCTTTCCTTGGCTCTGGCTCAACTTTCCCGCACTTTACATGGGTGGCTATGCGGCCGAGTAAACTGGGACGATCCAGTGAGCAGCTGCAGTTAATGGCGGGTACTTCAAGGGCTGATCCTGATACCAGCGCATTATACGAGTCTTCGAAAGAGTTTTTGAGTGGTTTGTGTTGCAGGCCCATGTACTGGAGGCAGTGCAAAACCTCATATGTCTATAGCATTAACCAATAATAGAGCTTACGAATGAGCGTCCCCAGTAGCATATCACTGAAGCTCTCGATTGACTTTGACAGTTGTCCTCCAATAGCTTCTGCTCATATTTTTCTTTCTCGAGCATATCAGAAGATAACCGTTGAAGGTACGTGAAGAAGATACGTGAAGATCAGTTAAGTTAGATATGGAAATAATGTTTTCTACTATGAAACCACGTTTCACGATTAATCCCAACGTAATTTGAAGTTTATTGGGGTGCCCTCTCTTACAAGAGCTAAAGACCAAGTGCTAAAGGCCAAATGCTAAAGGCCATGTGCTAAAGGCCAAGAGCTAAAGGCCAAGAGCTAAAGGCCATGAAGCCTGACAGAGGCTCTTGCTCATTGTATGATGCAGCCTAAGTTACTCATAGTTAAGCATAACAGATGGGTTGGTTGCAACCTGCAGATATGCCACAATGAAAAGAAATTGTATAATTAATTGTCTTTGGCCATGAACGAGACCTTAGCCAACGATACCCTGCGACCGCGTGTTAAGCAGTTGAACGCAATACCTACAGAACCGTCGAGTGATTGCTCCAGTTAGATCCCCGATGAAACGTGACCTATATCGCTCCCTGCGACCAGCATCGAGAGAGGGAAAATTAATCATCTTTCTGGGCGTTATAGCTAACTTAAGGCGCGTGAGTGTCCGTATGTTCTTTAGACGTCAAGACAAGGCGTAATCCAAGTCTTCTTTATTTCACAGGAAAGAAATTTACGTTTAACTTTAATAATACACGTTTTTCCCACAATAATAATATTTTACTGCCTAGGGCTCACAATAATTACGGACAAAATACCGTAAGCTTCGCTGCCATCAAGGGAGGAGGAGGAGACAAAGGGGGGGGAAAGACGGGGAGGTTAGCCAGTGTAAGTACCGGCTGGCTACCCTGTGCTGGGGAAGGGGAATAAAAGGAGAAAGAAGAAGAGGGAAAAAATGGAAACCAGAAAATTCACACAGTAACGCGATACTACGCGCTACAACATTCAAAAGCGGTCGCACAATTCACTGCCATCAAAGTGTGGAATATAGTATATACCCTTGGAGGCTACAACCTCTTCCTCATTAATTATTTTCAAACGTTCAGTTCACCTGTTCATGAGCAGTTGATTTATATGACGATCGCTGTCGTTACTTCGTTCTCCATCCACTCCAGTGCATTTCGTGTATTCTTATTTATGTTCGTACAGTTACTTCACGTCGTGTGATTTATTAGTGTTCAATTTCTATTGATTGTATACGCGATACTTCGTTATGCATCCGCTAATTTACTCACTTATTTGCATGTGTTATTCAATTTGGATTAGTTATTCTGTTCGTTATTTCCTATTCTTGCCAACTCCCTGTACTTGTATTATTTGCTTGTGTTTCGCAATTGATTCTGTTTGCTTGTATTGTATGCCTGAATTTCGGTATTGCCTCTGTTATTTTGTGTTATTTTTATGCATATTTTAACAAGAAGTCCCATTGCAGTGTTCACACTAAGGGTCTGTATACCACTCTCCATATGTAACTCCCCATGTAACGTTCAATAAATTCAAACTCAAACAAGTCCCCACGTCGGAACGACGACTCCAGCATAAATCGCTTAGAGAAGCTCGAATTGATTTTTAACGGCCTTTTTCAAAGAGCGTTTAACGTAGAAGTGCAACAGAAGATTCATAGAGCTGTACAATTATTCTTCGCAAATGTGGGGCTTCCCTTGTTAGCCCGCTGTCGATCGCCTCAAGCCTTTATCTTCCTGCACACATTTGGCCTTATTTGGATATAATGCGAAGTAGTTATAGAACGTCCTTCATTCTGAGCTATTTATGCTCCAGAGCATCAAGTCAAGTTCACCGTCCGTAGCAATTAGTACCCGTAAATCAAGGAGACACTATATGCACACTAATAATGTCGCCAATATCGTGCACGAAAGTAAAACACAGCGGAATAAATATACCGTATAAGACTGGCTGTTTCGGCGAACGGCGATGCGATGACAGAGACGGCAAGGTTCACTCGAACTCGTCGGAGGGCGCTCTGAACGTGTGCACACGCGGAAGCGACGCGTTGCCGCGGCGCAGCACTCACGCTCGGCCACTATAAGTACGAGGCGTCTCGCAAAGATGGCGTCGTGCGGAGCGCCGTCGGTGCAGGCCTCGATGGCGTTAGTGAGCATTGAGTGAAATGCACGGGATAACATTAGCGTTACCGCTCCGCTCATACTGCGGTGGTTGCACGCAGCAGCGGACGGCGAACGCTGCCCCGGCTCCGTGCATCCTGTGCAGCGCCGACTGAGCCACTCCGCGTCGCCTGTTTTTGCAGCCAACGCACTGCGCGTCTCTGCAGTCGAGGCCCTCTCGGCGTTCGGACGCGAGCGACGCCTACGCCGTCACGCAGGACAACGGCGACGCGAACGCGCTTCAAGCGCATGCTGCTATCGCAATAATAATAATTAAACAAATCGGTATACTTGCCGAAGACCGCCTTCATTTGAAAAGATTAGTATTGGAGGAAACCATACGCAAAACTTATTTTATTCTACATGTAGATATATTTTGTTGGCGAAAGTCTAACGTCTTCAAATGCAGGAGCCTTTCACGTTCGGCAGCCTTGCGCGCACTGGAGAACAATATTACAGGAAGTTTGTAAACATCGCGAAGACAACACGCTTTCTTTTTTCTTCGTTTTATTGTGATAGAAATTATGTGGACAATCCAGGCGCATTTCTGCCGTCGCCGCGAGGTTCCGTATGCGAGTGAAAGCGTGTGAGGGTGAGCCGGCGAGGGCGGTTCAATGTCGCGTGCGCGAGCGAGGCCCGGATGCGCGCCCTCTCCTGTGGCGCGCGAGGCAGGACAAAGCCACCTATCGACTAATTTGCTATCGCAATCGTTCGCCTTTCGGGCGTAACTGCGAATTTTCTCCCGCTTATTTTATACCGAATCAGCGTTCGGTTTCCAAGAAAAAGAAAGTTGAAATTGCGTATTAAGTGCATGCCTACAAATCAGTATTTTGTTGTGTTTGCATGGCTGCATGCAACGACTCAGTTAGTTCTATCCAGATGCCTAAAATTTATTCGGCATACGTTAATCGGTAATTTTAGAATTGAACAATAACAAGCCTTCCACTTTCTTTCTGCCATATACATTCTCGAGATGGCTAGCGGTGGATGTATAACGCACGCGGAAAAAGTAGGATCGGTGGTTAAAGGAACACGAAAGAGTAACGTTAGGCTATAGCGTGTATTGTTATGTTGAACGTTTATGAAGTACCAGAATTGTTGCTCTTGCTATGGTAAGTCAGAAAAGAAGCAAAATCTAAAGTCGTGCTTGAGTTCCGCCCGCTCTATACCTCCTTGTATTCTCAGCAGTTTTGGACAGCGTCTACTGGAGACTGTATACCTGTGAGTGAATAGAGACCAAGGTGCGGATGCCCGAAGGTGGGCGGCCACCCTATTCCAGGTAGCCGTGGCCCTGTGCTGACAGCCTGGCCCTGTTCGCCAATCGTAGTTGGTCCTCAGGTTTTGGGCTTGTCAGCTGTGCCTCCCGCTGGTCTTCTGTTGCTGCTTGGATAGGCGCTGTCCGCGGGCTCTTTTTGCATTCCCCGACCATGCGGTCAAGGGTGTTTTATGTATTGCAGAACGGACAGTCTCTTGTAAATGTTGAGGGGCACGTTGGGTGTGGTAGAGTGCCGTGGAGATAACTGCCCATTTGAAGTCGGCGTGTAGTATGACGGCTTCTTCTCTGTTAAGCTTGGCGTGTGGTGATTAATATTCCCTCCTGTTCTTCTTGTAGTGTGCCAGAATGTTGCGGTATTTTCTTTCTATCATTTCGTCTTGGTCTGACGGTAGACGATGTCATGGTTGCCCGGCGTACATCTTCTCGGGCGGCGGCGGGAGCCGCTCAGTTTCCCACAAAGGATTCGTGTCCCGGCGTTCAGACAATGCACGTTTCTGGGATGTCTTGGTTCTTGATGAGGTAGAGTGCGTTCTTGCTAATTCTTCATGCCCGAAAATGGCGACAGGGTGCCTGCGAGTCTGTGACGATGATTACGAGCTCGTCACATCGGCAGGTCTGTATGGCCATTGCTATGGCGACCTGTTCGGCTACCTCAATGCCCTAATAGGAGCTATATACTGATGCTGCTGCTATCTGTTCGTTCTGCTTGTCGGTTACGCAGGCAACATAACCACCCTGCCTAGTATCTGGCGACGTCCGTGTACCTTATTTCTGACTTGTTGCCTTCTTTAGCATTTTTTTGTTTTGTAGCGCGGTGTCTGTCGCTTGTCTTCTCTTTTGTTGTATTCTGGGTGCATGTTTCTTGCTATGGGTGCTACGTATATACTTGCTCTCAAGGTCGGGGGTACACGCTGTGGACTGTTGTGTTCTTCTTCGACAGGGTACACAGGTCTTCTGAGGAGAGCTCTAGCGGCAGTGGCTAATAATTTATCTATAAACAACGATTACAGGTACTTCATTTGAAATGAAACCGGGGACTCAAGCAAGTGAGTTTTGAGAACTGTTTCTGACGAGGATTGTTCAAAATATGCGAAAACTCTTTGAAATAGGCGACGTCAGACGCGAAAATAAAGCGGTACCTTATCCTTCATTTTCTCTGTTGGTGACCAACTTCCCTCTACAAGTGAGCGCAAATCGGGTCTTGAAAGAGTGATTCTCTGGATTGAACTTGATGCCTCAGTCGATTTCGCTACGGGCACTATACTTCTTTGCGAAGTGGCCACCGCCTATTGGGATGCCCTGACGTGTCGGAAGTCGAGTCTTCTTCTCATACGGCACCCTTAGCGTTTTCGGCGTTTCGTTGTCGAAGCACCCCACGTACGTGAAACTGCCTTTAAATTGGAATAAAACGAAGGCACGACTCCAGCGAATGAGCTCGACACCAGCGCAGGGTGCCGCTAACCTTGGCTCCTGCCATGGGGCCGATTCTCGCCGGCGCACATCACACGAGCGGCGCCGGGTTCTGGCCACGTGACACCAGCCCTCGCCGCTCCAGGAGGGCGGGGGTGGGGTGTGCGCGCTTCTCGCTCGATAACGAGCGTGGCGCGCGCACGGCGCTCACCTCTGGAGCCCCGGCGACGGCGCTAATGGCGTCATTAGCGGGCGTTGCCCCACTGTCACGCCGGCGGGGCCCCGCCGAGCTCGTCGGGTGTGCGACCCCCGTGCGACGTTTCCGCAGTCCTCCCGCTGCTCACTACATAGGCGGCCATGCCGGCTTTGTCGTGCACGGCTCACCGTTCCGCGATCTCGTGCCTCTCTCTTGCCCCGTGTCCGTCTGCCATTTGTATCGCCCAGTTTAAAATTACATTTTGCAGCGTGGGCAGCTGACACGAACTACGTAAGACCAAGATTTGCACGTGATTCCGGAAATGGTCGGCCCTGCTCGTGCTGAGTATGCGACGGCAGCGAGAAGCGTAATCGCCCATTTACTGTACAGGCAATCGATCGGTCGATCGTTCAGTCGATCAATCACAATCAATCAATCACACGAAGTGTCGTCAAGTGTAGCTGTTGTCAATGGCATATATATATATATATGCATTATCATTACAAACATGCTGCACCACCACCACTGCCATGTGGCGACGACGTCGCTGGCTCGGTATGTAGCGGGCGGCATAAGAAAATAAGAGCTCTCGCCATCGGTGTCATGTGCAGCCCATGCTTGGCCTAAGCTATAGTGTTGGGGCTCGTTTTTTACGCATGCAGGTTCGCCAAAGCCAGGGCCATGGGGCGTGAGCTTTACACATCGGTCACGTGGCATAAATTGTGCGCGCCGTGGGTTCGGTTCGACACGATGCCACTTCTTTTTTCCTCGTCTGCTTGCACGCAAAACAAGTCTTTATGACGTTCAAGTGTCTTCAATTGCCGATTGCGTACAAGCTGGACCCCTTGCTACGGCTACAACTGCCATCTAGCCTTTCCCGCGGCGAAACAGCCTTGCTGTGCCGCTTGTGGCTGGAAGTGGCGTTCACGAACGTTTGTTCCTATCGTATAATGGCCGAGAGCTCGATGTGCGACTGCTGTAGGTGCGAGCATACCATCGAGCACCTATATTGTGTACCTGTCCTCGCTACGACGTACAACGCGTCTCTCTGTCTCGGGACAACCTTAAGGCGACTGGACTCGAGACCGTCCTCCGAGTCAAAGATGGTCGGGCCGTCCATGGCCACACCCGTCAATGGCACAAAAAGCGATTCGTGCAGTAGTGCGCACTATACTTGAAGTGCATCGGTTTAAGAGACTGCTTGCACATGTACCCGTGCATCCTCCCACGTGTACGCAATGCTCGCTCTCTCCCTCTCTTTATTCCTTTTCCCTTAGCCCCAGTGCAGGGTAGCAGACCGGACGCTCGTCTGGTTGACCCCCCTGCCTTTCCTCCACTTGCCTTGCTTTCTTTCTTTCGTCTGTCATGGCGTAACCTGCTCTTGCCTCGGTTAAGATGACTCGTGCTCCTTGAGATTGCTCTCCGGAATTAGGGTCGATCGTCTTGATCAGCGATCGCAGCCGTGCTGTTCTCTCAGCGGCGTTTCTGGAGGCAGCACCGTTCGTCTTCGTGGGCCTCGCTTTAGAACGTCCGGGGCGAGCCGCGATGGGTTACGAGCGGCGATTGAGTCGTGCCTCGCCCGCCAGTTCGTGGACCCGCCCCTTGCCAGTGATTCCAACGTGGATTTGCATCCGCTTAATCATAGTCCTATTTCCTGGCTCTATTATGCGCCAGCATGCAATCTTGCTGCTGTAGGTGGCGCCATTAATTGCGCCTCGGAGCTCCCGGTCACGCAGTGCCATGCATGTGCTGTCGGAGTAAAGGATATTGCTTGTTTGCGCAGGCACTTTCCCTCCTTTCTAAATTCCTTGCGTCGACCTCCCACTGTGTTTGTTGCACTTGGATGGACTTGGCGGCCCAATGATTGACCAAGACAGACGAGTACCCGTGCAAAATTGCGCGAAGCTCCAGTTTTGTCGTCGCTGGTTCACGTTTTGGACATACGACGCGGGTTCAGTTCATTTGCGTGTTTTTCGCAATGTGCCAAGACTATCGCCGTTGAGGCGCTGCAGGGCTTCCGGAACCGTCAACGCGCACACGCGGAGTGTCTGCTCTTCGGCATTCGAGGTCGCCTCTGCGATGGTTCGGGGTCGCTGCACCACGTGCGCCTTCGTCGATTGGTCTTACAAGTTGGCTACATAGAGCTCCGGGCGTCGCCACACAAAGACATATACCGGACAGGAGATTACTCAAACTGGCCTCACTGCGCTTCCAATCTATACATCTGTATGCATATATGACATAAATAAGGATCAAACTCGAGGACGCCCACCGCGGTTGTTTAGCGCACATGGCTATATATGGATCGAATCCCGGCCACGGCGGCCGCATTTCGATGGCGGCGAAAAACATGATGAACGTGGTGTTTGTGGCGCAAGGGCCAAATGTGGCCAAAGAGCGCCATGGTGGCGAAAACACCCGTGTGCTTATCTATAGATTTAAGTGCACGTTAAAGAACCGCAGGTGGTGCAAATTATTCCGGAGTACCTCACTACGACGTGCCTCGTAATCAAATCGTGGTTTTGGCACGTAAAACCACAAATTTATTTAATTTAATTAACTCGCGATGACGGCAACGGCGTCGACAACGATATTGACAACAACAACAAAACAACAACAACAACATGTGTACTGGCATTAACGGATGTATCTTGATTATGTATATAAACGGTGAAAAATCAAATGAAAACATACGCACCCACTGTCACTGTGTCGCGCTGCATCTATATAGCGCAAGGCCGAGAAGGAAGCGGGAAAGCGTAGAACGCCTCGCTGTATGGACAGATTACTTGCGTCACACATGTAAATTGTCCGACACGCAACACAAACCTTGTAGCATAACAACTGTTAAATAAAGGGGATACTTAAACGAGTTCGATGCATGACGCGTATTTCCTCCATCCATCTGAACACATAAAAGGGCGTGCATCTCTTTATCAAGCACATAAAAAAAATTCCTTGCGGCAAAGTCGATAGCCGAAAATGTAGACAAGACCACGCGGGTGAAACGGTTCACATCCCCCTATACAGTGGACCCCTGTGCCATTACGCTGCGCATTATTTTCAGTTCTTTTCTTTAAAATTACCGCGGGAACGATTACGGAAAACATTCATCCCGGGTATGAAGTCAAGTGCATGCGCAAGTGCACGCTTAGAAGTGTTTTAGTCAGAACACGAGTTTTGTCAGTACTCGAGAAAATTGAAACTAATTTCTAGGCCATTATGTCATCACAGACAAAGAAAAGCACCAGTGAAGTGAGTTTTCAATAGCGCGAGATGAAACGAAAATCCAGGATGCAGTGTCAACATTCCCAACCCACCACACGACGTTACATATTCATCTCGGTGTTTAGGCAAAGGAAAACCGTTTTCATCGCAATAAACTTGAGAAGATAGTTACTTTGTTCATACGGAGATACCATTGCTGCATGTATTTCGAGGGCATCAGCAGTAAGCTGAGAGACACTAATGCTTAATAGATAGAAAGTTAGAAAATGTCTAAGCGGATGTTTTGCAAAGCGCTCTACAACTTTCTAATTAGAATTTTCAGTTTAACTTCGTTGCTTCAGAAGTTGGTTAATTATTCTTGACTAATTATATATTTAAGCGAAATACAGAAATCAGCGTGACACACTCCATGCAAAAGTGAGCCACAACATGCATTTGGTCGCGTCGTCTTATATAGAGTGCATCGGCATATTTTAAAGCTAAAGTTAGCTGAAACACCTTGTATATGCAGCCTCTATTTCCCTCCAAAGTTTTCACCTTTCATTAAGTAAGATCTTGCGCAGGTAAAAATTTTGACAGACCCCACTGGTGCAAACTTTCTCAAAACACAACCTTATTAGGCGCGCTAAAATTTTAGAAATTTCTTGACAAGCATTGTTCGAAGCATTGAAGAGTAAAGAAGGAAAGCGACAAGACATAGTCGGCATTTCTGCTATCCCTAAATCCCGAATTCCTTACTTAAGTATAGCTCTAAAGAAGGGAAAGCAAGACAATATTAATAACCACTATACGCATACACGAACACAAGCACACCCAAGGCATGTTTTATATCGGTCAAACACTAGTAATCTTTACTTTCCGTTTTGTGTAAATTTACGTCTACCTTTAGACTACTATGTTGTGGTAGGTGTAATCGCATGATTTGAGAAAACGAATAATGTTGATTTGTTAATGGTGCAAAAGTCTTAATTGGGATAGCGGGCTCCAATGCCTATCCTTTCGTTTACGTTCAGTTAATGCACAACAAACAGCATGGCATGTAACACAGGAGTTCGTGGCCCGCGTTCCCATGGAAGGAGAGAACGGACAGGAGGAGACGCGTTGTCGTATGTGATTCGCGCATGCGCAATGTACCGCCGATTTTGCGTGGATACACTGGAGCAGTTACAAACGGAGCCACTTGTGGCGGACGATGTTTTCGGTGGCTTAGAAGTTCGTGCAAAAATTACGCTGGCACTGCGATCGTTCGGCTACACCAAGACAGAAGAGCAAGTGTTCGGGAAAGGAGGCGAGACATGCATACAGCGAATGTCCGGAGACAACTCGGAACGTCGTAATGGAATGATGCCAAGATACTGTAGGCATTCCGTGGAATATATACTATTCCGTATAAATACCCAGCAAGAACCGTAGGGAACGTCCACCTTCGAAAAGTGCTCGGATTCAAAGCACGGATGGAAGAATGAATTGGTCTGCGGTCGACATAAGCAAGGGACGCTTAGAGTATTGGCGAAAAAAAAAAGGGGGGGGGGGAGCAGGGAAGAGACTGATAGCACCGGGGTTATATTGATAGCACCGGCACCGGGGTTATATGATTATATTTCGCTTAGTGTTACACAGACGAACGTAAGGGACATGACGCGGACGTATGTCCGCGTCCTGCATGTCCCTTTCGTTTGTCTGTGTAACACTAAGCGCAATATAACCATGAACGTCCACCAACTATACCCACGTCCATTGCTTTGCTAAATAGAAATGAGGGTTTTAATGAGGAGGGATGAGATGAAGGAGATAAAGGGAAAATTCTAAACTGCAATATATTTATGTAACACCGGATTATATACCTCAATCAGGTTAGGTGATTATTTGCTGCCGCCTTGTGTCGAAGGGATGTCAAGAGAAATCCCCATCACGCGTACAGCCACCATCATCCTCATTACCGTGGGAGTGAATTAGTATATATATATATATATATATATACTAATTCACTCCCACGGTAATGAGGATGATGGTGGCTGTACGCGTGATGGGGATTTCTCTTGACATCCCTTTTCTGCGGGGCCGCACGTATAGCAGCTAGTCGTTTAGACTTAGCTTTTGTCTCGTGATGTCTCACTTGCAGCGTCCACTGGTTCGCAGAAACCCGCGGAAGCGCCCACATTCCTAACTACCTGAATATAAAGGGCCTAGCAAAATCAGCTTCATCACCTTGTGTCGAAGGGATGTCAAGAGAAATCCCCATCACGCGTACAGCCACCATCATCCTCATTACCGTGGGAGTGAATTAGTATATATATATATATATATATATATATATATATATATATATATATATATATATATATATATATATATATATATATATATATATATATATATATAGTAGATTGATTTGTATGACTTTCGCGCTTGTGGCTTCAGACAATCTCAATGGCGTTCTTTGCTTTGCTCTATCTTTCTAAACTTTCAAGATACGTTTTACCAAGCGCATCAAGGCATCAAGATTTATAAATCTGCAACGTCACAAAGGAGTCTAAGGCCAGATATGCGAATTTTAGGCACATGAATGCAGACGTACAATCTTGCATCTCAGCTAAACTGCCGCCCCATATATCAGTTCCCGCGTAGACGCATTGTGTATAGCGCCAGAGTTTCGTCTGGTAAATTTTGTAGGAAACTATGCTCCGCAATCTGAACTCGTGCGCCTTCACTGCTCAGAACGTGGGCCGTTCCCACATAAAACGTGTCGCATTTCACGTGTGGCCGTATAACGCATACGAATGCCGTCAACGATGGTGGAAACGTTCCGACGTCACGAATGAAGCCACAGGCAGTGATGAAGCCACGGCACCGAGTGAGCTGTCGTTACGTATTCAAGTGTACACACAGCACGGTTATTTCATTCACGAACGTGTACGAAAGTGAGCTAGGACGCGCGGCGGCGACGGGGCGTGACCGCTGGGGGCACTCCACGCTGGTCTTCGGGAAGCGCCGACAGCCGCCGATTCCATCGGGCTGCACTCGTGGTCGAGCGAAGGCGGTTCCGCTCTGCGGAGTTGTTTTTTTTTTTCGTTTTTTGCCCCGTCGTTAAACACACAGCTAGCGCGGCGGCTTTATTTGCACAGCGCTCGCATGCGCACGGTTCTGCGAATGCGAGTACGGCGCCGTCGAGTGACCTGACGTGCAAAGTGGCCGCGTTTCTGGGAGTGCGTGGAGTTTGCGACGGCCGACGTCGCTAATGGTGGGGAAAAGAGCGACGTGCATCCAACGCAAGGAAACAAGGCGCGTTTCTTCTCCTTTCCATGCCATCGCTAAAATTATCAACGTTATTTTGGTGGGAGCTTATATAGCACGCATTCTAGCAAATTCTGAGCATCATGGGATATCTATAAATGTAATTCAGTCGTTAAACGACATTTCGTGCACCCAGAAAGAGCCGATAGGTGGCGCGCGATAAAGTTTAGGCGTATATGTGTACAAAGGAGGTGCATGATGCAATCGTGAATGCTCTTTTCATCGAGCGTGAACCAACGGGCACAATAAGGTAAACACCACGAGTATATGTACTTAAGAAGTGCACAATAAATGCGGCCTCAGAAAAGCATCGGACGTGCCTTTCGTGTACCGTTCGAGGATCTACGAAGGCAGATTGTTCTTTTAAGGTCGGGGAGGGGGGGAATCATCACTTTCCTATTGCAGCAATTAAGAACCCTAATTGCGGAATATGCTATAGCGGCACGTGCAAGGAATGCATCGGACACGTATTGTGTGGACTGCGCAACATGGAACGGGCTTGCTGACTGACCAGTAGCAAGATGTTAAAGCGACAAAGCCAATTTGGCATACTCATAAAACCTGGCCCCGCTTCGAGTCCGTACACGCTCCAATAATGGTGACGACGATGATGATATTGGTGCCTTTCCATTTGCAACGGGCAATCAAAAAATAAGGTTCCGGGTGCGACCGGCCGCTAAAGTGCCCGCTGTGGCTAGTCGTGTTGATGCAATCATCGATGTGCCCTCGCTATACACGCACAAGCAGTGGTGTAGCCAGAAATATTTTTCTGAAGGGCACCCGTTTGATTGGGGACGGGTAGGAAGGAGTAGATGGCTGGGAAAACCGCATGTATACTAGCATATAACTTTCTTGGGGGTTGCGCGGGGGGGGGGGGGGTTATTCAGTGAAATTTTAAATTGGTTTGTGTTAACGCGCGTCATTAACTTTGGGGAAGCATCAACGTAAATTCCAAAGTAAGAAACCACGTTTCCTTAATTGTCTGTGACCATGAACTTTGCTGTCTAAATGATGGCAATCCCACGTTTCTGCGGGGCCGCACGTATAGCAGCTAGTCGTTTAGACTTAGCTTTTGTCTCGTGATGTCTCACTTGCAGCGTCCACTGGTTCGCAGAAACCCGCGGAAGCGCCCACATTCCTAACTACCTGAATATAAAGGGCCTAGCAAAATCAGCTTCATCAGGCCTTCAACAAACAATAGATAGGTCCGTGTTTAAATCTCTTATGGAAGATGCGCGCCACGAAGGCTCTACACTGGAAATTCAGATCGAAAAGGCCATGCAGGATGCTATGGGTTCATTTCGGCCATTGGGTAAATACACGGATTTTGAAGCGGAAATACAGGTCATCTGTGCAGTCGGCCGGCGAGCGGAGCGACGATACAGACAGTCTAAATCAGTTTAGCACCTTAGAAAGGCCAAACGCATTAAGAAGAAAATTCACCGTCGCATTGCTGTGCTGCAATACCAATGCAGGAATTCTGCAATCCTCTCGATCCGCGTAAGCTTCTGTCGGTTGTCTGGAGAATAGTCCGTGGAATTCGAGCAGCTCCTCAATAGCGCAGTCCACTTAAATCTTTAGACCTCCATCAAGGACGCCGAGAAGTCGACGTAACAGAAGATTACTGTGCAGGAATCACGGGCCCAACGTTCCAGCCTAGCAAACCTATTCCTATTGTCGCCACTGGCTCCCGAGATCCTTGCATTAATGCTCCTTTCTCCATTGAAGAATTGGAAGCCGCACTCGCTGGGTGCAGGCGTTCTTCATCACCATGTCCCGATGGTATCATACTCTGCACTTGCAAACCTTGGTCAACAGGCCAGAAGTGCACTTCTTGGCCTATACAACGCATCATGGCGTAACGGCTTGGTCCCTGTCACATGGGAATCTAGTTGCCATGTTCCACTTCTCAAGCCTGCAAATCTCGACTGGAATAGTCATCTTACCTCCCCCATAGCACTGGTCAGCTGCGTCGGCAAGGTAATGGAGAGAATGATTCCAACACGGTTAGAATGGTACTTGGAACTTTACAACGTCTATCCGGATGTAATGGCTGGCTTTTCGACGCGGACGCTCGTCAATTGGCATCGTAACGTATGTACAATACCCCGAACACCTGAAACGAATTACTGCGGCCTTTTCCTATATGTTAAGTGGCGCTATGACAGCGCAGCTCATCACGCAATTCTGGATGCCTTAGAAGCTGTAGAGTTTGGTGTACACGTCTTTTGCTGGAGACGCAGCTATTTCAATGGAAGATCTTTCTTCATTTTGACTGAAGATGGACCAATGACGTCTAGTTAAATCAGCAGTGGTGTACCGCAAGGCGAAGTACTTAGCCCTATACCCTGTTCAACCTGGTGCTCCTTGGTCTCGCCGATTCGTTGCCGCAAAGCGCAAAGCTCTCCGTATATGCGGACGACATCTGCACATGTGCTTTAAAATTTCCACAAGTACAAGTCCGCGCACGATTTCAGGAGGCTTCAGCAGCCTCCTGCAATGTCAATTGTCAATTACTGTCAATGTATATAAAAAGGCAAGGCCTGGATCTTTCACCTGAGGCGTGTGCATTCGTTGCTGTTGCTCGCAAAGCGATGGCTACATATGCTTTGCGGATTAATCACCAAAATGTACCAAACAGACGAACGCACCGATTTCTTGGCGTCATCAATGAAAGAGGCTTGTCTTGGAGCCTTCACGTCTCGTACATGACAAAGCGTTTGGCCGCCATCATGGACCTTCTCACTTTGCTCGGCGGGAAGTCCTGGGGTGCTACACTACCATCAATGTTGCAGTTGTATAAAACACTATTTTTAGACTTCCTGCGGTGCCGATAGCCTGTACTAGAAGATACTTGCACTAAAAGTATTCGCAGACTTCAGATTGTGCAAACAGAAGCATTCAGAACCTGCAAGTCTTGGTCTCCCCCAAAATACGTAAACGTTTGCGACAGTGGCCATTGCCAGGGACTCTCCTATGACAGTATACGTTCCTACAGATGTCCTGAGAGCACACATCCGACACCTGACTCGGATTCCGTCTCACCATCTTGCTTGCTTTCCAGCAAAGAGGCCACATTCAACATTTGCCAAAGTATTGTAAAACATCAGTCCTACTATTGCCAACACAATTCACGCCTGCTGCATGATTGTCAGTTCCGTTGTGCTCTCTGCACCGGCCGCAAGTACAATTGACAATTCCGAGCATCAAAAGGAAACTGGAACACCGTTGCAAGCTTTGAAGCAAATAACTTTCGAACACATTTACAACATGCACAGATTCCGGCAACACGGCTATACAGATGGTTCGGTAAACCACAACAGCTCTGCTGCTGTAGTCATTATACCGGCAAAATCTGAAGAATTCGAGTTAAACACTTCATGTGTGACCACATCGACGAGTGCAGAGCTTGCGGCACTCCATGCTTCACTTGATTTCGTTAATCAGGAACCACCGCAACAATGGACAGTTTTTAGTGATTTCAAGGCAGCCTTTCAGTGCATACAAAGCCCTATGCTCCAGGCACCCAATAACCAACTGGCATCAGAAATTCGACAAATATGTCATCGCAGCCGTGACAAGGGACACAACATCATCTTTCAAAGGCTTCCAGGACACTGCAACATCACCGGGAATGACCACGCTGACGAAGCCGCCCGATCTGCACATGAAAGTGGTCAAAGTGTCTTGGTTCCGCTTTCGCGAACAGATGCTGCGGCTGCGCTGCGATTGATGTCCCCTGAATGTATTTTGCCTGTGGGACTCGAAATTTTTCACTATTTGTCGTTTGCGTTCGTTGTCTCCAGATATACAGATGCATCTACCACCTGAATAACCACGACGTGACCAGACCATGCTGTACCGTATGTGGCTAGGCGTAGCATTTAGCAACTCATATGTCTTCCTTATTGGAATGGCCAACAGTCCCACGTGCGACAAATGCAGCTGTGATGAGGCGCTCGCACACATATGTGCCTGCCCGCACTATGTTGCCGAGAGGCAAGCGATGTGCAGAGTGGTGGACAAATTGGACAATCGTCCACTATCAGAACTGAAGGCTTTAGGCCAGCTAGTGCTCCCAAAGAACATCCGGACAGAAGGCCCTATTCGCGTTACTAAGAGTCCTGCTGTCTACGGGCCTTCATGATGTACATTAGGAACGCCACATCCTATTGGCCGCGAGATCGACCTATAGGTGGCAGCACCGTCGCCCCGTTAGTGTGGATGCGTCGCCCGTGCGGTGTGTGGAAGTGTAGGGAGCTACTGTTTTCATTTCGCGATTCTGTGCTCCGTGCCCGCAGAAAACGCTTCATTTACCATCGTGAGATTTTGTTCGGCTCCGCAATGCAGCACATATTGCACAGAGCCAGGGATAAGCTTTCACTACTATCCCGTTGACGCGGCACGTCGCCGAGAACGGCTCGTCAGGCTTCGGAACGGCAAGGCGCCTTCCAAGTATGCGATGGTGTGCAGTAAACACTTCGACGATGGTGCGTTCACGCGCTCGCTGACGAAAAAGGATGGCGAGTAGTCCAATATGATATCACGTTTGGGAATCCTAATCGGCAACCTGGGCATTAATGTTTGCTGCATGCGCAGTTGCTGTGTGGTTGCTGTTCGTGTGAAGATCGTTGCAGTCCGCGAAAGTTCGTGTCGGCGTGGCCTGGGATGCCAGTAATGAGTCGCCTGTGCTTTTATATACTTCCGCAAGTAAATTAACCATGTGTCCACGCATGCAATTTATTTTATAAACTTCATGCGCCGCCTGCGCAGTGAATTCAAGGTTCGCGCTCAGCTGCGAGTCCGTTTAAACGACCGTCACCGAGCGTGACTAGTTGTCACGTTTTCCGTTGTCTTTCCTCAGCCATGGGAATTGTTCTCTGTGTTCGGAAGTGTAAATACGAGCACCGAAACACGGCAAGTGTGTACGCATGATCTCGTACAGATTAAACAGTGTCGTTTCGCGAGCCAACAGCGGATGGTCTATTAAGCGATGAACGAACATGCGCGAGCGAATTTGTTGCTACTGCTCATATTGATATATTTTTTTCTCTCTTCTATAGGGGGGCGGAAAAAATTGAAGCCCGATGCACTGCATTCAAGCACCACTGCAAATTCAAGTGCCTGCATGCGAAAGTAATTAAAGGGATCTAATGATTATGATACAACATAAATTATACGTTGCATGCTTTATCTCAGCTTCGTGTAACGGTTGCAACTGGTTATAAAGCGACTCGAAAACATTTTACAATGGTAGTAACACTCTGAAAACTAACTCGCGATTTCGTAGGTCTGGCTAAAAACAAAAATTGATAAAGCGACATGAGATCTCTAAATTTATCGCATAACGTAAACACATCGCAAATCAGCGAGTCAGCTTAGTGTGATGTAATGTAAACAAATCGCGATACGCGCCGCGACCAACTACATCCGAGCAACTTGAGGCAATACTTTACCCTGCAGGGCATGTGCAGTTCAATTCTGCTATTTTTGTCTCGTCGGTCAAATTCAGGTCGACTCGGTGTGGGTCTTTACTAAGCGCGGACGACTGCAGCACGAATGCGATAACGTGCACATGCAGGACCGTCAGAGCAGCAGGTGGAAGCGATGGCACTACACTCAATGATGTGGCCCGCCGCAACGACTTGGTCGCCTTCGACGAGACACCTGACACCATCCCTAACATGGTTGAGAATTGTGCTTAGAGGCAAGGGTGCTGTAAAACGGAAAAAAAACGCATGTTAACCTCACAACATGTTGAAAGGAGACGAGCGCACATGGTGTGGTCGCGTTGAGCAAATGCTTTTCGCATCAGTACACTAAAAACGTACAGCGATTTACTTTACGAATTTCCGTTGCAAAAATGAAAGAATAACAGGTTGAGAGGTTACTAACCATCGAACAAACCGTCCTCGTCAATATCCATCGTGATTTCGCGAACTACGATCGCTACACACTGCGGCTGGAGCGGCGACGGGCCACCGGCATCCACACTTGGGAGCTTCGTCACCTCGCCGCCAGGAGCCGACTCTGTTCGATCTCGAGGCCAATAGCGGCTCGACAGCCACCGTAGTCCTCCACAAAGAAAGCAACAAAATCCCAATAAAGAAAGGCATCAGACAGGGAGATACGCGGTTTGTTTGTGCTCGTCTTTCTCTCTCTCTCTCCTCTTCCGCTTTCTTTCTCTTTTTATCCCCATATTCTTTCCCCCTTGCAGGGTAACCAACCGGAACTAGCTCTGGTTAACGTCCTTGCTTTTCTATGCATCTCTCTCTCTCCCTCTCTGATTATGCCACTGCGCACAAGTTATGCACCGCGGCGGACCGATCCCTGCATTCTGTATTATTAAGCAGAAAGTATGGTCCGTGTATATACTTCGCTCGCGAGATGTGAACGCTCGATACCATTCCGGTTGGATAACCAGACTAACTGCTCGGCGGCCAAATATAAGCGCCGAATTTCCTTCTGTATAGAACTCGTATGTCTTCCTAAGAACCTATGTGCGTTATAATGAAAATTGCCTTCAACCCAACTTCAAAAGTAATTCGGAAGCAATCACGCAAAAATAGTCATCCCGCGCATATATGATGTCCGTTGCATGCGAAACTGTATAAAGTAGCTCAGTCATATTCTTGTCGTCAGCTCTCGTGAAAATTTACACTATTTGATCTATATCGTTGTGTCGTCACAGACGCCGAAAAGCACCCGCGAAGTGTGCTTTAAATACCGCTAGTTGACTTGAAAATGTAGGATGCAGCAACAAAATGCCAACTTGTAACACAACGCGATGTAACACCTTCATATCTGTGTTTTAGCAAAGAAAAGCGGACTTTACGACAATAAACGCAAGGAGACAGTTGCTTTGTCCACGTAAGTGGAGCTGTGAGGCCGCTTCTAGCATTATTTATTTATTTATTTATTTATTTTCGAAACACTGGCGACATCTGATACGAACGCTTTTATAGGGGTGGGTCATACAGTGAGAGAATAATAATAATAATAATAATAATAATAATAATAATAATAATAATAATAATAATAATAATAATAATAATAATAATAATAATAATAATAGCGGCGCGAAAGCAAGAAGCCAAATCAAAGACGAGACAACGAATCTGATTATCTTGTTGGCACGATTCCAATGCACACTTTAAATAGAAAGTGCGTTCACGTTTGCATGCGCGTTACAGCCGTAACTAATTCTACCCAAAACTAAAAACGATACCGATTCTTATGAAATAAAAAATAAACTTAATGCAAGCACACTGCCATCGAGCGGGTCACCCGTCTGAAAAAAGCGATGCTCGGAGACATGCATTAAATGGAACCGAAGATGGCTTCTTGTGGTCGGTAAACAGCGAAAAGGAGGCGTCGTCGGGCTCCGACAGCCACTGGCCGCTAAGGTTCAGCTGTGTGCGTGTCTGTGTGCCTTTGCATGTTCCATAATATCGTTTCAACACGGTATGCGTCGACTCAGGTTCCATTACTTGATGTGCGTGATCGGCACTAAATTGTATTATTATTATTTGGGTGGTAATATAAGTGCGCATTACGATCGGTGGCGCGGTAGACTCGTGCAAATACGGTAAGCTCTAAGTACTTGTACAAAAAGTAATGTTCTAGTCACCGAGGAAGAAACAAAAACAAACAAAAAATAATCGTGAGAAAATGCTAGTGCTTATACAACAGATATTTCGCACACACGTTCATCGTCGCCGCCATCTTTGGCACACTACCACGCCGAGGAGCGGCGTAAGCAAGGAACGTGACAGCACGGTCGACAGGCGCGTCTCGCGTCAAACGACAAAGCGATAACAGTGATAAACCGCGGTGAAAAACAATCACCGTCGAAAAGCAAAACGATGTCACATGAAATATATCTATCGATAGGGATAAAATTATGTCGCCTAGACAAATGGAAAAGAACTAAATGTGTGAACGCTAAGAGACAGCACTAAAGATAAGCGAGAGCAGTCACAAGTTGAAAAAATTTGAAGGCCTGCAAGTACGCATTGATGCAGAGGGCGATAACCTAACGTCGTTGTTGAAGGCATACAGAAAGGCTCAAGTAAATCGGGATGGGGCGCACATGTTAAAAAAAAAGGAGTAGAAAAGAAGGAGGCTATCAAGTGGTTTCATTGTTGGCCCAGCACAGACAGGAATGACTGAATAGTTGTACAGTTTACTATGTCTGCAGATAGAACATTCCAATAAGCGACCGTGCGCAAGAAAACCGAATTTTTCAATGCCTCGCGTCCTACAGGAATACTACCGTCAGGCTTTCTTTTCTTTTTTATTTTTTGAATGCTCAGACTGCGTTGATCGACAATTGAGTGATTCCACGTACGCGTTCTTATTTGTAGGTAGGTTGTCACGGTAAAGCAGATATACATATATGGTAAAGTAGGTACATAAAGTAGAACCTTGGTATTTAAGCTTCGGTTAACATACCAGTAATTATTAAGAACGTGCTTAAAAAGCTGTCCACGGCTCTGAGGAGAATGTAGGAAGCTTTATCATCGTTCAGTGTAGATGTAGCTTTTTTATTACATATCGTCCGCATTCAGTAGTCGGGCGTAACGTGTGTACGGTCGCGGTTATGACCGCTGCGCGGCGCTGACGTCTCGGGTGCTGCGGGTGAGGGAGTCCCGCTCGGCTGACAGCTGAAACGAAAAAGAACGGACAGCGACGGCACTGCGCGCGCTTTGGCCTCTCTGTGTGCACGCTGCAGGCCGAAGCTGTCGACAGCTTGCGCCGCCGTCTCTGCACCGCGCGACGGCGAGCGAGCGCCGCGGGGGCGACTGCGGAGGTGGGAGTGCCCGGCGATGTGACCTTTAGATAACCGCAGGCATCCCCCACCTCTTCGCGATTTGAAGCGAGGCACCGTGTGCAGACGACGCCCCCTTGTTTGCTTGCAGACGTCGCCGACTGTGTTGCACGAGGCGTACGGCAACCGCTCGGCGGCGCACACCGCCGCGGTTCGGCCGGACCCGACAAGGGTCGCCATTCGGGTTTGGAAAAGAAAAGTTAACTTAATCCTGCGGTTTTACGTGCTAGAACCACGACCTGACTATGAGACACGCCGTAGTGGCGGACACCGGATTAATTTCGACCACTTGGTGTTCTTTAACGTGCACCCAATGTGGGGCACACGGGCGTTCTTGCATTTCGCCCCCATCGAAATGCGGCCGTCGCGGTCGGAGTTTGATCCCGCGACCTCGTTGCTTAGCAACGGAACGCCGGATCCACTAAGCAACCCCTGCGGGTGTTCAGGTTTGAGGCTGCTGTCATGAAGCGCAGCTTCCAAATCGGTGGCTAATAAGACACCACAGAGACATGAACAGAGAGAGAGAGAGAGAGAGAGAGAGAGAGAGAGACATCGTTTATTCGAGTTGGGCGCAACGCGACCTTTCCTCAATCACATTATTTTTTTAATTTGCACACATGTATTCGGTAGTTACAGGAAACTCTTCTTTTTAATGCCGATCACTACGTCCATCTCATCACTCATGACGTGTTAGCCCATAAAGAAGTGAAATGGGGTACACGCTTGCAACCTCTCTGCATCAACTGAGCCCGATATATTGGTAGTTATAAGGACCATCCTACAGGAAGACACCATGGTATAAAAGGAGCGTATTCGTCAAATAAGAAACGGGCGGGATTTGAAGCGTTTTCTTTATTTTCGTTTTCTATTGTGCCCGCATATTTTATTGCACGGCAATTCATTAGACAGTAGGCCCAAAGTTAGGCGACTTTATGAGCCTCAGCGTACAAAAAAGCGCGTTCTGCGCATGGGCAGTGCAGCTGACGCTATTTCAAGACGTATACGCAAGACGTTAGACGTATACGCAAGACGCACACACACACGCACGCACACACGCACATGCCAAGGCCAATCATTCAAGCACATTTAAGAGTTCGACTGCCTTGAAAAGTATACTTGTCGCTAGAATTCTTGTTACAGCTGTTCAAAACCGCTTTCCTCATGAACCGTAAGTAACAACACCATAAGCGACAAGAACGTTACCCTTGCAGATTAAGATGGGTAGTTTGTTTATATCGACCGAGCGCGACTTCCGAATGTCAGAGCTCGTTTTTACATTACAAGGAAAGAACAAAACAAAACAGAAATTATTCGCCGCTCCTTGGACCACTTTGAAATGGTCCGAAGTGCCACCGGGTTGGGAACTAACCTGGGGTTATGAACCGCTGTGTTGGGCGACAGTCGCAAGTCTCGTCCCCGCAAACGGCCATTCATAGAGCTTAACGCATCGATGACGACGCGCCCTGTCGTCGTGTAACGGCGTAACGGACGACGAAGTTACAGCTGCGACTAATAAAGCGGCGAGACGCATCGTCCAATCGCCGAGTGCAACGGCATTTCAAACGCAGGGATATCAGTCACTGGATGTGTACTGCAATATTGTAGGTGTTCTCACATACCTGCTTCGACGGCTACGTTTTATTAAAGCGCCTATCCGAGAAGGCGCAGAATTTACTTGGTGTCCCGAGATACCGACCTACAACTATTCATTATACCTTCGCTGCGGACCAAACTAGTACGCAAGTGAGTATGCTTTATGTGCTCGTTTCTGCTATTTTCTTTTTCTTTCCTACTTTGCTGACATCTTATTTATCCACCGACCACAAGATGCAGAAGATGGCAAATTTGGTGCGGTATTGGTGTACGAGCTCTTAGGTTCATCAGTGAACGCTGTCATCTTGATACGCTGACTTGATAGTACGAATGATTTTTTTATCGTCGCATTGATTCGTCAAGAGTTCACACTCATTCATCCTTAAAGCCATCTGGGCGATAATTTGGCACGTAGGCTGTAATACCGTGTCTGAGGTAATAAAGCGAGAAAGCTGTCGTACTACCACAGCCCAAGATGATGGCTCCCGTCGACACAACCTTAGGGATACATCGCATGTAGTGCTCAGTCATCCTATATAGACGGAACTGATGCTCTGCTACAATTTCAGTTTACTTGTTCGGTATATTGTCCCAGTACGCCAATTGGAGGCGCCTTGAACATGCACGGGGAAAGTAGCACGCTATACGCATACGCGGTCTTCACGAAAGCGCACCTGAAAGTGTCAGGCAACAAAGGTCAAGCACAAAGCAATAAGACGCGGAAGAATGCATCGCCTAAGCGTAGCTGAACTAGCTTTTAAGCACGCTTTAACGAGTGTGTTCTGCGTGTTTTTGTGCATCATTGGCTCCTAAGAAAGGAAAGGGGCGTCGGTGAAAGCGGGCACACAACGCAGCCCAGCGGGTTCAACAAAACGACAACGAGTACTCAGCAGTTGCTCTTCTCCTCACGAAAACAGACGACGTGGTTTCCTCCCGGGAGCAGACGACAGTGAAATCTGCGCACCGCTTCACAGTGCTGCAGCAGCAGGCAACGCAAGAGGGGCCGGCCTGAGGTAGGGCGTTTAACGGGAGCGATATAGAGAGAGCTGCGCGGGGCTTGTGTCGGGGGTGTCTCGCTCCTTGAGGAGCAGGGTCCCGATAAAACGGAGAGAAATAAACTGTTCAAAGCGACACGACGAAGTTGGGGTGCGGGGAGAATGCGCGCGCGAGCAGCTGCTACGGTCGTTCGTGGGAAGAAGAAGAGGGCGCGGCACGTTGACGGTCTGCCCTCCGTTCCAGTTCACCTAGCGTGGTGGAGTCGCGCGCCCCTTCGCCCTCTTTTCGGTTCCTCGCGGGGGGCTGACAGCTTTAACAGGCGCTTTGTTACGGCGCGACAACAACTTGTCCGGCCGCCGCAAAACCTATTGTCGAGATGTCATCCCCCCGAAACGACGAGCGCGAAGAAGCGCGCGAAGCGGCAGGCGCGCGCGTGCGAGTGCCTCGAGTTCTTATGTGTAGTTCTACGCGCACCAGGGGAAAATCCATTGAGCCTGGCGGGAAAGAACGGGGCGGTGAAAGGAGGGTCCCCTCCCCCGAGCATTGTTCTTTCGGGGCCGCCGAGGGCAGCCAGTGCCAACGGCAGCCACAATGGCGGCGCGGTGGACTCCAGCTCGGGTCGAGGAGGAGGACAACGGCGGCGAGGAGGACGCTCGCGGCGCAATATGACGACGACGTCGTCGCCGTCCCCAAAGCCCCGCGCTCCCCTCAACTTAGGCCTGTGCAGCGTTTGCGAAAGCCGCAGGGCGCGCTGACCTGGCCGTACTTCGTATGGGAGGAAGAAAGTATAGTGCCGCGGATTTTGGGTGATGCTTGTGCTGCAAGTTCGACTCTCAAAGCGCACGCACTCTCTCAGAAACGCTTTTTCAGTGTCACACTGTCGGCCTGACACGGTCGTTTGCTTGGCACGGCGCTCGCCGACTCGTGATTGGCTGGCGCCAGCTATGAGCTTCCGCCACGCTGCAGTTATTTAAGTGGGACACGGGTTAAAGGCTGGCATCGTGGTAGTCGAGGCTGGATGAAAAATCGCTCGCACGCAGCGGCGTCTCCGCTGCCGTTCACTGCGGAATGTCCGCGATTTGCATGGGGTGCCCGGAGAGCTGTCGCGGCAAATGGACAGCGTGACAGACAGGCGCCGCGGCGCGAAGCCAGCGCGTGTTTGCCGTTGGGGGGAGCCGGCAGCGCGGAGGAGGAAAACGCGCGTTCCCGGAACCGCGCTCTCCCGGCGCTGTTTGCGTAGGGCGTTCGCGCGCACGATCGAGCCTTGCGAGCGCGCGCTTTCCAGGGACGTGAAGCCTGTCATTCCGTGCCTGCCTTTTCCATCTTCGCCTTCCTCCTTGTCGAACCCACGGCGGCCGATGCGCCGTGAGCCCCGACGGCGTGCGTCCCTTTTTTACGCTTTGTATCGCCGGTTCCTTTCTTTCATTGCAGATCTCGCGTCAGCTCACAAAATAATAATAATAAAAAATAAATTGCTGTTCCCGTGTCTCGTGCTCTCTTTTGCACTCGATCGTCGCGTAGGCAGAAGCGACAGCTCGCGCTGAATAGAGAGGCCCATGCGGTTCCGGTCTCGTCGAGTGTCGCGGGACGCCGTTTTCCGGGCGTTACTCCGACGCAGCCTTTCGTGTGCGAATGGGAATGTGTGGATGAGAAAAAAAAAAGGAAACTTGCAGTCACAGTTGAAATCATCGCTGTCTAAAGATGTGCCCCTGCACCCTTTTCTAGCATTCTTAATTTCTTTCTCATCTCTATTCATCTAACTGGTTGTGACAGAATCAGTAAATTATTTCCATAAAAACCGAGGCGGTGTCCGTCGCCAATATTGCCAGTTTCCACATGTGAACCTGAGTACCGTGTTCAACACCAGGTGGCTGTCTCTTGAAGGATGGTCTATACATAGCTCTTTGTTAGAAAGACCTCCCAATTACGTCAAATTCCTTTTCTTGCTGTCAAATAACTCTTAAAGGACGTCTATCACTCTAAATGCAAATAAACACATTGAAAGAAGCACATTGGTCACTTTCGCGAAATGGAAAGGCAGAGATGCTGAATGGATGTGTCATGAGGTTATTTCGGGGATACGTCATGAGGTCAGAAAAGGCGATCGCAGGTGAAGAATTCACAGCTGAACATGGGCGAACCAAGAGCGTATTTAAATACAATCTTAAAGAATAAGCGAAGGATGTGACATACGAGTGAATGGATAGAAGTTAATTACACATGCATGAAATGCTATGGGGAAACCACGTTACACGAGTTGACTATATTTAATAATTGTTTCCAAGCAAATGATAGCGGTGCAAGTAAGAGTACACGAAAGAAAGTGCTTTGCATCATATGCTAACAACGTTTAACCTAAGAGAAAATGCAGATGCGTGAATACGACGAATAAAATACGATCAACTCTACACGCAAGAGCGTGGGCAACATGCAATAAAAGTACTGCGTACACAACGAGTTATGCTGCAGGTAAGACGCGGTGGCGATTGTCCAAGCATTTGTGGAACCCGAGCGCCAACGGTATCAATGAGTTTTCATAAGATGTCTTGCGAAATGTGTATTCGCGATGCGCTTCAAAAAACCTCCCTTTAACTGCACGTATTCGTTGATGTTGGCTTTTCCACATCACGAAGTATTCTAAGGGGAAGCCCGCTTTACCGATTCCCTTCAGTTCTTTTGGTGATGACCTGTATATCGAAAGTACCTGTGCGGGGTATGACCGTGGTACTGTCGCTATGGGAACCGCACATACACTGTTATAAGAACCAAGATTACTTGTAGCGACAGCAGTTACCTCCTTCAATACCCCTGACTTTATGCAAAACTGATTCCAATGCCAACGGCTCGCAAAAAATAGCCGTTTATAAATGAAGTCGAGGATGGTCGATGGAGTTTCAAGTCACAGCAGGTGTAAGACCATATATAGTGCGCCAAAGCAATCGTAAGCTGGTCACGACAAGTTGAGAGATACGCAGGTTGCAGCAAGATACGTGCAACGGTGTCATTTTCTGTGGACGAACTGCGGTTTGAAACGCAGCCATGTTTGAACGCCTGCATTGAGAACAACGATTGAGAAGAATTTGGTTCATGGTAAGCGAGTGCCGAGGATATATACGGGGCTTACTTTATTTACTTCAAGCAGCGCGTCTGCGAAGCTTAAGCACCTGTTAACAGCACACATGACATAGACCGTGGCGGACAGTGCAGTTCGCACAGTCTGCTAGTGACACTGCTGGCAACTGCATCAAGTTATCCCAAGACATAGGAATGTTTAGCAAGTAAATCAAGGGAGACTTGGACGCTTTAAACTAGGCCTCCAAACGATGGTCGCTGTAGTTGGAAATCTGGGACTATTTATGGCGTTGACATCTCATTGCCCGTACAAAGATATACCTTTAGCCACGTAGGGCATTTGTCGGTCGATATTGCAAGAGCATTTACAGAAGAAAAAGTTGTTTTCTCATTTGGAAAGCGTAGAAAGTATGCTTCTATTTACATTTTTTTTTCATTATGCGGGGATTCGTGCATATTGTTACTGCTGAAATTATAACAACATGTGTGGAAACATCTGCAATGACCGCAATATTATATTGCCGCGACGCCATCTGTGCCCAACAACGTTGGCAATGAAGACGACGACCTCGTGTGTGCAAGCGAGGCGCTAGAGAAGAAGAAGCCTGGACTGAGCGCTTGTCCTAATTCTCTCGATTAAATACCGCTCTCCGCTCTTGTCTCCAGTGAGCCGTGACAATGGTGGAGGTGCTGGGTATCGCATCATCACCTAATGATAGGGACGACTCCTGCGAGTAGCCCTGCATCCAGCCCTTCAAGACATCATCCACGCGTCGAGACACCTGTGCACCACGCAAGCCGCCGCCTGCAAGGTCTGTGCCCGGAATTCGGCCTCTTCCAAGGAACTTTGTCAGCGACCTCACCGACTCAGGAAATGGCGCTTGCAAGTCCAACAGAGGTGACTGTTCAAAACAATCTAGTCCCCACTAGCTTCCACGGTGGCACGTATGAAGACGCCGAAGACTGGCTGGACCAGTACTAATGCGTAGCTAAGGTCGATCAGCGGCGTCCGGACCAGAAGGTGTACTTCGCTCTAGAAGGCACATTTGACAACGTGGGACGAATTTTGCCGTCGGCTACTTAACAGCTTCGGAAGCACTGATCGCCGAGATAATGCAGAACGCCTTCTCAAGTTGCGCATTCAGAAGCCCAACGAAAGTGTTTCGATGTTTGCCAAGGACATGTCTCGTTTGTTTCGCCGCGCGGATCCCAACATGCCTGATTTGAAGAAGCTGAGCCATCTCATGCGCGGCGTCAAAGAACAGCTATTCGCTGGTCTCGTGCGTAACCCGCCTACAACAGTGGAAGAGTTCATTAAGGAAGCCACAGCAATCGAGCAGGCGCTGCAGCAGCGTTGCCGGCAGTACGAACGCCTGACTAACGATGCGCCTGCAGGAGCCGCAGTACTGACAGTGACAGACGAGACCTCGCTGCATGAACTAATAAGAGACATTGTGCGCGAGGAGATTTCGAAGCAAACTGCGACAACGAAGGCGTTCACTGTTGCTTCGGTCGCTGAAGTTGTCGGCCAAGAAATCCGACAAGCATTTGCATCACCTCAGCCACTCCCTGAACCGTGTCCCGAGCCACGCTTCGAGCCGCGCGCATATACAGCTACGCAGACGCTGTTCGTCGCCCGCTTTCTACCAGGCCAGTACAGCAGTACCACCAGCGGCCACGCATTGCTGCCTGGATACAGAGGGAGCATTTCAGGCGACCCCAGCTTCGCAGGACCGACGTATGGCGCACTGATGATCGCCGACCATTGTGTTTTCAATGTGGCGAACCAGGGCACATTTATCGTTTTTGCCCTCATCGCCAGGGTGGCATCCAGGAAATGTCACCTGCCACTCCGCGACAGTTTCCACAGAGACATCGACGGTTCGTCGACAGTGTCACTCGGGAAGAAGGCAGCTCAGATAATCTCCGGTCGCTCTCGCCGTCTCCATTACGTTATTCTTCGCCGAACCGTCCCAGTTTCGCCGACGTGGTGAGAGGCCGCTCTCCAAGCCCACGGCGGGGAAACTGAAATCGGCGACCTTCGGGGGGAAGGTTGCAAGTCGTCGAACCGCCGAAAGTCCCCCAACATTACAGAGGAACGAGCAGAGCAACCCGGAGAAACGGAACGGCGACGAATTCGTGAGCGCCGACCTACTCTTAACGCTTGATAGGCATGACGTAGCAGCTTTAATTGATACTGGCGCAGACTTTTCGATAATGAGTGAGCGGTTGGCAGACCGGCTTAAGAAAGTCAAAATGCAATGGACGGGCCCTTATATTCGAAATGCCGGGGGCCAGATAATGACACCTACAGGAAAATGTACTGCACGACTCCAGATAGGAAATACAGCTTTTGTCGCCACCTTTATGATTTTAGAAGAGTGCTGCAGATCACTCATCCTTGAAATGGACTTCTTGCGGGAGTACAGCGCCGTGGTTAACATACGGGAGGACAAGATAACCTTGTCAACTAGTACAGAGACGAGCCACGACGAAGAGCGCCAACGCACATCGTTACGTGTCGCCGACGACGATGTCTGCATACCATCATGCCGTCTTGTCTCCGTCAGTTGCGGAGACCTGGAAAGGCATACACGCGTGGTGCTTCACCACCAGAAAATTCAATTAGGCCAGCGTTAGTGGCCCGCCGAAGCGGGCTTACAGTTTAACAAGGACGGTGTAGCCGACCAACTAACTGCACTTCTGTTCCATCAAGGTGTTGCCATCGCTCGCGGTATCGTCAGCCTAATCGGTGGCCGCACAGACGTACTACTGACAAATTTTACCAATCAACGCTGGCACATCAGTAAAGGCACCGCTGTGGCATACTTTGACGAAATTGACCACGTACAGCACTGCTTTGCTGTAAAAGACGAATCGACCACCGATACGAAGCCACCTGCACCCGTCGTCGACGTTGACCCAGGTTTAGCGCCGCAACAGAAACAAAGGCTCAGGGAGCTGCTTGACCATCTTAAGGACTGTTTCCCTACAACGTCCCGAGTGCGCCAAACACCACTGACGAAACAGCGCATCATTACAGAGGAAGCAGCAATACCCATCCGACAGCATCCGTATCGCGTGGCTGAGAAAGAGCGTGAAGCAATACAGCAGCAAGTCAAGAAAATGCTAGAAGATGATGTCATCCAGCCGTCAAAAAGCCCTTGGGCATCGCCCGTGGTACACGTTAAGAAGAAGGATGGTAGCCTGCGGTTTTGTATCGATTATCGCAAGCTCAATCGGGTTAAAAAAAAAAAGGATGTGTATCCCTTACCACGCATCGACGATTCCCTCGACAGGTTACGGCATGCACGGTACTTCTAATCGATGGACTTAAAAAGTGGGTACTGGCAAATAGAGGTCGATGAATGGGATCGCGAAAAGACTGCTTTTATAACGCCTGATGGGCTCTATGAATTCAAAGTTCTCCCTTTTGGTTTGTGTTCCGCCCCAGCCATGTTCCAAAGACTAATGATACTGTTCTCTCATACCTTAAGTGGAAGACTTGCTTAGTCTACCTAGACGATGTCATTGTTTATTCTGCAACATTTGATGAACATCTCAGAGGGCTACGGTCGGTTCTTCAAGCCATACGGTCCGCTGGGCTTACATTAAAACCTGAAAAGTGCCACTTTGGCTATGAAGAACTACTGTTCTTGGGCCCCGTAGTAAGTCACACAGGTGTCAGACCAGATCCTGACAAAATCGCAGCCGTCGCAAAGTTTTCAAGGCCTACAGACAAAAAGGCAGTCAGACGCTTCCTGGGCCTGCGCATATTACCGGCGATTTATTGCGGGTTTTGCACGCATCGCCTCACCGCTCACCTGCTTAACCAGAGAAGATGTCACGTTTGTATGGCGCGAGGAGCAGGAGGCAGCATTTAACGAGTTGCAGCACCGTCTACAAACTCCGCCTGTTCTTGCCCACTTTGACGTGGATGCGCCGACAATGATCCACACCGATGCCAGCAACGTAGGTCTTGGCGCGGTCCTTGTTCAGCGGCAAGACGACGTTCAGCGAGTCATCGCTTACGCGAGTAGATCATTGTCACGTGCCGAGTCGAAATACTCCACCACAGAGAAGGAATGCTTGGCTGTAATATGGGCAGTTACCAATTTCCGCCCGTACATATACGGCCGCCCATTTCAAGTTATAAGTGACCGTGCAGCATTCTCTCTGTTGGTTGACCAACATGAAAGATCCATCTGCACGTTTGGCACGCTGGAGCCTACGGCTTCAAGAGTAAGACATGACAGAGGTCTATAAATAGGGAAGGCAGCACTTAGACGACTGCCTTTTCAGATCGCCGATCGAGTTGTCAGGCGGAGATGATGACGAATCCGCAGGCTTTTTAGGAGTTGTTGATGCGGCCACCATCTCTCAACAACAGCAAGAGGACCAGGAGTTCGCGTCACTAATTGATTCCTTAGAAGGCCACACCACAAACAAGCCCAGATTGTTCTCAAGGCACCTGTCATCATTCTGCCTACGCAACAGTGTTCTCTTTAGGAGGAACTTCTCCTCAACAGGGAAGAGATATTTACTAGTCGTCCCTACAACTCTCCAGAATGAAATTTTGCAGGCCTGTCACGATGAAGCTACCTCAAGTCACTTAGGCTACACAAAAACATTAGCACGGATCATATAGAAGTATTAATGGCCACGGTTCGCAGCACAGGTGAAGCACTACGTTCGAACGTGCCTTGACTATCACCGACGAAAAGTGCCACCTGCGAAACCTGCCGGACTATTACATCCTGTTCCAGTGCCGGAAACACCGTTTGCACAAATTGGGATGGACCTTTTGGGCCCATTCCCAACATCTGCTGCCGCAAATAAGTGGATCATAGTGGCGACAAATTACCTCACGCGATATGCTGAAACCAAGGCACTTCCTAGCAGCATGCACAACAGCCGAGGCCGCACAGCTCTTCATCGAAAACGTCGTCCTGAGGCACGGTGCTCCAGCGGTCATCGTAACCGGCAGGGGAACCGCGTTCACGGCTGAACTTTTGCGAACTGTATATATACTCACCTTCAGTGGCACGGCACACAGAAGGACGACAGCCTATCACCCGCAAAGCAATGGATTTACTGAGCCCCTCAGCAAGACTCTCGCAGACATGCTGTGCATGTATGTCGATGTGGAACACAAGAACTGGGACCAAATATTACCCTACGTAACGTTTGCTTATAATACGGCTCGGCAAGAAACAACAAGAATGACGCTATTCAGTCTCCTCCATGGTCGAGAAGTGATTACAATGCTGGATGCTATGCTTCCTCATGATTCCAGCGATTCCGAGACTGACGCCGCAGATTTTACAAAGCGCGCCGAAGAAGCAAGACAGCTCGCGCGCGTTCGCATAGCTAGCCAGCAAGACCGTGATGCCCGACGTTACAATCAACACCATCGATGCGTCGTCTACCGGCCCGGCCAGAGAGTCTGAGTTTTGGCTCCAGTACGCCGCCGAGGCCTCGCGGAGAAACTTCTGCGCCGATACTTCGGACCGTACAAGGTCCTACGACGCCTTAGCGACGTCAACTATGAAGTCGTTCCTCACAGCTCAATGAGAGCAGCATTCCGGGCAAGTTGGTAATCCATTGCTTAAATGATATTGCGCGACATAAAAAAACGACATGGACGTGAAAGAAAACGACACACCAAGCGCAAACTTTCAACTAAGTTTATTGTGCCACTGCGTCATTTTATACATGGCAGGCAACGTAGATCGCGCATGCGCTTACAAGGAAATGAAGTGCGAAATCATGTAACATAGTTACGTGTCGTGTGATGCCGCGTCCAAGTAACGTAATTCTTTTTCTGTGAGAGCCAGAGACGGGAAGCTGACACACGCATCACCCAATTTTGCGATCATCTGTGCTTCAGATATCTCACGGATGAGCTGCGTACTGCCACGGGAAACAATCGTACATTGATCCTCAAGAGGTTTGCACCCATGATCGCGACAGTGGATCGCCAAGAAACCGCCAGAGCCGTTTTTAACATTGTTGCTGTGCTCACGGAGCCGATCATTGAGGCAACGCCCAGTTTGTCCTATATATTTCTTCCCACATGAAAGCGGAAGGTTGTACACCACCCGGTGTACACACTCGACAAACTTTTTTCGGTGATGCTTTCGGCATTTATCGGAAGGGACGGCATTTGGATCCGTCAGCCTGCAAAGCCTGCCGAGCTTGTCGGGAGCAGAAAAAACAACTCTTACATTCGCTCTTTGGGCAATCTTTTTCAAGTTGTGGGATATCCCGTGCATGTAAGGTATGACACTAACTTTAGGGCGTGTGCCAGGAGGGGCATCGGCAACTGACTTCTGCGTACTGGATCGCGCTTCTCTTAAGATGCGTTCCGCGACAGACACTAGCACCACCCTAGGATATCCAGCCAAGGACAACCGTAAAGATTGCGCTTCTAAGCTTACGTCCACAACATGGCAGCAAGACTTGCTAAGGGCATTCTTGAAGCACAAACTGATCATGGTCCGCTTAACAAGCTTAGAATGTGCGTACGTATACGGCAGAAGTGGTTTGTTGGCTCGCGGCTCATACGACCAACACGTGTGGCTATCCTGAAAATTCAGGCGAAGATCAAGAAAACGAAGAGACCTATCTACCGGCATCTCATGAGTAGTTTGAAGGGGGGCTAAGCACTTCTGAAACGTTTCTAACGCTTTCTTAGCTTCCAGAATGAAGGCATCAGAAGAGCAGTCAATGAAAATTAAAAAGTCATCAACGTATCTAAATGTTTTAAAAACTGCAGTGCCTTGCACTTGTAAAGAAATGTCATGGTCTAAACAGGATAAAAACAAGTCACTAAGAATGGGAGCAATGCAAGAGCCAATACAAACTCCGCTCTTCTGCAAAAAACATTGGTTATCCCAAGTGATAAAGGTGGAATTAAGATAAATCTGTAAAAGTTCTAAAAATTGACTGCAAGACATGCCGGCCTCATTCTGGAAAGAAACAGCACCATACTTATCTATACATTGCTCAACACAGGACAGTACGCTTCTATGCGGCAAGGAATAATAAAGATCCTTTACATCAATGGAAAACGCCTGAAGACCACGGTCAGACACGAGTTATTGTGTCAGAAATTGATACTTGGCAAAAGCCGTTGGCGGTGTTTTTACAACAAAAGTTAGGCCTTCTGCCTGTCAGCGACCCTTTCCTCGTTAAGAGCTCAGAAACTGTGATTGAATTTTTGAAGTCACATTCTGACCGTGGTCTAGAAAAGTGAACACACTTTTCTTCTGGCTTCGTAGCGAGCAAGTGCGCGTTTGCCTCACGCGCGGCCCATCTCGCGGGGACGCAGCAGTGCGGCATCTAGATAGGCCGTGGTCAGTGGGGATTCTCATGGCCAGAGTGCACTGGCAGAAGCGACCAGCCAAGAACAAAGTAAATGTCTCACAGGTTGTCGGATCACACCGTGAGCGGTTGTGCATTCAGTTCTGCGGAGCCTTTTTCTTTACGTTAACGAGCCGAGGAAGCCTCGTGTGCTGTGATCGTGGACAAGGTGCCGGGAAGACGCTGTATAGATCCAGCGACTATAGTCAGATTTTGCATCGCCCTTCGCTGTATGCTTTCTGCTCGCATAATGTTTGTTCATTCTGTATATACAAGTGGACTTGGTTCGATCTCTTCCGAGAAATGACCAGCGGAGCTTCAGGGACGCATCGACTAGTGTTTAATATAGTTATGGTGACGAACATCCTCATGTAACTTACAAGAATGTAGGGTATAATATATTTTATACATTTGGTAGAGCGCGGCGTATGCCAATTACTGCAATAGAGGGGTATTATTATTTTCTGCTGTAGCATCGCGTAGAAGCGCAATATTATGCCGGATAAGTACAGCATACATGGTTTCGTTCCGTATCGGTTCAGTCACAGATGACTGAACCGATACGTCACAGATGAGCATTGAGCAGTCTCTTGTAGAGAAGACAACTTCATTTGTAGCTCTGAATTTTAGCAACAAGGATGTGTTTGATGCTCTTTGAGATTGCATTCAAGCTACAAAACGCTTCTCATGCTGATCACGTTTTATAGCCCTGCTCTTAGGCGCCCGTTCCTGGGTTGAGCGCCGGCGTCCCTCGGCGTAATTACGCGAACGTGTTCTTGCCACTGCTCGCACGTCCCTCGTTTTCTTCCACAGCTGGCTCCAATGCCGCTCATCATGTTGTTGTTGTTTACACGTTATAATAATAATGACGATGATGACGATGATGATACTTAGCTGCCAAAACAACAATGCTTACGAGGAACACCGTAGTGGAAGGCTCAAGATTAATTTCCACTACTTACATCGTGCTCCCAACGCACAGTGCACGAGCGTTTTTGCATTGCGCCCCGGCCACCGCGACCCGTTCCTGGACGTAAAGCTCCATAGACGCTTACGCATCCTTTGATGCTGTCTGTTGGTAGTGCCCCTTCCACTGTATTTGCTCCTGCAAGGAGCACAGTTGCGCATAGGTCCGCCGTCGTATTCCAGCTCTGCAGTGAAGTAACTCGATCGGCAAATGCAGCGCGGTGTTCCATTTGCTTTCTTCTCTGCTGGTCGTCAGCTACATGCGGCAATTGTTCGCAAGCGCTGAGCAAGATGACACTTTCTAATGCAGGCTACGCTCGAACGATTGGCGTCGCTGGAGGGGTACCATCCCCCAGAAATGTTTAGTTTGCGTGCACGTATATACACACACATATACAAACACACGCACGAACGTACATATAGGAGTAGGACTCCCCTCAATCCCTCGAAATAATATCCTGTTTACGCCGGTGGCTCGAACAGCTCAAACATTCGCGTGCAAACACGCATCACCTTGCAACAAAAAGCGATGCAATGTTTTTCAGCCTGCATATGAAGTTTTCTCGAGCAGGCCGGAAGGCAACCAATGTTTTAAAGGGTGTTTAAAGAAAACCACACACGTGTGGTGGACAACTATGTGAGCACATTAGGGCTGCCGAAACCAGATGAATAATGATCGTGGCCAGGAGAACTATGGTGCCTGCAGTTGTGTCAGTGACCGTTAACCGTGACCGTCATTTATCACTAACCGTCATTCACAGCTGCTGCACATTTTCGATATATGCAGTACAGACACGTGGATTTAAACGCATTGCAAATGTTCACATCCGCACATTTTATGCATAGCTTATTTTTACGATTCATATCGCAAACTTAACAGCTGCTTTGTAGCAGCAAATCTGCGGGTGGAAAAAGATCCAAGATGCACGAGCTTCTAGATCAAATTTGTTTCGTACAAGGGAGCGGATGAGCAATGGCTGGTGGCAGCAGGGGATGAGTGCTGGTTCTTGGAGCCTTGGGGGCAGAATGCAAAGCCACTGGAAAGGCAACAAGTTATTAAGAGTAACGACAGGCTATTTTTATTGCACTAATCACAAAAGATGGCAAACTTGCAAAGTAATTATTCGCACGTTGCAGACTGTAATATGACAACACATTTTTCTTTATCTCTTCATACTGCTCAGGTTAATTTACTATAACACAGCGCTCATTAAACGTACAAAAATAATTTCACATTCCTCACGCCGACTAAGGCTGATCGAACATGCAACGTATTGCGGGCGGTAAATGCTGGCGTTACCACAGCTGTCTCATCAGCGGGAGCGCACAATGTTTTCGCATACTACGAAACAATGAACACGAGTACATTAATCGACCTTACATGAAAAATAAGAACGCCGACAAAAAAAAACAGAGTAGAGAAAAGCCATGGATGCAGCGGACAATGTCTCTGCTAGTATTTACGGTTTTGAACACACTGTTATAAAGCCGCATAGTCAGAACAATCGTACAAGCCACACAGCGAAATGGGCGAGTTAGTAAGTTAAAATTCTAGTGTGTATGTGCAGCGCGACATAGAAGTGTCGTCCATTATTTGTCCCGCGGCTGTGTCGCGCTGCACATGTTGTGCTCCAAAAATTGCACAAGTGAACCACCTCTCATGCCATGCGTACGCATTTCAGCATGTACAGGAGTGTTACTCGAGATAAATGCTGCTTTAGTGTAAACATGGCGAACGTACCTCGCATATCCTGTCCCTTTCGGAGCTGGCCGGTCTAGTCCGTCAGCACGGCACCGCCTAAAAAGCTTTGCCACCTTCCGTGCGATTTGTGCAGTTTGGTGCGCTGCACCCCGTCACACTGGAATACAAGTGTCAAGATGATGTCTTTCGTACCACTTCACCAAAGTTATTTTACTTAATATCGTGGAATACCGTACCTGCAACCCGGAGCCGATCAGTGCAACGCACGCTCGACGGTCCGCTGATTGCAATTTTGATGGCACTGACGGAAACGAGTTGGCGCTGCACCCGTAAAGTTGGCTTCGCAGCGGTGCAGCTGAACATTTAATGTCATTTTTGTGCCACGTGATAACGCTCGGCGAATAGCGGTGCGAGCGGCGCTGGAAAAGTTATGCGCAACTCTGCTCCCTGCGGCAGCATATACAGGAACACTAGCTTTTGGGGAACCTCAGCGCCATCTACCGCTCGCGGGGCCAATGTTTCGGCAAAAGAACTTCGCATCTTTCGTTTGACTAAACTGTCCAGTGACGCAGAAGTGACTCGCCGCGGTAACTTAGTGGCTGTGGTGTTGCGCTGCTGAGATCGAGGTCGGGGGTTCGATGCCGGACGTGGCTGTATTTAGATGGGGTGAAATATAAAAACGCACGTGTGCTCAGATTTACGTGCACATTAAAAAAAAGTATTGTGGTCAAAATTAATCCGGAGTCCCACACTACAGCATTTCTCAAAATCGTATCATGGTCCTGGCACGTAAAATCCCAGATTTTAACTTTGATACAGGTGTGTGCCTTCCGCGGAGCCTTGCACCTTTGTTACTCCATAACTTATGTTCCTCGCACGGTTTTAACACAAGAACCACCACGGAACAGCGCATGCCAATTAATGTTGTCTCCGCCCAAAAGCTGCCAGACGTGACCTGACGCGGTTCAAAGACAAAAAGAAAACTGCGAAGTGCTCGCATTGCCATCGTCGAAAAGACTTGTCACGTCGACGTGTCGCTGCATTAGGGCTAGTGACGGGGTCGCGAAAAAAAAAAGAAAAATAGAAAGAAAGGCTAAGCGACAGACAGCAGACGGCATAGAGGAGCAGACGGTACGGCGCGTATATGTCGCTCGTGTGTGCGTGCGCGATGCCACTTGCGCCGTCTGTTCGCCTGTGCGTGTGTTTATATAGCTACATGACGCGGCGAAGCGCTAATTGCCGCCTAATTACGAGTGGCCGCAAGTCCGGCGCCCCACCTGCCAGGAGGGTCGCCCGGTGGCCAGCCGTGCCGAACGAATTATACATGCCGCCCCATGCCGTAGTATTCGCCCGGTGTGCAGGCGAGGGATCACTCGCACGGATGCCGGCCGCATACGAAACTTACCCTGCGAGGCTGTGCACGCGTCAGGAGGCATTGGTGTGTGTATGCTTGCATACGTAAGTTGAACGGAGTCCCACCCTGTTGGGTGGACTCCATCACGGCTACCATAGCAGAGACGTAGTGTTGACGACAATTGCAGCCCGTCTTAAACTGGTTCCTTTAAAATTCCATTTTCATTTATTCGGCGTGAAAACGGCTCATTAATTACGAGCGGAGAAAATGAAGGCTGGACCTTCCTGCATGGCGAGGACGAGGACCCCGACGACATACGTCGTCATTGGAGTGACGGAAAGAGCGCAAAAAAGCTGAGTTTTGAGCTGTCGCCGTAAAAAAAGAAAAGACAGAAACAAAAAAAAAAAACCCCGCCATACAGCATTGTTTACAGCGCAACGCGAACGGACGTCGGAACAAGACGAGGGCGTTCGCTCTGTGCCACTCTCGCATGCGCGCAGGCTTGCGGCCATCGGCGGCATGCGTCTGCGGAAGTGCGCCGTATACCTCTTGACTGAGTATGCACCCGCCGTACATCGACTCTGCAGTCTGCTGGGCTCGCGTCAGCAACCGGAGGCAGCTGCGTGTTCCAAAGATGACACGTTCACTCGCCATATGCACATATGCTGCGCCAATCTTTCCGTTAACCTTCTGTGTGGTAGCTGGACACGCACCTTCTAAACAGTCGGCATTGCACGGAGGGCCATCGGGACGAGCAGTGAAAGGTCCCTTTTATCCTCATTGCCTGACGAGGTCCGTAAGATGGACGACGGGAAGGAGCATTACAGCACGCAGCCAGCCTTCGCAAGCTAACTTGCCGTCAAGTCGTCCCGTTCTTTTGCCTCTCAAAACTTCACGTACTAATAACACCGAGGATTACTTCAGTCTACTCAAGGACCGCGGCACATCAGTCTGCACTTGGGGCGTGGAACCGGCGCTACTGTGCTTGTGTCAACCAAATGAAAGCGATAAGGTACAAAACTGCGAGATTTATTACGTCATATTTTCCCCAGACAATTTGGGATTGGAACCAACTACCACGAGAAATTGCCACCACCACCGGAAATGGTAACTTTTTCTTGTTGGTCCAGTAGTGCATTTACGTGGACAATGTAATTAATGCGAAAGTGAATTCTATCCAATACAAAGAATCTATTCTAGGCCCTGTAATTGCTACGTAATTACTAGACCCTGTGACGTATGTATATAATTATTATGCTAAAATTATTGCTTTCTATTCCTATTGTTTATTCTAGCAGTGTTTGTTTTCATGTATGTGTGTTATCGCTATGTTTTATGCACATGACAATGCACCTGCGTTTTCCCCCTTCATTGTACTATATCCCTCCCCCTCCCCCACTGTAATGTCATTCGTGGCGCTGTGGGTGAACTGATAAATAAATAAATAAATAAATAAATAAATAAATAAATAAATAAATAAATAATGTCAGCCCGACGAGTGATTCTGCGCTCGGCAAACACCTGTGTATACCTTTCAATCGACATTCACTCGTTCGCATGTCTCTGCCCACCACTATAGCTAGCTTTGCGCACATTTTCTCTCGGTATGTTTCCGCAACTGCGGTCGTTTATTGCAATGTGTGTGCGTTTATCGTGTTGCGCGGCGTCAGGTCTCGGCCGGGGAAGCCGCATTCAGACGAAGGCGAAATGCAATAACGCCCGTGCGCCGTGTATTGGATGCACGTTACAGAACCCCAAGTGGTCAAAATAAAATCCGAAGACCCCAACTACGGCGTGCCTCAAAATCAGATCGTGGTTTTTGTACGTGAAACACCACAGTTTATTATTATTATTATTATTATTATTATTATTATTATTATTATTATTATTATTATTATTATTATTTTACACTTTTCCGCGCAACGCGTGAGTGCGGCAGCCGCACGTTACTGACGTATCCTTCCTTTTTTTTTTCGGAAGAAAACGGCGACTCTATGGTTTTGCGTGTGCCAAAACCACAATCTCATTATGAGAGTCGCCGTAGTACTCCGACATAAATTTGACCACCTGAGGTTTTTCCACCTGCGCCTACACGCAAGTTCACCACCGCATTCCTAAACACCGCCACAATTCACCGCCATATGGCCACCGCAGCGGCTGTCCTTTTCGGAAGAGCGGGCGCTGAGCGCAGCTAGCACCGCGACACAATCACGTGTTGGGCCGACATTTCTTGGCGTCAACTTTGCTGCGCAATGCTCTCACCTGGATATTTCCTTCCTCCACGGATGAGGGTTTAGAAGGCGCAGTATATACATCCTATACTTGGAATCATTCGTGACGTTCAGCATCTGAAGGGAGAGTGAAAGAAAATCAAAGGGAGGTCTCCCATGGGGTGAACATTCGGGCCAGATATCGCATTTCCGAATCACAGTAGAAGCAAAGTACGAACGTTGAATTCAGCGATAAAAGCGCGATATCACGCGACCTATACCTGTGCGATAACGATATCACGCGCTAGTGCCCTTAACTGACAGGACTGCGCTCTTTGTTTTTGTTTAATGGTGCGCACAGTATGGGCGCCAGATGAGGAGACATCATATAGACAGCTGACTCAGGATTCGGCTTACTCGCTAGGAAACCGTCATTTGATGTGCGAGCGTGAATGTGTGAATCGTCTATATTGTTACGCGGGACAGTGGCGGGTGCTGACACGCAGGCAAACGACGAACTTATGGGAAATAATCTTAGCCGCAAAAGGGAAAGCAACACGCATACGTGGCAATATCGGATAATTTTGCTTTCGGTTCACCGGCGTCGCTGTCTTAAGCAGTAGTACAAGCATATTACAGCGAAGCTATATTCATACCGTCCAAGGAATATTTCGTGTCGTTGGCGTGGTAAGCAAAAACTCCCCATACGGGGGCCGATACTGAAGATAGTGCAATGCCGGGCCGACCCGTGGCGGAGGTGCCGTTGACCATTAAGGGACCCACATACACAGCTTCGCTGGTCATCCTTCTTCACAGAATGGAAGGGCACTGAGTTTTTCAGTTACAGCGATGCGACGCCTATTTGATGTGCTCGTGAAAATGTTAACATATCTGTACAGGCATTTTAACGCGTGCATGCGAAGCAATTTAAGTATCGCACATTTTTGGTATTGTAGTGATTGCCCTTATCAGTAGCCTTTAATACCGGCACTCTGACGCTTACGTACACACACACACACACAAACGTATTCAAACACACACACACACACACACACGCACACACACACACACACACACACACGCACACGCACGCACGCACGCACGCAAGCACACACACGCACATACATACACACACACACACACACACACACACACATGCACGTATGCATGCATGCATACCAGAAAGTTGTTGCAGGACTATATGGCGTGTCGTGAATAACATACAGCGTGGCCAGAAACAGTATTTCTTTGTTTTACTCGCAGCAACCCCACTTGTCTGAAACACGGCACCTCGGCAAGACAAAAAAACTGCCGATGCGCGGGTCAAGTACACCGAGCTATTGTTCGAGGCGCATTCTATGCGTGCACTCGATCCGGTCCCCAATTAGCGGACAGTCATGCGCTCATATGGAAATCTCACTCCGCGCGATTCACAGTGTGGCTGTTCTTGATCTGCGACACTTTCTACAATATAACTATTTCACATATTAGAACTACAACTTGTGGACGCGAGGCGATGTCAGATTACGTATTAATTGTGCCTCTTTGCAGTTCCGGTAAGAATGTTTTTGGCCTATGACTAAATCGGTGCGCACCGCTGGAGGTCGAAACGCGTCACTCCGCTCGTTTGGCGGTCAATATAGGTTCAGCTCTGCGACGCCTTTCATTTATAAGTACATCATATTTTTCGACATAAATATGTGAGGCTTAATGTTACATTGAATTACAAGACGCATGCTTATATCCTCATATGTGAAGCACTATCATTTGGTCTCTCTTTCATTCACTCCCCCATCCCTTTCCCCACGCGTAGGGTAGCAAACTGGACGAAGTCTAGTTAACCACCCTGCCTTTCCTTCCACCCTTCTCTCTCTCTCACTGTTATATGGTCGCGTATACTAGCAACGGGAGAAGTATTTCTAGCCTTCGTACAGCGTTTCCGGCTATGTATTATGAAACGAAGTATCGTGCGCCCGTTTACCGCTGAAGGCGTAGGCTGCCCACGTTCTCATCGTCATGACAACATGAACATGCTGCAGAGGACGAGGGCTTAATGCGACGCGGGAAGTGCACGCGTTGCGAGCGCGTTCAGCGAAGCAAACGATGCAGTGCACGTCGCGACGTTTTCCGGGACGCACTCGTGTTAAAGAGGACGCGGTCGTGTGTTGCACCTGCGAAAGCTCACGAAAGGTGACAAACGGTTGGAGAAAAACAACTATGCACATCCGACGCACATTGTACAATCTATGTGAAGCGACGCTTTTGTGAAGGGGTTAATGAAATGCTATAAATTTTTGTATTTCACTGCTGCATCGATCTTGGCGCAATGAAAACTGCATTGGCGAGCGCGCCCTTGCTTCGCAACGTGACAACTCCTATATTGCCTCGCATATATTTAAATTTCTTATTTATTTTAATTGTACCACCCGCTTCTTGGTTAATCCCCCGTTGTGGGTATGTGGCACAGTGTGGAAATCATAATCTTCAACAACACACGGCTATCATCTCAATTAAGGATAGTTGGTGCTGGCACGATAGCAGTATACGTGCTGTTGTGGACTAGTGGTTAGGAAAGTCGGCGTAGAAATGTTAGAAATGTCCGCTTTAATAAATGAGCTGTGCTATTGAGGACGTATATTCGTTCCAGTGAGGACACTTAGGTGTCACTTGTTTTATCACTCAGCAATTGTGTACTTGCGAAAATAAACGTCGTTAAATATCAGCACCCGCGTGTCGCCTTCTCCTGTCCTTTATCCGTTCGCGTTGTTAAACGTTCACCGACAATGGCTGCGGTACAGGTATACTTTCTGGTAGGCTGACTGCTCGTCGAGAAAGCAACCGTTGAAGAGGAGACCAGCCTGTCGCACATCTGCCCCTAGCGACGAAAGGCGCTAAGAGAGAGAGAGAGAGAGAGACGTGGTGTCGAGACACGCGTCTTGCTTTCGGTACCTGCCAAGAAAACACGCGGTACACCTTCGCTCGATGGTGGCGCCACCGGCCGGATGATGGGCGAACGGGAGAAGAGAGCCGGGAGCGCCCTACGAAACCCGAGACAAGCGGGGGATGCGAAACGGGGAGTTTGGGGTGGGAGATGGAGCGGGATGGGATGACGGCGCGTGGCGGCCATCTTTAATTTCCAGGTGCGCTCGGGGTCAGCGGCAGGAGCGCCGGGGCAGCCGCCGCCGCCGCGGGGAAACGCCCGAGATGACGCGCTGAAAGTGGTCATTACCCGATTATCCCGCAATTATCGATTCACGCCTGCCGGCGGAGGACATCCCTTCCCTCCATCACTCGCTTTCTTTCTTTTTCTTCACTCCAGGGGGCACCACAGCGGGAGCGGGAACAGAGGCAGCGCGGCAGTGGCCCCGTTTTTAATTTGGCGCTTGCCTCCTCGCCACTCCCCTCCGCGACGGGTGCAGCGCCCCCCTCCAGCTGTTTGTTTTCCAGTCTCCTCAATCTCTCTCGGCGGGTCCTCTCCTGACGCGTCGTTGCCGTCGTCTCGTGCTCAAAATTGGATTGCCGGCCCCCTTTGCCGCCCCCGACCACCCCTTCTCCCGAACACCTTCGGTGAACGTTGCAGGGAGGGAGGGAGAGAGCTTCAGCCCCTGCTCTGGCATCTGAGGCACGCGAAGAGAGGACGCAGCGGCGTTCGTCGAGGAACGAACCTCGCGGGAGACCCGGCGGCATCGGCGTCTTGCCTCTTTTTTTTTTTTTTTCAGAGCTCGCACCGAACACGGGTCCCCGGGTCGGCCGGCCGTCTGCGCCACCTCTCCTCCTCCTACCCACTGCTGCCACCGGCGGCCGCTAGGTGTCGAAGGGAGCGCTCACTCGCTGGTTGTATGCGTGCTTGTACGGGCGCACGATCGATACGCGCGGCCTGTCCGTTCGGCCGTGCTGTGAGCGCGCGGACCACGCAGATTAGAGTCCAATTTGCGGCGCTTAATGAGATGCAGCCGACGGCGAGCGAAGCGAAGCTGCTGCGAAAGGGAGGGACGCGCCTTGAAATTGGAAAGTCCGAGCTCCCCTCCCTCCCCCCCTCCCGCGCGCACACCCTCGGTTCTTTCAATCTCTCGCTGCTCGTCACACGAGGAAGATCGGCGCGCTCTCGCAGAATCTGGTGCGCCCGACGACAACGTCGTTCTCCTCCTCTTCGCAGAGCAGTGAGCGAGGCAGAGAGCAGCGCCGGCAGCCGAGCGACACTAATCTCCATCAGTGAAATGGATCCTCTCTGGAAGCGGTGGTGGTGGTGACTGCCGCGGTGGCGCGCCGCCTTTTAATAAAGCCGCTCGCTCGGGGGTTAATCCGGCCCGCCCGCCCCCGCTAATCGGCTCGCCACGCTCGGCCAAGTCGGGGTCAATAAGCCGACGGCGTTATGGGCGTCTCGTACCCCCCACCCCCTCCGGCCACAAAAGCGCGCGGATCGGGAAACGGGCGACGCTGCGCCTCAGGAACGCGCGCCTCGCACGAAGCTCCGACACGCAACGCGCGCGTGCGTGCGCCGCGAAGCGTGCACAGCCGCGGCTCGAATACGCGCTCGCTGGGTGCCACGTCACGGGCGCGGTACGCGGGATCGCGGCATCGTCATCATGCCAGCTGGAATGGGCGAGCGTCACATAGCCGCTCGCTGCTCTCTTGGCAAGTAGGCGCCATGTCTGGCAGGGTGCTGGAAACCCGAAGACAGCGGCGCGTGAGAGTCGCTCGGCACGGGGCCACAACTTCGACAGCGTGATGCGTGTCTCGTTGCGAGTTTTGTCGAGTAGGACGAGGAGCGTGCGAGGCTGGGATCTTGCATTTTCATCACCCTAGCAATGTGAAATCGCCAAGCGTTGTACATTCTTCACCGCGTCGGGCAGAGAGCCAGAGCGCCAGTGGAGATTGGAGTGCGCAGTATCGCATGCGAATCGCACATTCCCGCAGTGGAGGGCCGTTTCCTTTAACACAGGCTGTGGGTCACTCGATACGAACATGGTAGGGAAGAGTAAAAGCACTTCTATTAAATGCGCTTTTTTTTTTGTTCGGAGAGAACGCATTGCCAGTGCAGTCGTGGGCAAAGCGAGACAACGCCGATAAGTGTTTAAGCATCGGTTACTTGCGATGCGTTGGCTCGGAGCTAACATGTTAACAGCTAACAAGTACTTTTACATTTGAACATTAACCGCCATGGAGCTATTTTGTGCGGGGCGCGTGTATAATATAGCCTCAAGACAGTGGAAATTTGGGCTTGTTGGTTCATGATCTTCGGGATGGACAGCGCAGAGGGAGCGACCACAAAAAGAAGGACAGGACGACACACAACGCACAAAACTGCCAACATCACCAAAATGCACTAACTCCCTATTTTGCCCGAACCAACCTATTTAAGTATTATTTCTTTCCACGCACCACTAATTACTGGAATTTACTTGCTTTTATAAAACTTGTATCACGATTGTTTACTTTTTGTATCAGCATCATTGCCGTATTGTTTCCGCATTTTGTTGTATTGACATTGTTTTACTTCTTGTGACCTAATATTCTATTATCCACCATCCACGGACTTCGTGTCCACAGTATGTATTAAATAAACAAATATAAAAATAAATATTTCCACAGCGCAACTTTATACGCACGCACAAAGTCACCACGCATGCGCAAATATTGACATCCTGTTAAGCTTTCCAATAAGGAACTTGTTTTTCTGAGGAGGTAATCATTGACGCACGCGTGGTGGCTTTGTGCGAGTGTATAAAATTGTGTTACGGAAAAATAAACCTCTGCTAGCTTTCTGCTGCTGGTAATTTCGGTGTACCCTTTCATGTTGCTCGAGGGTGTACGTGAAGTACAGTTTTAAAGAAAAGGTACGCACTCGTAAACACATTACTTAGAAAAGGCGGTAAGAGCAGTATTGTCTTCTCAGAACTTAAATGAATTGGCGGTGTTTTGCCCCGTCTGTATACGTGTGTATTCTGGTCCTACTTATTGCGAGCGCCATATGCTGAGTGAAATTGAGCTTGCTGTCTCGTTTGTGCTCTCTAGTGCTGCTGCACCATACTGAACGTGCAGTTACGCCAACTTTCGCCACATTCCTACGGAGTCCTTCAACTGGCGTGGCTGGTGCACGACATTGTTCCTTTCCTCAACACTCTGTAAAGCTTGTTTCTCCTTAGGCACAGTCGTTTGCGGCAAAAACAAGTTTACAGTGCACCAGGTATTGTTTTCACTCACTCACTAAAAATACACACAAGCAGGCGCACACGCACTTACATACACAAGCATAAGCAAACTAAGAGCCGTTTGCAATGCTTTTGAAATACAAGCTTTTGCGTAACATCGCATAACCAAACCACAGCTAGCAATTCAAGCACGTCGAACGATATACCCATGGTAGAACTAATGTAGTGTAGTACGTTCCACTATGGCGTGGCTGGGTCTGGGAAAGTGTTGGCAATACAGGACGGCACTTCAATGTGAAGGTGATAGAAGCCGTCTTGTACTTCAGCGTCAGCGCCTTTGCTAAGTTTTTAGCGCGTTGTCACGTGTGCTTGTGCTCAGTAGTGTTTTCTCGCATATGATTGCTGTCTGCGCACAGCTATCGACGCACATGAGGTTAGTGAAGCGGCTAATATCTCACGAAAAGCGGTACTGTGCGTAATCGAGGCGACAAGAAGAAGGCTCTCCTAGTTGTCTCCATGGTTCTTTAATGGGACCATATTGTTTGGTGGTGACACGCGCGAGTGCGAGCGTGGCAGGGGATATAGTTGTTGTTTTCTTCTTTTTTATCAGTGTTTGCGCGTGTATGCACCACGATGTCGTTGAAAATAAACTTTAGTTGCGAGATCAATGGCTGTGAGATGTTCATTCCCAAAGTGTGTGACGAAAATGCATTGTTGATCCATTTATTTTGGTGCTTCAGTGCATAAGATGCTGATTCGTTAAAAAAAGTGGGTGGAACAACTGCGTGTTCTTAACGCAACTTTGACGGCGCATATCTCGAAACCGCAGCCGTGACCCAGTGGGTAGGACGGAAGGTGCGTGGTTCGATTCTCACACCCGCCGGCTTATAAAACAGGACCAGGCGCCCGACTTTCCAGGGTGCGTTGCTTGGGAGAGGTTCGTTCAGACCGCTGTGCTTGCCGTACAAGGATAGCACGCCCTAGAAACCGGTGTCCTCATCATAATTCGTTCCAAGCGGATACGTCTTGTGGTTTGTCTGGCTACAACAAACCGTAAAATTGTAATATGTGCCGTAAAATGAGAAGTTAAAGTCCTAATTAGAAAAAAAAATGTGTTACCTATAGTAGGTAATGCATTACGGCTTCTCGCGCAAATGTCCACCGCCTAAAGCGACTAAATTTGTGGTATCTGCTACAATAGTTGCTAAGACTTCCAACGTTGTAATATCAATCACGCCTGCGAATACTTGCTATTACCTTCTAAGCATAAAGCTACGCGCACGTATATGAATACTGAGCTGGACATGCAAGCGTACGAAGCGTGCCTGCACGTTTTCACGCAGGTGTGCATGCGTAAGGTGCAGGAGGGCACGGACGCGCGAGGGCGACCCGGGTGCGGTTCCCTGCGGCCACTTGTGGCGGTTGCGCGTAACGAGGCCGCGCTCGCTGCGCGAGAGAGAAAGGGGTTGCACGGGCCGCCGCATGTACGCGCGACCGCAGATTGCACGCCCGTAGCGGGCATAGCGGCTCCCCCGTGCGGAATCGAGAGGACTCCGTTCACATGCGGCGTCGTTTACAACCCGGCTCGGAACGCCTCCCCCCTTCCTCTCGGGTCAGAGGAGTGGGCGCAGGGGGAGGACATCGTGCTCTTTGTAGATGTGTGCAGGCCGCACAACCGAGCAGAACGTGCTCGATTGCGCAAGTTGGCAGTGCGGGCATAGCGTCGTAAACCAGCACGCAAACTGAGACAGAATGTGACAATATTTGCGACGCCTGTAAATTACAGCGGCATTGTGATTGCCGCAGCAACAGTTGCCGAACACTTGCATTCGATTGCTGACAAATGGCGCGGCACACTCCTCGTAGTTTGGCTCTCTTAAGATCTTCCGATCTTAAACAAAAATAAACAAGTAAGACAGCTATAGAGTTTCAGCATCGCTCATTTATTCGCTGCTCCATCGCAATACTTGCCGTTCGAAGTGCGCGGTGACTAATCGGCTTCGACATCGCGCGTTCTGCGACGCCGTCTGCTCGATGTTCTCGACCGCAGATGACGGCACCACCGGCGCTTATGTCGCGGACGAATGTGTAGAAGTATCAGGCATTTTTCTTCCGATATGACTGCTCGTACAGCACAGTGACGTCCAAATACCACGGTCCGTGGTATCGGATTGACCACCGAAACAACTCGTCCGCTTTGTCACCCGGTTCTTCTCGTCGCATACGTTTGGAGTCATTCTTTATCATTTTCCCCCCGCAATTTAAAAGTGATGTATACTTATTAACTCATATGTGTTCGTGCGGCAAATAGTTTCACGTCGCAAGACGAGGACAGCGCGCGCGCCCGTCTTGTGTACTTTGTACACGTCTGGGCGTGCGCCGTGAATTTCTTTGAAGTTGGCGTTGGATATAATTCCAGCTTATTAGTACCTCATACCTGTGCAGACTTGAAAACGAACGTGTGACCAAAGGATGGATGGACGTGCTTCGATTACAAAGGGTGGCTCAACTTTGAAGAATTTTTTAAAGATCTACTCTACTTCCTATAATTCGACACGACACGTATACTATATGACATAATCGACTTGTTTCAGAGTACTTCGGCCCAAGGTTATAAAAAAACATACATAATGGAGTATGTAAGCTTCGTTTTGTGATGAAATTGACTCCAACATGCATTCGTGCAATTACGGTTGATCATTGCTAAAGTAAAGCACTTATCGAATTTGCTTTCTGTCACCTATGAGTTAAAAATGTGGAAACAATGAATAAGCAAAAGGAGGTAACCGTAGTCAGTGATAGTATACTGTCACCTTCTGTCCAGGATAAATATGCAACTCAAAACTAAATAAAGAAAACAGTAGAACAATTAAATCCACTAAACAAAGTACAAAAATAATATAAAGCAGTAAGTTGAGCGATATTAGCGAAAAATAGTACATACAAATACTGTCGGCAATGTTGACCACGTCTTCAGTATTGCAATATAGTCATAGCGCTAGAAGCTGATAACAGCGATTATTCGGTAAAAGCGATCACCGCCAGAAAGTAAAGCCACGACCGCGTGGCAATATATAGAATATATGCAAACCTGAAATGATATACAAAAGCACATCATGTAACTTGAGCGTTATATATATATATATATATATATATATATATATATATATATATATATATATATATATATATATATATATATATATATAGAAACTTGTGCTGACATTTGAAGTGCAAACCGTCTATAGAGTTTCCTACAATAATAACTAGATGGAGCTCTAGCGCTGCAATCGTTCACCGAACATGCATGGAAATGATGGGTATACGTGTACCTGCGTATAAGCCCTATGCTTGTTGCTTCAGGCGTAACTGGCGGCGTTATACCGCATGTTTCAGCTAACGTCAGCCAAGCTGTTCAAGCACAAAAGTGTTCAAGTGCAAAAGTGTTCAAGTTCAAAAGCCGGTGCAATGTACAATGACACAACCCACGGCGTTTTGTCGTCCGAGGTGTGACGACCGGAGGTCTTAAGATCGTATGTTGCACCTTGGTTTCTAAAGCTTTTTGTTTCGTTGAACACCTTGGCTAACGTTAGCCGGGACACCCTATATATATCGGTTAACAATTTTATATGTTCAAGCAATCACTTTTCCAAACACATCGAGACAAGGATGCTCTGAGCACACGCATAATCGTTGCGAATTGCTGAGTGAAATATTGTATTGAAAACGGTCAATTTGAAGGATGAAATTTACGCGAATCTGTGCGCTGCCCGTCTTTCTCTGTAGCTGAACCGTCATACTTGCAGTTTCCTCTATTTTTGCGAGAAGCGCACTATACGCGTATAACGTGCACGGGAGAGGGGGAAATGTACCTCGAAGAGCACGTGTATGCCCTAAGCACACGACTCGAGCGCCGTCTTTCACAACTTCGCGGTGCCTCACGCGGTGCTGTAAAGCGACCAGGTCGGGAAGGAACTAGGCTTACGCACGCTGCACGCATCTACCGGGGCCGACGAGGTCTTGCACGGAGGGAAAGCCGCGCGCTCTCTCGCAGCGCAACTTGTGCCGGCGAGACACCGAACCTCGCCGCGGGCACGTGCGCGCGCTCTCGTCTCCGAGGGGGGCGCAAAGGGGGCAGGGGCCGCCCCGTGAAGGACGGTATCGCTTTTCACCAACTCTTCTCCGCGGCAATTCGCATCCTCGCTTCCTTCTCCCGCACGGGGCAATGGGGGCGCTGCACTGCAGCTCGCCTGTCGTACGGTTGCGTGGGCTCGGGTGCAGTCGGGCGAAACACAAAACCCGCGCGTCGCCAAATTGCGAGTGGCAGTGACGAGCGCCGCCACCGTTCGGGTCTGAGGTTAGGATGCACCGAATAGGTGAAGGAAGAACGAGTATGGAAGGCTGTGCAACCATCAAAAGCAGGTGCTTCCATCGTCGTCGTCGTCAATAAATGCCGGTTTTGCGTATCCCTGCTGGAAGTTTAAGAATACATAACCGCCCCGGCTGCACACTGACTGTGGCGTCCTGCTTTTGAGCACCAGGAGGCCGCTTTGGTTCCCGACTGCGGCGGCCGCATCTAAAATAAAAAGAACGAAGGAAGAGTTTAGCCTTGCGTTTCTCCAATAACTGCAGCCCCTTCCCACCTGCCAAATGGATTAAAAGTACAGTCTCGAAAGAATATTTTTACGCGTCTAAAGTGTCTCAGTGTTACTCTTTAGCGTCGCCATTTGGACCGCGCACACTCGACGTAACACTGTTGGGCCCCTTTAACATATACACCCGCACGAAAGAGACTAACCCATTGCGTGCCGCCTACTCGTCGCAGGATACCCTGGGGCGACTGCCACCGACCTCTGCGACGAGGGATCTTCTCTTGCCAGGAAGAAGAAGAAGAAGCGTAGGCACCGGTGGGTACACGTCCTTGCGAGTGTCACGCTCATCACCTTGCCACGTATGCTGTAGCCTTACTCTCAAAGAGCATGAAATAGCTTTTACGTGTCACATTAAAGCCAGCATCCCGAAATATCGAATTCCTCTTTTCTCATTGTAAGTTGGACCTCTATCTCAACACCCACCGCGAGGACCGGAGGCGTAAATGATCCCGTACATGCAAGAGATATGCAAGACATGAAAATTTGAGGATATATACGATTGTGTTTTAGCGTATACACCCCGTCCCCAATGGCTGTCATTGGCAGTGAATTGCCTGCTGAGCACCGGAGCCGGCCCAAACGTCGTAGGTCGTTACGATAAATGGGTGCACACACACAACTCGTGTCGGAATGGACGGAAACGCTGAAATGCGGTCGCGCTCTCACAGATATCCATATTACGCGGGGAGTCTCAACAGTACACACTGCTGCTTACAAATTAACTTCTTGGAGTCCAGGTTCGAACTAACCTTTTTACCTTTTACGTGGAACACAACGACTGAGACGTTAATTCGAGGCTTGTTTATAGCAAGAATGTCGTCTTAGCAATTGCAGTGATGTGAATAGCGCCACGTTATTTGTGTGACGAACACGAAGTCACGCGTGCACATGAGGGACGTTTACTTTTATTATTAGTTTAAAGAAATACAGACGAAAACTGTTCGGTCTCGTTTTTATTGCTTTATTGGATAGGCGTCGAACAAGTAATTGCTCTAGCCTAAGTTTACCGAGGGCACAACCAATTAATTACGTTACCTTTCAATGCGACCACTTCGAAACGCGCACCATATATAGTGCAGCGTACTTTTGAATGTCGAAAAAAAAAGGAAACGCTCATCGCGTCATCGACACCTGCTGTGGAGATCTCGTGATACCACTGACACGTACACACACATTATGGCTATGCTGCCGCAAGATGAGCCCGTTCAATTTTTGACAGAGCAACAGGGGAGAGGTGGTTAAACTTTTAGCGGCACGGTCATTGTATGGCCTTCAGCCACCGCACTGGCCTGACTGGTGGGACTAAGTGACCGCCACAGTCGCTTCCGATGACGTGGTCGTTCTCTTTCGTCCGAAGCCGCGCTCCGCTTGGGCTTTCTGAACGGGTTGCATAAAAGGTGCTGTAAATAATTATTTATGGCACTCTCGCAAAATTAAGGCTTCGGATGGTATATTCGGAGTAGACAGCTACGTAAAGAAGGAAAAAGTGTGTTGGGGGGGACACAACATTGTCGTGTCAGTGCATCTTTAAATAAAAATAATAATCCATATGCAGCACCTCCGAAGCGCAGCAGATCACGTGATCTACAAGACTTAGGCGCGCGGGAAGACAGCGCAGATCAAGCACCACCTGTGGCACTCACATGTTCGCACCCGCAGCCGATCACGTGACTTCCAACACTCGGCACGCTGGCCGCGCATGCGCCGTAGCACCCGCCATATCGAAAACTACCCGCAGGCTCCATGCCACAATCCTATACGATACCGCTTTATATGGTAAAATGCAGGCTTTCATACACGGTCCTACTATAGCACTACGGATACAAGGACTATAAAAGATCTTGTATGAAATTTTCTCCATATAAACTGATATGATCGTATAGGATTGTGGTGCGGTGCCTGTGGGACGTACGGGATTTTTCAGTATATAGAGCGTAATAACAATGCGACGGCCCGAGCGCGCCAAGCCCGTACACATACCGCAAATGTTAAAACACGAAATCCCTCTGGCTCGCAGGACCATCTTCACGAGTTTCCAGCTGGAGGAGCTGGAGAAGGCGTTCAAGGAGGCCCACTACCCGGACGTGTACGCACGCGAGATGCTGTCGCTCAAGACGGACCTGCCCGAGGACCGCATACAGGTGCGCACACTGTTGAGGCTCGAGCGGAAAATGCGAATCGTTTAACACGCATAGCGTCGAAGAGGAACCTTTGGCTGGCGTCTGCTCACCGTGAGGGAGATCACGTGAATGCTCGTTTGGTATAGTAACGTAGAATTATATCTGAAGGGGCTAACGCGAATGCAGGTCTGTGTCTCTCCGCGTCAGACCGTCGTCTGCTTAGACTCGAGCGCCATGTGTGCGGCAGAACACCGCTTAGAGTTTCCAATCCAGCAACGGGGGTCAAATAATTTCAACCACCCGCGCTTATGAAAATAAATTTAGATAGCTCATAGATGGTAGAGTTGTTGTAGATCGCTTAGCCTGCTTGTCCTTATTGCTATGTGTATGAAGTGAATAGGTGGACAAAAACCGTTAACAAGTCGTGTTCTTTTAGCCCAATATGATCCAAGTACTTCCGAAAGGGGTGTTTGCAAAGGGTGCACGAACCTTAGTCGACGAAAGTATAATACCGTAAGAGTCTTGTCTATGTGTATAGATCGTCTGTAGAACTTTTCTGACCGACGTTTTCCCAAGTCACTACAGAAAACTGTTGGGTCAATAGCCGAGACTCGTTAAGGTCAACGTAGGTGTACCGTCACCACAACACCCTCTTTCTCTACCCTTCCATTTATTCCAGCGCGCAGTAGCAGGCTAGAGGAGTCAACCACAAGCCGACCTATTTGCCATTTCATAAATAAACATCCCCCTCTCTGGTCGCATATTACATAGCGAGCAACATGAGTGAAGCGAAAACAAGCGTTTAAACACAGAGCACACCAGTTTACACGTAAACGGCTGCTAATCTACGAAAGTAAAAGCCAAACAATATTTCAAGTGGAAAGAAAACAGCATTAGGAGGCGTCCTTACAGGGCTAACGAAGACGAAACGCGAACACTAAATGCACAGGGCGGGTGCTAGACAAACTATACACTGTATAAGGCTAACATGCATGAGAGGCTCGCGGGAAAGTCCAGAACGCATTACGTAATATTTCGCACAGTAAAGCCAGTTGATGTTTGCGCTTCGTCGTCTTTAACGCTGTAACCATGTTTCATAATTGCCGTAACCAACTCGGCCAACTTTTAAGGTAAAGAGCAAAATGGATGAGTAAAGAAAAAGTGCATGTCATTAGATAACAGTGCGATAAAACATTTTCACTGGAAACACAGTCTCCAAATGTTTAAATTTCCGAACTATTACGTGTTATCGCAACACAATGACGTAACAATGACCACTAGAATTTACGAAAGTTAACGACAGCCTGGAAGTTTTTACGGCGAAACGGTCGTCCACGGCCAACAACGGGTTCAATTCTTTGGTGGCGAAAAAAAGCAAGCGACTTTTGCCACATGCCGGTCTTGGAGATGGTAGCACGGAAAGGCGTAACTTTTTCGTGTTTTTACCAAGGAAAAAAAATAGCCATGAGCTTATCTCTCATTGCTGGTTATATACCGCGCAAGTCGATCGAGCTGGAGACCTTAACATAGTTTCACTGCCTTTGCTTTCAAAGCAGATAAAGAACAATTATGTTTGCGGACAAGCACCGATGACACAGCATCACTTGCCCTCTGAAAAAACGTCTTTTGGGAGTGTACCGCAAAGCCGACCGCTTTGTCAGAGGGCAGGACACGACTTGAATTTTTTGCGCTACTTTGTGGCATCGTAATCAACTATAAGAACAAGGATCAATTTTGACAACAAGAATGTTTAGTTCGAACAGAAATGTGCATTGAAGTACTTAAAGATGTTGAAAAACGACAGTAGATTTTCAGTGTTAGACTGTCTAACTATGTTTTTGTGAAAGTGTGGCACTTTAATCAAGTGCACATATATCTGCATCCCGCCTCTACCGAAACGCGACCGACCCGGCCAGAAGACGAACCAAAACGCCCTCGTGTTTAATGCTTCTAGCTCTTTTCGACGTTGCAATGTATAATGCGGGGATTCGCGTAACTGCAGCTTTGAGTGAATGTACGAGTAAACTACGGTCGAAAGCCGGCGCACATGCCACGCTTGTTCGCGTGGCGCAGTTTCCTCGCACAATGTTTTCTAAAACCAGAAATTCTCAGCGAGTAGCTCAACCATCTGCTCTTTTGCAGTCTTTGCCGGAAGTGTTCAAGCCACGCGTGATCGGGCCTGTAGTCGGGCTGCGCACTTGGGGCCCCGTGCCACTTTCGTATACCAGCAGAGGCTCGGAGAACGCTGTTCGCTGCTTCAATGGGCCAGATCTGTTGGAAGAGCCCTCAAAGAGTGCCCGGCGAGATGAATGTTATACATTTAAATGGCGGCTCGAGACGTATTTGGAGAGAGAGAGAGAGATCCTGTCGCTTGCGAAGTGGCTCGGAAAGTTGTGACAAAGCCGGCAGGCCACACCGTCCGAGCTTGGCACCAAAACGCACAAAAAAGCGACAGGAAAACGCTTTCTACATGTCCTTACGAGTTGACGGTCCGGCTTCACTTGCGGGCGTCTTCTTCAATCGCTATATATAAAGGTAAGTTTTATAACGTAGCATCTTATGGTACCAAACTTTATGACAATATCCTTGGCCTAAAAGAAGAGACCAAAAAAACAAGAAGAGAATATTGGTTTGCGATTTTGAAACGTTATATGACGGAATTCAGTTGGCGCACCTGAGCACATCTGACTGCGGGTGTTTACGCACGATTCGAGTGTGCGGCCGAGACCAGCGCTCGAACGCTGGTCCTGCCCTTATATAACACAGCGAAGTTCCAAAAGCCTTGCGCGATTTTCTTGTGGACAGTGGTATCAATAATTCCTAGTAAATACTGCTATTTTAGTGATATATTTGTACCTCAGTGTTACAGCTTGGCGACTTTGTCGTGCCAATGACTTTTTGTGTCCTTTAGTGCGTTGTTCTTCATACACCTCAATTTGTTAACGTAACTCTTCCATGTTAGTGACTTTTTATGCGTCTTACTTTTAACTGAACCAGTTCAACATGAACGGAGAGTGCGCGTGCTTGTCACAGGTATAATGCGCTGATTCTATATTATACGCATGATTTATGTAGCTTTGCAAATTCATGTCGAAATTTTAGTAGGTTTGTAGAGTGTATGTAATGTGTTTATTTCGCTCTAAGCGATTGCGAAAGCGTTTGACTAATTCTGTGTTCCTTTCTATTCATATTGTTTTCTCGTTTGCTGTTTCTTTTATGTGTTTAGCTGCGACTTTGGGATAGCAAGCTCTTTAGTAGCAAAAAAAAAAACAGCAAAAGTGTGAGAGCGATTTCATAGTTGTGAAAAAAGGGCTATCCTATTCGCTCATTGTAGCTAGCCATTAACAAATCTGAATATTGGGAATCAACCAAAGCTAATTACAGGACGCGTGAAACCAAGGCGTCGTCTGTCTGCCTCCAAAGTCACAATTCTGCGCCGACAACTTACTGTACACTAGCGACGTCCATTTAGAAAACAACGGTAAAGACACAAATTACGATGACACAATCAGCAGCATTTTGATGCCTGCTCGCTGAAGTAAGGTAGCGCATCGGAGATTCCATTGCGATAGCAATTGTGTGGTCACTCCAAGCGAATTATTGCCATCGCCGTCGCCGTGAGGCTTTCCATATATTTAGCAATATGTATGCTATATGTCACACCCTGCTATACTACATGCGGTATAGGTGGCTCATATTGCCACACCATTCTATCACTAAAGTTGCTCATACCTGGTCATACATTCTTGACACAATTATTAATCTTGAGAATGACAGCCCATAAGCAGATGTCACGAAACACAACACCGACATCGCATTTCTTTCATCTTCAATCTTCTCAGACTTAAATAATGAAAGTGCGAAACAATGATGAGTTAAAACCTTCAAACGATATACTTTCATGGCGTAGCTATACAGTATACCTCCGGGTATACTGTATAGGTTTGAAACATAGCCGATACGGGAAAGTGGTGGTAAAGTCGCTAAGAAAGACGCTGGCTTTAACAAACATAAATGAAATCGTCCGATGGCATGATTCAAACACAGGACCCCTGGCAGAGCAGGCTAATTTTTACTTAGCTTACATTTACTTCAATTCATCCTGCCACTACAGCCACGAGTCTTACAATTCGTGTAATATTGGCTCTGAGTAACATTTTCAAACGTATACTCGTTTCTTGTCACAAAATGGGCCATAGCCCACTTTGCGACTCCTGCGGGTGCAGCGAAACGATCGCGAACCTTCTTTGCGAGTGCCCTCGTTTCAACCCGCAACGGGCCGCCTTCTCAGACACCGCGTAGATCAACTGGACGAGGGCCCGCTGACGGAAAACAACGTTCACGGAAACTGGAAGACACGAACATCAGCGCGAGTCATTATGAAGGCACTGCTGCGTTATTTAAAAGACATCGGACTTGGTGACAAATTGTGACTGTAAACTGTGAGACGTAGAATGTATGACACTGTGTAACACCATGTGACGCCTTCGCAGACTGCGTAACAGCGCCCACAAGTTCTGTATTGTGTGCGTGTGTGTTTCTTTTCTTTTTTGTATCCTTTATCTCATCTACCGCATCACTCTCCCCCTCACCCGATACAGGGTAGCCAACCAGAGATAATGGCCGGTTAACCTCACCGACTTTCCTCTCTCTCTCTCTCTCTCTCTCTCTCTCTCTCTCTCGTGTACGTTGCTTCGCCCGTGAGCTGAAACTGATTTTTTAAATATACTTCATTCTTCCAAATACTTCCATGAGAAGCGCGCAGTGGACGCTCCGTACATTTGGTTTGATCTAAACGTATACCAGCCGATATTCGAAGCGTACAGGTGTTGTCTGTATATGGCGACGACAAAGCGTGCGCGAGGGATCTAGCGTAGGTCGCATAACGAAGCAGCACACGAATGCGAATGAGATATTCACCCGCCTGCGCTCGCGCAAAGAATACAGCTCGGTTGTGTCGCTATGCGCGATACTACGAGTTCGCCGACGGTCGAGAGCCCAGCGAGCGAGCTCGATCAAATGTGCCGCCCTGACGTAACGTGGGGTGGTGGCAAACATGCGCGGCGACTCAATAATGCCGCCCGTACATCATCGCCGCTGCTCGCCCTTTATTATTCGCGTTGTTTAAGGGGGCCCATTGTCCCGTGCGCGCGCGCGCGTCCATCGCTACTGCGTCCGAGAACCGCGCCGAGCGATGCTTCGGCCGCGATGCGGCGCCCGTCGCTTGACTCACTCGGCGCGTGGTGATGGCAGCGTCGACGCGCGCGCGCTAATTGGATTGCCGCTCACTCGATTAGCGCCCCAAAACGTCGGCTCAAATTAAGTTTGCGCCGCCCCGGCCGCTCCGCGCGGCGCTGTCGACGCAACGCGCGAGATCTCAGCAGCGTGTGCGAGACGCGAGATGGAGCCACGCGGGCGGCACGAGCGAAGGATTCCGTCGCGTGCACCGCCGAGGAGTCGCGCACCCGTCGAATCGCCGGCGCCGCCAGTCACTTGCGTCTGAGAGCTCTTCGCGAACTCTGCCTGAAAAATTATTTGCCTGGACAACTGCTCTCTTGTTTAGCGCGTTAGAAAGCGAAGCAGTGCGAACGCGCTATAGAAAATGACCCAACTCGGTTTCCAGCAGCGAAGGTACGCTTTTCAGAAAGCGAGAGACCACGGGAAACGACTTGGCACACGCGTTTGATTGATTGATTCGTGTTTGGTTCGTGAGGTTCAACTTCCCGAAGCAACGCTGGGGCTATGAGAAACGCCGTAGTGGAGGAATAATTTTGGTCACCGGGACCTCTTTAACGAGCATCTCAATGCAAGTGCACGGGCGTATACAAATGCGGCCGCCCAGGCCGAGGATCGAACCCGCAACCTCGTGCTCGGCGGTACAACATCACCTCCACTGATCCGCCGCGGCAGCCGCCAGGGAAGTTTGCACCTGGCGTAGTGGCAAACGCGAAGCGCTGCCACTTTGTTGATGCTCTCCTACATTTCTCTCTCTTTCGAAATTTCACACCACGCGTTTTACTCTTCCTCGACTCAAGCTTACACTCGTTTTACTCTTCCAACGCCACCACATGTTGACAGAGTGGACGAAGCTCATTGCTTAGTTATGCTCCTTTCCAGGGACTTTTTGTGTGATCCATATTTTTCCACATAAGGAGCACCTTGTTGATCTGGGCTGTCCGGTCTCCCTAAAAAATTTACAGATGCATGTCAACGCCAAGGAACTTCTTGCGAAATACAAAAAATGCTTTCTTTTGTTCTCCCTTCTTTCTTTCTTTATTTAAGACAATCTTACAAAATTGTGTTGGAGAGCACTGCTAAAGGTGATCAGTTACCTGACTGGGCCGCGACACCCTTACAAGTGCAGCATTAAGGCAAAAGTAGTCTAGAAAATCCCATTACACCTCAACCGCATCAAAAACAGCCTCAATAGCGTGTATATTCCTCAACAGTTCTTGTGAAAACATTTTGCAGCAGATGATGTATGGCAAGATCATGTAAATTCAGACAATGAAGTAAAAAGCATAAAATAACAAAACCACCAATATGTTTAGGAATTTATAAATAGCAGTTCTGCAATTTGATTCTCAAGTTGCTGCATTAATATACCGGTTGTTAACAGCTTTAGCACCATCGGGCAATCATATGAAAGGTCAGCAATTTGAGCGACTAGATTTCGTTCCTCATATCACGTTGTGCTTTTTCTTCCCCACATTTAGAAGGTAGCTGCCGCTTCCACCGTGATATAACCAGCTCCTAGCACTGGTGCTCTCTGAGACCCGCAACATCTTGAGGCAGTTCACCATGAACACAATCTCTAAGCCTTCGTGCCAGCACCCTAAGCCTCTGTGCCAACGCCTTCGTCATAGACAGACACATCTCCTTCGAGACAAGAACTAGTGTAGATGGCTGGAACCACCATGCACTCTATCTCCAATGTCTCCATAAGCCACTCAACTTATCACTAGTTTGTTGGTAGAAATCTGCGTTTTGTTCTCACATATATGTCCTTGCCTGTTCTCCACCGCATTGCCGAACGTAATTGATTGTACAGTACAAGTGATATAAAATGTAACAAGACCTATATAAGACACACTCAAAACACCCTAATCTCACTCATTCTTATCTGTTCATCAAAGTATATTGATTCTCATGACATGTATGTGCGAAATCTATTAATTCATCGTAACCAAAGCTCCAGACGTTGTGTTACGACATACATACAACAAGCTGCCTTTAAGCCGCTGTAGGTAAAACGACCAAACCAACAAAATATCAGCAAGGCTTTAATTGTTACATTAAAGTGTATATATACAGCAAGCCCACTACCTCCACAATAAGTGTCAAAATGTGCGTTTTGTAAAGGTTTCAGCCATAAGAGTGTAGCTGCGGATGTTCACAAGCTGACTCGGATGCTCTCTGTAAACGCGCTCGACCGTGTCTATACGTTCGATTACTTTCCAAGTCCAACTTCCTGCACGCAACCAAAGCTGGACTATCGAAACTAGCTCTCCGACGTCGATATTCGCCTTGCCCTAACGTGGGTTTGGCGAAAATTCCCTTCGTCCTGTAGCGGACGACAAATACCGCCCCTCGCCACTTCAAAAAAAAAAAAAGAAAGCAAGAAAGAAATGAAGAGAAAAATGAAAACAACTGACATGTTAGAGACATACTATACAACAAACTGTGACACGAGGGCATGAAACAGCGATATAGGAACTTTATACACAGATAATTCCAAAGACATCTTAAATAACACATATCAATATGGTTCATTATGCGTACTTCATCATATGCATGGAACATCATAATCATCAGCCTATTTTATGTCCACTACAGGGCGAAGGCCTCTTCCTTGCGATCTCCAATTACCCCTGTCCTGCGCCAACTGATTCCAACTAGCGCCTGCGAATTTACTAATTTCATTGCTCCACCTAGCCTTCTGCCGTCCTCGACCTGCGCTTCACTTCTCTTGGTACCCATTCTGTAACCCTAATGGTCGAACGGTTATCTCGCATTACATGACCTGCCCAACTCCATTCTTTTCTCTTAATATCAATTAAAATACCATCTATACCCGTTCGCTCTCTGATCCAAACCGCTCTCTTTCTGTCTCTTAACGATATACCTAACATTCTTCATTCCATCGATATTTGCACGGTCCTTAACTTGTTCTCGAGCTTCTTTGTCAGTCTCCAAGTCTCTGCCCCATATGCACCGGTAAAATGCACTGATTGTACACCTTCCTTTTCAATGATAATGGTAAACTTCCAGTCTGGAGCTGACAATGTCTGCCATGTGCGATCCAACCCATTTTTATTATTCTATGAATTTCCCTCTCATGATCAGGGTACCCTGTGATTAATTGACCTAGGTAAACGTGCTCCTTCACAGACTCTGGAGGTTGACTGGCGATCCTGAAATTTTGTTCCCTTGCCCGGCTATACATCATTATCTTTGTCTCCTGCATATTAATTTTCAACCCCACTTATACTCTCTCTGTTAAGCTCCTTAATCATTTGTTGTAACTCGTCCCCAGTGTTGCTGGACCGGACAATGTCATCTGCAAATCGAAGGTTGCTGAGATATTCGCCATTGATCCTTACTCCTAAGCCTTCCCAGTTTAATATAGCCTTTAATATAGTCCTTTATAGCAGAGGACGTGGCCATTTGTCAGCACTGTATAATCCTCACCAGTTCTTCTATCCCCACTAAGGGCAATGATATCCCAAACTATGTCTGATAGTTGCTCAATGAGTCCTGCTAGGCTAGCCTTACTCGAGAGGGTTCGGTTGCTAAACGTTGCAAGGGTCAGTTCCCATTGGCGACCTGTCCGGGTACAGAGATTCTTAGCCCCTTCTGCTGCGTTACAGGTCTGACCACCGCCTTGGTCAGGTGATCCGCAGCAGCTGGGGACTGAGGGCCATTGGTTAATCGAATGAGTCAATTGGGAAGGAGTGGCTGAATACTGCACTAGGGAGGCCAATTCATGTTCTGGTGAGGAACATATGGCCAATTCAGAAAACACTGTAACGGCTTTACTGTGACTTCTAATCGACATTTTGTTGCCTTTTAACGAATTTTAGCGAAGATTTTAGCGAATAGTGAACTGAATGGCAAAAAATTATTTAAGGAAAGAACTATGGTCGCTATGGGGTCGCTTGGCTTAGTCATAGACCGGGGATTATCTTGGTAAGACACGTCGCCGCACTGAAGTCAAAGCTGAAGAGTTTTGTTCACGTCCTTCGCGTCGTTGCAGGAACAAGATGGGGCCCCTCGGAGTCATCATTACGCCAATTGTACCAAGCACTATTTGTAGGGTATATACGGTACAGCATTCCGGCGCTCTCAAGCATGGGACTTAGCTGTGTGCGCGCGCTGGAGAGCATTCAAGCTCAAGCATTGCGCACATGTTTAGGCCTCCCACGATGCACGTCAACCAAAGGAACAATAGCGGAAGCTCGTGCTTGTCCTATTGGGGTATACTTGTTCTGCGAGCCCCTTCGAATGTACCTTCGCGTGTTCACCCGACACAGGCACCATCCTCTGTCATCGCTCCCTGCCACCCACCTAGGTTCCAGCTTTTCAATGACTATATCGCGCCATCAGAGTGTTTTGCTGTGAAGATTTTCACCGCCTGTATTCCGAGAATACCCCCGTGGGTTCTGCCTAAACCTGTCGTTACATTGCAGATGCCTGGAATTACTAAAAAGTCATCCGTTGCATCTATTGGCCTCAGGCAACTCACCCTGTTGCACATTTCTGCAAAGTAAGGAGATACTGTACACGTTGTTAAGAATGGTGAGCTGCAAGGCAAGATTGCCACCCAGTTACGACTGGGGGACACGACGCGCATCCCCCACTGTTAAGAATGGCGAGCTGTAAGGCAAGATTGCCACCCAGTTACGACTGGGTGACACGACGCGCATCCCCCACTCACCGTCGCTGCAGCTAGGAGGCGTTCGAAGAAGCGGCCTTTGTGCTGAAAACCGCCTCCTTCCACCAGCCCCATCGACATTGTGACGGAACGAGTTCGGTGTGCGAACAATGGTTCCGGAGTTCTCCAGCGCGGACCTGATCTGATACGCATGAAGAAGCTGCCGCGGGAAAGCCGTATTTTGGTGCTTCCCATGCCTCGGCCAGCCGCAGGACAACGAGCTACCCACGATTGGCACCGAAACTTCCCGAAACGGCACCCCTCCAACGCCGTCGTTTGGGCATCGGAATGTGTGTGCCTTTGTGTACGTAAGCTGTTCTGCGGAGCGGCAGCAAGTTGGCGATGAGTAAACGAACAGTCGCCGCCTCGTATGGCCGGCGGACCGAGTGTATAAAAACTGTTGTGCGAATGCTGGATACACTTCTCTTGAGCAGTCATGTTAGACTGAGACACTTCTCTCATGCAGTCATGTTGGACTGACACTCTTCTTTTTCGAGCAGTCATTTTAGACTGATTTAATTTCTGTAAATAAACCCATATTCCTCGTTCTCGATGAGAAGCAGTTCTTCACTTCATCGACGTCCTCAGCGTAAATAAGTTGGACGACGGCATGGGCCAGCTACCTTCGAATTCATGTCGTACTCCAATCTTGGCAAAGGACCACGAGCGATGGGATTGAGCCCCCAATCCTGCCAACGTGTATATCGATGGCTCTGTCACACCATATGCCTCCACTGCAGCCTTCGTCATTCAACATATCATCATCGCTCGGCGGTTTAAACTAGACCATAGCTCAACATCAACTGCCGCAGAACTTGTTGCTATCCGGGAGGCACTTTGATTTCTCTCCGAGGAGCCTCCTCACGCATGGACGATATTCTGCGATTGCAAGCCAGCTCTTCAAACGATTGACTGTGTCCTCAGACGGGGCCCATATTATTCCATGGCTATAGAAATTACAAAGCGTCTCGACCACGCAACTAGAAATGGCCACCAATGTCACCTTTCAGTGGATACCCTCACACTGTGGCCTGATCGGGAACGAACAGGCAGACGCTGAAGCGAAAACTGCTTTAGATAACGCTTTAAAGTACGCATTCCGTTCTCACGAACAGACACAAACGCCCTACTTCGTCGCGTAAACCGCAACTCTACGTTGGAACACTGGACGCAACCAGATCGACGACACAAGCGATTACACAAATGGGACCAAGAAATGAAATTTCGTATGCCTCACAAGCTCAAAAGAAGCCACACGAGCATGGTGCACCGGATTCGCCTTGGTGTCGCATTCACCAACCATTATAGACATATGATAGGTGCCAGAAACACTTGAACATATATTTTGTGTGTGTCCCGCCTACGCGCAAGAACGACAGCAACTTGTCTCTTCCATTGCAAAGATCCATGGGAGACCGCTATCGGACGAGTTTCTTTTAGGTCCTTGGCATAATGCAAACAGCGCAGCCCTAGTAACAAGAGCCGCTATAGCTTTTCTCCAAGCCACTGGGCTGGACGCACGGCTTTAGAGAGGTCACAACTCTGAATTTGTATATACGCATCTCTTCCTTATACCATCTTCATTCCCTCCCCATCCCTCTTCCCCAGTGTAGAGTAGCAGGCCAGAGCAAGTTATAGCTCAGGCCGATCTCTTTGCCTTTCTGTAAATAAATTTTTCGCTCTCTCTCTTCTACTGAAATATACTATCTTGGGTTTACAAAGTACTCCGTTCACTTGTAACAAAATGAAACCCGACATAGTGGTTTGAGTTAGTGTTTTCTTTTGTGTAAGGTTTGATTCATTTGATTCCTTTGGTGTCTTCATCTAGCTTTACACAGGGCATTCGACTATCAAAATATATTGGTGAGGGCGGAAGCACGCATTGTGCGCCTGCTTATCCCTGCGGCATCCTTTCCTGTATCCCCTACTTTTTCCTATCTGCAAGTTATTTCTGTTGTCACAAGCTTCGCTGATGTAGAATACTAGTAAGACCAAGCGACAGCATGGTGTAGTGACTGCGCGTTTCTCTCCAGCAAATCATGTGTGGCAAGTCTGTCTGCTGTCTGGAGAGACAACTTCAAACCCATGCAGCAGCGTGTTTTGTTCTTCGCAAGCGAATTTCCTTTGCTATTTAGAGCCCGTGGCTCAAACTTGTGGCACTATATTTCGCTCACTTGGGCAAAGAGCGACACCGAGGAACGCAATACGCGCTCGCTTTAGGCGCTGGGTTCCAAAAAAACGTGCCTCGTGGCTGGAAACACTATCCTCATTACAGGTCGCGGTGCCCCCTCGAAGCGAGCGGGCGCACGGTAGGAGGACGGAGGGCGTAACCGAATCCTGTGAGCGAGGCACTAACGAGCCGTCCCATTAGCCTAATTGGGCGTCGCTCCTCGTTGTCGGCGCTCGCTGTTGTTTATACGGTCCTGCACACGGAGATGAGAGAAAGAGGGGGAGGGGGTTACGAAGCGCCTTCTACGGAAACGAGCAAGAATAACAACGAAGGAAAAGAAACGAGAGATTTTTAAGTAACTCTGGTGGCTCCTGAATTTTTAAGGGCTCTCGAATCGCGCCGCACGCGGCTATAAACTCCGTTTCGCTCACACGACGCAGTGTTGTGGAAGTTAGAGAGCTGGCGACCAGCCAATCAAAAAAGTCTACAGATGCTGTGCTAATATACAACGAGTGCTGGTGTAGCAGTGTCGTCGTCTGCTATACGAACAGTGAGCAGACGATGGCGTATAGGATAGATAGTTGGGTTCGTTGGTATTTCATCATTGTGGAACGGATCGCTGTGAGAACGGAACGCAAAGAAATATGTGCATACGGGTACTTCGTCGTCGCAGTGCTTCCCAGACGATGTCATCGTGTCACTGAGTGTGTCACCGTTATACTATAGCATTCCCTCTGCGCGTGGTTGTTTCTCGGCGCAGGTGTGGTTCCAAAACCGGCGCGCCAAGTGGCGCAAGACGGAGAAATGCTGGGGCAAGTCGACCATCATGGCCGAGTACGGCCTGTACGGCGCCATGGTTCGCCACTCGCTGCCGCTGCCGGAGTCTATCCTGCGAAGCGCCAAGGAGAGCGGCGACGACGTCTCCTCGTGCGCGCCCTGGCTGCTCGGTACGCAATACCTCTCGGCCGTGTGCTGTGTCCTGATCGAATCTCGAATGGCATGCCTCTGCGCACTGCAAACGCCGGAAGCGATTGCAGGAGCCGAAAGTGCGCGAAGGTCACCGTGTTTAGGAAATTACGTGTAGTCAGAGCCAATCAAGAACGAGGCAGTGCCAGTAATGCACGCTGGGGCGTCAAAAGTGTCTACTCGCTGGGCCTTGTGAGATAGTGCAGTGGAACAGCGCTAAACTATAACGGGTTTTTATGCACAATTTTTTTTTAAAGATTGCCTGTGGCAGATAGCACAATTCTAACCCTTGATCTAAATTACTCGATGAGGCGGCCATTACTTCTACGAAAAATCAACATGCTCAATTGAATAATTAACGTAATCACACTAATTATTTTATTTGATTAAATTACGGCACATATTTCAATCTACGAATTATAGCCGCTGAGTTCGCACGGCGTATCCACTCGGAACGAATTCTCAGGACTGCACTAGTTCCGAGATATTAATTTTCAAAATGTCCGTCGAGATACACTGGTGTCCCAGTTACTCTTGTGCTTCATTGCATAAAACAGCGGTTTCTTAAAAAATAAATATAACGCCAATGCATTTCGTCAGACACTTCGAAAATTAACATCTCTGAACTGGTACTGTCCAGAGAATTCGTTCCAAGTGGTGTTGCGGCTTAGGGTGGCGTTTGGGCAAGAAGTCCATCAAGCCCATCGACTGCTACGTCCGGTTGTAAGAATGGAGGGAAAAAGGTTCATTGGCTTAGTTACATGGCTCCAGTTACGGAAGCCCCCTCCATTCAGGGGCAAGTTAAACGTCCGAGTTTATATCAGGGCCCTCTGTCCTCACTCTCGAAAAGTCTCGGCTTTTAATACCATCGTCTTCCCCAGGCGAGTCGACTAAGGAATCTCAAGACTGTCCAGCAGCAAATCACAATCGTTGAATCCGTTGCGATACCACGCCCATGCTAGCAACACTCCTCAGTGACCCCACCTCCGAAGCCCGATGGTATGGAATATGCGGTAGGAAGGCAACCTGCGAATCCAAGGTGGCCGTCGTTGTTTGGTAGCATTGGATGGAGTCTTCCTTTCATCCTTAGTTCAGGCTGTCAGGTAATGTTGGGGCTGGTGGCCTTTAGTGGACCCGTCTAGAGTAGGTGTCCACGCTGCGTTGACGTCTGGATAGGCGCTGATGGGTGGGCGGGTGTTTGCCTTGTGGCAAAAGTCAAATTAACGCCTTTGTGGTGTTGAGACGCAACAGTGGATACGCCGCGCGATCTCAGCGGCTATAATTCGTAGATTGAAAGATGTGGCTTGAAGTAATTAATTAAAACGTTAATTAGTGTAATTGTGTTAATTATTCAATTGAACATTTTGACTTCTCGCAGTAGTAATGGCCACCTCGGTGAGTAATTTAGACCAAGGGTTAGAATTGTGCTATCTGCTATAGACAGTCTTTAAAACATTTGGTGCAGCTAAAGAGAAGAAAAAACCTATATATTACTGAGCTAGATGCGTGGTCGCACAAGTTCAGTCGCAGTCACCTCAAATGTCTGTAGTCGTACGAAGCCATTATTAAGGCAAGTCTGGAAGAACGGGATGGCCAAACCTAGCTACACAGTGCTGGATAGGAGCAGAGTGCCCGTTGACAACGAGTAGTAGAGCACTCGGCGATATTTTTTCCACTATTGCCTCGAGAATGCGCATTGTACACTTACGGTAAAGTCGTTTTGTCACATCTAAGCCAGCAAGTAGTAGTAGTATAGCTGTAGTAGTAGTATTAAGCTTTAATACAGCGTTAAGAGGTAAATGATCTGACGGAGAAAGCGGTTTGAAAACGTCGGTTTCTCAGCGTGACAGCGATTCCTTGTAATCTAGCTTTCCCGCAGTATTAGTTACAATGTGGTGAAAAAACTTAGGAAAAAGAACAGAATCGTCTCCGTAAGAATCAGGCGGCAAGTTATTTTTTCTTCTTTTTGTAAGACCAAGACTATACCGCCATTGTGAGCATCAGTTAAAGATGTGTTGTCTATTGCGGGACAGTGATATTTCTCGATACTGTCTGCTTACCTTTATGGAGTTGCGATGTACGTGAAAGGGAGAATGCAACGGGTAAGACGAGGATGCACTAAAGAGGCGAAGGACACTAGACGTACTGTGGTGTCTTCATCGTATCTTTACTGTATCCTCGTTCTGTACACTTCATTATTTTAGATGCTTCTGCACCAACGAATCCAATAATCAGCATTGTTGCAGCAGAAGTTTTTTTTTCGGCATTTTAGCTAGTGTCTGTGCATGTGCAAGAGCCATGGAATTTACTCGTATGTGCGTGAGCAAGTGTAGGCGCAATTTACACGATGTTTCACTTAAGTTGAAATACATAATGTTCAATAACTAGTCTTTTTATGCGAACAAGCTAACAAGTATATCTGTATTTAAAAAAATAATAATTTCCGGCTTTCTTTGGTGCACGGGAAAGAAAGTACGACGTAAAAATCACTTCACGGAAATAATGAACTATATCGGATATTTCGGAACATTCTCCACGACCTTTAACATACATCTTCAGCTATAAAATTACATCATGAATTTATGTACCGTAACACACCGCGTACAATACGAACCGAATTCTACGAGGGGCAATTATCGGACCGTGTAATAGAGAGCGAGAAATGAAACTTATCATTGTATAACACGACTAAAGACACTTACGTTCTTGTTTTGCTTCTTTGGTAAATGGAGACGGCACAATGCTTCAACCGATGAAAGTTTTATTTTTAGTGTATAATGCGAACTTAACGGCCAAATTTCTAAGAAATACCTCGTATTATGTACGGGCTATTGCGCTAGGTCGTCTTGACGAATAGAAAACTAAATCCACTAAGATAGCGGACTAGCTGTAGCTAATTTAACGCACTAACATTTGATAGATAGATAGATAGATAGATAGATAGATAGATAGATAGATAGATAGATAGATAGATAGATAGATAGATAGATAGATAGATAGATAGATAGATAGATAGATAGATAGATAGATAGATAGATAGATAGATAGATAGATAGATAGATAGATAGATAGATAGATAGATAGATAGATAGATAGATAGATAGATAGATAGATAGATAGATAGATAGATAGATAGATAGATAGATAGATAGATAGATAGATAGATAGATAGATAGATAGATAGATAGATAGATAGATAGATAGATAGATAGATAGATAGATAGATAGATAGATAGATAGATAGATAGATAGATAGATAGATAGATAGATAGATAGATAGATAGATAGATAGATAGATAGATAGATAGATAGATAGATAGATAGATAGATAGATAGATAGATAGATAGATAGATAGATAGATAGATAGATAGATAGATAGATAGATAGATAGATAGATAGATAGATAGATAGATAGATAGATAGATAGATAGATAGATAGATAGATAGATAGATAGATAGATAGATAGATAGATAGATAGATAGATAGATAGATAGATAGATAGATAGATAGATAGATAGATAGATAGATAGATAGATAGATAGATAGATCACGTTACCCTGGCGCACACACGTAGCAGCGGCGCTGACGGAGCCCAGCCTCGTGCTGCCGCCTCGTTGACGCAGGCATGCACCGCAAGTCTCTCGAAGCGGCCGAGAAGCTCAAGGGACAGGATTGTGGCGGCAGCGACAGCACGGCCCCGTCCTCGCCTCCTGCTCCTCCTTCGTCCGCGCCGTCGTCCAAGGCGCTGACCGGCGCGGGCACTGGCGGCCACGGAAGGACTGGCCGGGACACGGCCAGTCCGCAGGCGCTGTCGTCGACACCGCCGTCCTCGGCGCCTTCGTCCCCGCCCGCTCCTCCGACGTCAACGACGGCGTCGAGACCGAGCCCTCCTCCGGGGACGCCATCTGCCCTCTCGCCGGCAGGTGTGTGCGTATACTCGTTGAGCGGACGTCCGAAGGCACACGCACATGTACTGTGCAGCAGCAGCAGCAGTACACATGAGATCGCGGGCTCGCTGAAAAAGGAAAAACTGAATTTGTTCCTAATTCAGACGCTAGCAGAAGAAAAATCGATATGACTTATGATCTTGCAGGATCATATGAGAATACATATGAAACATACACGTGCCCATACGATATGCTTGGATATGTGGCATATGTGTCATGAGATTTCTTTATTGGGCACGCAGAAGCTCAAAATTGACAAGCGCGCAGGAAAGTTCGTAATGCCAAATCTGGACTGCAGTCGTCATACTTAAATTGCATTCATAAGCGGAGAAGATAATCGACTTTATCGCCGAATGCTTGGTTCGTATACATAATTTTGATCAGAGGAGTGACCACTGTTGATTTAGTAGTTACCTGTGGTGAAAAAGTGATCTGTGAAACTTCATTCTCGTAACTCTACTTTCAAGTTGCAAGGAACACATTCATTGCTGTGTTTTCTGATTTTAGTATTACTTTATCGCTTGGTTTCGTTATGTAATTTATGCGCGGCCACTTGACTGCAGGTTACATAAGATATGTCCTCTTCAGCCTTCTGGCTTTTTTGTTCAACATGCACGTCAGCATGTATATTGTTGTTAACCTTATTTAAATGCCCACAAGTGTTGTGCCAAACTAAAAGGGGTTGGGAGAATTAGCGGAGCTGGCATTTTGTCAGGCATTTGACTGCGTTTTGGCCAGCATTGTCAACAATTGAACTCGCTATTCTTTAGCGCCAAGGAATCTTGGATATACCACTCGGGAAATACCTGGCTGAAGATCCCACTATAGTATCATCTATCGTGGACGAGGAAAATGCGAACGAGTTACGCCTATCTAAAACGCGTTCATTTCTGCTATCTCTTTTACCTATAAGATCAAGACTGGTTTCAGCTTGCAGGCTTAGTGCGGGGTCTACGCGATCTTTGGCGACCGGAGAAGTAACGGTGAAAGATGGTGCTTGTCCGTGACTGTGCATTGGCGTCGCGCTGAAACTGCCGCGATTAGCGTGCTTATCTTCCGAGAGCTTAAGAGTGCCTCCATCCCGCCGTTGTCGCAGGCTCGGCGTCGGCGTCCGGAGGCGCCGTGAGCCAGGACCTGCGGACGCACAGCATCGCGGCGCTGCGGCTGCGGGCGCGCGAGCACAGCGCCCGGCTGCAGCACTCCATCGACGCCCTGTTCGCGTGACCGCGCTCACCTGTCCCACCCGGGGGAGGAGCGCGTCGCCTCACCTGGCGCCATGAGTCAGTCGGTCAGGGCGCCGATTGAATTAGCGCCACGGACCACGACCGACCGACCGAAACCCCGCTCTGGGGAGGAGAGGAGGGAGAGATCTCGCAGAGACAATGGCGGTGAGAGAGAGGCTCCGCGGAGGCGACAGAGATCTCTCCCCCGGACATCGGAAGCGAGAGCGCGCAGAGAGAACGCTCTCGTCCTCGCGACCGGCAGCGAGAGAAAAGCGGCCTCGTGGATTCACCGGACACCTCCCTCTCACTCCCTACATGGAGAGAGCGTAAAAATGGAGACAAGCGCTCTCCTGCACCCCGATGACGATCTGGTAGCGGCCGCACGCTGATTGGATTAGGCGCCGCCGCAGAGCGGTCCGTGTGGCCAGCCGCACTCACCCCCGGCGCGACGACGACGACGGCGACGAAGACGGCGGCGGGTGTCGGGGGTTGCCGCCAACGCGGCAAGGCAGGCTGCAGTCCATCCGCGGCCCCCCCCCCCCCCCCCAAATCGCGTTAGGCCTAACGATGACGGACGACCCTGGGCTTGGCTGCCGCGCGCGCGAGAGGGTCCATCCGACAGCGGTTGCGCTTCACTTGGCCGGGACTAGTGGCCCGCTGCTTTTGTTTCTGAAGCGAGACCCCCTCCAAGCGCACCCTGTGCAGTGTAGTATGAACCATTCGCCCACGCCTGATAGTATATACAAACGCAGGCGGCGACAGTACGCGACTGTTCCTTTGTCGCACACCGTCGATACGTCTGTGTTATCCCGTCTATTTTGCGACATATTTAATCTCGATCTTGTGAGCTTGGCTGTTGGCATCCCGTCTGTTCCTTTTACACCGCACAACGGTGGTACCCGCAGATATATTTCTGTTCCGGAGAGACAATTGAGCGCCTCTACGCTGTCGCTATTGCGCGAGCCGCTGTCCCGCCGCATATAAGGGCGCGTTGCGAAGCATCGCCGCGTAAACGGCAAACTGACTTCTCGGGGTGCCCCGAGCGCGTAGGCGAGGTCCCCCGCAGGGCGCTGCTGGCCAACTGGCGCAGCCGCTGACGGGACGTCCCAAGGGAAGGCCGGCGGACGGCGGCTCGCACCATTAGCCACCGCGCCGAAGACGAGCGCGGGCTTTCAATTAGCGAGAAACGTTGTTTTCACTCGACGAAGGCGAACGCTGATGGATGGACCGGCGCGGATCATGAACTCCAGGGAGATGGGCGGACTAGATGGTCACCGATACGTCATAATACTACGTTGCTAGACATATACAGCGCGCAGAGAGACGACGAGTAAGGAAGAACGTGGCTGGACTATTATCAGAGCTACGTAGGATTCGCTCTATTTTTTTTTTTTTTTAGAAATGTCAAAATACATTGTACGCTTCGATCACAGGAAGACACGTAAAGCGTGACTTTCGTGTCGGACGTGTTGACGCAGAGAAAGAGCTTCTACATGCATGTAGGTATACACACCAGTGGGCGTGAATCCACAACAAGTGTTGGTGAACTAGCGCTCGGCTGTGTGCCTTGTGATCGTACAGGACCGCTTAGCATTCTCGTTGTGAACAAGGAAAGAAATCTAGATAGCCACGTCAGTTTTCCACAGCAGCGCAGTCTGTAGACATGTTTTCTTTGGCACGTCAAACCAGTTCGATCAGTTAAGTCCGAATGAACAACGCGTAAAGAGACCAGTGCATACGACTTTTATCTTCATGTTATGTTTTGGGCGCTGTAAGTCCTTTAGTACACTGTAAACTCATTTACACCATTAAGTGTGCATAAGAGCGTAAAGCGGACTACGACTCACACCCTTGCGGTTATGAGGGCGTGATTTATAGACTGATTTATACCCTTGTAAATTAGTTTACAGTGTATGAGGTATCTGTTGTTCTAGCCTGTACGACGTTGCGTCAATCGTGTAGCAAAGCGCGTCGAGAACAAAGCTGAAGAAAAAGCAAGGATCGTTAGATTGACGTGGAATGTAACCGCGGTTGTCAGAAAGTGCGGAGAAAAACTGTTCAGGTGTTTTCGAACGCATACTTGCACCCCACGAAAGAACACGTTTCCGGAACCCCCCCGTGTACATCACACATGTGACGCTCTGTCAGAGAGAAAGCAACACAAGTTGCATAATCTTCATGCGCTGCGTTCTGCGTTGAACTTCTCGACAGGACCCCTCCACGGCATATACGCATATTTACACTCCCAAATAATGCTTGCAGTTGTGTCTAAATATCCGTGGTAAGGGTGGACGTCTGTCAGCCATAATAATGATCAGTGTAATAACGAAGTTTGCATTCCATAACTCCTGCCCCCTCCCTGTGCCAAAAGAATAATAATAATGTTAGGTAATGTAAAGGCATTCAATCCACCTCCATGTGCCGAGAAGCCTGTGTACCAGAACGCCTGTGAACATGGAACGAATGCTTGCGCGAGACCCGCGCACGCCACGGACCATGCAGCATAGCCAAAATCACTGACATTCTCGTTCGTACGCAGTTTATGACAGTCCAGCCGCCCCTTCTTTTGGTGTGAACTACGTTTCGAGCAGGGGTCGAGAAAGCAAAACACGAGGAAGGTGTATACACACCGACAATAACATTGACAGTTCCTGCAACATTTCTTTCTCCGGGCGACGCTTGTAGTGTTCGTTTCGTGGCTTGCACACAGAAGTGTTAAAGCTGGGGCATAAATGACGGCTTAGTTTATCCACACACAGTGAGAGTGATAAATGGAAGGCGGGACCACAACCCGCTCATTCCCGCTGCAAACCCGTGCTTCCTGCGCGGGCGAGCATCCTTGAAAGTCGCGGTCAGATGGGTCTGTTCGAGCAAAGCTGCTTGCACAGGTTTTGCGGTATGTTGCACGACCATCGAGACGCGAGGCATGGTACGTCTAAGTGGAAAGAGTGCACCAAAGTTCACAGGAGCTCACCTTGAAGTCACCAAGTCGGTCGTGGTCCCCCGAATAAGCTTAATAAAACAATGTATAATAAAAACACCTTCGACATGTGTTGCAGTCTGCGTGGACTGCCCCTTGAACAGAGATAGTCTTTTCTGTACTACAGCGGACGACTTTCCATTTCATACGGCGGCGTCTCTAACAACCTCGATGAAAACTCGTACGATGATTCGGTACGCAAAGCTCCGTGTTACATATCCGCTGCGCACCTTGCCGGGCAAAGCAACAACTGTAAACGCACAGCTGAAGACGTCGAAATGCAAAGCCGATAAGGTCCCGTATGCAGACGACAGCGCCCATCGCTAGGTGACTTGTGTGCCGAGACGTGATCATGGACGGCGTCCCGGTGAACTGTCGCGCGTTGCGGCGGTGTGTGTGGAACTCATTGCGGTGCTTACGCAAAGACTTGAACACCGCGCTTTAACGCGATCGGCGCAGCGTATTCCAACGGAGAATTAATGCTCACCGAACTCCGATTGGTCTGGAGCCGCTGTCACGATGTGAGAAGCGGAGTAGCCTGTCTCGTAGCTGTTGTTGTGCGTGTTTGTGTGTGCGTGTGCGGGGAATGTTGGTGTGATTGTGAAAAAAAAAAAAAACGTGTCGTCAGCCACACCTCCTTGTCTCTCTTTATTTTACGCGTTTTCCCCGTGCCTCATTGACGTCTGGGGGCATCAAGGACCACATCGGTAAGTTTACCAGAACTCCCTCCGCTCATGCGAGCAGAGCGATTACAGACAGAGCCTGGAGGGAAGCCATGCATGTAACAGAAGGCGCAGCGGTTGAAACTTTAGCATCTCATCTGGAGAAGTACCTCAACCAGGCACGTACCCAAAGGGGGGGGGGGGGGAGGCCGGGGGTCCCGGCCCCCCTTCTCCGAAACTAAGCGGCATACCGCCCCCCCCCCCCCTCCCGGCCCGCGTCACCACTCCTCACACACATTCCTAAAGCGCCGCCAAATCAATCTTGAGACATGACAGCTATCTGGCAGTCAACATTTTGCTGCCTGTTTCACTCCTTTTGGATGGCGGTACATAGTTACCGGCATCTCCTGGGGTATGAAGGCCAGTTTTCTCATCGATTCGGTGCCCGCGCGATTAACCATCTATTGCAACGGTCACGCGCATCACTGTTGCTTCGTTAGTTCAACCTCCATTGATTAGACAGATCCGGGAACCAGGAAATGGATTCAGTTCGTAGGCAGCTGGTCTGTATGCTCGTGGAACGAGTTGCAGCCGGAGACAACGCCAGTTGCCTTTAACTTTTCCTTTTGCCTTATTACTTCCTCGAGTGACGGCTCGCCACGAAGCTGGCATATCCTCGGTACCATATACCCGTGATGTAGGTTAGATAAGCTCGAAAATAAAATCGTGCGAACCAGCGTCCATGACCAAATAACCCTGCAATAACCGTTAAACCCATAAGCAATATGAATGTCACCCGTTACCTCGTCTGGTTTTTCCCTAATTGTACAGCACTTTTCCAGCAAAATTGGCAACTGGAAACAAGAGTCGCAAGGAGTTGAGAAACTAAGCGATCTACTAAGAGAGAGAGCCGAGGCAACAGCCAAACAGGAAGGAAAAACGAAAGTTAACAAATTTAACCGTTGCTTGTGAAAATATTTGTGGACCAATATCTGTTTATTTAAAAAGGAAGTAGAGAAGGCCGCCGGAAGTGGAGAAGGATTCCGTGTGTTTTGAATGACGCATCTACCGTTATCAGCCTAACCACCTGACGTAGCCACTCCTCTGCTACGCTTATGTGGCTGTTTCTAGACCGGCAACGTCCCGCGCTCTGCGGTGTTGTGCGGGACTGGTGACCACGCATCGTTACGCAACTTCCGAAATAACAATACGAGTCGGTTTTGGCACTTAACTAGGTAGAGCAGTAAACGAGGGATCCAAAAGAACTGTGATTGTTCCGCAAATATATATTTGTCTGTAATTCTTCCAGAGCTAATTAAAAAAAACACAGTAGAAATCTTTATTTTACATTTTTGCTTGTTTACTTGTTCTTGGCAGTGCTCTTACTGCGCTTCTTTTCTGCGCGAGTCCATTTGATGGGGTTCCTTGTTTGTCAAGCAAAGGAGAGGTCAATTCCCACAGTCTATCCCCCCCTCCCCCGAAAAGACATTCTGGGTACGTGCCTGATCTGAACATTGCCTTCTGTGGCTATGATCCGACAAGAGACAGCAACTGTTGTGATCCGATCCGACAAAGAAAATAGGAAAGTTGTAAAAGATGTCATTTACTATAACTTCATGAGGTGTCGCTGCGGACAAAATGTTCCGAGCTGGAAATTTAACCCATCTCTGACCGCAAGGGGCCAAGACAGAGCGGAGCCCGAACCTTTTATATAGGGCTGCAATACAGTGGAAACATTTTTTACCCAGTGCTCCGTGCTTCGATACCAGCGTTACCGTGAATGTGTGGCGAGTCTGGTAAGCCAGCTTGGTGCGTGGTCTCGTGACAGCCTTTTACCCATGAATAACTTGCGCCATTGTGGGGAAGATCATAACTCAAATCCTTGAACGTCACCAAAATTTTCAGATAAATAAATAATTAAACAAATAAATAAATAGAAATACAAACGCATACCGGAGACGCTAAACCATGCGAAGTTGATATCCTGTGACGCTCTGCGTGCTGAACTATATATACGCTCTGAATTATTATCAAAATAAGTGAAGTTAGACTTCTGTTCGACTATACGACAGTACACCAGGAAGGCACATGACAAATTGCTGTGTTTACACAACCGGCGTGAACGCGTGGGCAGCGGTGTACCGCGAATGGATTTTTGCATCTTTTTTGAAGAGAAAAGCCGTGAATGCACTGATGTTGATACGTTTCCCGGCACTGTGGTATATGTGTACTATACGCCTACGATATGCTAAAACTCCTTAATTCTGGACCCACGCAACATCGACATTATACAAGTGCACCAACCATACAGGGCAAGTATTGGCAGCACGAGTCATCAGCGTGTCATGTGCATTTGAATATGCTGTGCACACTGCAGAGTAGCGCTGGGCGGAGTTTGCAAGACACGTTTGTACTGCTCGCGGTTGCGACGCTCAAAGACTTCTAAGGAATTCCTTTTACCTATAGCTACGCAGAAAGCACAAAGAGCGCGTGAAGTTGGCCTGCTTGCATGGTACATCATGTCATTACATCATGTTGTTCATATATATATATACAGCCACCATCAGACTTGATACGAGCATAGAAGACACAATTCTATAGCGGTTTAACTTAGACAAACACTGTTTGTATAGGGAGCAAATAGTAGATGTTTTGGAAAGAACATGCATTAAGCAAGGAAATTCAAGGCAACCCATCCAGATATCACCTCGCCCCAGTAGAACAAGGAAGGCGCATTCTGGCTAAGCATGATGGTGGCTGTATATCATACACATAAGCCGATTACTTGTGCTTACTAATTGAATTAAAGAAATGATAAATTAATAGAAATGAAAGTGGATGGAAAAACAACTTGCGCAGGTGGGGAACGATCCCACGTCTTTACATTACGCGTGCGATGCTCCAATTGAGCTACTGCGGCGCCGTTTCCCCATCCACTTTCTTGGGTATTTATGTTTTACCACTAGAACTAACCCTGGGAGTGTTACCCAGCGCCACCACTCACAAACCTTGGCGGCGGATGCAGAACATCCTTTCTGCCGCAGGCGTCACGGTCGTGGTAGAGCAGCGCACGCGTAATGCGAAGACGTGGGATCGTTCTCTACCTGCGGCAAGTTGTTTTGTCATCCACTTTTATTTCCATTAATTTATCATTTCTTCAATGCAATTAGTAAGCACGAGTAATTTCCCCTTTTCCTTGGCGTCATTGTTTGTTCGCCTCTTATGATATGATTATTAAAAATCGGGCCCCTCGGTTAACCCCCGTTCTTCTCGTTCATAAGCCGATTCGTGGCACGTGTGCTGTCTAGTTTGCGGTCTGTACCTAACCTATTTCACACACCCAAGTTGTCCGCTAACTTGGGGAGTGTGCTGGCTGCTGTCTTAGGCGAGGAGGCCTGTGTAGACAACTTGAATCACTGGGTGTGCGTGCCACTCAGTATAGATGTGATTGAACAGACAATCTGCGTATGCGATACTAGTAGGTGTATACCCATTTTTGGCCCGTCTCCAAAAACGGATGTACCAAAGTGACACAAGGGGCATGTGTGGCCTTGAAATATATTCAAGCGATCGACATCCATTGCAACGAAGCTGCAGCCGGGATAGTATTTGGGGTTGTGACGGAGTTTCAACTTACAATATACTGCGTGTAATAATAAGCGCAAGCTTTAGACGGGACTTGTGAGATAGACAAGGGACAGGTTTTCCCACGTCACTGTCCCGTCTAAAGAGGGCGCTTATTATTTCACACAAGAATGGACCAACTATTACCCAGCAAATATCCATCTCATTAAATTACAACAATATATATTGGGCGCGAGTACCTACAGCTTTCATTGATTACGAGAAAGCGTTTGAGTCAGTAGAAACCTCAGCAGTCATGCAGGCATGATGGAATCAGGGTGTAGACGAGCCGTATGTAAAAATACTGAAAAATATCTACAGTGGCTCCACAGCCACCGTAGTCCTCCATAAAGAAAGCAACAAAATCACAATAAAGAAGGGTGTCAGGCAGGGAGATACGATCTCTCCAATGCTATTCACAGCGTGTTTACAGGAGGTATTCAGAGACCTGGATTGGGAAGAAATGGGGGTAAAAGTTAATGGAGAATACCTTAGTAACTTACGATTCGCTGATGATATTGCCTTGCTTAGTAACTCAGGGGATCAACTGCAATGCATGCTCACTGACCTCGAGAGACAAAGCAGAAGAGTGGGTCTAAAAATTAATCTGCAGAAAACTAAAGTAATGTTTAAGAGTCTCGGAAGAGAACAGCAATTTACAATAGGCAGCGAGGCACTTGAAGTCGTAAGGGAATACATCTACTTAGGGCAGGTAGTGACCGCGGATCCGGATCATGAGATTGACATAATCAGAAGAATAAGAATGGGCTGGGGTGCGTTTGGCCGGCATTCTCAGATCATGAATAGCAGGTTCCCGTTATCCCTCAAGAGAAAAGTGTATAACAGCTGTGCCTTACCAGTACTCACCTACGGGGCAGAAACCTGGAAGCTTACGAAAAGGGTTCTACCTAAATTGAGGACGACGCAACGAGCTTTGGAAAGAAGAATTATGGGTGTAACTTTAAGGGGATAAGAAGAGAGCAGATTGAGTAAGGAAACAAACGCGAGTTAATGGCATCTTAGTTGAAATCAAGAAAAAGAAATGGGAATGAGCAGGGCATGTAATGAGGAGGGAAAATAACCGATGGTCGTTAAGTGTTACGGACTGGATTCCAAGAGAAGGGAAGCTTAGCAGGGGTCGGCAGAAAGTTATGTGGACGGATGAGATTAAGAAGTTTGCAGGGACACCATGGCCACAATTAGCACATGACCGAGGTAGTTGGAGAAGTATGGGAGTGGCCTTTGCCCTGCAGTGGGCGTAGCCATGATGATGATGATGATGATGATGATGATGATGATGAATCCTACAGTGGCGCAATCTACCAGGAGTGCACATCTGACGTGTTGCGAGGGACAACTACGAGAATAACGCATAGTTTGGCTACCGGCGCTCGCCCTGCTCAAATTTTCTCAAAGTGCCTACAAAGCAAGTTGGTAACTACCAAATTACAGGTCCTGGGCAAACTGCAAACACAGGGCACTTTACACATTCTATGATTTCACAAAGTACAATTCACGGCCGCTGCGTGTGGTCGTCGCAAAGAAGCTCGCCATTTTTTTTTTTACTTTTTTGTGAAATAAACATTCAAACATATTTGTAGTGTATACGCTGTCTGTAAAACACCCAATGTCGTTTCAATGCACCCATAGCGCGGATTCTCAACGAGCGGTTGTACGTTTGCATGTATGTTAATTAGCGGTTGCCTTGGAAAGGCGGTGGTCCCGGGTTCGAGTCCCGGATTAAGACGAATTTTTCTTGAACTGCGAGGCTTTTCTTTCGAGGAGCCCGCATGTGTTTCCTTTGTAGAAATTGCTACGATTGGGTGGATGTCTTATTTTTCAACTTGAAAAAGGGGATACCAGCGAAGCACAATTTTAAAGGACGCGCACATAAGGGAAATGCGTTAGACACGGACGGACGCTGGACTTTCAACTGCACTTCAGCAATCTTCGGTTTGCCGATGACATTGTTCTATTCAGCAACACTGCGGACGAGTTACAACAAATGATTGAAGACCTTAACATGGGGAGTGTACTGGCCGCCGTTCAGGTGTGAGCCGGTGTAACTTCCCCAGCGCGGAGTAGCAGGTTAGAGGCACTTCATTCAGGCCGACCTCTCCACCAGTCTGCCATTAAACATTATTCCTCTCTCTCTTCTTACAGCTTGCGTGGTCAGCAGTAAGTTTTCTTACCTTCATTTGATTTAAAACAAACAACCAATTACTACTATACTACAACGGTGCATGATCGCAGCCGAGTCTGGGGTTAGCGTCTCCCATTTTGTGGATTAGTATAATGTTTGCATTCTTCCAGTTTTCTGGGACCCTTGCAGTCGATAGACACTTCGTATAGAAAGCCGCCAGTTTTCCTAGCATTATATCTTCTCCATCTTTGATTAAATCGGCTGTTATTCCATCATCTCCTGCCGCTTTTTCCCGTTTCATGCCTTGCAAGGCCCTTCTGACCTCATCTCTAGTGATAGGAGGAGTTTCTGTATACTGTTCAATTATTGTTTCGAATAGAGCACTCCCGGGTCCTCTGGGTACTGTACTGGACAGGTCAGTATAGAATTCTTCCGCTGCTTTTATTATACATTCGAGATTGCTGATGATATTACTTGCTTATCTTTCAGTGCATCTTGGTTTGTCCTATGCCAAGTTTCCTTCGCACTGATTTCAGGCTGCGTCCATTTTTTACAGCTTCTTCAGTCTTTCTCACGTTATAATTTCTAATATCACTTATTTTCGCTTTTTTGATCAGTTTTGACAGTTCTGCGAATTCTATTTTATCTCTTGAGTTGGAGACGTTCATTCTTTGTCGTTTCTTTATTAGGTCTTTTGTTACTTGGGAGAGCTTGCCTAGTGGTTGCCTTGGTGCCTTGCCTCCCATTTCAATTGCTGCCTCTGAAGCCAGCCTCGTTACGGTTTCATTCATTCTCTATGTCATCATCGTCATCTCTATATTCTAAGGCTGAATATTTGTTTGCAAGTACCAGCATGAATTTGTCTGCTTTTACTCTTAGTGCCTCTAAGTTGACCTGTTTTTTTTCTTGACCAATTTTAGTCTTTCTCTGTACAAATTGAGGTGAATCCTAGCCCTCACTAACCTATGATCACTGCACTTTACCCTACCTCACTTCTACATCCTGCATTATGCTGGGATTGGCAGAAAATATGAAGTCAATTTCATTTCTTGTTTCACCATTAGGCCTCTTCCAGGTCCACTTTCTGTTGCTACGTTTCCTGAAAAGGGTGTTCATTATTCTCATGTTATTCCTTTCTGCCATTTCTACCAGCTTCTTTCCTCTAGCATTTTTAGAATCGATCCCGTAGTTGCCAATTGCCTGTTCAACCGGCTGCTTCCCCCCACTTTTACATTGAAGTCACCCATAACTACTGTATGTGTACTGTATGTGCCCGTGTAATATTTTATCTCTTTTTTTTTTCAGTTTCCCCAGTGAAAGATATCACAATTCGGTCTCTTCGTGTGGATTATACAAAGGGATAGACGTCACCTGCTCGAGAACTTGAAATAGCCATGCAGCTCATTAAAAATTTGCGCTGTTAATTAGTCACTAATTGAAATTGATCATTGAAACCGCGACGTAGTGAAGCCACGTATGCAGACTAGCATTGCTTTCGAGGTATCAGCTACCAGAATGTGTTAATATATGCAACTTAGAGGGTGGATCTTGCAAAGCTGTAAACAGGAAAGCCAATATATTTCGTACCTTATATTGTAGCGTATTACAGGGTAGAAAGCTTGGGCGAGTTGGTCGTATTTCAAATAGCACTCTTGTTTTCTTTCTTTTTTTTGCGTGAAAGAAGCATTCAAATATATTTGTATTGTACGCTGTCTGTAAAACAGGCAGACAGGCAGCGTACTCCCTTTACTCTTCTCTGTCCGCATCAAGACGATATGTTGGGCCAGTTGGTTAGGATTCATCGAAAGGTTTGTAACAGCGCAACACAAGGCACAGACAAAAGGAAGGTAAAAACGACAACGCGGCGCTGACCCTCAATCGATATTTGATTGAAGAAACGTCTAACATATATATAGGTGCCAGTTAATAAAACCATGGCATGGGCCATGAAGAGCGATATAGCGTTCGCTGATACACGCCTTGTCCTTAATCTTTATATTGCAAGCCTCAGCGATGTCTCTTGTCAATTGGCTCGCGTGATTATAAGCAACAGTAGTTTTTTTTTTTTTTTAATACGGGCGGCAACCGCACGGCTTGGCATTCGTTTTTCCTACTTTCGCGCGTTACGCAGTACCGCCGTTAATCATAGGTGTTGAAAGAGGTGAAAGACACAGAGAGGGATCTGTGGAAAATAGGGATGCAGACGAAATCAGCACTGGGAACATAAAAAAAAATTCAAGCAGGACATTGCCTAAGAAAAGATCTACAATCATTCTAGGGGAACCTCTTTGTTGTTTTAAGCCAGGACGGGAGACGTCAGAAATAATCAAACGGAGGTTGTCTGATTGGTGGCTAAAATCACAGGCGCGGCTAGATGACGTACGCCGCCGGATTTGAAGGGACACTAAAGGTAACTATGAAGTCAAGTTGAAGTGATAAAGCAATGCTCTATAGAACGTCTAAGGCGCCAATATAATCGCGAACAGAGCTTTAGTAACCGAGAAATTGAGGTAAATTCATGACACGATTTGAGACCCACCCCCCCAGCGACATTCCGGTACTAGCCCGATGACGAAGGCACTCCTCACCATAACTTATGTCACCAGTACTCAACTACTCGTATTAGAAAGATCAGTTCATCGGGTTATAAGATGTAAGAAAATGCTACTTGTCTACTTCTGTTCGATTCTAAGAAAAAATAACAGTTTGACGTTACCCTTCAGTAGTATGGGTGGTCGAAAGGTTTCATTTTCGCTCGACTCTGCGCCGCGCGCGCTTTGGAGTTTCAGTTGTTTCGTTATCGAGTCGTGCTGCGCTGGCTCTGCTGGCTCGCGAAACTTGCATTTGGAACAAGCAGTGAGAATACCATGTCCATGTGATGTCGTGTGATGCGCGAACGGTCCGCGGAACTTGGTCAAGGGCAGATGCAACGGCGAATCCAACGTTATTTATCATTGTGTGCCAACGAATGAACCTCTCCGTTCGAAGTGGTTAAGTGTCGTACCTCTGCCACAGCACGTTGGCAAAGAGCCGAAAATCGCATAATGTGCTCGCTGCACTTTCGTCCAGAAGATTCCGAGTTCAACGCCAACTTACTGAAGTCGTGTGGAGTACCTTTCAAAGCAATGCTTTCCCGTAGCGCTGTTCCGTCGGTCTTGCCTCCATTCTCCGAAGCGAAAGAACTGCAGGTCGAAGATGGGGCGGTGAGTGCGCCATTTGGTTTTCACGAAGGAAAAGCTACAAATGTGCGAATATGTACAGCCATGACATACAGTTGCCGTCGTAGTAGTACGCAACGACGCCGGCAACGCGAGCCCTCAGCAGCAGGTCACGTTCATCAGTGCCTAAATCGTTGAAGTCGAGCCCAGCATCGCGAGCCAATGTGTTGTCAGGGTCGTCCATTGCAACGAGCGTCAAAGTTGGCGTCATAAAATAAAGAACCAGCTCATCGTTGCGCGCTTTCCCTTCCGCTAGCCACAATAAATCCGCTTTCGCGCTGCTGTCGGCTCTGTCTTGGCTCTGTTTCTGGCCACGCATTTGCGTTTTGCGCAGATAAAGCCCCTCAATTTTAAGGGGCTTTATGCGCAGAAAAGCTGCAGCGTCGTCTGCGGGCGCCGTTTTACTCATAGAGTTACTATACTGACTCTAGAGGACAAGCTACCCATAGGGCCCATGCATTAAAATCGGGAACCGCAAGAGCGCCGCCATGTTGCTACGCGCCGAGGTTGCCAGCTCCTGAAAGGCTTGCTAGACTTGGTGACAGTAGTCAGTTTTAATCCGGCAACAGTAGCAGCGTAGCAGCATGGCGTCTCGCTTGTAGTGTTGTGATGTGTGCGTGCAGCCGTGTGTTTGGGGCTTTATAAGTCGGTTCTTTATTCTATGTTGCGGGACGGTGTGGGTGTGGTCCATGTTGGCCGTACAGCTGGCAGTTATGCAACCGAGGGATGATCCTGTTCAAGTTTCCGGCGGTATGCGGTTTTCAGCGGTCACGCCTGTTGCAGGAGTGTCACTCGACGACGTTACGAGCTCGAAGCTGTGGTCAGATTCCTCGTTGGCGTTCCGTAATTCTCTTCGCACGGGCGCGGTATGTTGCGAAAGCCGCTTTCGCGATCTGTCGTCGCGACGATAGATCGGGTTTTTTATTATTATAAGTAATGATCCAGCTGTAGGGCACATGTAACCGACAAACGGAAGTCTCAGGAGAGCACCTGAGATGATAGTAGAGCAGGCGGCGCAGGAACTCCAGGGCACCCGAGGGACAGTGGGGGGATCAAAGCTCGAAGCAGAACGGTAGGTAGGTTGGGGCCGCCGAGGCAGGTGTGTGCCAGGGAGTGTTCGCACGGACAGCTCCCCTGGCACGCGCAGCCGTGCCTCGCAAGGTCGAGATGCTTTAAAGGCACCTGCGCTCATGATCTTTCTTTTGCCTCGGCGCAGTGAGCACGATTAACGAGAATAATGTGGAGGGCATCCGGTGCAGTCGCGAATGCATCATGACAAATGTAGCTCGCGTCGCCTGGCGTCTGTAGTAATATCAGAGTTGGTTGTATGAACTTTATGCATAATACGCTTTGTTACGGTACCTTAACGGAATGGGTCTAGAGGACGGTGTTGGTACATTTTTTCGTACCGCCCTAATCCTATACCCCCACTACAAACACACACATACCCCCTTTTTTTATGTATACATACAATTCCTTGCCATGACGGATCATAGCCTCTTTTATTTTTGAAAAATAGAGGAGGCTATGGACCGATTGACCAGTTCAAGTTGTCAACTTGTCAGTAACTGTCGTAGGAATCACTGTAATAAACACAATTCCATGATCGGATTGTTTACTTTCATTTTTTGTTGTAACACTGAGGACTACATAGAACTTTAATTGTTATATGTGAGAGAAGTATGTGGATATCACGAGCTTAAGCCAATGTGCGATACACAGACAAAGCAGCTGCTACAACATGAACTGCATTGAGGGCCACACAACACATACGTAATTAAAGGTGCAAAATATAGGGGGAAGCTTCAAAATACGCTCTGTAGCACTGCAAAGTATAATATATATTGTATGTGTACAATAAATGTTCAAAAATACAATGCATCAATGTCCCATTTGCCTTAAAGTTTATTATGAAGTTCAAGTTTACTGAAGTTTATTATAAGCATATGTACAACAGGAATCTACTGACACACCCGCAGTCAAGGTGGCTGTTCGAGGTGTGCTGGCTGCCTCAGTGTAAGAAAAAGAAATTGGGTAAATGTCGACACCAGTGCCACTGCTTCTTGCCTCTGACCTGCACGTGCCTCTGCGGCATCTTTGTGCACAAGTGTGCTGGCGTGGCGAGGCGTAGGAGTCATCCGAGAGAAAGAGTATTGTTTACATGGAGAAGTGGCTGTTCACATTGCCTGTCACTTTCCCTCAAATGTTTCCTTGGCGAATAGGGTGACACACCCGCAGTCAAGGTGGCTGTTCGAGGTGTGCTGGCTGCCTAAACGAAATAAAAAGAAATTAGATGAATGTCGATACCAGTGCTATTGCTTATTGCCTCTTACCTGCATTCGCCTCCACGGCCTCATGGCTTGCGGAGACTGTATGAGGGAGCTGCTGTGGCTAGGCGTAGGCATTGTCTAAGCAAAAAGAAAAGGCCATTCAAATGGGGAATTACGGTAATAAATGCAGTTGTTATGTCTGCTTCTTGCACTCTTCTTGCCTAAAAGTTTTCAAACATAGTGTCCAGAACACACCAGCACTTTGACTGCTTCTCCTTTTTACCTGCAGGTGTTGCTGCGAGATCCTTAGTATGGCTGCGTGCAGCATTGTAACACTTGGTGGAGGCATTTTAAGTGGTAGCCAAAAATATAAAGAATCATCCTTGTCTGCACAAATGCTTTCAATTTCTAAATGCAGTGGTAACTATCACTATTGGTGCAAGGCCCCCCCACATCTACGCGGCAAGTGCCATAGCTCGAAACTGAATTGTTGCTTTAGTGTTTCACAAGGCATCTGATATGTCCACATTAGATGTGATGTGTTTGTTTTTATTTATCCCAGTGTGGAGAGAGCATCATTAAATGTTTTTTTAAATTTTTGCGCGTCTTGTTTTTTGGTTTATTTCTGAATTTATCATGATGCTAAAGTGACTTATGTAATGGAAATCAGCTTTTGTTTTGCAGAAAAACAATGCATTTCCTGACCCATTGTTTGACATCCCCTCACTCACATAATTTTGCAGAGTATTCTACCTATATTGACTTGCTTGACCTACACTAAAGAGTCTTGCATTTTCAAATACGACTCTTTCCTTGAAATCATTCGACACTTCTCATAATTTCTGTACCTTGGGCTTCTGATACTCTGCAGTCACCATTTTTGCTTGTTTCTGACTAGAAATGTCCGCTTTAATTTAGAGCTTAAATTTTACTTTTGGAACACATGAACATTTGCCATTGCATATCGGCATAAAAGGGAAACATGGTTCATAAAACATTTGCAAAATCCAATTGAAGATTGATGAATGCAGCTTGCAGTGTGATATGACTGAATTAACCTTAAATAACTCATCTCACTTGGTAAATGAAAGCACATATTAGTGTGATGCACAAGATACGTTACACTAATGCACTGGTGGGTTCTCTTGCTTATACAGCAAAATAATCGGTGCGCGAGAAAAAAAAAAAAACATTATTTTTGCATAACCCTTGTACACACTGACTTAAGGAAAATGAGCTGGAGCTGTCCACATGATGTACTTATTTTACCTGCGAGTATGGTCAACAAAAATGTGTCCCAGCTGCTTAGTGGTATTCGGGATTATGTCAGTATTGCATATGTGCCTGTTGTCGAAAATAATTGAATTTTGAAAATGCTCGCAGGGATCTGATGTGCATATCTGCAGTGTATGGATGCATGTAAAAGACTCAGCATCAAGTGCAAGTGAACGGTCCCACAGGCCCGGAGTCGATCATGCAAATAGATTCGCTGCACAAATTTGTGACCAGGAAAGATATTCCACATAAAATGGCATGCAAGGAAGTGTTGAAAATATTGCACAGTTAATAAAACGCCTACGCTATTAATATGTGGGTTGGTGCACTCGTTATGCAAAACGGAGGCGTGCAGACAGGACACAAGAGTAGAGTATTTACAAGCAAACAACACGAGCGCCGCCCACTTCTCTACTCTTGTATCCTGTCTGCACGCCTCACCTTTGTTTTGCATAATGAATCCTAGCCAACTAGCTCAGCTTTCTGTCGTTCTAAGTCCCGATGCACTCGATTTCGTCCGCATTAGGCACTCGCCTCTTGATTAATTCGTGGCACAAAAATACTCGGCATCAGGCTATTTTTCTGCTGTGGCCTTTGTAGAAGCATGATTGTTCAAAGTGCAACAATTAAACAGATTCTTTGAGTTGCTTGTGGCTTCGCCAGTACAATTCCGGTGCGCTGGTCCGCCTGTCCAGCAATTTCCTACTGAAGGGAAACCTGCAAATAAAAACACCGCTCCGCATGCAGAAAAATGCTCTACTGTGGCGCTTCTCAAACGATTGTGATGCACCACGAGAGCTGCCTACTCGCGTGATATTCTCAACAAGGAGATACATTCGTTTACTTACATGAGAAGGTATATGCCAGAGCACTCCGGGCCTTCGGTGGCACATAAGGCACGTGTGTGCCATAGCGTCCGATGTCGACGCGCGATCGCATGTCAAACCTAAACTGTACGAAACTACTACGCATCCAAAAAACAGATTAGAAACCGAAATTCCCGTCATCCTTTATTGCATGAATGCGTACGTCGTGATTTGCATAAGTAACAGACTTAGCGATCGCTTTCTGTAAACTTAATATTAACGCACCACCTTCATAAAGCCATCAGGTATGCGTTTTTAGATGACAAAGCATAAGGTGACCTGTACTTGTTCTCAGCTCTTTCAATAGTAATTGCGCTGGCCACATTGACCAGTAGCAACAGGGCGGCGCCCTAGAGGTTCCCACTTTTCCGGCCCAGCTTTTCCTCTAGAGTTGTTCTACTAACTCTATGGTTTTACTCACCGGCGACGCAACGTCACTATGAGACCATGACGTCACCACTCCTCGATCGAAGGGAGGGTGATTTGAACTGCCCTAGAGGTATGCGGACGCTTCAGAACGCATTTTCTCTTAAAATAAGGCTCTTCTTCGCACGAAACAAGCGTTTCGAGGTTTCTGGGATGGTATTAGAGTAGGTCCTTCTGATCATTAATTGATGCATCTAAGTGCTCTGCGTAAAGCGTGTAATTTATTATAAGGTTTTAAAAATACACATCGCTGCCGATCGTAGCGCACTGCTCGGCGGAATTTTAAGCCGCCCCTACCCATATGATGCAAATAACCCATATGACGTCACGTGGGCGAGCTATCTGATTGGCTGACCAGTGTGCATGGTCGATAATTTTTCCAACTGTATGGTAAATAAATAATCTTCGTAATAGTTAGAATGTTAGTTCATTTGTTTTTATAAAAAGAAAGTAACATAAAGAGAATGCACAAGAACAATTTTTCAGTACACTTCAGCACTTCCGGCACACAGCAAGTGTCGTCTGCTTGTGTTACAACGTACTCCATTTTGACGAGAGCTCCGCGGTCAGAGTCGGTCTCAGTCTTTTCGCGAGCACTATGATTCGACTTTGTTGCCTTGTGGACTGCAAACCTAGCGACTGGCAATGTCAAGCTGCGACATCGTGTCCCTCTGCAAGGCAGTATACAAGCGAACTGGCTGCTGCGCAGGATTTGAGCGTTTGTGGCCGTCATATTACACCGGAAGATTACTAACGCAATACCGTTTCGCGAGTCCAGTATTAGGGCAAACGCAAGCGCAAGGGGACAGGGTCTGGCCGCTTGACTGTGCCGGGATGAGCCACGAGATGAGCAGAAGGGCAAATGTGAATGGTCTGCACGGTGCAGCCACCTGGTGGCACAGAGCTCAACCATACACAGTAGCAGCAACGAAGTGTATTCTTCTTTGCTGGTGGTGTGTATTTTTCGCAGGAGTGTAATCATCAACACGTTGATTTATAAATGTTTAAAATGCTTTACACTTGGTTAGAGCAATATTAGCGCTTTGTTGGACTGGTTAAGCGCTGCGCCAGCAAGTGTCTCGACCGTGCAGACCGATCAGGCTGCTCACGTACGTCTACGCTAAAGTTCCTTCATCAGCTTGAGTTTATGCCTCCAGTCATTTGCCGAAATGACCAGCTTGCCTGTTTTTAGCGGAGTACCGGACACGTTCGGCGCTACGACAGAATGCTCGCAACGCACGCTGCTTCTATAGCTCTCGGTCGACGGCCAAGCGGCTAGCGGAGAGGTCTCGCGTGGGAGGGGGCGTGCTCCTAAACAACCAGAAGTGAGCGATGTGACGTCGCATCGTGACGCTGAACCAGTGAAGGCGGAGCTTAGCGCCGCTCGCTCGGCGAGCGAGTTGAGGAGGAAAAGCATAGCTAGGGAGGAGGGTAACTTCTAATCGCTTGCAGCTCCAGTAATACGTAACGCTTCACTTAAATTGTGGTGCGAATGTTCTACTTAAGCTGTACCCTACACGCCTACAAAATTTGTCCGAACCGTTTCAGGGGCCCTTTAACCTTTAGTGTCCATTTAAAGCCTTATTCATCCATCAGTCGTTTCTTCATTAAACCTTAGTTGGATGCGCACTACTACGCCTTTTTGCACTACTGTTTTACCCTTCTTCGTTATTGTTGTAATTTTCGTTGAGCGTTTGTGTCTGGGAGATCATTTTGGAGTGATTGCATGCGTGCGTGTGTGCATGCATGCGGGTGTCCTACAATTAATTACGAACTAGCCCAATAGCAAGTTCTTCCTTAGTTCCACCCAATTAATAGCAGAAAGATGCACGCAGTGATTGTGCAATGATTTACAAACCATTATAACGAAGCAAACACAGGGACCATCTCAGAATGCGCGGGCGGCGCTGGTGCTTTTGAGGGTGATAGCAGACGACGCCCACGTGAGCCATTGAAAAGACGTATCTGCAGTCGCTTAAAGCTAAGCCAAGACAAGTTAACCAATATGGCTGCGCCCAGTGATAGCCAAACAAGCCGTCTGCTCTGGACTGTCGAATGAACTTTGAGCAAATTTAACGCATATTTATTGGCGTAAATAATACGCAGCAGTGAACTAAACATGTTGTTAGTACGCGGTAAACCAAACTCACTTCTTAGGTCGGCCACACCGCTTTGCCGTTGCCTGTGCACCGCCGGTCCCTCGCACAGCGAGCGGCCTGAGCTGCCAAAACACAAGCAACGCAAAGTACGCAACATCGGCATCGTAGCCCACGTCGACGCCGGCAAGACGACCATCACGGAGAGAATACTGTTCTACAGTGGCCTGACACGAGCTATGGGCGAGGTTCACGACGGCGACACAGTGACCGATTGCCTGCCCCAGGAACGCGAGAGGGGCATTAGCATCACCGCTGCCACGGTGACCTTTCCCTGGCGAGACCATCGCGTCAACCTCATCGACACGCCGGGTCACGTGGACTTCAGCATGGAAGTATGTGGTTGGCGAAACCAGAAAGATAACGTAACACTTGCTGCGACGTGTTGGAAACCAGGCACGCAAGCACATGCTCATCAAGTCGGTCGTCTTTCGAGGGAAGTCGACGCGTGCCACTTCCACACGACCCATTATGCGTCATGCTGTGCGCACGAAACATGCGCAGCTGGCAAATGCGTCTTTGGTACGATACATTCAGCACAGGAAAGAAGTATAGCCAAAAAAAAAAAAATTCCATTTGGTGGAAATCAACGCTGCAGTTCTTTAACCCTTTATTCTACCTGTCATATTTATTGTAAACAATATGAAAAAAGCAATTTATTTTATTTGTTGTGACATTTATGTTAAGCAAACAAAATAAGCCGCTAATACCAAACATCGCGCTGAAAACATTTAATAAATGTAAGCATAACATGCGGTGTTTAACATTGCAAAGCGCAACTTAAGATGAAGCCGGGACGGACACAGGGTTGTGCAATACTAAACATACTGTACTAATAGGTCCACACCTTTACAATAACGTGGCTTCCTTGTAATGTTTTCCGAGATACCTGTGAGTCCTTTAAAGTTTACAGAAGCAACAGTTAGTGTCTGTACTAGCACACATCTGTCACATGTGTGAACCAAGGCCAAGAAGTGCGCATTAAATTTTTCATATCGACCGCCAGCAAGCCAAGGCTCTCTAATTGCCAGAATCCGAAGGTTTGGAGAAAAAAAATATATATGGATTTACTGCTTCATGGTAATTTTTGAGGCTAGGCTCGCATGATTGGTACTCTATTAAATGATATGTACACCTGTGTTTATATCCAACTTTCACACTGCTATTTCTAGCACAGAGCTCTGCCTGATGACATAAACATTTTGAACTTGTAATTTACTGTTTCCGAGCTACCTTGCACATTTTTAACAAATTTACAGACATGCAAACCTCAGAATATGGGAAATACTAGAGTTGAAGCTGGAACAAATACTAAAATTTGGTAATATATACTAAATATTGCTTCATTACTCATCATGTTGATTGTTTTTAAAGAGACACTAAAGAGGAACGTAATTTGGCCTGTATAAGTAAATTGACCTTCTACAATACCAAAAAAGCTGCTCTCACGGTGAGAAAAGCCTTAGTAACCCAGAATAAATGCACAAATAAAAGACAAGTGGCAATGCTGCTTTGAAGTTCCTACAGCAGAAAATTGTAACATGAACTTTTGACGGCGTCATCTCGGGGCTAGTTAATTTTTAATCAATAAATATGAACTAGTACATTGCATTCTAACAAAGACTAAACTTAGCATGTTTCAAAAATGTTTAGTGAGCCCCGCAATGGCCCGACAAAAGATACATTAAAGAACCACGATGTCACACTGATGTACCAACATTGGTGCTTGTGTGAAACCATTTTTGTGTGAAATTGCAGAAATTGATCTTTTGCCTTGTTTTCATCCTCTAATAATGAACATGTCATTGTGAAATAAGCAAAGATAGAATTTTGAAAGAATACTTTTTCAGTTACTGTCTCTCTTTAGTGTCCCTTAAAAAAAAAAAAAAAGCACTGGGTGGTGGAAATGATTTGGGAGTCAGAAATAAGTCCTGTGGTGGCTCAGCATGTGCTGTTGTATTCGGCAATGCTCCTGCTTGCTTGCTTGCTTGCCACAGGTGGAGCGTTCCCTGCGAGTAATGGATGGAGCCGTCACGCTTCTCGATGGATCTGAGGGTGTCCAGGCACAGACCATTACAGTGTGGGAACAGGCCTGCCGCCACAACCTGCCTCGCCTCATCTTTGTGAACAAGATGGACAAGGCTGCTGCCAGCTTCGATGCTTGCATATCTGATGTGCGTTCGAAGCTGGCAGCTGCTCCTCTGGTGGTGCAACTCCCGCTAAAAACCACAGACAGAATGGTGGGCATTGTTGACTTGGTGTCCATGGAAACTCATATCTGGCCTGCAGACTCCCACCAAGGCCGTGTCTTCACTCGTGCACCTCTTACACCAGGGACTAGCCAATACGAAAAAGCTGCACAGAAGAGGTGATGAGCACACGTCTGCCTTGCCACGTACCATATACTGCTGGTGCAATGCAGATGCACTTGCAGCCCATACAGTCGAACCTAGTTATAATGACTGCATATCCAACTTTAAAATACTTTTGTATACAATATTCATCATAAGCATGTATTTGTTACAGAAGGATATGAGTGGGGTAAACTCTATACTCACTTTGTTATCTTCTATAATTTGCCATATATCGATGTTTGGTTCATGAATATTTTGTTTAGTGCAAAACAACAGACACAAGAAAGACGACCAGCACAAGGCGCTACTCTCTCCTGTCATCTTTCTTGTGTCTGTTGTTTTGCGCTAAACAAAGTATTCATGGATTCGCACCAACTAGCCCGCCAACACATTGTGCTGAACGATGTTTGGTTATTTCAAGGTTCGACTGTATTATGATTACAGTGAAATAACTGATAGTTGTATATTCATTGCATGATAATATTGCTGAGAAAAATTTTATACTTATTGACTATATTCAATCATTCATTATATTTGTGATCATTATGTCCAGGTTCAAATGTATTATGGTTACAGTGAGGTAAATGATAGTTAAGGGGTAACTGTTGGCAAGGGCCCAAATCTGATTTCCCTGTTCAGATTTATGTGAAATGCAAAAACACTCTGATTAGACAACTGCTTAACAAACTAGAATGAACATTGTTTAATTTAATGGAGAGGCCAAATTCTACCAGCTGTTGGAAGCAGAATTCTTGTTTAGGGCCTCAAATACTCTTTCACCAAAAAAATTTTCAAACTAAAATTTTTTGGACATTTGACAATTTCTGCAAACATTGATGTCTAAATAAAAGATCTACTGCCAGCATTCGAAATATTTTTATCTTAAATGCAGCAACACTCCAGGATTGGTTCAGCAAATATTGCACAATGTGATATCTCTGTTTCTGCATATTTATATAGGAGCACACATGGCAAAGCTTCTTAAGAAATGAGACAAGATGGGCCACATGAACAGCACTAAATGGACGAGACAAAGTGCCCTATTTGCACAATTCTACCACGCCCTCAATTGTAACGCACAGTTATTTTACTGCCTAAATATAAAAAAAAAGAAACTTTGTGCCGATTATACCGTGCACATCAAGTAATGAAACCTCCTTTTTGCTGTCTGCCAACCACAGAAAGTCATATTTAGTTCGATATAATGCATTACAAATTCCTTTGTCGCTGCCAACTACCAACGCATGTCTCGGGAATGCCTAACACATGCGACACTGCCCGGTTACCCTGTTCTTCTGCCTGAAGGATCACCTTATGCTTGAAGGATGCCTCATAATGAAAACGTCTTTATTTTTTTATTTTTTTTTTTTTTTGATGCTGCCACTGGACCATCTCTACAAAAGGTGATTGAGCAGAAGTGCTATGAGAGGCGTACAGCAAACTGGAAAATAGCGACCAGAAACCAAGGCGTAAAACAAGAACGTCTGTTTAATGATGGTGTGGTTAGCTACTTTGCAATGAGCTTTTTTGTTTTGTTGTTTTATTGAGTATTGGTACTGTTTTTGATTTTGAGTAGAAATAGTTATGATTGTAATGCACACATGAATTTGAATGCACTTTTTATTCAAGAAACAAGCACATTAGAATCGTGTAAATACGGTAACACGAATGGGTAGGACAGGCCTTGTGTGTCTGATTGTGTTCTCAGACCATCCAGTCTTTCCTTAATCAACTCTTTCACCTTTCCACAATAGCAATGACAGGGCTTTCACACTCATTTTCTACTTACATAATACTCGCAGTGACTAAGATACACATCTGTAGGTGATCGAGAGGTTGTAGTTTGTTGTGTTCTTGTATGACACATATTGAAATGTATGTCAAGAAATAACTTCAAGACATACGAATTTGTGAGGGCTGTTGAATAACATTGCGATTGCCTTTGTCAGCTATAAGAGTAATTAGATGTTGAAAAGCCTTTATCATTAGCCCTCAGTAAGAGCAAAACAACAGTTGCCACTGTAGGCAGAAAGGCAGGCTAGTAGCACATTGACTGGCACCCCAGAATTCAGGAAGTCACACGCACAAAGAAAGGCACAAGATAAATGGAATCTGATGAAAAGAAGGGCACAAAATAGTTGTTCTGCAAATTTCATGCCTTTTTATGTGTGGTTTGCTAAATAAATAAAAAAGTTCTAGAATTTAACATATTTAAAATGCACAGGTGGTTACGAGGGATCCCACAGTGGAAGGCTTTTGGGTTACTTTTGACCCCCTAGGGATGTGTACCTAATGCACGGTGCACACCCAAGTGTTTTTTGCATTTTTCTCCCACTCGAATGCAGCTGCCGTGGCTGGGATTGCACCCGTGACCTTGTGCTCAGCAGTGCACACACTATAACGGACTGTTCTTAAATTGTGTGCCACCAGTATGAATGCAAGCTGTTTATGTTGTGGACAATTGAAACATCAGAAAATTGAGGTTAACTAAGATGGGTTCTTTCATTGTAGTTCTTGTCATTTCATGTCGTATGTCGTCATGATTTTGGCTTGTATGGTTAGTTTGGGCCAAACACCACCTTTGGCAACCAGATACGCTGCAGTGCACAGTCGCACTCTCAGAGTATTACTCATAAGATGTCTTCCACTTACTATTTTCCTGCTTATGATGCATTTAGTCACCTGAGTACATTTCCTACGCTGTGAAGATGTATGCAAGAAGCACACTTGGAACAGCTCGGTATTGAGCAGTGATATCCTTTAGGGTGCAGTTTGATAAAAGCGATATGTAAAAACAGATGCATGATACATTTACATTTAAAAGCGAACTACAATGAAATTTCGCTTTGACTAAATTGGTTATAAATGAGTAGTACATGCTATTTAATCAGTGTTAGCACAACTGCAGGCCTGGTAATTGTATAATTTTCTCATTAACTGCCTTTAAATAGCACTTAAGCACACAACGCATGCGCCTGGTGGTTAGCAAATATGATGCGAATTCCAGCACATTGCCGCGAAGATTTTCAGCATGCCACCCAATCTCGGAAGTCATGTCAAGGAACCACACTGGTTCTCAGTGTTGTGGGCTGTGCATCATTTCTAGTGAGCACCAATGGCAGCTCTTCTCTCTCTCTATTTTTTTTAGTTTCTGTATCCGGAACATCTGCTTTTTAATTAAACATGTCTGTTTTTGTGAGATTATTGCAACAAATACACTCGCATTTCTGGCCATGGAGAGTACACTTGCACAAAAAAATGTTAGTTAATACTTAATTAGTATTGTAATCAAATAATGACTAACTGGATTACTGTAGCATCCACAACTGAAAACTTGCTCCAGTATATCAAAAATGCAACTTGGACTATGTGTTATGTTTCCCGTGCTTAAAACAGAATTTTGAGGTTTGAAACACAGCACAGCATACATTCAGTGTCCCACAAATTGCCTAACAACAGCGTAAAACTGCTTCATTGCAGGCAGGAGCTCATTGAAGCAGCAGCAGAACTTGATGACCAGTTTGCAGACGAGTTTCTACTACAAGATCGGCAGGTCCCGCCAGATGATCTCATGGCAGCACTGCGAAGAATAACCGTTGCGGGGAAGGGCGCACCAATGCTGTGTGGCAGCGCCTACCGCAACTTGGCGGTGCAGCCCCTGTTGGATGCCGTCATCGACTTTCTGCCCGAACCTGTTGTCTCTGATGGTAGCGGGCAGCTAGCTGCACTGGCCTTCAAAGTGGTGCACACGAAGGTATTGCAAACCTCAAGATGTCTCTAGAAGCCAAGCCACCTTCTTTTCCGATGGAGCACACATTCGCATGTTCTCGCTCTCGACCGCAAGCACTCTCAAGTCAGAAAAGCGCATCTGTGAGGATATTACTAATCATTACATCTAGTCAGTACGAATATCTATGGGGCTGAGCTTGGAGGATAACAAAAGAGCTTGAGAAGGAGGTAAGGGCTCTGCAATGAACGATAAAATGGAAAATGATATGTGTCATGTTAGGAAACAAGAAAACGACAATATGAAGGCAGGTAGCTTTCATTCTAGATGAGACCAAGACAAAGAAGTAGAGTTGGGCAGGTTATATAATGCATAGAATTGGTGATTCATTGGAATAATAACACATGTGCCAGTAAAAGGAAAACATAGTAAAGAGTGTCAGGTGGTATGATGAGATTTGCAGGATGAAGTCGGGTGGCACAAGCACCACAAGGTGCTAAATTTCAGCTCGTGTTTTGTTTTCTCTGCCAGCATGCTTGAAATATTGAACATTAAAAATAAGCAGACTTGTTGCACTTTCATGAAGGGCCACACAATCTTGCACCGCCTCAGCCACACTTATGCCAATAAGGCTGCTCAGTCACAACCCACTGGATCGCTGCACACTGGTGCTTTTTTCGCCTTGCTTTCACTTCACCGCAGAAGGAGAATGAGTGTCTGTATCCTCCATGGAACATAGTTGCATTTGCTTTCCCACAAAGCTCAGTCACCTGGCTGCTGAGCTGCCTGCATATTGCAATGCGAAATTGGGAAGTGAAAGGGCAGAGCATGAGCAAGGTGTTTTATCAAGGCGATTTGAAGGTAATCACGTTAGGGTAGTCAGAATGGCGTAACAATGTTTCTGCTCAGCTCACTTTTGAGGAACGACCGAAAGTGTACGTCGGAATAATGGAAACCTGCTGGCTGATTTGGGGACTGTTTGTACTGAAACAGCACAGACAAAATGTGAACTATGAGGCAGAATGAGGGCACAAGCACTGACTCACATTTGTTTCTTCCATTCCGCAATGCGACTCTTAAGAAAGAAAAATTGTTCAGAAACCGTCTAACATTATTGTCAAAGTAAGCGAAGCCTTTCGTTTCTTGACTGTATTGGCCACTTCACACCACCATAAAGCATCTTGTCCTTTGGCTAAAGCAGCCCGACATCCTGCATCACTCATCTCTGATTGACGGGCCGCTTCACCTGGAGTCACCTCTGTGATGTTACACAATGTGCCAATAGAAAATGCTGGTGTAACACATGCCAGTGATGCACCTTTGTTCTGCCACAGCCAAGCACAGGTGTGCATCTGCCATAACAGGCATGATATCGTCACTGATCCACCCAAAAAATCGGCACCATGCCTTACACATACTCTCCTCATTTCCACCACAACCCCTCTTACATTCCCTTCTTTTTGCAGCTCGATAATAGCATCATTAAAATCTGTCCAACTTTGTAGAGAATCTTTAATAATTTTAACTGCTAGAAGAGACCTCTGGTTTAACTGATGTGAAGGCAATCACCTTCGTTAAATCACACTGGCATCAGATTACACCGGTGACTTACGAAATTGCCCCAGAAGTACCCAAAGCCTACCCTGCCACAAACAATTTTCATGTCGTGCAACTTAAGCTGTAGGTTCTGGCCCACAATGTCGCATCCTAATGAGTATCGAGTCAGTGCACCTGCCCCTGGAGAGCATTGTCATGGAGATGAAAACAAAAACGTTTTGGTATCTTCCTCAGATGAGGCAGCAGTGGAGAGAGATCATGCGGGCTACAACTTTATCTTTTCTGATGTTTGACTACCTATCAGCCTGTAGCTTGAAATTGTTGTAAATGGATATTTTCTTGTAACGACAGTGTTACAAACATTCGTTTCTGTGCAGTTCAAGGGCCCACTAACTTTTGTGAGGCTGTATGGCGGCCGCATCACAATGGGCCAACGACTGTACAATGCCACGCGGGATGTGTCTGAGAAAGCGGTCGAACTGGTTGAAGTGACGGCTGACGAGTATCGCACCGTGCGTGAGGCCCTGGCCGGTGACGTGCTGGCCATTGCTGGACTCCAGCACAGTGTCACCGGAGACCTGCTGGCCGCCAACGCCGCTACAGCTCGCTCAGCCCTCGAAGGTACTACACTGAACCACATTTGGTGAAGATGTAGCAGAACTGTGAATATTAAAGCATATTGATTGATGCCACTTGAAGTGCACCACTATGACAAGTGGATGTCATAACCAAGGGATTAGAAAGGCAAAGATAACAAGCATGTAGAGTTGTTATAAACAAGCGCTCATAATTTATTCCTTCTATCCTGAGCTCCTAGTCGCATAACCAGAAAAAAGGTTGGGCTTGCACAGTGTTACACCACTTGGCATCCTACGCTTACAGAGCACTGCACAAGGCCTAAATTTTTTTCGTCTCGTATGCGTGGTTGGGAAGCCAGTGCCTCGGTATCAAAAAAGAAGAAAAGAAAAATCTTGCATAATTCTTGTACTATGGCTTTGAGTATAGTGTTGATGCGGTCACTCTGTGGTCATTGCATTCAGCTGCTGAATACAAGATTGCTGGTTTGAATACTAGCTGTAGCACCCACATTCTGATGAGCATGGTACGCACAAACGCTCATGCACTGATAGTTACGTATGCTTCAATGAACCTTAGGTAGTCATGGACACGGCATCCCTCGCAGCCTGGCCACTACATACCATTGAAACATCAAATCCCAATTTGTACAGCTTAAAATATAGTGAGAGGCATGCTTTCTGATTGAAAATTAAATGAATAAAAATTGGTTTACATTTGTACAGATAGAGTGCTTGTAGTAGGCAACCAGGAAAAGGTGCTCAAGTTCATTGTGTGCTTGAATATGCTTTGATACAGTAAGCAATCCTAGAGACAAAGGTTATAAGTGATTGAATGACCCTTGGTTGTTTGTTGTGTGCAGGGCCTGCTGGTCAACGGGCGGCGATGCAGATTCCGGAGCCCGTACTACTGTGCAGTATTGAGGCACCATCTATGCGTCATCAGAATGCACTGGATGCTGCCCTAGCCTGCATGTTACGTGAAGACCCAGCCCTGCGGCTCAGCCACTGTCCAGACACTGGGCAAATGGTCAGTGTGCGGGTGTTGATGTCGAGTAGTCAGAGCGACGAGCAGAACCCAGCAGCATCCCATTTGGTTAAAAACTTGTTGATACACCATGAACGCATCAGTGCACTGCACATAGTTGAGACGTTGTACCTCTCAAGCACATTGAAAGATTGAAATGGTTTGTCTCCTCGTATTATTATGATAGCAACTATATGAACAGTGCAGGTGCATCTTGCCATTGGCATTGCTGTCGGTGTGATGGTCCGTATGAAGTCCAAGGGCGATAACACTTTCCCTGCGCACCGCATGCTGTATGTGCGAGTGAAAAAGCGTGAGGGAAGCTGATGATCGCGAATCAATTTGGTGTGTGCAAGGAATGAAAGCAAAGAGGAAATGCACCGTCTTCTGTCATTCGAAAGGCCCTAGAGGGAGGGGCAAGGTTGGGGGCAGTGTTCTACACCAGCAGCAACTGCGTATTTCGTGACCATGCACAAGGGGAACTGACGATTGCATCTCAGTCTCGCATGCGCAAGGGAGGAAAGCAGGGAGGCAGCTTGGAAAAGAGGGGGGGGGGGAGCGTCCTACTTCGGCAGCAACTGTGGGCTTTGCACGGTCACGCACGCCCTATCATGAAAGCCATCTGCATGTGGCGCATACCTTTGTGCTTGCTGTGTTCTCGCCGCTTAGTTTGTGTTGAAGCAATATATAGCATGAAGATCACTTCGCTTGCTGCTGCTGCTGCCGCGATTCTTGCAAAAGGATGGATAGGCGGGCTAGTTGGTAATGCATATTAATGAAAATTTAAGAGTGCTAAAAACACAAAGGACATGGAAAAGAAACACACATAACAAACCCCTTGAGCATGTGTGGTGTGTGTTTCTTTTCCACGTCCTTCGTGTTTTTAGCGCTCTAAGTTTTTATTAATCCGAGATTCTTCATGACAGCATTTTGACAGCGAGTGTCTGTGGTCATCGAGTATGATGTGTTCATGTTTGCCTGTGCGCAATGACCCCACGCCCGTTAATTGAGTTAGTCAGCGAATGCTTACAAGTTTATACGGCTGATAAAACTACTATCCTTACTTCATATAGCTGTCTAGTGATTTGCTATCGCAATTGATGCTTCACCTTTCAGGCGAAACTGAGGCTTTTCTTATTTCATTCTTCAAGTGCATATGTTTGAATGTCGCATTTGTGTGTAAGCGCATTTCTTGTGGCTACTACTGGTCTCTTCATCAGTTGCACATTTGTTTTCTTTTGTTGTTGCATCAGATGCACATTTACCATTTCACTGTTGCATTTTATGTTTCATTGCATTTTGTACCCATTTTTCAGCAGATCCCTGTTAATACAGTCGACTTTCGGTGACTCAACCCCCACGGAACCGACGAAACTGATCGAATTATCTGGCGGGTTGAATTAAACAAGTTGCGGAAAAAATACTCGAGTATTGCTCGAGTTTACCACGCCTCCGAATCAAACGCGCGCTGGCTTTCTACGTGTTCGAGCTAGAAAACTAATGTAGAAATGATTTAAAACTTCTAACCAAAGTAGAAATCTAACGTGCACCCAATTATTTAGAATAGCGGTAGGTTTCTTAAAGTCAGCTTCGCCGCTTTACAGCCATGTTATGCGGTAAAGCGCACGAACGTGGCGAAGGCGGTTTTGGTTTCGTATCCGATTGCAACACGCAGGCAATTTTAGGCCTAATTTCACTGGAAAACAAAAAGCGCCCGTTAGAATCTGGTAAATACCGCAATCAGACAATGTGAGATACCGTTATTGCTTGAAAATTATCCTAGGGCGGGCTGAAAATAGGCGTTTTTGACAGGAGATGTCGTGTGTTCAACACATTCGCTGTACCCTAAGCTCCGCCGAGACAGACACTGCCACTGAATGGGTCGTTATTGGGGTCACCGTATGGGTCAGGCGCGTTCATGCGGACTGGTCAAGGTTTAATTATCCCGCAAATGCCCATTTTAGGATCGAAATAACGAACGTTTGGCCCCGTAAAAATGCATGGGTGCCGCCCGGGACTTTCGGTCGGGATCGAATTAACCGAAAAATTGAACTAACAGGAGTCGAATTAGCGGAAGTCGACTGCAAATGCTAAATTTATCCGCTTGCGACATCAGCTAAAATGCTATACTGGACTGCAGCACACATTAAGCACACAAACATCATGTAGTCCAGAATGCCCATGAAGCCAGTACACTTTGTAATGCATACCGTATCGACTCGTGTAAGAGTGGCACTTTCTTTCACAATTTTGACGAGGTGCGGCACTTACGCGGGACCGAATCTATTGGTCGTAATGGTGCGGGCGACTACTGCACACCCCGGATCCCCGAGTGTGCCATTGCATCAGAGGTCAGCGCACAGCTCTCGCCATCTGGTAGGAGCGCGTGCAAGTGCGGAGCACGCGAAAATTCGCCGATGCACGCGTGCGGCGTCGGGGCATCGAACGCGATTGCATCTCCGGTGGAAATCCTTTTTTTTACAAATTTCGGGCTGCCAAGTTGGGGGTGCAGCCCTTACACATGTCTATATTATTGCCTTTACAAGACAATGTTGCGTTGTTGTCTTTAACCTCGGTAATTAGAGATCCTTGCACTTTACATGAAACTTATAGGCCTTTGCTTTTAATTAAATATACTTGAAACATCTCAAAGAAACCGAGACATTAAAACAAAATTCTTTGCTGCAAATAATTTGTAGCAGTAGTTATACATTAGTTTATAGCATCTAAGCATGGCGAAATACCAGAATTCTGCATAATTAACTGACATTGAACAGACCTCTTGGTAGCTGTCATTCACGCATGTATGCTGTTTTTCAGGACTAACCGCTTTCTTTTTGTAGACTCATCCTGACTGTCTTTGTTCCATGCTTGGCTCCGCTGCAGGTGCTCGGTGGCCTGGGACAGCTTCACCTGGAAGTGACACGGGACCGCATTTTGCTCGAGCACAATGTGGATGCCAGCCTGGGCCCTCTGCAGGTGGGCTTTTCAAGATGTCAGTGACATCTTTCGTGACATGAATTGCCCTGGTAAGACTCCTTGAGAGACGTTGGCCGAGTTCAGTGCCTTGGCCCTACTTTATCCAAAGGGTTACAGTAAATCTGATTGCATGCGTTGCGATTTCTTAAGACATACTGAAGAACTTATTAGTCAGACATTTGGGTACATCGAAGCTACTTTTCTAGGCAAAGTACAATCGTGATATTCAGTGTACTTTCAGAAAATTGTAGGTTGTTTTCTGCTTTTACATTTCAGGCATTAACTGGGTACCTGAGAAGATAATTCAACGATATTGTTAAAAAAATAATAAGGAAGACGTCTGAACATTTAAAACATAAATTCAAAGCAGGTCATCATTATCATCATCACTTTGCGGCTCTTCAGTAATAACGGAGTGTTTTAGGCTGCAACCTGGTGACATTGTTAAAAAGAAAGTTTACGAAGTTAGATGCAAGTTACACTGCAAACTTGAGTTTGAGGATTCACCTATTGTGCAGTGATAACGCATGCTTGCCTCAAAAATCAGCTATATTTTTCTCACCTTTATCATCACAAGAGCTACCGGTTGTATTGTACTATCTTAGGTAGAGTTCCTTACACATTCCTTTAAATTCCTAAGTTGATGAAATTGGTCGTGCATAACTTTTGCGCAGGTTGCATGTGTTGTGGATTGAGGACATAGCAATGAACATCAGCATCACATCACTAATAACTAACCAACTAGCTAACTAACTTACTAACCGCTGTGCATAGCTATAGTAAAGAAATTACAAACTGCAGGAAAAAATAAAGAACTGAATAGAAAAAATGTTTCTACTATTTTGCTGCAGCACTGCGATAATTTTTCGAACTTATGGAGCTGAAATTTTTTTAATGTGCTGCATTCCTGGCAAACTCAGGTGTGCATATATATTAAAGTTGCATATACTTAAAATGCAAGCACTTCATTGTAACTGCAAATTTCAACTAAAATAATTGCATGCAAATTTTCATACTTGTATCATTTCTGTGTAGTGCAGAGGGTACTATTTCTTAATATGGTTTCTTCTAACCGTTTTTTTTTCTTTTGTTACTGACTGCCTGATGCTATTTTAAGTGCTTAATGACACCCATAGGTATACATACTTAAGCAGCTTGAGACCTGAACTGTGTGTTTTTTTTACTACTGCTGCCATTATGGATTCTTTCAGATGCTGGTGTGCCCACCCATACAGCGTACAAAAAAACCCCATCACTGTCATGTTGCCATAGTAACAGTTTCATAACAGCAATAAGATAACTGAACCAAACAGGACATTGTGCAGATACGGCAGAGCCCCTCACTGATGTTGTCATCATTGAGTGAGCCAACACTTTTTTGGCAGGGCTTAAGGTTTTCCTTGAATGGCTTTCTGAAGCTTTTTCTTATCTATATGACAATGATTGAATGACTGTTTGGTGAAACTAAATGTTATCACTGTCAAAGATGCTCAGGCATAACATTTGCTGGCTAAGCACACCAGCCTAACCTGTTGCAATACCAGCAGCACCATCAGGTGCGTATTATGAAGGGACTCTGAAGAGAAATACTAAGTTGTGCTGTACTTACTCGTTTTGCTTCTACAATAGAAAAAAGACTATTTTTATTGTTAGCAGAGACTTGGTGAGCCAGGAAAAGACATAAATGCAAAGCACCAGTGGTGTTTGAATTTCTCGTATCAACTTGCTATGACATCATCCATTTGCCAGTGCCTTTTTCAGTCTAGTTAAGTATTTTTCGTTACAGTAGGACCACGTTGTATTTAAAAAAAAAGTCAGAGCCTCCACATAGCAAATTTTAGAACTTTTACAGCCCAAAATGGTACAAATTTAGGAAAATAACTGCAAATTTCTGACATCCCACTGGCGTACCAGAACTGAGGTAGTATTGGCACAAAATTTCAAAAAAGGAAGCTTGATCTTCAATTTGTTCTCAATAATTTTTGGTCAGATTAATGACAATCAGGTTTTAAAACAATACACCAGTGCAACCTGATTTAGCGTTTCTATTTTGCGTTGCTATTTAGTGCCCCTTCATATAGCTATGACTTGCTCTGTATTTGTAAATGAAATCTAATTGCATGAAGCCATAGCTTGTCTTGTTGTCTTGTGTGCTTTGCAGGTAGCTTACCGGGAGGCACCAACAGATCATGCTGCCAAGTCAGTGCGGCACCTGCTGGACCGCGCTGCGGGCGGTACGAATCACAGGGTCGAAGTCGAGATGCGCGTGTTACCATCCGACGCACCATTTAGAGGACTGAAGGTTGGCATTTTGTTAACACAGTCCCCTGTACTGTATAGAACCTTTGCATGGTGTTTTTCTACCAGATGTGTATGCATTTTCTAATCAGATTCTGATATTACATTCATGTCATTATTGTTCCATCAGTGCAACAGCACTGTAGTGTTGTTCTGTGTGAAGCAGTGACAGTGCCCCCAAAGGAGCACTGACACGTATGTTTGAAATTGTAGAAACACTCACTACCACATTTTCATAAGGGGACAGCACTTCACTGATATGAAGGTTGGGTAACACTTATAATATACTTTACATTGATATAAAAGTTCATGAAGGAATGCCACCCTGGTGTCATCGATATTGACATGCGCACGTTCATATTTTTCCGCTGACAATTTTTCACTGGCTAATCACTGTGACAAAGTTGTCATTCGGTGCAAGATGCGCCTTCACATATCAAAACTCTCTAGAATGTTGTCGCTGATTCTATAGCATGAGAACCTTGTCTAATCAGATGGCATACGCAAAGCAAATAGTGATGCACATTCTGGAATGTGCATGAGTGCTAGCGATTATGGTGGAATGTAGGATGAGTCATGTATAATAATAGCTGGCTCACTCCACCCGTAGGTCAGATTTCAATGATCGACAACAGTGCTCGCTGCTATCATTATGCTTCGAATGTTACTTGTTTTTCTGGGCACAAGTTCGCCCAATGAGGAGTTAGATTCATGACCCACAATTTTGGTACTGTATGGTTCTTCATAATCACTACAACGTTACAATAGTATCATCACATCATGACACAGAGCAAGATTTAGATGCTTGCCACTACTTTTTCTATGGTATAGAGGCTCTGTAACTGCATTTAATGTCAGAAAACCACAAATTGAAACTGTCATGTCAGCACTCCTTTCAAGGGCAAGAAAAAAAGAACTGTTGTCTAAAAGGATAAATGGCAGATAGTGTGGCAAACATCGAGTGCATTTGAAATACATTTGTTAATACATTTGTTAGGGACATCTTGTTGTGCTAATTGTTGCGTCTTTCATTAAAAAAAGAGCCACTGCACAAATAAACACAGTAATCCATTATACCTATCTTCATTGTATCGTAGTTTGAAGATCCCATTTGGATTGTACAATTCAGATTGTATGTTCTTTCAGATAATACATTTTTCTCGCTTATTCTTTTCAGGAATGTATCAAGATCCAATTTCATTAATGAACCTGTGGTGCAAGAAGAGTAATAATGACGGCTCTCGATATTGTAGCCCCCTGGGCAACTTTCTGTAAATTAAGTGCAGCAACCATGACGTGAACATGCATGCCTTTCTCTGCAGGTGGTAGTGACCGATGACAACAACTTGGGGCGGCTTTGGCCGCAGCACAGACGGGCTCTCGATGCTGGAGTATCGCTGGCACTATCACACGGACCCTTGCGAAGCTTCCCAGTGGTCAACGCCAGCATTGAGCTGCTCTGGTGCGAAGTGGGTCGGGGCACCTCTCTGGCCATGGTCACTGCAGCTGCATCCCAATGCATCGCTCAGTGTCTGGCTAACGCTTCTGTCGTGCTCATGGAGCCTATCATGAAGGTTCAGGTGGGCCATATGTTCATGTTCTAAGGGTGCTGGCATTCCTATACTCTATTTCACAAGTAGCTTGCAGCACTGCTAAAGGTAGGAGGCATACACAGGCAATATCCTTGTGCAGCGAAGCATAGGTCCAGGCGTAATTTTCTGATTATTGGTGGGATAGAGAGTTTTTTATGGATGAAATGCTTTTAGCTTCAGTTTTCAGTGACTTTGATCCTAAAGCCGGAGTTATCCAGGCACTCAAGCGAGAACGTCCAGGCAAGTTGCGAGAACAAAACGCGATCATCTGGGCAACCAGTCAAAACTTAAGAAAATGAGGTTTCTGGCCCCAAACCCTTGGTGCAGGACCACATTACATATGCTAGTTGCCGCCCAAACAAGTTACAAAAAATGTTGCGTCAGAGTTCTTCCTGATGTTTGTTCACAATATCACTCGGGCTGTAAATTCTAGTACGCTGAAGTTTTATTTGTAATTTTCAATAGTGACATTCAAAAGGCAGATACAGAGCATCATATACTTCATTGTCATCTTTTGGTGCTGAGACAGGGTTGCTGGTGCTTTTTTGAATGCCAACGGTCCGGGTTTTGTGTCACCTCGAGAGATGGCGCCACGCTGTGTGGTGCCTCCTTCAGATGCTTTTCTTTTTCTAGCTGGGCAGTGCGCTCTGTGTACATGGCGTCTTTTGCTGCCTGTCGTGCTGCCTTCAGCTGGTTCTTTTCCAGCTGGGCAGTGTCCATATGGACCAGTGAATAGTACGGCGTGGTGCGGTGTGGTGTGGTGGGGTGTGCCATTATGAACATGCACTACACCCATTTTAAGATTGTGGCTAGTATCATCTCCTACCAATCTGTTTTGCCAGTTGCCATTTCATGCTTACACTACTCTCAATTATGGGAGAGCCAGCAACTATTTTTTTGCTTGGTACTGAATACGTTACAGTGATGCATGTCATGTACCTTGAATTACTGTGGCAGTTACTGTAATAGCCACCCTAACTGTGTTTACACGGCAACATGGCAGTGCCTATATAACCCAGATTGCCTGCTTCGATCCAAATTCATGCTTGTTGCTTACTCTTCACCCTGACAGCAAGAAATAAATGGCAATAGTTGTCATCGTTAAGTCTCATCTCACACTGAGGACAAGGCATTAATTATGTTTATTAGAGTGGACTACTCTTACAGTTTAGTAGTTTAGTTTACAGTAGAGTAGACTCTTACAGTTTACAGAACTACAATATTTGTTTTTGTAAAAGAATTACGGATTTCCAAGTTTTATGGTTCTATTTTTTCATAAACTTACCATTCTGACAACTTTTGTGAAAAGCTCGAGGTCCTGCATTAAAATTCTACTTCTAGAGTTGTTAGAACTTACCTTCTCTCTCAAACACAATGAATTTCATTAAAATTGGTCCAACAGTTGTTTCAGAGAGGCACTACTGTGCTTTAAATGTATTTAAATAGAAAAATTGGAGTTGGCACTGAGCTAATCCTTCCTTTTAAGCATTTTTTTTCTTCTCCTGCACAAGGTTGCTGGGACAGTGTGCTAGCTTAATGTGTCTTCTTTCCAAAACATTCGCTGTTTGCTCCTTACAACCCATGTTTATTAAACTGCTGTAGATACTTCTTCATCGTTCAAGTAATGTCTGATGGTGGCTGTATATGGATTTGTCTCAGCTTTATACTTCTATCTTCAAATAACTTTGTGACTGCAAATTGATCTTGAAAGAAAAAAGTGCAACAATTGGCAATAAGCATGCATGTCTGCAGAGTCTTCTTCCTTTCGTGTGTTTGGAAATTTAAGCCAATAGAGGCAAATAACACATAATAATTAACTAATAAATAAATGCATCAGAACTTCTGAAGCCACAAGCAAAAAAATGAGAAAAATCCATGTGTATTACCCATCATTTCTATGGTAGCTGAACAATCACAGCGCCAGAGCTCCATGTAATAATTTTAGCGACACTACATGTGTTGCACTTGTGATTGCCAATCTGTGGATGCTACTTTACAGCTTTAACACCACAAAGAAAATTAAATTATGGGGTTGTATGTGCCAAGACCACGATCTGATTATGAGGCACGTCGTAGTGGGAGACTCCAGAAATTTGTACCACCTGGGGTTCTTTAATGTGCACCCAGATATAATTACGTGGGTACTAGAAAGATGCTAGAACGAAAGATGGTTGGTGATGCCACCTTGAATTTTATGCACCATCTCACTGCAAGATTATGAACTTTGACTCTGTCTGTTGGACCTAATTAATTTTTTATTAGTAAAATTAGACTACCATACATTCACACAAGACAGGAGTTCAGAGGAAGATGGAAACTTAAATGATGAGGAGTACTTGAACAAGGAATGTCGCTTTACTAAGCCAATGTTTTGACAAGGGGACTTGTCTTGTTGTTGTCCTGACGGAGACAAGTCCTCTTGTCAAAATATTGGCTAAATAAAGTGACATTCTTTGTTTGCCTAGGTCATACATTGTATTCTAAGGGAGCCCAACACTGAACATAGCAAGCTTTGAGAGCTTTTGCCTTGCCACAGTGGCCTAAATACAAGAATTTGCTTTGAAATCTGTGACGTTGCAATGATGTGCTGATGCTGGGGCTGCACCATAGAATTAAAAAAAAAAAAAGCTTGGCCTTTATTTTCTGCTTTATAGTAACCAACACTTTTCTGTAAAATTAACGAAAATAGAGTTTTGAAAGAACGCTTTAATCACTCTAACCTGATTTAGTTCTTGCCTTTAGTGTCCCCGATAGGTTCAGATTTTATTTGCAGCAAAGTTGAGAAATGTAATAAACAGATTATGTGCACGAGCAAGTCTAACTGCCTTGTCCCAACGCACCATCATATCTTGCAACACAGGTGTCCATTCCCGAGATGTATCTTGGCCGTATGCTGAGTGACCTCTCTCAGAGGAGGGCAACGATTAGAGAGATATTGCAACGTCAAGACATGCGTGTCGTGAATGCCGAGGTAGGCCACATTCTTTTTTCTATTATCCCTTGCATCTCAAGAATACCATGCGTATGCACACCGATGATAAAGCTTTCCTAGAGAGTAAACATTTCTTCTAGTGCATTTACTCAAAGGATCACCATACGAATATGTGATAAAGGTTCTGTGTGTGTAGTCGAGCGTTGATATATTGAACAGAAATATAACGAGTTATTGGATATAACAAAGCAAACCTAAACTGTTTATCACTGTGTCACCATGTATATACGACTGTAACGAATGTTCTCTTCTCTTAATCTTTCCCTTGCCTTTTCCCTTCCCCTGTGCAGGGTAGCCAACTGGGCTCAGTCTTGGTTAACTTCCCTGCCTTCCATTTATCCATATCTCTCCCTCTTTTGGATACAAGGACGGCATTTTTTTTTGTGTAGCATGCAACTTTTTTATACTGAGGATCAACTACATGTAGTTTGCACATTCTATTTAGGGTTGGCTAAATACAGAGGGTTAAATAGTGTTGGGAGACCACAACTCACAAAATGCAAATGGGCGCCACAGTTTTTCCATCCATGATATAGGGCGCTCTGGGTATATTCTGTTAGCGTGATAACCATGGAAGCCTTGCAAGGACAGATTTTAAAGAGACCCGCACAAGGCCCCATTGCAAATTTCAGTGCCATACCAAGTGTAAAAAGTGCCATACGAAGAATTCTAATAGGATGATTATCAGACGAGATAGGAGGAACCTAAATGTTGCACTGCCATGCTGCAAAGTGAGCTCCACTGCTAACATAGACACCCTTTCTCTATACCTCGACTAACGTCCCCAGGCAACATTACTGTCCTGTCTTTTTTTATAGCAAAGCATAGGCTTTCATTTGAAATTTTGTTTTTGCCATATGGAACGATTTGATACTTTGCAGACACGATCATCACTTTGTGGTCTACGCACTGCACTTTTCTGTTTGCGATATCAAAACCTATTTGGGGCATTTTAAGAAGCAGCCGCTTGGGACGAACATTCATACTTTCGTTCACGTATGAAATGCTGAAGTGGTCTGCATATTTGTTGCGTTAAAAGAAAAAAGTTACACTTCTAGCAACTTTTGGGAGCACATGCTTGGTTTAGACGTCAATTTTATTTTACAGAAATATATAAAAATTGGTAAATTTAGAAGAAATTGGAGCATAGGGTTTGCAACACTAACTCTGCATGAAATGACAGCTATCAGTTTTGTGTACTGCATCTATAAAGTGTTCACAGTGAACAATTCATGGTTTATGCAAATTTAACAAAAGTTCAGCTCTTAAGTTATTAGTACTAGTCAGAGCAACGTATAATACAAATTTTTTTCTGCTTTGGGTGCCCTTAATTATATATGCCGTTTATAAGATGCTGATGTGCACTTTTATTGCACAGTTACAAAGTTACGAACTTCACACATTCATTCCTTGTTTCCCGTTTATTTCCAATTATATTGCAGGAACAGTGAAAGCATAAACTAAAATCAGTTCTTGGCAGTTTCCAGAATAACAGTATTTTTTTTTTAAGGAACTACTTACATGACTTTTTTGTGTTAAATGAATGTCCACAACCTCTAAACCTTATAAAAAATGCTGGCATACATCAAAGCTCCCGAAGTACTTTGTGATACTAATTCTTTCTATAAACCAGTTATTTTCAGTATGCACAAGGTGTATGCATCCTGTCACAATATATTGGCTGGCTCTGTTCCTGTGATTGATGTAGCTGCCACACGCCAAGCACAACCAAAAAGAAATGTGTTACAAGTATTTTGTATGAGCAACACCATCAAACCTGGCCTTTCTGCTACATGATGTCAGAAAATACTATTGCTCTATCATGATGCCACGTAGTGTCGATAATGCCAGGTTTGGCTTCTCAAGACGAACTTCAATATCAAAAATATGTATATCTTACAAGTGTTCCGCAACCTTCATACTTGCCAAGTGCTATACTGTTAGGTGCAAGAAGCATGTGGGATAATTTTTGTGTCAGTAGTATGATGCCACCATGTTCATTAAAATCTATTGAGCAGTGGCGAAGTGATAACATTTGTGTCCTTCAAATGGAATGACCTACAGCATTACTGTACATTTGCAATGCTCTCCACTCCTGCAGGTTCCACTTGCTGAAATGAACGATTACGCAAATGTTGTGCGAACTCTGTCTTCTGGCCGTGCCAGCTTCAGCATGTCCCTAGCTGCCTACCATCCTATGGGAGCACAAGAAACTGCCGTGGCATTGAGGCGGCTCTCTGGATTCACAGAAAATGCCTGAGACACTGCAATGTGGCAGTCTTGTTTTCTGTCTGTTTCTGCACATAATACAAGCCAGACACTGTTAATAAAAAAAGAAAACTAATTTGTTTTGTTGGATGTGTTGGTGTGTTCTTTGATGAAAAATGGAAGGTGAAAAGAAGGCGAGCACTTTAGGACATGATGGTAAAAAATTATCACGTAGCTGGTAATAGGCGATTATGGCTTCACGAGAAGATCAAGCAATATTGTTAAAGAATTGGTGACCTTTACTTTTTGTCAAGGCATAAATACCTCAGATTGCGCTTCTTTTGCAACATCTTAAGTGACAGCACAGGGATGGATAAGATCAACTACATAGAGAAACCAGGCTGCATTGCCTGCCAAACTGGTCATTCTTTGCAGGTGTGTGAATATGTGTGCGAAGTAAGAACATTTAAATCTGCACTTTTTTCCTATAACAATATGAGAGTGGAACTGCCGCCTTAAGTAGATTGTTACTGCATTGCCTTTATTGTTTCCTTTTTCTTTGAAGCAGTATTACTTAACATAGTGCCACATTTGTTTTCAGTCAGATCATAATGTAAAAGGCAATTGTTCTGCTTATGTCTTTTGTGCCCTTTGTTACATTATTCTTTGGTAACATCACTAAATGTGCTTAGCGGGTTTGTCCCTCCTTGAGACAATGTTCTTAGGGGCACTGTAGGCAGGTCATTAATGTTTTTCGAAAAGCACAGGGCACAACTGCATTTTGCATGTTATGTCCCATCCAAATTAGACTACTCTAGCCAGAAACCTAATTTACAACATCGTGGCTCAGAAGCAGAATGCTGTAGAGGCAGATCCCTGCAAACTATGACCCACTCTTAGAGGTAGCATCTGTACGGCAATGAAAGCCCACATAACTAACATCTTTTCAGATTTATAGCAAGAGATGTGGGTGGTACATTACATTCAGAATCTGCGAGAAAAATAAGGTGAACCAAGCGGTTTCATATTTTTGTTATGTGAAGACAGGGAAAGCATAGAATAAATTAACTGTTCTTATTACACAAAATGTAGAACTAGTAAGGCAAATGAAAGTTGATGAAAAGGCAATGTGCTGCAGCTGGGAGCTGACCCAACATTATCTGCATTGTGTATGCAATGTTCTGTTTTTTGATGTGTAATGCAAAGGATCCTAACTGAAAAATAAGTTACTTTCCCTTGTGCTTTCACTGATTTCCATGTGTACTTGTTTCATTTGGGATCTATTTATTATCGCAGGCCTTAGTTCAGTACCCCAGCTGAATTGATAGCAGAGTTGGGCAGCGTAACAAAGACATTCTTGTTCTACTCGACACTTCTTTCAGGTCACTTCCACACTCGGTGCATGCCTTGGTCCCCATTTTGTTCACTCCGCTGCTTCATCCACACTCAGCTGCTTATGCTGCCAACATAGCAAGCAAACTTATTCACTTCTCTGTAACTCAATGCTCCTTGCTCACTTCTTCCTGCACACTTGGCTGCTTCTGTCGCCAACTCCTTTACTTCTCTGCAGCTGACCTCTCCAATTTTCTGTTGCCAACTTCTCTTCTTCGCCCTTGTTCGGCACGCTTATTCAGGCGCACACCTAGTGGCACATACCCTCTCCGGGGCATTGGCCAAGAATGGTTGCACGCCAAGTATTGTGTGCCCAGTTGCACTTACCGAGCCGTGCATACCCAGTGACCACAGTTGTTTACTCAGCAAGACAGCACCCACAAACTGAGAGGAAGAGGCAAAGAAGGCATCACTTTGATACTAAATGGATGTTCCTCTACGCAGCAGACCATAGTGTAAATGTCACAGCATGAACGATGAAAACAAGGTGTGCAACAGATGCAGACAGTAGATAGAGCGCAACAATATTGTGCTACTATTGGCATTTCTGTGTAGTTAACATGCCACAACCAACATGCAAGAAGTTAGCTTGAGGCCAGTACTGCACTCATTGATGCACACACAGTTTACATATTTTATACCCTGCCAGACGAGTTTCTCTTCAAGTCTCAACATTGTAGTACAGTACATTCACGAGTTTTGTTCTGCACAACTAAGGCATGAGCAAATTTTATTGCGATAGCAATTATATAGACACTACTAGCGAATTTCTGCCGTTATCGTCAGCACTGATGTAGTAGTGGTCCATATGGATTCTTCAATATGGCTTGATTAATTCAATTATGGGGTTTTACGTGCCAAAACCACTTTCTGATTATGAGGCATGCCATAGCGGAGGACTCCGGAAATTTAGACCACCTGGGGTTCTTTAATGTGCACCTAAATCTAAGTACACGGGTATTTCCGCATTTCACCCCCATCGAAATGCGGCCGCCATGGCCGGGATTCGATCCTGCGACCTCATGCTCAGCAGCCTAACACCATAGCCAATGAGCAACCATGGAGGGTAATATGGCTAGATAGATGCTATACTATTTAAACACCAAAGTTGCTCTGACCAGGTTTAATGATATTGACCGATATATTTATCAGACTTTTGGAAATTGCAGAGAGCAAAGAACAGTCGTAAATCAATTCATTCGCAGTGTATGCCTTTTATATTAAAGCATTAAAAATGCAAAATGAGCCTAAATATCCCTAAGTGCTCCCAAATGACCGTAACAAAAAAGAAGAGTCCACTATCGCATGCATACAAAATTAACGACGTTGGCGTTACTCTTGTTGATACGTTTAAACATCTGGGCATTGAAATATCTCGCGATTTAAGATGGAGTGCGCACATTAAAAAGATAGTTTCGACAGCCTCAAAACGACTATGGTTACTGCGGCAACGTCTGAAGCACTGTACAAGCAAGACGAAACTAGTTGGTTATACTTCACTGGTGCGTCCTCTACTTGAATATGGTGATGTCGTTTGGGACCCGCACACTAAAACTGATACAGATAAGCTGGAAAAAGTACAAAAAAAAGCACTCAGGTTTATTTTTAATGCCTACGGAAGACAAATATCACTATCTGATCTCCGTTCAAGGTCTGGCCTTCCAACACTGGAGGAACGCCGTAAGCTACACCGCCTGAAGATGCTTTACACGATAGTGAACGGCCAAACTAAAATGAATTTTGATGAATACTTACAGTTTAACATGTGTAGAAGTACCCGCGGAAAGCACGAACTTACCCTTGTTGTACCCCAGGCTAGAACTATCGCTTATCAATTTTCATTTTTTCCTAGAACGATAAGAGAATGGAACAGGCTTCCACAAGAGGTAACGAACAAACGTACTGTTGACTCTTTCTTAACGGCTATTTCTCAGTTGTGAGCGAAGCACGCAATTCCTTTCGTACCGAATTTTTATTCAACTCATGTCATTAGTTTCAGAGACATTGTTCTGCGCAGTAGCGTACAAGTATGATCTGTGAAGCACTGTGTGTGAGCTTGCTGTGTTCGAGTTTTATTTTGAAATTTTTTGCTTGTACAGTATCCCTTTGTATTTTCTATGTACCACTCCTGCTTTGGCTGCTAAAAAGCAGCTGGCAGTATTTTCAAATAAATAAATAAATAAATAAAATCATATTCGGGCTCAGTATCTCAAACTGATGCAATTTTTCTGGTACTGGCACCACTGCTCTTTTATGGATCTAATGTTTCAGAGGGCAATGAATAATACCGATGGTTCCCTGCCAGTCTCATTCACTTTCATTTCGTGCAACACTACTGATGGAACTCGTGACGTCATCATCATCACCATTTATTGTCCCTTAAAGGCCCCTGTCGGGGTATTACATGTGGGGGGAGCGTATACAAGGTAGATAATAAGAATAAAGATTTAAAAAAAATAAATCAACACAGGGACATAAAAAGAAGCAAGGAATGCAATAGTTACCACGGTGCTTGCCAATATTGCCTTGAAGCCACAAGCGCCACACATGTTGGCGAAAGGTTAGGGCAGCAGGGCGAGTAAGAAAAAAAACTCAATACAGGAAAAGGGATAAAATTTCATGAATACAAATCAGAGCAAAAAGAAACATGTCAACCCAGATGATTTACCAACATTGCCTTAAACCTTGTCACGTCGTGCTCATTAGTTAGTGAATCAGGCAGCAGGTTCCATTCATCAATTGCCGTTGGAAAGAAGGACTTGTTAAAAGCATTAGTGGAGCCATGAAGTCGTTGGACGCTATTTGAATTGAATAGGCGGTGCGATGTACGAATGGGAGGAGATATAAGGGAACCACGCAGATAGGGTAAATTGTAATATAACTTATGGAATAAACACAAGCGTGCAACTTTTTGTCTGAGAGCTAAGGAAGTGAGGCCAAGTGATAGTTTAATGGAGCTTACGCTGGAATGAAAGTCGTATGTTGACGATATGAAGCGTGCTGCACGGTTCTGGACGGATTCAAGCATGTTAATTATGTAGGACTGATGAGGACTCTAGATCGCGGATGCATATTCGTTAGCATTCTCAAACACCTGGTAGGTGCCAGAACACTGTTCCTTCTGCACAGCAGAAGTTGTCTTGTGCGCTGCTTCAAGCCTCGTCGCACTCGTATGTAGTTGCAACACTGTCCGAGGAGTTGAACTGCAACGCAAAGCCTTGCTAAGACTGTCCATGCTTCACGCTTCGAGCAAAAGTGCCAAAATATTTTTCATGGAAGCCATGCTCTGGCAACATATGTACTCAATGATAACAAATAAACCACCTTGACTGCAAAAGCAGCATAGTCTCAGACATGACATGCATATTGGAATTGGTGAGTGCAATCTTTAGGTAGAGAGAATAAATGTATATTGTTAGATATGGAGCTGGTTCCTGCGATTACTTCGAGTTCCCCAGACCACGTCGGATTGCAGCACAGCTAATTGAGGAATGCAGAAGCCGGAAAGCGCATTCCAGAGAAGCGGCCTGGCAAACAAGTTTAAGGCATCAAGTTCACGTGCCAACAAGTTCGCGCACCGCCGGGATTTGCAGGTGGGCGTCCGACAATGAAGCAGGTGCACGAGCGCCCCCCCCGCTCCTTCTCCAGCCTACAAGTGGATTGGCAGTCTGCGTGGCAAGACCGCAGAGAGCCCCGACAGGTGTGCCACGCGACACGGGCGCCTACCATTGGCTGCAAGTGGCGTCATCGGAGTGGACTCTCCCATTGGTCAAACATGACGTGACTTGCAGTGCTCGAAGGGCTTATAAGAAGCCTTCCAGAGAGACCTGAGCGTTCTGGGACATGCCCTGATTCCCTGATTCACCTCTCTCGAACTTCTTGCCGCGGGCCGCAGCGTCCGAGTTGCTGCCGGCCCGTAATGTCAGTACGACTGTTACTTGTCGCTCAACTCCCTGTACATAATGTAGAAAAATTCCTCCCAAGTTTTGGGGTTTTCATCCCGGAGTCCGTCCTCCAACCCCTACATCTGGTGGCAGCGGTGGGATCGCCTCCGAATGCATCAGCTGGTGGCAGCGCTACGAATCAACCTTCGTCGAGAGAGCTCCTAAGGAACCGGGAAGAGCGAAGAAGAGAAAGCCTTCATCGAAAGAGGTCCGAAGAAACTGGGAGTATCGAAGAAGGAGCGAGCCTTCGACCCAGGGAGTCCGGAAGGAACCGGGAACAGCGGACAAATGAACCGGATGGCAGAGTGCTGCAACCGTAAGTGAGCGCGTGGTTTTTTTCCTTATGATTCGCCAGACTCAAAGGTTGTGTGTTCAATTTTGATAGTTCTGGGAATCGGGAATTTGTTGCATTGTGTGTTTGCACAAATTAATTAAGGAAAACAGTTTTAACCACCAGTCGGGGCAGCTGCCATGGATCTTAGAAGGTTGACGAGGTTAGACTTGTTGTTGGTGTGCGACGATTTGGGAGTTGAGGCGGACGAACGGATGGAAACGCCAGCTATCATAAAGGCAATTAACGATAGTGGCAATGATGGCAAAAGCATTGAGCTTGCTTGGGAGGTGATACAGGAGCCACGGGAGCGTGTGCGTCGTGTACGTTTGCGGGAGCGTCGTGAGCTTAGGAGTGAGCTTAAGCGTGAAGAACGCGAGAATGAACGGAAGCAGGAGCTTCAAGGACTTGCTCTTATGTGTCAGCGTCACGAACGTGAGAAGGAACGCAAACGCGAGTATCAGCAACGTAAGCTTGAGCGTGAGCAAAAGTATGAGAGAGAGAAGGCAGCACTGATCAAAGAGATACAGTATTGTGATCAGTTATTGGCACAGAGACAACGGCTTGCTGAGAATTCTGTAGGTAGTACAGAGAGAAAGAATGAGGCAGCATCGAGCGGATTTTCGCCAAGAGCCGACGAGAAGAGTAGTGCCTGTGAGATTAGCTGCAGAGTCATAAGTGAAGGGAAAAGGCTAGCTGCTAACGATGCCTTAGTGGCAATAGAGGCCGTTAAAGGCCAGAGTGAGAGCGACGAGGTGCTGTGCCAACAGATGACTGTGGAGACAGCTAGGCCAGCTGCGAACAAATTGGCACAGTTACCGCGTGTGTGCGTCGCTGGTAATGTTAGCGAGGTTGCTAGCGAAGAAAAGGGTACTGCTGACCAGACAGAAGGGAGCACCCATGTAGAGCCAGATGTGCGTGCAGAAATGAAGTGCGAGCTGGACGATGCAGTTGAGAATAGTTCTCGGGGTGGCGAGCTCCGTAGCTCACGAGAGAACAACTGCATTGTTCAGGGATCGGTGCGGCTCTCCGCCAGTCTAGATGGCCTAGATAGGGATGATTCAGTTAATCATTCGGACTGTGCGCGTGAGACAGCGATCGAGACCGACGGACTGTGTGTCGATGCACAGCGTGAGCTGGGCAATGCAGTAGAGGGCAGTTCGCAAGAGTGCGAGTTGCATATCTCGAGTAAAGCCTGCTGCATTGCGCCAGAGTCGGTTGGGCTGTCCGCCAGTCGAGGCAAAGTGAGAGTAGATTTAAATGTAAATCACTCAGACTGCGCGGGTAAGAGGCCGATCCGGGCCGACGAAATGTGTACCGGCCAGCACGAGGCACGAGAAGGCGACATGAAGGCTAGTGCAAAGAGAAAGCGCCTTAAGAAGAAGCGCGGTAAAAACCGAAAGTCGGTAATTAATGTAGCGCCGCCAAAGATGGCGAGAAACCCAAAAGGGCAGGGCGCGAGGAAGAAGGTGCGATCGTCTAGGACGATGTTGACGCATCCAAAATGGTCGAGCCACCGGTCAAAGGGGGACCGCGAAGAATGTTCTGCGCGGACGCGGACAAAGGGCACGGGGCAGTTAAGCTCCTCGTCGTTCCGTAGTTCTTTTTATAGCTCAGCGTGCAGTTCGAAGAAACGCAAGGTGGCAGGACGAGACCAGGTGGGGAGAAGCGACGCGGTCAATCGGGTTTGTGTTGAAAGCGGGGCGCGAGGACGCAAATTGGCAGGAGACCGTAACGTCTTCAGGGAGCTGATAGTGAATCAGCCCTTTTGTTGTCTCTCGGCAGCCAGAGTAGCTTTGAAACTTCGCCCACCGCGGGTCAGGCTGAAAGTATGAGTCAGTCGTAAGCAATGGGGAACGGGAGGCCAGGAGCGCTTCCGTAGAAGTGACACGTCTTGTTTTTTATTTTGAGCATCGGAAAGTTTTCGCGAATTGAGACTTGGGATTTCTTTCACTGTGTAAAGGTATGAGCTTTGTTTTTGTTTTCGTTTGAGAAGCTCGAGATTTGAAAGACGCGTTTGTGTAAACATGTAGTCTCGCGAGATGCTCATTAATAAGTAGATAGGCTTTTTTTTTGTGTGTGTGTGAGTAACCTGAGGGTCAAGGTTACTGTTGAGAGGCCTATCGTAACGCGCGTGTGTGTTATTTAACCTTCTTTCTTTTTAAGTGTTGAATTTTCTAAGGTTAAGCGCGTAGATTTTCAGTGAGTGCATGATTTGCACGGAGAAGCGTTCTTAGTTCCATTAGCGCGTGTCCTGTGTGGACGGAAGGAAGCAGACTTTGACTGGGTTGCTAGTGTGTGTGGAAGGCAGCCGTATTCTGACTTCTTTAGTGAACGTGCGTGGAAAGAGTTAGTAGAGGACGCATCATTTTAAGAGTTGTGCGGAGTGTGTAAGTCCCGCAAGTTTAATTGTTCGTTTACGTCACGTGTCCTGTAGGACCTTCAGGGAAAAAACGTGAGTAAGCGTAAGTGAAAAGTTTGCCTACAATGCAAGTACGCGTTTTGTTTAGTGACCACAAGGCTAGTGCGCTTGTGATTACGTACTTGTGAGGTTGACCAGATTGTTCAGTGGCACCAATACGTGTGATAAGTACGCCACCGCGATAGATTGGAAACATGCTGTTCGTGTAGTTAGGCCACTTATGTTATGTTCGGCTGTTTTCATTTGTTGTTTGCATCGTCAACGACCTTTTTGTTTTGCAACAACAATAGTAGTCTGGTCTTGTCGGCATTCGGGGAGAAATGGATAGCGGTTTGGAAGGTGGTTGGAACTGTTTTGTCGAAATTGGGGAAATAAAAGATCAGGGTTGATTTTGACTCAGTAATAGTCTGGCGAGTCAGGGGTGAAGAGCCTGCGCTTACGCGTGGTGCAGCGCTGTGCTGTTTTGTTTGTTTGACGTTTGTTCTCCAGGGCCCAGGATCCCGAGGTTCGTCAAACGTGGCTCGACCCCAGTACCCTGCAGCTTCTATCAGCGTTCCTCATGGCCAGCGAATTGATTTCACCGGCCATTCAGAACAACCGGGGCGAGGACGAGCTGTTAGATATGGAGCTGGTTCCTGCGATTACTTCGAGTTCCCCAGACCACGTCGGATTGCAGCACAGCTAATTGAGGAATGCAGAAGCCGGAAAGCGCATTCCAGAGAAGCGGCCTGGCAAACAAGTTTAAGGCATCAAGTTCACGTGCCAACAAGTTCGCGCACCGCCGGGATTTGCAGGTGGGCGTCCGACAATGAAGCAGGTGCACGAGCGCCCCCCCCGCTCCTTCTCCAGCCTACAAGTGGATTGGCAGTCTGCGTGGCAAGACCGCAGAGAGCCCCGACAGGTGTGCCACGCGACACGGGCGCCTACCATTGGCTGCAAGTGGCGTCATCGGAGTGGACTCTCCCATTGGTCAAACATGACGTGACTTGCAGTGCTCGAAGGGCTTATAAGAAGCCTTCCAGAGAGACCTGAGCGTTCTGGGACATGCCCTGATTCCCTGATTCACCTCTCTCGAACTTCTTGCCGCGGGCCGCAGCGTCCGAGTTGCTGCCGGCCCGTAATGTCAGTACGACTGTTACTTGTCGCTCAACTCCCTGTACATAATGTAGAAAAATTCCTCCCAAGTTTTGGGGTTTTCATCCCGGAGTCCGTCCTCCAACCCCTACAATATTAAATTTGAACAAAAGTTGACCTTTGTGGTGCTTCTGGCTACATGCCATGATTAAGTTGGTCGTCTTGCTTCTCACCAAGTTTAACGGCAAACTTTCGAATATGGCTTTCCATTGGACAAGGGTCCCTCTTGAAATGCGCCAGTCGTTTAACTGAGCTTAGCAGCCGAAGGCAGATCTGTCGCAGTGCAGATAGACCAGGTAATGTCCACAGCAGAACTGTGCCAAGGCTTGCTCACCCATATAAGGTTATAAAGCTGCCTGCTTGGAGATTAACACAAACCTGTGTGTAATGCAAGGCTTCGCCATGAATTGTGCACAGCCACTTTGCATGTGTGCTCAAGACACTAGTACTGACAATCTGGTTTCTCTTCAGGATGAAAGCTTCACAGTTGTCCTCGCAAACTTGTGCGAGATATTCCATAGAACTTGTTAAATGTTCCTGCATTTCAAACTGACAATTAAGGTCAAACCTCAATATAACAAATGGATACAACAAATTACCATTAAGAAAAATGTAATTGTTTATTGTTGATACCACCATATAGTGAACATTACTTGTAACAAATATCAGATATAACAAAGTTATTTTAATATTTGGTGCAATTGAGTTTTGAATAATTTGCTCTTGCCATACATACAGTCTGCTAGCCTTCTGGTTAACTCATTTGGTGGACAGACTACCAGGAAAGGTGGTGGTGCTGAGTTTAATCCCTAAACTTCCAGAGGAAACCAATACGATTTTGCAATTCTGTGCTACTTCCATGCGGATGACAATGATTTTTTTTCATGAAAATTCCATCTTGTGTTTGTGGAACTTATTAGCTTAGCATGCAGCCTGCGGCATATCTGTAAGGGTACGGGGACCCTGTTAAGTTGTCGGTGGAGAAGCTTTTTGCATGTTTCTTGCATTTCTCATGCAGAAAAATAATAGCCGAAGCTGCGTGTTTTGTTGTTCAACAATGGGTGTGTGCAGAAAACTTTCTGAAAGCGCGGGGGGGGGGGGGGGGGGGACAAGAACTTACAGAGTGCAGGTAGCAATTACAATAAAAGATGGGGAGTATAAAGCAATCTTCCTTTGCCATACAATGTTTTTTTTGCAATGCGAGTGTGATATTACACAAAATGTTTCCTCTGAACTAGCATGATTCAGAGCTTCTTGAAAGTCAGCTATTGCTGTTTGACCACATGGCCCGGGGATTCCCAGGAAGGAAGGAGGGGGGGGGGGGGGGGGGGGCCTTTTGCCTTCTTGCTGCCTTCTGCCTACTGCCTTCTGCTACTGCCTTCTTGCTCCCCTACAAACACACGTTTGCATAAGCACATGTGCAAGGAGCACACAAAAGTGCAAGGCAGTACAGCCAGTTGTACAAATGTGTGCATTGGCACACAAGATTAACAGTTAGTGAAGAGGAGTCACACATGTACACAACCAAGAACATTTCTTTATTATTGAGGTGAGGCACCATGCAATACTAATACTGCTACTCTGCTGGTGACTAACATCACAGATGGATGCAAGCCTAAGCTGCAACATGGTCACACTCACAGTCAAGTTTCTGTGGCAACAGAGGGAAAGCTACAGAGGTAAAGTGCACATAAGAGCACTGCTGAAAATGCAGTTTTAAATTCTCATTCACATTAGTTCAAGCTGGGAAACAGGAAACAAACATCTTATTTACTACAGTTCTTATACTAAAATTTAAGAGAAAATACACCATTCAATATTTTTCACTTTTTCCATTTTTCAATTCAGCATTTAAGCAAATGCAAAGCAGTCAGTTGTGGAATCTACCCTGATTCAGTATCTACTCCAAGAAACTGAAGCACTATCAAATCCTGCCAGACTGCATTGCACAGTAACTTGAGCAGACGCTTTGCCCATGTAGCTCTCCCTTCACTGTCACAGAGAGTTGTACAGAAGTACAGCCCACAGGCCTGTACACAATATGAATGCATTGAGTAAAGAGAAAGGTTAGCAGACCCATGGAATAAAAATAAAAACTTCTAACAAGGCAGTTGCATAGACCTTGCATCTGTAAATGTAATCTTAACACGAGATGCAAGGCACTGATCTGGAGACAGTTTTCTCGGGGCTGAGGCTACCACAAGGACTTAACGTACCATATCCAGTTTCCTTTTTGTTAAAATGTCATGCAAGACAGAGTGCGCTTTCTTTTTCTCACTGAAAGATTTTGTGTGTGCTTTCAGAAAGTGAGTTTTGCATGCACGTAGAGAAAGTCGAGATGAACAACACCAATAAGAACATATCCACGCAACATACAACTTCGCTTACGTCTCAGTACTGTAAAACTACGCTTCATTTTAACAAAATACGTTGCTGGGCTAGTTGGTTCATTATTGAATGGAATAAAGGAAACCGCAAACTTCAAATGGGGTGGAATCCGTCTTTCTTTCCATAACGTTTGAAGTTTGTGCTCACCTTTATTCCATTCACTAAGCTTCATTTGGAAGAAGAAAGCATTTTTTATTTTGAAAGGCTAGAGGTGCGACTCGGGCATAGGTAAAATATGAAAATATATCTATTTTGGACAGTTTTGGTCAGGAGATTGCATCTGGTGCACCATGACAATGACAGTCAGGTTAGCAGACCATAACATAACAGAACATAACAGCATGTCACCAGATGTTGATGGAGCCAAGTGTATTACTACAGCACTGCACAACATTTTATTTAAATGTTTGCAAACATGACCGAGATTTTTACCGAATAACAAATAGCCTTGCCTAAAAATATAAATTCGTAGACTGCTTAAAGACAAGGCATCCCTACTGAAGGAGTGCAAATTATTGAGTAGAAGTTAACCACACACTGTGCATTCTCTGCTGCACTCAGCTAGCAGCTGGTTTTCTGCCTGCCCACTCAAATAAGTATTGTTACCTATTATACTTGAAATGAAATGAATATTTGAGAACTTGGAACATTGAATTCACAAATAAATAGGAATTGAATAACAACAAATATACTATTTGTATTCAAAATCTTAAGTATTTGTGCACCCCATGAACACAGATATAACAAATTATCAGATATAAGAAGCATGTATCTAAAACATTTTTTGCTGATATTAACATGTAATGAATATACATGTATAATGAATATGGAAAATATTGAAGGTGTTTTCATGTTGGAAGTGACTGTTATAACGAGGTTCGACTGTGCAACTAAACATTCCTCTTTCTCCGATGCTTGAATGTTGCATATTCAAGTCTGCTTAGCTAATAATGGATTTGGCAATGACACCTGGCTTGTTTTGATGACTACTGCCCTTTACTATGAAGAGAAATAATTTAAAAAATTTAATCCCGGGGTTGTACGAGCCAAAACCCCAATATGATTATGAGGCATGCCGTAGTGAGGGACTCTGGGTTAATTTCAACCACTTTATGTTCGAAGAGGTAAAATGGTTTAGCTTCATGATAAACTGATTGCCATGTAAATAGCTTGTAAATAAGGTTTACTTTCATTCTTTTAATAATGGAATCCTCTCTTCAAAAGGCCTGACAGATCTTTAACTTTTCGATTGCAAATGATCACCGTCACACACTTGTTTCAAAGATCAGTGACACATCTTTTGTGAAACTGAGAGCACGTACAGTGCAGTTCTGTTGCTTTTGAGCACAAGACAATTGAGAAGATTTTAGTACTATTCCTTTTGCCTGGTACAAGTACTTAATTCCTTGAACATACCTTTACTGTAAGAAAGGTACAAATTGGCAATAACCATTTAGAGCTAAAAACCAAGCACAAGAACAACACAGGACAAGAGAAAAAACTGGAAGGGTGCTGCTGGCCTCTCTAATTGCCTCCCTTGTCTTGTCTCATTTTCAGGCTCAGTTTTTAGCTAAGATCCCGTACCAACTGGCCCAGCAGCCCGTTTTGGTGCTACACCTATGGCTGTACCTAGGACCCGATTTGGCCTACTAACTGGCACAAGCCACAAGGGTACCAGACACCAGTGTACATCAACATGTAATTAAATAGTAAACAGAAATATCAACTGTTGCCCGTATACTCTATTCATCTGCAATATGCATACAAACACTTGACGTAATGAAAATGTGACTCGGCAGGTGTGGCAGACAGTTAAAAAAAAAAAAAAGTAAGAAAGGTAATGTCATAACACAAACCACACTGCAAATTCAGGACAAACCAAGTGTAAACTACAGTACCTGTTTAATGTGGACTGGTAAGCATCAGTGCATGACCAAAGTTAATCAACAACGTTTTGTGCTATGTTGAAAGGTGCACCAAACATTGCAAAGCAGCAACAGTGGCAAAATTTTGAGAAAGACTGACATATAGATTCTGCTGTGGTCAACCAGAACATTGCTTATTTATAGATCTTAAAACTAAGACACTAGAGGAAATTATGGTGCTGATATCATTCATTTACTATGGAACTATGTACTTGCCTCTCAATATTTCTTTAGACCAGTTAATACTTTATACTCCACATCCAAAGCAAACCATTTTCTCGCATAATATTTAGTGAATCACTAATACAATATTGAAGTAATGTGTCATAGAGTTAATATAATATCTGGCTACCAATACACCTAATGGGTAAGCAACTTATGAAAATGAAAACAATATTTCTCATAATTTCTGAAAATGGATGAATAGTTGCGATTACACAGTAATAAGTGAGGCAAATTGTTGCTATATAGTAAGTTAACCATGAAAAATGAGCTCGAGAAAGTGCAAGAAGTGACAAGAATGCTTAAAGCCAAGGGGACAAAGTTAATACAAATGTGTTCGTTGCACATAACTTCTGTGCTTGAGGGGCACACAGGCACCATCTCCAATTTCATGCATATTTTCTCAGCATGGAACTCGTGGATTCAATTACGCACAGCGACATAGATGTCAGGCGCTAGTGGCATTTTTAAGATGCACATACGCTTAAAAAAACACTAAAAAGAAAAGTAACTTGAGCCGTTGTCAGTCGTCCTGACATTCAATACATCTTGCACATTAAGCAAGTTAAGTGCCATGTCAATTAAGTATAGAATCATAACCTTGGTCCTGCTCTATACTATTGCTTTGGGACACTTGTTTAGCTTACCCTACAAAATAGCAAAGAAAAAGCTGCTTTTACTACTGCAGGAGGATTGGCAAGTCAGAAAGGATGTAAAAAACAAAATATGGGTGGCAACACTGCTTCAAAGTTCCAACACCTTTTTGCTGTGGCCTCATCAATTTTGATGACATCTGCTTGAGCACATACAATTTTTTATAGATGGCACATTGTATTCTAAAGGAGCCAAAGACTGAACTTGGCAAGGTACGATAGCTTTTAGTGGGCCACAAAGACCCAAATACAAAAACTTAAAAATGTGAAATCAGTGATGTCCCACCTACGTACTAGTGCTGCGGGCAAAATTCAGAACATGAAAGTTTGCCCTTCGTTTCCTCTGCTAGTAATCAATCTCTTACCATAAGATTGATGAAAATATGGTTCTCAAAATGTACTTTATCAGTCTAAACTAATACAGAGTTTCTCCTTAGTGTCCCTTTAATTAATTTACACAAATACATACTTGCAGCAGTTTATCGTGAATTGTGCAGGAAAGCCTGTACTAGTGGTTTTCTTTCCTAGAGATCCTTTTAACAGCACAAGATGGATGCATTAAGCTGGAAAGTGAGCACGGTAAATGAAAATAGATATATAGAGAATCACACCGAGCTGCACTTTTTCACCACATTTTCAGGAGAACCTCATGAGGTCTCTTGGCAGCATTTGAGGAGGGTGTAAATGTTACAGGTCAGCAGGTAAACGAGAAGAAAAGGCATTAACCGAGGGGCCCAATCTTTATTAATCATATCATAAGAAGCCAACAACACTGACACCAAGGACAACATAGGGGAAATTACTTGTGCTTAATGAATGAAATAAACGATAAATTAATTGAAATGAAAGTGGATGAAGAAACAACTTGCCACAGGTAGGGAATGATCCCGCAACATCCGCCACCAAGGTTTGCGAGTGGTGGTGCTGGCTAACACTCCCAGGGTTCTACTAGGAAACAAATACCCAAGAAAGTGGATGGGGAAATGGCACCGCGGTAGGGCAGCAGGTGTCATTTTAAATGTGACAGCTTATTCATGGAAAAGCTGTGCAAATATTTAGGATAACCAAATACTGAATGAAATAGTTTAATTAATTCAACAAACTGGATGAACATCACAAAATTTTTCTTCTATGTAGGACAAAATACTATAAAGCACAAAGTCAGGTTGGATGGACACCCCTTTAAACTGCTGAACTCTTTTGTAAAATGCAGGTCTTAATTCTCTTGTAAAACAAAAGAGAGTTCTAAAAAAATAGAATTACCATAGTGGTTCAAACACTAACATCAGAGATTTAACAAGTGTCCTCGTAACTGCATTAATCAACATTCATCAGAAGTGCATGAAAGCTAAGTATTTCCCTTGAGAAAGAGTGTACTTGTAGTTTAGCAAGGTTACTATAGAGACCTATAGTCTCATATTCAACGGAAACCCTTCTGACGAGAAAGGACCATAACTGAACTAAACATACTTGCCAAACAACAACAAAAAAAAATTAAAGTGATTCTGGCGTTTCAAGGCTCATATGAGTACCATAAGATACAGTTGACTTCCGTTATTTTGACCCTGACGGGACCGATGAAATAGATTAATTATCCAGCTGTTTGAATTAAAAAAGATGCAGAAAAAAATGCCAGAACACACTGCGGATTCAATTGGCAGTATTTTCCCGATTCTAAAACGCACACGAATCAAAAGTGTGTCCACTTTTTATGAGGGCACGCAGAGGTAAATATCAGGCAAATGTCATGCAAATGTCCTTATCAGACACTGCGATCTACGATTATTGCTTGAAAACCTTTTCATGGCAGGCCAAGAATAGGCATTTTCGACAGGAGATGATGTGTTCAACCCATTCACTGTTGCCTAAGCTCCACCAAGACAGGCGCTGCCAACTAGAGGGGTCACCATTGGGGTCACCACAGGGGTCAGGCATGTGTGTGCTCATGGTCAAGTTCGAATTATCTGGCAAAGGCCAATTTTAGGATTTAAATAAGGAAAGTTTGGGCTCATAGAAATGCATGGGCACTGGCCAGGACCTTTGGTCAGGATCGAATTAAGCGGAGTTTAACGGAAGTCTACTGCAATATTGATTCTGATGCTTCGGAGTCCATACAGCTCCCTTGGATCATTGAGGGCCCCAAAACACCATAACCAACATTACTTTATTTCATTTGACGAGTGTGTTTTAGTATAGTTATAAGGACCTGTGTTCTATCAAGATAACGCAAGCCAAAACAATCAGCCAGTAAAACACCAATGGTGACATGGGCGGATGGTCAGTGTTTCCTCAACTTTATTCCACTGTCTATATAGTTTAACCTCAATGTAACAAAGTCAGTAAAATCGGCAATTTGCTTCTTTATACAGGAATTTTATTATATTTAAATTCTATTTAAATTCTATCTTTTATGCAAATAAGTAGAGCAGCCGATGAATTTTTCTTACGTGAAAGGGGCGACGAAATTTTTTGAATTATCAGGAAATTGGAAAAAGCAAAATTTAATGAGAAAAATCATTTTGTTAAATTTGAGTGTCTGCGATGAAACATATGGTTTTATGCCTTGTCGACAATATAAAATTGGCGGTAAAAAGCAAAGCCAGCTATGCTTTTGCATCCACTCCACCCCCACGGCTAATAGTGTTGCCCCCAATGGGACGATGCTATCATAAAAAGTGCTGGCAGCAGGAAGTGACTGCATCGTCTGCATCTCTTTTCAACATGTTTCTGGAACTCAAGATTACGCAACCTCCAGTGCTAAATGCGCAGAAAGACAGCACATGATACCACACTGTCTAAGCTTGCCCAGTCTTTACACAAGTGGCAGATTACCTCTAAAGCAGGGCGCGTGAGCTGCGTATGTGCTCAGCCATGCGCAGCCACGGCCACGCTAGAAAAGGAGTGCCAACCTGCCCCCTGCGCCCTTCCTTCCAACCCTCGTGCGTGCTTGGTCACGTTACGGCAAGCATGTTCCACTCCCCCATTTCCCTTTGCTTCCATGGAAAGATTACGCTCATCGAGCCACTACCCTCCTTGGCGCATCCTTGCACGCTTTCACTAGCACCTAAAGCATACAGCACACAGGACACAATAGGATATTATCACACTTTATACAAAACATTATGCTGCTCTGCTTCGGTGGTTGCTCTTGGCCACGTGGCGGGCAATTTGAAAAGTGCGTTCGCAAGCAGCCACACGTTATTGAACCACTTGATCATCTGCATCCCCAGAAGTATCCATTTATTGTCTCAGTACTCATTCCCGGTGGCAGTGAAATTTCATTATATTGAAATAATGTATAAACATGCTTCATTATATTGAGTTGCAAAATATATGGTGTTCCACGGACAAGAACTAATAAAAAATTTAATACTTCAATATATCGAGAATTATGTTGTACTGAAGTTCATTATATCAAAGTTTAACTGCAGTCCAATGGTAATTACATTCTTCAGCTAGTACCAACTAAACTAAAAGCCAAGTAGTTCCAAAGGCCACCAGCATATCTTGCATCCAAGTTCGGGCAGGTCTGTCCCTCCTGCCAAGTTAAAGCGTACTCACTTTAGTCATCCAAGTTTGTTCATCTCTTGCCTAAAAATCATGTGAAGCAAGTTAGAACCACTGCCTCCAAAGCTTTCCAGTGTAGCACTCCTGTGTGGCACAACACCCAAGTACTGTTCATGGTTAAGCCCCAAGACTAAGTCGTAGCCACAGCTCTTCAATCTGCTCAGCTGTGAAAAATTTCATGTGAGGCCTGGCACACTCTCAAGATTTCTTGAATGCCTTGTTAAAAGCACATCTGCTTGTCACCTCTGTTGTTGTGTGAAGTCTTGGCAGAAGCTTGAAAATGGTCTAAGAGCCCTAACATACAATAGATCATTTTCAAGTGCAAACCAAATTACCCCAATTTACACCAGCTGCTTTAACCCTTTCTCTAGCAATTATAGATGTTGGTTATAGCTGACACCAGAATTTGCACTACTATAGCCAATGACGTGCATAGTTTTCCTGAGGAATATAACTTGCAGTGTGAAGCCATTATGAGTGTATATACCCAGCTTGCTTTTAGTTGCAGTACTCAACACTAGAGGACAGTGCATGTCAACGCAAGCTCTATTGTATATAGTCTGTGTTTATTATCAGTTGCTTAAATTCTTTCACTAGAAACATAGCCATCTGCACGCCACATTTCTGGTAAATTTGGTAAAATCTTTGTCATTTCTTACAGTAAATAAAGGGTTAACACAAGCTTTCACCAATGGCTCAAACGTACAGGGATGCACAGCCTAACTAATAAGTAATGACTAGAGATCACAACATGACATTTTACGAATAGGATTTTACAACCGGTAAGATTGAAAAAGAAGCTACGGTGAAGAAGGAATGGAAATGGGCGGCTGTCAGCTGGAACCAGCTTTGCTGTTGGCCGCGCCATCGTTGGCTGCGCCACCGCCCACAAACCGCTCGAACTTTTCGAGCCGGTGGTAGGGCAGCGTACGTGCCCGCTGCCAGCTGATGACAGAGATGACGGGTGCGCCGACAAGCAGAAACCCAAAGATCAGTGCCAGGTAGCCATAGGCAAGGACAAACAGGGCTGCCCAGAGGCACTGGAGGGCCAGCACAGCCACCAGTGGCAGCGCACTCACTGCTGGATTTGCGGTGCCCGCACGTAATGCCTGGCGCCTTCGCCACAGTGTGCATCCCAGGCAGCACACCAATGGCACATAGCACATCGCAATCTGCAAAAGTTAACCCCATTGAGGTTTGAGAAAGTTGAGGAATGCTGGGATGCTGTTCTGGACATTGATAAGTTCCTCCGTATTGTCTAATCCACCATCTTGTCAGCTCAGATTGGCTGAGAGGGCTGTTACAGCCTAAATGATTGGCTCAATATCCTGTCATTACAGAATTTTACAATATGGCAGAATAGCACCCCTGGTCTAGTTGGTGTTGGTACAAAAGCAATGTTGGAAAAAAAGGCAGAAAAGAAAGGAAAAGAGAGAAAGTAGGAAAGAAAGGAAAAATAACACATGTACACAAGACAACTTTTGTTAAATCTTTAGGTGTGACAATCCCAAAACTACTAGCAAGGTGACAAAGCTAGAGCTTTTCTATATAAATAAATGAGCTTAAATTTTTCAAGGAACAGAACTGACAGTTGGGTGAGTTGGTAAGTATTAATGGTGAAATTCGTAGCACGCACTATGGACAAGGACGCAGAGAAGGTGGACACACTAGCACTCACTCACAACTGTTTATTTTTGGAAAGATACAGAACATAAAAGCACCAGCTATCTCTACTGAGCATGTGCAAAACAAGTAATCAATTTAAAAAAAAAACAGATTACAAAGGTTCAAACAGTGAGTAACCTATGTCATTGTGAACCAGTATTTCTTGACCCTGATATTTTGCTTTCAGATAAAAATCAATTAAAATGTGAAATTACAGAAGTGTTCCATAAAAGAAGGTGTGCTTTTCTGAAAAATTCATCAGTCAGTCATCAGTTGCTATCACTGACAAAGAATTTGTATTCTTGAATACTGCATTGTAGTAAGCGGGTTATTTCACAATGGAAAACATAGAAAAGTCGATGGTGCAGCAGCTTCTCATTGTTATAACCGATATAGTGCTAGAACCGGTATCATTATAAGTGGGTTCGACTGTATTTCCCCCCTGCTATAACATGCTCTCGGGGCAAATGTGGGTTTACGTAATAAATAAATAAATAAATAAATAAATAAATAAATAAATAAATAAATAAATAAATAAATAAATAAATGTTACTGTTGGGTGGGCAATTGTCTTATCCTTTCAAATGGTGTAAATTACAGCTTCTCCTACTCAATGCTCCATACAAAAATGGCAATGTGCGCATTTAAAGAAAGGCTAGCATTGCTTTTAACAGACACCTTTAACCACATATAAAACCATATGAGGCAGAAATGTGACAGCACTCACAAAAACCATGCCATAGAAGTAGGAGAGCCCACCGGGCAGGAATGTGCCGTAGACAATGATGCCCCAGACAAAGCAGGCACCCAAGTGGCCCTCCACCATCTCACCCACAAACCATGGTCCTGGGCACAAAATTGGGGTGAGAATAATTCAATCGGCACTTGTGGCAAGCAGAGAAAAAGAAAGCATCAGCAAACAGAATGGAAGTGATGGACATAAGACAGCTTTGATGATAAATAAATAAATAAATAAATAAATAAATAAATAAATAAATAAATAAATAAATAAATAAATAAATAAATAAATGTTACTGTTGGGTGGGCAACAATTGTCTTATCCTTTCAAATGGTGTAAATTACACCATTTGTATATATATTGGCCTTCCATATTGCAGAGGTAAGTAGTCATTTTTATTGTGGCTCCGTAGCTGGGACTGTACTGTGGTTCAGAAAGTGACCGCCCAAGAATTCATGAACTCTGCTTCAAGAATGCTGATTTAGGTGCCATAAACAGGCCTCGTGCGGATTCAGCGTTGCCAGATGCAGGTTTGTGTGAAGGGGCTGTATTTTCGCTCGATCACTTTTGGGGATACGAAATACAATCACTTATGAGCTGAGCACCAGGCGTGTCGTCGTGTACGGGCTGCAGCATGCACTTGCACCGTATCTGGTGCCGAGTTACATGAAATTTTGCAATAGTGATATTATTTCCGAAAGTAGTTTACCATACTGCTCTATCGCAGTGCCGCCATCACTGTTCAACACATGAGGCACACTTTTTGTTGTAGGCAATGCGGCTCTATAGCCTTAAGCATGGCTTGACAATGTAGGCTAATGGCATTTTGACAGTAAAGTTTGTGATACATTTCCCGCCTGTGCTGTCTCGTTTTGAAACAATGAAATTCTCGTTAAAGATAATTTTTTCGCTTTTCCCGTCAATTGTGTTATTTATGGGTTCAAATGCATAAGAAAAAAAAAAATCTGCATAAATACAGTCACCGACCAATATGGGACGCCAATAAACCGGACATGCTCAGTAATTCGGACAGCTTCGTTACACGCCAATGACCCCATAGACTTAATGTGTAAAGGCAACCAATATTTTGGACAGGCGCCAGCTCTACATTCGATACTCCATCCGCGGCTGTAGCATACGCCAACTCTGCCGCCATTATCTTCCGTGGCAAACTCGATGATACACCAAGTATGGCCTTGGAGATTACAGGCTAGATGGTAATCTCTGAGGCCTTGTCTTGGTCGCCACTCTACGCCTCAGATTTACACTGCAGCTGCCAATCTTCAAGGCTTTGCCTGAATTGTGAGGTCGCATCAACACCACGATCATCACATCCTTTTCCGGCACCCCCCGTGCATGGCCCACTATTTCCATTCTGTTTGTTGAGTTTGCATTGCGGAAGGCGTTCTGCAATGCTGTGCTTGTTTGTTTAGCTTGTGTTCGAGATAGCACTCTGCTGGCTCCAAGAAGTCTTTCTCGTGAAGTTACAGATAGGCCGTGTCAAATGGCACCAATGGTGCCCTTGCAGTTCGACTCCAAATGAGTCTTGAGTCACACAGCGAATGAGCCCAACTCCGCAACTGAAGAGGTTGAACTGCCGCCTACCACAACAAGCTCAAATGTGGACATCATTGATGACCCACTAGGCTGTAGTGTGTCTATTTCTGCCGCCGTTAGATTTAAAGACTTTGCAGGCATTGACAGCAACGTTTCATTATGTGCCGAACTGAACAATGAAATAATTGAGCAAATTCTCCCACCGTCAAACAACGGCACAGATGATGTGCAGTGTGCTCTGGAGCCTTCCACATGCAGATGTGACTCAAGCCTTTGCAGTCCTTGCATTGGTGTACAGCGAAACTCCAAACTGGCAGGAATAGCGGCGGACTTGGTTGCACGTAAGTGGAATTGTGTGCAGCAATGCATCGACCATTTGTTCCATGCACAGGGGCCTTAAAACGTAAATAAAGTGATCTCTTCTGGACACATTCGTTTTTTTTTAAACATTCAATAATTCGGAATTATTTAAGTTCCTCGCAGAGTCCGAATTGTCGGTCGTCAACTGTACAGCATATTTTATCATCTCTAAACAAAATAACATAGTCTACTTCCATTAATGCGACCTTGGGACCAACGAAACTGACTGTATTATCCGGTGGTTCAAATTAAACAAGATGGAGAAAAGGTGCCAAAACACACTGCTGATTCATTTGGTAGTATTTGCCTGATTCTAACACATCTCCAAATCAAACGCACGCCTACTTTCTATGTGTCCAAAGTAGAAAACTAATGTAAAAATGACATCAAAGATCCTAAAGGAAGTATAAATCTAACACATCCCAATTTTTAGCAGAAAACATGGGCAATAATTTAAGATCTGTTGCATAATGGCGGCTGGTTTTTAAAGCTGTGCATTTGTTGTGACATAGTTACTAGCGAATAAAAGACTAACAGAAAAAAAGTAGGACAAGACAGAGCGTTATTCTTTTTTTTTTTTGAAGTCTTGTTTGCACTAGCAACTATGTCACAGCCAATGCATCAACACCAACTAGCCCACCATTCTACGCTAAAGTCAGCTTTGACACACAGTCTTTTTTGAAGTTAGCTTCGCCACAATACACTTCTGTGAGTAGTGTTCGATTGACCGTGCAGAAACTTGTCTACCCAATTTCTTAAAAATCAAAATAAATAAAAGGCACGTGTTAAAATTGGGTCAATAATTTGTAATCCCTTACATTCTAATTGAAATAAGTATTCATCAAAGTCACATAGAGAATTTCAGAATCAATTAAGAATTAAACAGTAAGGATTATTTAATTTGTCATCAAAATAGCCAATATTCGCACACCTCTTGTGTTGGCTGATGTAAATACCAAGGAGTGGGAGCTAGTTGTCACTGCAGACCCCAAATGGAGTTTAAAGTTTTGCTTGCAGCAGGTTGATCAACACTCCATTCGCACGATTAGATTCAGACACACAGTGGCATTTAGCTGGTGGAACATAAGCCATGGAAGAGGTAGTGGCTCCTGCTTCCTCACCATGGGGGCTGTGTTATCAGAGAAAACCTATTTTCATCGCCTCTACAAAATGTTGGCAAACCTGCTCATCGAGTTGTGTGGGACTTTCCCACATCCCTTGACATTTGTCCTTTCGGTACAGCCTGCACTTACGCTCGGTTTCCTTGCAGGACACACAAGCAATAGTTGGAGTTGGTGTTGTACGTAACCATGCAGCTGCAATGAGCAATGGCATGAGTATTGGTATGTGAGTGCCACCCGACGCCGGGGATAACTCGGGTGCGAGAGGAAATTGCTTCCTTCTCTTTTTGGCTGCGGGATGGCAGCGCGTGTACACCGACCATGCGCTCACTGGTGCACTTAGTGCAACTGTCTCGTGAAAGCTTTCCGTTTGGCTTCAGGGCATGGCATGGCATAAGTGGACATTTGCTTGGTACTCTTGAATAATGAGCTGAATGTCCTTGATACACCACCGAGTCACCATCTAGGAAATGTTCCCTTTATGTATATTTACCTTGGTTGGCACTTTTGAACAGGTGGAGCAATAAATGCCCTTTTTGTGTGTTTACACTACTGTGTGCTGTGTCCCATTTCCAACAGCACTTGAAAACCACTTGGACCATGAGATACACACGAGTCTAAGTCAACTAAAGTGAATCCTCAAGGATTTCAGGCTGAGACCGAGTTGAAGTGAGACTGTGCAGGTATCGTGCTATACAACTGGGTGCCACCGTATCACTCAAGAGTATCTTGGTGTACACACACGGGGTTTGAGGCGGAGATTACTACATTTTGCCCTTACAACTTCCAGGTCAGGTACATGCGTGCACGCATGTCTTGCGTGTCTTGCCTCGACACAGCTATCTTGTACTCATGCGCTTTTATGCATTACAGAGCCTTCGTAAATGCAAAAGGCTGGGAAGTAGTTTAACACAGGGCTGTACCTATGGCCAGGTAGAGAGGCAGGGCGAGCAATGGCCAGAAGAGCACGTCCACCGAGACCAGCAGGTGAAGGTTTCGGGTGAAGCAGCCACAGCACAGACGACGACCTGGACTGAGATCAGGAGGACCCACTGCCAGGGGCACAAGTACAAACACAAATGCTGCGGTTACACACTGTATTCAACAATGTTCTTCTTGCACATGCAATGTGTTTTGATGCCACTGTACCAAGCATTGTGTGATAATAAGTGCTAGATGTACGCAAATGTTTCAGCTAAGGTGCTGGCTGACTACCACTCAAATTTTGCTCAAAGGCCACATTTTGAAGTGGTTTCAGCTTAACCACACAAAGCCCATACACCATTCCTAATCAAGGAAAACTGAAACAACTTTATTACAATTTTTTTTCATCATCAACATCATTTTATTTTATACAACCAATACAACAAAACATGATTGGACCCATAGATAGCTCGGCTAGTGAAAGGTCCAAATACAAGATATTCACTAAAGAAATGGCAGACATTCAAACTACATGTACAAAAAGACGTGAGATACTACCACAATAGCAGTATTGCAAATATGTAAAGCGCATACATATTCTGAAAAACAACAAAAGATGGGTTTATGAATATACAAAACCAAACACAAAGGTATTTAGTCCCACAGTTCTGGACAGACAAGAAAAATGTTGTTCAATAAGGCCGAAAAATTATGTCTGAGTTTGATGTCACCGGGAATCTCATTCCATACCTGAGCACCATTGTACTCTAATAGCCTTTGACCGTAAGTATTATGACAAGGTGGTAGGTTAAATCTATTATTAGCGCCGGCTCTTGTTTGTCTCAGCAGTGATCTACACAGTGTAAGAGGAAATGGATCATTAGTTCTTATTACTGTGTTTATTATTTGAGCTATCTTTAGTTTGTATGCAATTGATACCGGTAATATTCGCAGTTCTTGAAAGAGTGGTTGACTAGGGTCGGTTGTATTACTGGCTATGGAGAATACATTCTTATAAGAAAAACACAGAAACGTTATTCGAATTAAAAATTGCCATTATGATCCTAACATAAGTGAACAGGGTGCAATCTCCGGAGCCACATCTATAGATCCCATGTGAATGATAGCGTGATGCGTGATTTGTTCCAACAATGCAGGCTGTGCTGCCATACATTTCGGTAATGGATTTTTCGTCGTGCTATGCTAAAATCATCGAACAGGAGCACCATATGCCCTGGCATATCTGGACACGCTCATCAACCTCAATGACATTGCCCACTCCCAGGCACGCGTACTAACTCTCCGCGTGCGAGGAAGAGCCTTGTCACAGTCCAATGTCCATGAGTTCTGGGACACTCTGTTCACCTTTAATAAATTCACTCAACATTTCTATCTGCAAAGTAGAATCATTCCTCTACCACATAAAAAGCTCACAAGACCTCAGGCTATAACCCTTAGGATGCTTCAGACTAGCTCTTATCCTAGTCTGGCCTTCATGCACTGTTTATTCCCGGATGTTTTTAGCTCACAGTGTGCGAGATGCGGGGGGACATGCAATTTAGATCACATGTTCTGGTGGTGTCCCTCGTTACGAGAGGATCAGGACATCACTGAACAGAATTGGAACTCGGCCATCAAGAGCTCAGAATACCATTGTCAGCTCTGGGCTGTCCCGAGAGCCTGCAATGAGGCGGTTAGGTTTGTCCCCCACGTAGGAGCGGCCTGTGGTATCGCCCTAAGGTGCAGCACTTCTTAGGATGCTTTTAATAAAGTTCTGCATATCCGTATAGTGATGAATTATTAATTGGTTTGCTATGCTATCCATAACTAAATCTTGGCTCCAGCCTATCAAGAACCCTACTTAGGCTTTTCCATTACTGCTTAAATCAGCCTTTCAAGGTTGCAAATATGATGTATTTGGCATTATGTGGCTAAAATCACATTTGTGAGCATTACTTCCTCGTTTAATTACTTGCTGAAGTGCGTGTCATATGTAGCAACCAACACCACTAAAAAGTCAATCTTGCCATGACAGAATGGTGGTGCCATCTGTCACTGCTATGATAGAACATGGCTTACACCTATATCTAAAGAACAAGCAATACCTCTGTTGAAAAGAGATTAAAAGATTTTGTCTAATTATCACCTGACAATCATTCCACCATGTTTCTTGTAAAATAATTAAAAAACTAATCAGTAACCCTTTCAGCATCTCTGACAAACCAGTACATTTTCGCGCTTTATTAGTTTGCAGAAAGTTTTATACTTTTGACAGATAGGAATGCGAGGACCACACCAAAAGAGCATTTGCCATTATCCATGTCATTTGTTTCACTTCTGCACAAACAAAAATGAACCATTAAACAAACCAAAAATTCAATTTTTACACATTTATCAACAGAGTTAGCCCTGATAAAATTTACTGATAGCATAAAAGAATTTTTTAATAATAAGCTGTATTCATGAATTAAATAAAGCTTTCTGACACCATTAACCGCACCTATGTGTAGGCAAAATTTGAATACCTAGTAATTTGAGGGCCTACTTAAAGGGGCCCTCTACCCCTTGGGCTTGGTGAAATAACACAGTCCGCGGGTAGCACACATTGTTGTGAACATCTCAGCTAAGTTTTGCTGTCGTACGCGGTGCGTGGAGCTTGCAAGCAGATTGCAAAGTAACCTTTCTCTCAAACGCTCTCTTTTCAACAGAAGGCCCTGTCCTCACTCTCTTCTAGGTGCCTTATTTCATCATTGGACACTTTATTTCACCATTCCCTTAGACTGCTGCTATTGGCCGGTAGCTGACATCAAGCTGTAGATGGATACACTGCATGGATACCGTGGTTGCCACGAGGTCCTGTCACGGGTCCACTGGCTAAACGTACTGCAGCTCGCTGAGGGCAACCGCGTTTGGCTTATGCTTAGTGCGGCATAGGAACCAAAGGCGGAAGTCGTGGCGTGTACGTTAACATCCAAAATGAAATTTGAGCTGTGCGCCATGGTGACATTGTGAAGGCGGAGCGTTGTGGGCCCACGCCATTGCGCCTTTGCAGTGCAAGGCATTGAAAAAAGAACGTGAGCACAGCGGAGGTGGTTGTTTGACTGTGAATAACTCCTCTTCTGCTGAACACATTGAAGTACTTTTTGTGGCAAACTATATCTGAAATAGCCTATTTTCACTTCAAATGCCTTTCTCCACTACGATAAAAGGTGGCTCAAAGCCCCTTTGAGCGCTCTTTTACAAAGCTACTTTACCAACTGAGCTCAAGTTGTCAGGTAAGCAGATGTTTCATCTTTGACAAAAACAGATACTAGGGCATTTTGCAAGAATCAATTTAAGGGCCCTCTCATGTTTCTTATTTACATCAATGACATACCATCATTTATTAACTATTCTAACTGCATCCGTTTGGCTGACGACACAACCATATTTCATGGCAATTAATAAACGTAAACAGTCACGTAGCGTGGCTTAATGCTGATGTCATAAATATTGTTTCATGGTGTAATAATAACTTACAAAATATGAAACCTGCTAAAACAAGCTTTACGTTATTTCATTTCTACTAAGAAATGCCTACAATAATTCATGAACTTCATATAAATAAGTGTGTCATGCCTCTATGAATTTACAGTACTCAAGTGAAATCAATTAGAATTATGGCTGCTTTTGGTTACCTGTGCACACATCCAAACAAGGCATTGTTTCCAGCAGCAAATTCTGAAATCGACTTACTACGCTTTCATCATGGGGCAACACATACCCCACACACCTGTCATCTACCACTAACCATCAAAACCCCAAGCAGTTGAATTAATCTCTCTGTTCTTACAAAGTATCTGCACTATTCATTTCCTGCAGTCAGGAAGGTATATTAATGCCATTAGCATTCTTTAGGGACTTCACCCTACCTTTGGGTTTTCTGTCTGTGTCCATATTTAACCTTTTCCATATTTAACCTTTTTCACATCAACTTGGGTCACTGAGTAGCCCATCATCTAATGAGTAGTGCATTGGGCTGTTGTGCTGGGAGAAATGGTTTGAAACCAACTGTCAGACATGTTTTAATGCAATCTGCATTCTTCAGAAACCTCAAGTTCGTGGTATGTTTGTAGAGTTAAAACTTGATATAACGATATAACGAATATAACTAAATTCTCTAGTTAACAAAGTATTTAACTTTTCATAACCTCTTGTCCATGGAACACCATATATATAGAAGCTCAACATAACAAATTGTTTTGTATGCTATTTCATTATAATGAAATTTCAGTGCTACTGCAAAAGAATGCTGAGAAAATAAATGGAAACTTCTGCAGATGCCCATGATCAAATGACTGAACTACAAGCGGTTGCTTTCAAATGCACCTCTCAATCTGCGCACTGCGTGACAAGAGCAACCGCGGAAGTGGAGCCGCATCGTGTTCCGTATAAAGTACAAGTGCGATAAGATCCTATTGCGCCACGCGCACTGTGAGCTTTAGGTGCGAGTGAAAGTGTACAAGGGTGAGACAAGAAAAATGGTGGCTTCATGCGTGCTCCCTTCCCGCGCGAGCAAAGGGAAAGAGGGGAGGCGAGCAAGCTCGCAATAATGGGATCATAGTCGTCTGTATATTGTCTGTTACCAATTCATTGTATTTAAAAAACAATAAACTGAAACTGAAGTATACACAAGGAGACAAGGGCATGGGGGTGGAGCAGCGGGAAGTTGGCGCGCATCTCAGCCGTAACTGCGCCTGGCTGTAAATGAGGCTGAGCGCACACGCAGCCGCGCACCCTGCTTTAGAGGCACAGTAAAAGCTAATTCAAATTCCACAAGGATGCTATGAAAATTTGAATGATATAAAATTTCAACAAATGAAAGTCAGAGAAAAAAATCACTCGGTCAAGGGGCGTATATAGTCCGACATGGCGTGAGCATGCACGCACACACGCTATGTCACGTTGGCATGAACAACCATGTATATACTTCGAATCACTGGCACAGGCAGTGTAACCAGACGCGGCCAACGTGGTCCAATGTGCCCGATGTTGAGATGGCTCTTGCTACATCCACGCGTTCATAGCGCTAACTGGCACGTAGATAAAAAAGATGGCAGTTTCGCCTGAAAAGCAAACAGATAGCTATATGAAGTAAGGATAGTAGTTTTATCAGCCATATAAAAACTTGTAAACACTTGCCTACTAACTAAATTAAGAAGCATGGTGTCATGGGCGCACAGGTAAGCATGAACACATCTCGCTCGATGACCGCAGAAACTCGTTGAAAAATACTGGAGTGAGGAAACACAGCATTAGCAGCGAGTGAATTGACCTTTGTACAGCTCTCACTTCAATGCGAACGAAACGTAAAATGCGCATCGTATACGAAGCTACGGCACTACGCGCACTCTGAAAACAGCGCAGATCTATTTGAAGATCAGGCCCACGCAGGCGCAAACTTTGGCCACATCGCAGATCACTTTCAAGATACAGCACCCGCATGGCCATGCTGTGAGCAGCAGCCACCACAGAAGAACGTCCCCTCCCCCCCTCACTCGCCTCACTCCCGTGCCTCGCGTACAACAGGAGAGGGCTCGCTTGTGCACACGAGATTGAGCCACGTTCGCCGGCTCACCCTCGCACGCTTTTGCTCGTACACAAAGAACACAGCGCGCGGCGATGGTGTTATCGTCATTGCCGCTGATGGAAAAAGGAAACCTGCACAGCAACGCCAGCGTCGCCAACATGCTCCCATGCACTAGCACTCTCCCCATCCATGATGGCGTGGAGTTCGAAATATTGGTGGCGGTTGGGATTGCAGTGTGAATTAGCAGGATGTGTTGCATATTGCTTTGAATACATTGTTAGATGGACTGTGGTGGCTACTTCGAATTATTCGAAATTTCGAATTAACAAGTTGTGAATTAACAAGCTTTTACTGTAATCTGCCACATGTGCAAAGAGTGGGCGTGCCAAGACGGCGTGGCACGATGGTTTAAGCTGTCTTAACGCATGCTTAGTATTGGAGGTTGCATAATCTCAAGTTTCGGTGACCCATTGGAGCGAGAGGTAGACAAGCATTCACTCCCCACTGCTGGCACATTTCCTGATAGCGTTGTCAGAGTGTGGGCGACGCTACAAGCCGCAGGGGTGGAGTGCACGCGAAAGTGTGGCGGACTTAGCTTAATTCGCACCGCCGAGATGATAGCGCCGACGTACGTGGCATGAAACCGTATCAGTCATCGCTGACTCCGAAATTTATCAAAATGAATTGTTTTTTCATTTAAATTTGCTTTTTTCTATTGCTCGATAATTTGGAAAATTCTGTGGGCCCTTTTTGTGCAAAAAAGAAACGATTGGTGACTGTACTCATTTGCATAAAAGGTTGATTTTCAATACAACAATATTGCAATATAACGATGCAAATTGCCGATTTTACCGACTTCGTTATACTGTTGAGGTTTTCCTGTATCCAAATTCTTTCACGCCAACCTGGGTAGTGAGTATGTGCCACTATTAAATTAACTTCTTTGATGTGAATTTCAGTCTGACACTTTTAATACAGTATAGTCCATCTTTACTGATAAAAAGTTAACTAGGCCTGAGCAGACGGCTTCAGAACTCATGATGTCACAGCAAGCTGGTGCGGGAACATTAAGGTGGCATTACCACAACTCTTTCACTTTTGCGTCATTTGTGGCTTACCCAATGTCCCCTAAATGGTAAGAGTGGCTTTTCTGGTATTTCAGGAGGGTAAATTACTAATACAGCTCAAATAGTTCTTCTCCTCAGTAGTCCTCTAAACATCAAAAATTGCAAGGATGCTCCTGTTAGTTCAAATGTAACAAACAGGAACTGCACATGCACATGCACATGCCATTAGGCCGGTGCAACACAGTGTGGCTGGTGGCAAACTAGGGAAGAGAACACGCCCGAGTCACATCAGCACAGCTCACAAAGAGAGCGCCTCCTTACACCATGTTGACGTCTGGACTGCCTTGATCCAGCACAGTGGCAGCACACATGCTAGGATGATCACGACAAACAGGAACCGCAACTGCAAACACGCAGGGTGGCCACAGATTAATATCATCCATGCTAAATCACTGCTCCTTCACGTACTTGCAAAATGCAAAATCTTTCAGTTGCAACATTTATGGGATGTATATGGTTGTAGGCACTCACAAACATTTGTGCTATATTGTATCCCAAGTCGGTGCACATCCACAATAATTCTTTTTCTATGAGGTACCGCAGTTTTGTCTGTAAGGTAAAGCACTGACAGTGATAACAAAGTATGGGGCGTAATGTACCACCAAGTTATGAGGGACATCATTATGGAGGGCTCAAGATTAATTTTAACTACCTGGGATTCATTTATTCACATACACCCAAAGCATGATGCATGAGTACTTTTGCATTGCTCCCTATTAAAATGTAACCTGCTTACAAATTAGACATGCTTGGTGTAATGCATATATGACACACATGAACACAGTTCCCTCGATGACCACAACTACTCGCAGTCAGCAAGGTGGCCTCAAACAACCTTCAAGCAACCATTTTAAAACTCTTTTTTGATGGCAAATTTGTTATATGGCAACAATTATGCCTCATAAAGACTCAAACTTTTATATTTTTGATGGCTATATCAACACTACAAATGAAAAAGAAATCATTCCAAATATATAAATAATTACCCATGGTAATGCTACCTACCAAACATTGTCGATTTAGCAGCACATATGCAATAAAAGTACAGTGGAACCCCCAGTTATACGTCCCCCAGTTTTGTGACGACTTGGGTTTTATGACAGATTAGTGCAGTCCCGGCAAAGTCCCCATAGAAGCAATGCATTAAAAAAACCCGGTTATCCGACGCAATTTTACGCCTGACCCGCATTATATGACCCTCGCAAAGCACAGGACGGAACGGCAGACGAAAGAAAAGTGCTGTGGGTCTCTTTCCTCTCCCGGCCTCTCCGCATGCGGAGTGCTTGACACCGCTCGACCGGTTCGCTCCGGTGCAGCTTTCTTCCCTGCCTCGTCTCATACAAGCTCTGCGATGTTTTCAACGCCGATGAGAGCGATATTCTTTACCTTATGCAGCCTGAGAAAACCCTTGCATAAAAGAGTGACAGCTGTCATGGTGGCAAGCGTAGTAAAAAGCGTGTGACGACACTATTCTGCGCTAACGAGGACGGTAACGAGAGGCTGCCCGTGCTCGTTGTTGGAAAGTTTGCAAAGCCACGGTGCTTTAAGAACTTGAAGACGCTGCCGTGCAGCTACAACTTCAACAAAAAGGTGTGGACGACGTCTTTGCTCTTCAGCAATTTTTTGCAGCAGCTGGATAACAAAATGGGCGCTAAGGCAAGGAAAATATTGCTTTTCGTGGACAACGCACCGTGCCACCCACCCGATACGTTCAGCCCGAGGAACATAAAGGTCGTTTTTTTTTTTCCGTCTAACTGCACAAGCCGGCTGCTGCTGCTTGATGCCGGCATCATTAAGTGCGTCAAGCAAGGGTACAGGAAGTGGTTAGTGCAGCGTCGGCTGGTAGCTATGGAGCGCAGCGAGTTGGAAAAAATTACCACTGTGCTCGACGCCATGCATTTTATGACGCCATGCATTTTATTGCCAGTTTGTGGAATGCAGTGTCGCAAAGCACAATCGCTAACTCATTCAAGCACTGTGGCTTTAAGCAAGAGACTGCCTCCTCAGCTGGGGACACAACAACCTTGATGCCGCTCAAAGCCGATGCAGGCTTCGCCGATGATGATTTCAAAGGTTTAAACCTCACCACGACCTTCACCGAGAATGTGGAGCCCGACGACAACGTTGCGATCTCAGGGTGTCTACCAAGTTGACATTTCCAAATTCCCTGAGTTTTCCAGGTTTTCTGATGATGACACCACAGATGCCGTGCCTGTGCCTACCACGTTCGCCGAGGTGCTACGGCACATAGACGGCATCCGGAACTTCATCTGTTCACGCGATGCCCCAGAGGACTTCCTTTTGGACATTGCCCAACTCAAACGAAAGCTCTTGGTTCACGGATCAAACAAGGTTCAAAAGAAGCTTACCGACTATTTTTAAAGTTCGCACAGGCTGGCGGGAATCACGGCAGTGGGCAGTGGAGTGCCGTAAGGGCTCGTTTAAATAAAGCATGATTGGTACCTGTACTGCAGCATTAATTCTTACTGCATTTACCTTTTTGGTAATTTCGGTTTCCAAGCCCTGAGGAGTATATTAGTAGTTTACATTGAAGTTTCTCATAAATCTGTCGCGTGAAATAAGTAGTATTTTGATAGGCATAATTTATGTTCGGACTTTAAGATGCCCACATTTTATGACACTTTCTCGCGGTCCCGAGAAAGTCGTATAATGAGGGTTCCAATGTAATGTGATTTATTAATTCACTGTAAATTACATGGCAATATCAACATCTTGTGATTGTTAAACACTAAGCATCTGTAGTGAAGCACTGCAAGGCTTGCACCAGGCACGTACCCAGGGGGGGCCTGGGGGGGCCCGGGCCCCCCCCGAAATCAAGTGGCATAGCCCCCCCCCCCCCCCTCCCCACCCACGCCACCACTCCACACACGTCTAAAGCGCCACCAGATATGTTGAGACTTGACAGCTGTTCATCGGTCAGCATTATGCTGCCTTTTTCACTCCTTTTAGACGGCGGTAGTTATCGGCACCTCTTGTAATGTGAAGGACAGGTTTCTCATAGATTCCGCACCAGCGCGATTAACTCGAGATGCGTTCAGTTGTAACCATCTATTCAGCCGTCACGCGCATAGCTGTTGCTTTTGTTAGTTCAACCTTCTTTGTTTAGGCTGATCCTGGGACCAGGAGAGGGATGCGGCTGTTACTCAGCTGGTCTGTACTCTCATGGAACGAGTTACGGCCGGAGAAAACGCCAATTGGGTTTAACTTTTCCCTTTGCTTCATTATTTTCTTGAGTTACGGCTCGCCGCGACGCTGGCAGATGCCCGGAACCATATACACGTGATATGGGTTAGATAAGGTGGGAAATAAAATAATGTGAAAGAGCGCCCATCATGAAACCCTGCAATAACCCTTAAACCCATAAGCAAGATGACTGTCGCCTGTTACCTCGTCTGTTTTTCCCCAACTGTATAGCACTTTTCGTGCAAAATTGGCAACTGGAAACAAAAATCGCAAAGAGTTGAGAAATTAAGCGATTTACTAAGGGAGAGAGCCAAGGCAACAACCAAACTGCAAGCAAAAGCGAATAATAAAAAAGTTAAGCGTTGTTTATGAGACTATTTATGGATCAACATCTTTTTATTGAAAAAGAAAGTAGAGAAAACGCTGCCGGAAGTGAAGAACAATTACTTGTTTTGAATGACGCTTCTACAGTTATCGGTCGAACCGCCTCACGTAGCCACTTCTCTGCTGTGCTTATGTGGGTGTTTTTCTAACCTTTCGTGGTGAGCGCAGTACGTCTAGAATCGCAGAGTCCTGCGCTCTACGCGGTTGTATGGGACTGGCGGCCGCACAGCGTTACGCAATTCGCGGAACTGTCAAAACTGATCAACAAGGCGAAAATAACTGATATTCGAAACTATAACATGATAAACACTGAAGAAGCCGTAAAAAATGAACGCAGCCTGAAATCAGTAAAAAAGAAACCTGGCATAGGACAAACCATGATGTATGCACTAAAAGATAAAAAGGGGAATATCATCAACAATCTCGAAGATATAGTAAAAGCAGCGGAAAAATTCTAAGCTGACCTGTATACAGTACCAAGAGGAGTCACGATACCTCCCTTAGAAACAGTAATGATCAGGATACAGAAACTCCTATTTGACAGAAACCACATTTGAAATCCACAGAAACCCAGAAACCCACATTTGACAGCTTCTCCAGAGTATAAACACCTGGCATTTCCCTGGCATAGCGAATCTTGTTACACAAAGATGCTTGAGGTCTTCCTCACCAAATTACGCTGCCGCATTCCCTTCCTAAATTTCTATTTATACAGGTCGGGTTTGGTTCCCTCTCCCCTTTGTTTTTTTTTGTGTGTGAGAAGGTGGAGACGATACAGCACTTTCTTCTATCTTGCCGCCGCTTTGCTGCATTAAGAAAAACATTGTTGGAGATACTTTTTCGAAGAATTGGCCTGGATTTGACAGAACCTGCAATTCTTTCGTTCGGGGCGTCCACATTGGGATTCAGCCACAGGGATGCATGCATCGCTGTCCAAACATTCCTTACAGGATCTAAACGAATGCCCTGCTAAATTCTATTTTTTTTATTACTTTTAAATTGATTATTCCTCATTCAACAGCACCTTCCTGATTTTATTTTAGCCGGTAATTCAACTCTATTCAATGCTATTCGCATACGTATTAGGATATTTATGCTCTATATTATTTTGGAATAATCCACCCATTTCTTGGCCAATCCCCCATCGTGGGTAGGAGCCACACGTGCCACAGGCTACAACAACAACAACAAAGGAACAAGAGATCAGGATCGCCAGTCGGCCACTAGAGACTGTGAAGGAGCACGTTTACCTACGTCAATTAATCCCAGGCAACCATGATCATGAGAAGGAAATTCACAGAAGAATCAAAATAGGTTGGATCGCATACGGCAGACATTGCCAGCTCCTGACTGGAAGCTTACCATTATTATTGAAAAGTAAGGTGTGCAATCAGTGCATTTTGCCAGTGCTGACATATGGGGCAGAGACTTGAGAGCAAGTTAAGGACCGCGCAAAGAGCGATCGAACGAAGATTGCTAGGCATAACGTTAAGAGAGAGAAAGAGCGGTTTGGATCAGAGAGCGAACGGGTATAGACGATATTCTAATTGACGTCAAGAGGAAAAAATGCAGCTGGGTAGGTCATGTATTGCGCCAGTTAGATAACCGTTGAACCATTAGAATGGTTACCAAGAGAAGGAAAAGGCAATCGAGGACGACAAAAGACTAGACGGAGCGATGAAATTAGGAAATTCGCGGGCATTAGTTGGAATCGGTTGGCGCAGGACAGGGGTAATTGGTGATCGCATTGCAGGGAGAGGCCTTCGTCCTGCAGTAGACATAAAACAGGCTGATGATGATGATGATGATGGAGGTGGTGGGCCCCCCCCGAAAAAAAATCCTGGGTACGTGCCTGGCTTGCACGGAACATAAATGAACCCCAAAGGAGAATAGAAGCCGTAGTGCACTCTCAACAAGACCACGTCAAGTCAGAAAAATACACACACCACTGCTGATTCCAAAACTTGTCAAATGATTGCATCAGATTTCCCATGGTTCATCTTATTTTGAAATAACAGTAGAATCTTGGTGATATGAATCTCTCAAGACGGCACAAAAACTCGTATCACTCGAAATTCGTAAATATAGTATAGGGTTATTAAGGAGGCACACGGCAGAGTTTCTACTCAGAATTGCTCAAGACATCCAATTAATTTTTTTTTTTTTGCAATCCTAAGGCCTTCTTTTACCTCATTGTGACCTATATGGAGGAAACACACTGCAGATTTTCAGGAAATTGTGCTCTTTAGTGTGTTGCGTTTGAAGTCGGGAAGAAAATCGGGCTTTGGGAGGTGCTACAGTGCCGCTGATCACGCGACCGTGGCTTTCCGTTGGCGCAGTGCCAGACAATCTTGGTACTGCCGTAAACACTGTATTTCTCTATGCAGAAATAAAAGTAACAAAAGCGGGTGTGAGAAAAGAAAACTAGCATCACAGTTCATTACAGCAGTCATGGTTGTGCAGGAGGCACTTCTATTGGTAAATGCGAATTTGAATCACTGCCACGCTTGTTTTGTGGACATTTCAGCAGCAGCAAGCTGTGCACTTCGCGTGTTCTATGGCCAACATTTCAAGATGTGCCTGGTTTTCTAGAGTTTCTTTTGTTGCAGAAACCTAGCTACTGTCTGATGGTGATAAGGACATGATTTGCGCAACATAAGGGAATTCGTTTGCTTTGCAGCGGAGAAGCTACTTTGTATCGTGTGATCTGACTAGTGCAAAGGTAGAAAAGTTTCTAATTGTCATAGGGTGCTGAAGACAACGGAAGGTGTGGACAACATAGATAAGGCTACCCAGGGAAGCGAATGCCGCCAATCTTGCTGACGCGGCAAGACTGGGTTGCGTGTGATTGCCGGCTCCTGATAAAGTCGCAAGGTGCCTGAAAATGTCAAAAAGTTGCATGACACTGCACAAAGCAAAAGTTTTTTTTTCCCATTGTTTTCGTTTTTTTAAAGCGGCAGAGAGGACGCACATTGGTGCAGTCAAGGCAGTGACGTAGGTTACCCTGGTAGCAGGAATGCAACCGGTGCACAGGTGTGGCGGCGCTGCCGGCCTGACAACAGCCAGTGTTTCGTGCTACCGGGGCCTCAATCAAATGCCTGCTCAATTGGTCTTATCATCCACTACAAAGCAAAAAGCAGTTTGCCACATTCCAAATTTAGCAATGCATCTAATTTAACACCGCATTTAGCATCCCAAGCTAATGAACTTGCGATGGAGCTTCTTGAAAATTCTTATCATCCCGAAATAAGTATCAGGCATGATTGTATCACTGAGCTTCTGCTATGTATACCTTCACGGAGGAAGGATACGGAAGTAGAAGAGGGTCTCGAAGATGGACGTGAAGGCCTTAGCTATATTGGTGAGCCAACCTCCTCCTTGTCATCTTTCTACCCTTTCTGTCACGCCCTTCATTTTGGACCAAACAGAATGCCTCACCTCAACAGTGCTGGCTCATCATGCTTGCATTGCCAGCAATGCAGAACTTCGCAACAAAGCGACAGCTTTGTGTGTATGGGCTGCATATTGCACATAGATCCAATATAATCTATCAGCTCTGTGCATAGTGGAAATGCCAATGGTCACACAATGGTCACCAATGTAGTTGTGTTCACTTGCCCTGCGCAGCCAGGCAAACGTGGTGTAGTTACCAAAGTGCAGTGTCAAGGTACAGACAATGGTGGTAGTTTGGAACACTAGTCCAGTGTTCCTCTACTAAGACAGCTGACTTTTGCCTTTTGCCACACTAGCCGGGCCAGCCAAGGCGTCTCCTAAGCTTCCCTTCCTCCATGGTAATTAAAGTGAGGCTCAAACAACATTGACCCACCGCTCTGATGCCGCCCTGTAGAAGGATGCGCATGGCCACATCATGGGTGGGCAGGGCGCCATCCACCGAGAAGGTCACCACATAAGCCTCCGACCAGACTCCTTCATGGTCCATGGCCTGCACCCTGTGAATTGGCATTCATTTATTCTTTTATTCATTCCTCAGAACAGTAAGATTTGCAATCAAAAAGCCATTTAAGAAGTACTACTGCTATGTTTTTTTGAAGTTGAGGAACTCCACCACTCACTTCTCACACATGAAAGGGATGACAGTATGAAGGTCATAGGATATTTTTAATTTCCTACGAAAGTTGGTGTTGAAATGCTGAACCTGGCATCATCAACATTACAGTGATATCACGACAAAGCAATATTTGCCAATTTCATGTTGCAATAAGGCTAGGTATGATGACATTGCTCATAAAGAAAAATATTAAACAAAAAAGGGCATGTTAATACTGCCAGGTGAATCAGTGGTGTGTTCTGGCACTTTTTTAGTCTTGTGTATAATTCAATCAATTTTATTGGTACTGTAAGGGTAGACTGTATAACACAAATTTATGGCGAGTTTAGAAGAAGCTCGTCCGGCCAAATAGAGTGTTATGGGAAGCAAAAAATTAAGGTTGATGACGAAGCGAAAAATCATTGTTAGATGTTTCAGAATTTATACGGATTTCTTTTTCACAATCCAGCAACCACAGCATCGTGGTCAGTCTATGTGTATAGCACATTACATAATGACTGGGTATAATCGTGGGATGTGGTACCATCCGTCTGGTTGATGACAATAGGTGTTGCCTGGGTTATAAATGATTGACGTTTCAGAACCCATATGGTTTCATAGTTCACAATGCAGCAGATAATGCAAGTTTCTTCATTATTTCTAGAATTAACATTATAAAACTTAGAAAACACCTAGACTTAGTTTCAGAACAATTTTCCAAGCATAAGGCAATAACTATTTTTTCACTTTCCACTTCAGTCACAAAATGCAGTAAGCTCAGCCACCGGACGACTACGCTTTGCAGGAAAGCCAACTGTTGAACAGCAGGATGCATAGGTGTATGGGAGCAACGGGAGCGTGACGGAGCACAACAATGGGAAATAAGGCTCTGGTGCAAGGCCATTCATCTACAGCGAAAGAGCTTCTATAGGGCCCTTGGGTATTGACCCGTCATTGCAATGTGTGTCCATGTGGCCTGACTGTGTATATGCAGCTAGCCCAGTGTAGATTCCTATTAGCTCTCGGTGTAGCATATCATCCTCCTGTTTGACGATTTTAGCCTAACATGATGAACAATCCGTTACCAAAATGTACAGCAGCACAGCCTGCATCGTTGGAACAAATCACCCACCATGCTATCATTCATATGGACCTATAGATGTGGCCCCGGAGATTACACCTTGTTAGCTCATGTTAAGATCGTAATGCAATTTTTTTTAGTTGTCAAAAGTGACTTCTAGGATTGTATCTATGCAAAAGGTGAATAAATAAAGAAATGTGTTATAATGCATTTCCATAGGCTATTCTGATAATCTAGAGGTGGGTCGTTGCACTAGAAACAGTTCTGTTACAAGGAATGGTTTGCATTTGTGAAGGCACCAGTTGAAAATGTGCTAGAGCCACAGTGAATATTTCTCACACAAGGGTGTGCAGCCCTGGTGAGATCTCCTTGGTGTCCCATGGGGCGACCCACAAGGGACCCTCGGCAACCTGCTTCAGGGGCTGCCAGTGGCTGTTGTCCACACTGCAGCGCACCTCTGACACCGGTACGGGCGAGAACACCAGTGCCCTGTAAAATGGGAAAAGCATCACGCAGACAGAAGATGAAGTGTCTCTACATGGGGCAGATGCATACATGTTAAGCTAGGGACCTTGAAATTTTGAGAGATCCACCAATTGAAGGGGGAGGGGGGGCACAATGACAACGACCACGACTTCATTCCTTGGGCCACAGCAACATCAGAAACTGCTCTGAATGGCTGTCAGCACAGTCATTACATGTATCGGTGCTTGTACTGTGACTGGAGATGGTGAGTGCGCACGTGTATAATTAAGGAAAGCATACAAGGTCCCACGACACTGGCCCCTTTCTACTCTTAATTTGCTTCACCGAATAACAAGTACGTATTGCTGCGAAGCTGGCTTATGGAACCCGGCCATTATGTAATGCATATTAGAGCTTTGCCACGTGCACACTCCTCAACACATGTATCGATCTAAAGCAAACCGGGTTAGGCTTGCACTGCCCACACAAATGGCTTAGATTTCAATCTGACTTCGGTTAGCTGCCTAGCACATAACAGCAATTACGATGCGTCTGTACTGCACAAATACATGGGGTTGGGGCAGTTTTTCAGATTTATGGCCACGTCTGCACAATCTGAAGGATAGGTCGAAATTAAGGAGCCTCTCAGATCAATCGGGAGAGTTGGCAGGTAAGCAGATAGTGCACAGGCAAGAAACAGAAGTAGGCACGACCACTGGGGGTCTCCGATTTGTTTTTTCTGACTGCCCAGGACTGCCAGATACACCACCTCCATTCATTGATTCATTCATTTTTTATTTGCTTGGCATAATGGTTACGCGTAGTTATAGGGGCCAAGGTGAAAAGCCATTACTTGATAGCTTGAGAGAATACTTGGCACCATTTTTGGCATTCACAGCAATAAAGCGACAATGCCTCCAATAAATGCATGGAACATGACAGGTACACACACCTTTAGGACACACTGAGACAATTAAGAATGTATTATACACACAGATATGAGACCCATGGTGAAAATTTAAGAACATATATAAATAGCACATAGCAAGGCTCAAAAGCTAGAAATTAACTTTCACATAACAAAAAAATATTGCAGTGATAATGAAGCCAACAAAAAGGTACAGTGCAAATTATGTGGGTGAAATGTGAATGCATATGGATGGATGGATGGAATAACTTTACTGAAAGGTCCTGCGAGCTATGGGGCGCAAGGCCCCATAGTGGGCACGGCGAAAGCGCTGCGGGCAAGGTGCTCAAAATGCTACGTCTTTTCCTGGTACAGGTCCTGCTGCTGTCAAGTGCGCATGCATCTTCGCAGACTATCGCCGAGCTTCAGCAAGTTTCAACTGAAGAATTCGTCACCAAAGATAGCACATCTGGCAGCGCCGTCACCGTGGGGACGCCACAGGTCCTGCTGCTGTCAAGTGCGCATGCATCTTCGCAGACTATCGCCGAGCTTCAGCAAGTTTCAACTGAAGAATTCGTCACCAAAGATAGCACATCTGGCAGCGCCGTCACCGTGGGGACGCCACAGGTACATGGATATCGGACGTCATCGACCGTGACGTCATCAGCCCTTGGCCCTATAAATTCAGCACCACACCCGTCCGTCTTCAGTGGGCACGGCGAAAGCGCTGCGGGCAAGGTGCTCAAAATGCTACGTCTTTTCCTGGTACAGGTTAGTTATGTGTGCACCATACGATCTGACAATAGGTTTCTTGTTCTCCTGTCGTGCCCACGCACATGTCTGGGCTGTGCCTATAGCTGCTATTGCTCATGTATGCTGCTTGTTTGTGGAGATATAGAAATGAATCCAGGCCCAACAGTTGATGAAATGTTTCAGAGACTCATTGAGGGGCAGAAAGACATTAGGACTCGTTTAGAGGCAACGGAAAGGGCACTGGGGAACTTTGGTGATCGCTTGAATACGATAGAGGCAAACATAAAAGATCTACAGATGAAAACGGATGGGATTGACAACATAAGCATAGCTTTAAATGGTGTGCAGGATGCACTTACACGGCATCAAGCCAGACTCGATGATTTAGAAGATAGAAGTCGGAGGTCAAATTTAATTGTTTTTGGCGTAAAGGAAGATCCTATTGAATCAGAGTCAGACTTGCGCAGAAAAGTTATCGATGATCTCTTTTCTGCTAAATTGGGAGTGCAGTGTTCATCTGTAGCTCGAATCCATAGACTGGGGAAAAGTTCTTCTAATCGCCCTGTCATAATGTACTTTCAGGACTATAGAGAAAAGCAAGCGGTCTGGAGCAATGTATCTAAACTGAAGGGAAAAAACATTAGAATCGATAATGACTACTGCGCGGAAACGTTGTGCAAACGAAAGCATCTTTGGCAAAGTGCAAAACTCGAAAAAAAGGCTGGAAGTAAGATTTCCTTGGTTTATGACAAGTTGAAGATCGATGGGCGGTACTATAAATGGGATGCTGCTCTAAACTCTAGAACATTGATAGAGCGCAACTCCAAATCCTTATTTGAAAGCTAACGGCCAGATACGTCCGATGTGCGGTTAGTTTCTTTCAATGCAAGAAGCATTGTGAATAAAAAAGATAAACTGGAAGATTGTTTGCACTCTTTGGATCCGCACGTGTGTGTCATAACTGAAACCTGGCTACACGACCAAATAAGTGACGATGACATAATCCCACCAGGTTATCGGTTATATCGGCGGGACCGAGGATCTAGAGGGGGTGGTGTTGCTGTGGTTGTTAAATCCTTTGTCGATGTTGACGTAGAAAGCCAGATTGCTGAGCATGAAAGCCTTTTTTTGAAAATCAAAGTGAAGGAAACGGCTTTTTATTTGTGTGCAGTTTATCGTGCTCCAGACACTGATGAAAGCTTTTTGAGTAAATTGTATGACCGTTTGTTGTTGTTACGAAATAAGAATGTTATTGTAACGGGTGACTTTAATTTGCCTTTATTAAATTGGAACAATCTGTCTTTTGGATTATCGCATACGAGCGATAGAATCCTTGATGTTATGCTTGCTCTTGGTCTTGACCAAATAGTTACTGAATGTACTCGCGGAACATCAATTCTTGACTTGCTGTTCATTAGTGAAGGATTTAGACAAGGAACTGTTACAATTGAACCCGGCATATCTGACCATAAGTTAATTTCTTTTTCCTGGAAGGTCGAAAAATCAAAAACACGTGCGCTTGATGTCGCTACAGTTAAGGAATTTAGTAGAGCTGACGATGTGGTGATTATTGACTATATTGAAGAAAATATTGGGATCACATGTGATGATGTGGAAAGCTCTTGGCAAAGGTTCGCTAATGTGCTTAGGCATTGCATTAAAAAATACGTTCCAAACAGAAAAATACTTAAAAAGCGGAAACATCCATGGATTACTCGCGAAATTATACACATTAAGCGTAGACTTAAAAGATATCGTAAGAAGCAGGGAACTTCAACGCCACTGCTTATAGAAATCAAACGTGACCTATTATCAAAGGTGAGCTGCGCCAGGACTAAATATTTCACACACACATTAGCAGAGTTTCTAAAGACTGATCCGCAAAAATTTTGGCAGCATTTGAGTAAACCCAAAGATGCACTTACTAAAATAAAAGTTAGGGACAAGATTATCACTGATGCTGCTGAAATAGCTGAGAATTTTCATCAGTATTTCTACGAGGTGTTTTCAGAATTAGATGAATATGAAATAAAAGCAGTGGCTGCACCAGAGGATGGCATTGAAGTAACTCGTGAGGGTGTTCTGGCGATGCTCTTGAAACTGGACACTAAAAAATCCGCTGGACCCGATGGTCTTCCGAATGTATTTTTGAGGCGTTACGCAGAACAAATATCAGGCTGCCTCACAGACATCTTTAAACTCTCATTAGCAAACGGAAAAATTCCTTCACAATGGAAAATAGCACGGGTGGTTCCCGTATATAAAAAAAGTGATCGATTTTCTGTTTCAAATTATCGGCCTGTTTCCATAACATCCAGTTGCTGTAAGATGTTGGAGCATATTGTAGCCGGTTACCTGCGAAAGTTCCTGAGCGATCATAATCTTTTGTCGGATAATCAGCACGGGTTTCGGCAGGGGTTATCCACAGTTACTCAGACTGTTTTGTCTGTGCATGAATTTGCGCGGGTGCTTGATATGTCCGGGCAAACGGACGTGGTTTTCTTTGATTTTAGCAAGGCCTTCGATAAGGTGCCACATGGCAAACTTCTCTATAAGATGGAATGTATGGGTATACCATTTTTTATTATTCAATGGATTCAAGACTACCTTACAGACAGACGGCAATATGTGGAAATTAATAAGACCGCTTCTAGTGTTGTTAATGTTCATTCAGGAGTTCCTCAGGGAAGTGTGCTGGGACCTTTGTTGTTTTTAATATATGTAAATGATTTAGTTGCGGTTGTTCCTAAAGATGTCTCTGTTAAGTTGTTTGCAGACGACTGTGTTGTGTTTAAACAAATTTCATCCGAACATGACCACATCTCTGTTCAAAAAGCAGTTTTTGCTATTGAAGAATGGTGTCTGAAATGGGCTATGGTACTTAATAGTGAAAAAACTGTTCTCTTACGTATAACTAGAAAAAAGTCTCCAATTTTGCTTCCTTACTTTCTTCGCGGAACCATGATCTTGGAAGTTGACAAATATAAATATTTAGGCATAACACTCGACAATAAGTTAAAATGGTCGGCTCACATTACTAATATTTCTACATCTGCATTTCGAAAGCTATGGGTTTTACGAAGAAAGCTAAAAACTGCCCCTGCACACATAAATAAATTGGCTTACGAAACTTGTGTGCGGTCTTTACTTGAATATGCTTCAGTAGTGTGGGACCCATACACAAAAAAAGATATAATGATCCTTGAAAAAGTCAATAGGAAAGCGGTTAGGTTTATATACGGAAAATACAAAAGGGAAGACTCTCCTTCGCAGTTAATGATCTCAAATAACATTCATACACTAGAAACCCGCAGAAAGATTAATAGATTGATATTCTTGAACAATAGTTTAACAGGAAAAAATAAGCTCCAGCTTCCAGAGTGCATTAAGCGTCCTCTAGTGAGAAGGACTCGGAGCGTTCATGAGCATTCACTTGCTCCCATCTTCGCCAAAACTAACAGCTTTAAGTACAGTTTTTTCCCTAGAACAGTACAAGATTGGAATTCATTACCGGCATCTGTTTTTTCCTCACAAAATTTTTCTGATGCGTTACATCGTCTACTTACCTGATATGTATGTTTTGTATCCTTGTGCTACTAATATTGTATAATTTTATTCTTTGGTATCCGTATGCTGCTAATATTGTACAATTTTATTCTTTTGGTTTATTCTTTTGATATATGTGTGCTGCTAACATTGTATAAATTTTATTCTCTTGGTTATGTAACAATGTAAATTCATTCCTGCTAGGGCCAAGCAATGGCCTGCAGTATTCTGAAATAATAAATAAATAGAGCGGGCTACTCCCACATTGGGACCGGGAGTTCTACCTCCCTGGCCAGATACTGGGCTCACTTGATATGAACCAACTTAAAGTAATCCACGTATCTCATATTGAGATTGGACGAAGCATCGCCATTACACTTCTCCAGGTATTCAAGCCTCCGCATTCTATATCTTATCTCCATATCTCTTTCCATTTGCTCATAAAACAGTTCAATGTTGCCAAAATGAGCACAGTGTTAGCAGAGTGCCGTGTTTGGCACTCTAAACAACTTCAGCATGTTACTTATGGAAAAACAACGTTTTATTGGACTTAGCTGCCTGCAGCAGTAAAAGAACACATTACAATGCAAACAAGTAGAGCACTCGACTCTGAGCATGCTGTGTGCACACCGTCCACCAACCTGATGTGAGTAGAATGGGCAATGCGTTGCAATGGCTCCACAGAAGGCATGGCCATCACAGCGCTCTTTGGATTTGTAACAAGGATTATGGGCCACTCACGGTAACGTACATCCACAAAACTGAACAGACCATGGTCCACTGCTGCAACCCGGAACCTGGAACAACAACAGGACAATGCATCAATCTCATTCAACTGGCTTAGTTACATAGCACTTGTGAAAAATCAAATTGCGGATATGTTAATTGAAGCAGCTCATGCAACAAAGTCAGCAAAGCTGTGGTACAAGGGAGTTATCATACCCTTCAGAAGTCCTAAAGGTCTGTTTTACCACTGCCCAAAATCTACTGGAGACTTTTCGAATGCTTCACTAAATTTGAGCTTGGTATGTAATTCTATACTCTCCATGATATCTTATGCATGTTTTTGTATGCTGTGCTGGCTCTACCAACACTGATGCTTAGCTGCCTTTTCCAATGCCCTGGTAGGGGTGTGTTGCTGGCTGTTCTTAGCAATGGATCACCACAAACATCAGCATCCTGCTGTGCAGTCTCACCAATGTGTCCTGGTTATGCAGTTCTTTCAGGGCTCCGATGAAGGCTGGCTCTTCTCTGGCTGACATCCGATACTGACCATGCTACCACGAGTTTTGCGTGCTGGCCTTCATCACCACACAAAAGATGCTGTTGAACTCCCCTTAATAGCTTCACTGTAACATTTTATGCCCTTCAGTGTGCAGTCTTGCCTTACAGTATCCTATTAGTAGACACCATGTTTGCAATTGTGCATGCCAATGTCACACCTTGAAGTCCCAAGCAATAAGGAAAACAGGCCCATTTAAAATGCATTGCATACACTTCAGGGCCGCTTATATTTTTACCTGTGGCACTAAAACATGAAGATCACCATATTTCTGCACGTATAACCCACACCAGAAATTTAAAAAAAATTATCTGTAAAGTGGGGATGCAAGTTATATGCACATTTCGGCTTGAAGTATGGCTTCACGGCAACGCTCACAACGCTGCCGTGAAGCCATACCTCAAGGCAAGGTTCTCTGCCATTCAAAGCTTCGTTATCACCTAGTGTTGAAGCTCCCTTCTCCGCTCTTTGATGGTCGCCAATTATCCTCCTCTTTACAGGCAGACATTTAGCATTTAGTAGTAAGCGAACAGTGCATGCGGCGCCAGCAAACTCATACGTAACCCGTTCTCATGGCGCTCCTTCGGTCAGCACGAAGCGTTTCGTGATACAACGATGAGTCAAATCACTGGCGGGATTTCTGGCTCAGTCACGTTTGCTCCATTTCTATGTTCGCGCTGTCATACGCTGTCATGTGAGTGCTAGTTGGACTCCTAATCACGTCACATATCACGTGACTGATTCGTCTGCGATACCATCCCGCGTGTAAACCCAGATCACGCAGATGTAGGGGATCGGAGTGCTGTCGTGCTTCAATATTTTTAGTGCTTCTGGCGACACTAGACCCTTAGCATAGTTCCTGACAGCTGCTTCAGAATCGGAAAAAACTACAGCTGCATTCATGCACGTGGTAGTTGCTAAGGCGATCGCCGTCTCTTCTGCAGTCTCAGAGTTTTGTGCACGGACTATGGCAGACGCTAGCTCTCTGCCCTTAGAATCTATGACGTTCAGGGCGTAAGCATTTCTTTCCGGGTATTTGGCTGCGATCCAGCTTTCACAGGATTGCCAAGGAATGGGGGAACCAAGCCGCTGGCCGAAGATACAATGTGGTCGAGTCATGCATCCGCAAGTGGAGACCGCTTTGGCAAAAATTTGAGCGTTGTTATACTCAGTTATTACCACGGATTTATGCGAAGATATATTCTTTTTTTCTTTCCGGGCTGTTGTAATTGCGGCTGCGGTTTATACCCGGCGGCAGGTTATACGTGAAAAAATACAGCACATGCAAAGCGTGTCAGAAAACACTGGAAAATACAAGAATGTACTGTAGGGCTAGTCAGGTTAACGTAATGTTATTCTGCAAAGCACGGACACGAGACATAGAAAGCTTCTTGGATAAAGGTAGTGAAAGGTCGGGTGAAGCGCAGCGCAGTATATGTCTCTCAACAAAGGACACCTCAACTCTCTCCCGTCGCCCTTCCACCCCTGTGAACATGAATCAGCTGCGATCACAGCTCTAAGCCGCCCCACCCACTGAAACACGAATGGACCGCACCAAATGCGCTGCTCGCAGATTATTCACATGTTGCTCGCTGGCTCGTTATTCAGAGCCGTTCTGCAAACAGCTTAATCACTCGCATTCATCTTTGTTGGTTGTGTCGAAATCGTTTCTCGCCACGCGGTTTCTCAGCCTCGTTTGACCAACAACTGGTTTGACTCACTGCCGAAATGGAAGATGGCTGAGGCGCCCGCTGATCATCGGCAATGCATGACGTTGCCGGGGAAAACAAAGCGCATGGCTATACATTTGGAAACTAAGTGCTTCTAATTGATGAGGCGATCATCACAAACATGCTTGCATCAGATAGCAATGGCGATGATGCCAGTGATGATGCGGTAGGACAGACTGCCTCAACGTTGTCCTCGCAGGAAGCCCAGCAGATGATTCAGTCCCTCCGGGGCTTTGTTTTCGCGAGGAACCTTCTGCTGCACTACATGCAGGACCTGGATGCATTGGAGGAGAATGTCACCAAGCTTCGCGTAAAGCATGCAAGGCTGACTGACATAAGGTTTCCTCGTGCAAGCCAGCGGCCCCTTTTGGAGCCACCAAAGCAATGCCTTGGTGGTGCTCGCATATCGCTTGCCACCCGTGACCCTTCTTAAATTTGCAGCTGTTATAGCAGCGCCATTCTTTAACGCCAACAGCCGCGGCTTGCTGGGCGTGAACAAAGCACCCAGGTAGCAGTTAAACGAGTGAACACAATCAGCAGCCAGATGAAGAAAGGTGGTGGAGAGGTCCACTGGCCTCCCCACCATTATAGCTTTCTCACATCAGCTCTGCCATCCCCCTATTTTGATTTTTTCATGCAACCCAATTATAACATTTATCGGTTATAACAATGGAATTCTCATGGTACTTGAATATTGTTCTAAGTGGGTTCGACTGTATAACGAAGTTGAAGGGGCAGCCAAAATTACTTCGTTATATCCATTACTTTGTTATATGCATTACAGTAAAACGTCGTTAAACTGTACCCGCTTAGACAGTAGTTTCGTATTAGAAGTAGTAATGTTAAATCCACAACTCAGCTGCCATTGAACATAATGAGTTTTGTATCCGCATAAACTGTACCAGCTTATTGCGTCATATCGATTAGCACATAGTGTTTCCACTTTTTGTCGCGCAATCATGGGGGCATGTCACGATTGCAATCATGGCAGTACGTCGGCCCAGTAGAACAACAAGCCTCAGAGATCAGAACGACCTCCAAGCACAAATGCAAAGGGCGCTTGGAAGGGTGAAGCCGCATCAACATAATTTCGGCAGGGTGCCGGACAGTGTTGTGGCTTCACTGCAGCATGCAAGCTAGGACGCGCGTCATGCCTAAGCTTGGACAAAAACTGTGTGCTCGGCATAGAAGAAAAATTGGACATCGGTCGTGCTATCAAACGTGGCACAATAAGTCGGTGCTGGGATGCGAGAGGGATCTATCGTTGACTATGGTGTGTGGCATTTGGAATGCGAAGAAGTTGCTCGGCAGTGCTGCTGCGACCGCGAAAAGATGTCAGCTACAAGTTTAGACTTTTCGCTATCATTGCCTCTGTTGTTGCCGAAGTTTCGCCTAATGACAGTGATGAGGACAAAACGGAAAGCGACAGCACAGGCGATTCAGGCCCAACAGTGACAGAAGCTGTGTGTTAAGTCAGCCTCATGCGGGTGTTTGCAAGAAGAAGGGTCTAGCGGAAAAGCTAGCTCACAGCTTGAGTGAGTTTGAGGCTGCTGTCGTCGCTGCTACCCCACCATGGCATAAAATGAAAATAACAAACAGACTTTTGTTGTACGAAGTGAATAATACTGCACATTTTTTGCCCTTTAATCACACTCTCACTGAGTTCCGTTTTTGACAAGTATGTGGGTGATCTCGCGCAATTTCGGTTAAGCAGTACTACCGTTTAGTACATACTTTTTCCGAGATCCGGACAACTATGGTTTAATGAGGTTTCACTGTATTACAGTTTATTGCAATATATGCCCACTGTGGTGCACAATTGTAAGCATGGAAACAAAAAGATGGCTTTGAACTCACGCTACCATTACACTGCCACGCATGCGATGAAATTTGAATAAAATAACAAAAGAATCTTTGGCATGTGCAACAAGAGGCTTGGGACCTGACACAGCAGCCTTTACATAGCTGCCTTCTATTCCATTGTGATGGTCTTTTGCGCATGCTTTCCACTTGGCCCGCCATGGTTGAGCAGCACGTGGTGCACAACAAAGCGCTCCACTCTGTGATCGAGAAGGCAAGAGAACTTTACTGCACCGGCTTGGCTCAGTGGCCCGTGGCCTCCGAGACTGCACTGATGCCAGTGCGATCTCCAAGGCCGCGCCCAGATGCTAGCCGGCACGGTGTGTCGCAGGGAGAGGAAGAAGTGAATGCACGGCCTGGGCATGACCCCCCCGAGTATGTGCCCAGAGGTCTCTGAGGCCAGGCCCAGCTGTGCTTGCATGTGTGGCACGCCATAGAGAAAGAGAGAAGTGAATGCACTAATCTTTTGCACTGTCGCGCATAGTGGCACACTGTGGCACGGCTTGTGCAGCCAGGCACGCAAAAGAGAGAGAGGTCAGTGCGGAGAAGTGCGATAATGAGCTGATGCTTATGTGAAAGTGTTCAGTTACGTGCAGTGGTGAAAAAGACCAGTGCTGCTTGACGACGTATTCGACGCAGGGGTGAGGGAGTCTTAAAGTGCAGCGGCAGACGAGTGCCGAAACCTGCAGAAAGTGATGTAATCGATACCAAGCGGTCGGGTATCTTTTGGTTTCGGAGACGAATCTAGTTCATTATGTATCCACTGGCAGGACACCTTCAGTTCTCTAAAAAGGGGTTTTAAATACGTGAATCTCTATGGGAATTTCAAGGGGAATTTTATTTGCTTTATTATATGCGCTATTTCATTATAAGAAGGTTTCAGTGTAATATTCCTCCAGAGCTCTATTTTTGTTAATTATGTGGTAAGACGCTAATTACTAGAAGAGAAAGTGAAGGTGGAAGTTTCATTATTTAAATTTCATACCGAAACCGCTCTGCTGGTGCATCAATATGATGTCACATATTTCAAAGTATCTCATATTTGAGCCACTCGAAAGCAGTCAAAGTTTTTGAAACATGTTAAGCTTAGTTTTTTACTCTTTCAGAATACAGAGCAGTCCACCTTTACCAATAGTAAATTAAGTAGGCCTGAGCAGATGCCTTGAAAATCTATAACACAGTAAGCAGCTGCGCGAACTTCAAGGTCACTTCACTACCCGTCTTTCATTTTTGTTTCTTTTCTGGCTTATTAAGCCTCCTCTTGTGGCAAGAGTGGCTTTCTTGACATTGAAGAAGGGTGATAACACAGCTCCACCTCCTTTTAGGGTCCCTTCAATTGAACTGTAGCAGATGGATCCCACCGACATGACAGCATGTTTTCAACCTTTGATGATTCTGTTCTGTTGACTCGAACTGCATCTGTAGTAGTCAAATAAAAGCTGTACAAAGGCACTCACAGGCGACCGGTCTTCCAATCGGCTAGTTCTAGCTCGAGGAACCCCGATGGCTGCAGCGCATACATGCCCCGGAAGAAACCCAGAAGACTGTGGTAGTGGCCACACAGGTATGGGCCACCAAACCTGCAATGATAAGCGAGGTTGAAACCGGAGCTCTGCCATACTTGTAGTCAAAGAACACTCAACAAGCCTGCAGAATTCAAAGGGCACTCTGTATAACAACAGTACTTAGTCCTATTGGGTTGCAGCATGACTCGAAAAACAAAGAAGTCCCAGTTTTGCCCAAAGCAAGAAGAACTGACTATGATAGCAATGTATTAGATTATTACACAAAGTCACCTTCATGGTTTTATGGTCAGTAAAAAATGCAGAGGAGATTCACTTACTAACTAAACACACGTGGCGTTACATGCCCAAAAACACACATGAATAGATTTCACTTGTTGGCTGCGAGTGCTCGCAGTCATCGAGCACCAATAGTGGCAAGTATGCATTTTTGTCCCCACAAAAATGTTCCATGCTAGCGCTCCCTTTACCATTTCACCGCGCCAAGCCTCTAAAACTCAGCAGATCCTGTGACCTTCAATAATAGTTGGGTAGGAATATAGCGCACATCCAGGCACCAGCCTTCTCACTTTAACTGCTCACCCACACACCAAAAACACATCCCGTGATAGACACAGCAGGCAGGTCGCGCATGTGCTGTTGCATTTGAGATAGCATGGCAGCAACATGAATGTGCAACAGTCTGTATGCTTGCCACAGCACCAAAAAAAGAAATATAAGGCTCAGTTGTACCTCACAGCTGGATACAAACTGCATTTAGGTTTCTGGTCTACTTTCAGGCAACATGTGCAACGTCACCTACTGGTGAGCTCGGCTATTAAGAGGAAGCTTTATCATTTTCCTCATTCAAAATACAAAGGTAATGCAGAAATATTCATTATCATCATCATCAGCCTCGTTACGCCAACTGCAGGGCAAAGGCCTCTCCCATACTTCTCCAACTACCTCGGTCATGTACTAATTGTGGCAGTGTTGTCCCTGCAAACTTCTTGATCTCATCCGCCCACCTATCTTTCTGCTGCCCTCTGCTACGCTTCCCTTCCCTTCACCAGGCTAAACAGTGGTTCAACAACTAAAACAAAGGCTAGTATGCTTCGCATCCTGGGCTTAACCTTAGCTAAGCCACAGCCATTTTTTTATCTTGCATGGTTGAAGACCTTCCCTGCTAATGTGCTGCTCATCACAAATTCGCCCCTTCCTATCATGCCCAGACTAATGGCCTTACTAAGCACCTCAACCGTACACTGACCAACATGCTCTCCATGAACGTTTCTGACGATCACAGTGATTGGGACACTGCTCTGCCATTTGTCACCTTCGCCTATAATTCATCCTATCATGAAATGGCCGGCTACTCGCTCTTTTATCTTCTGTTTGACCATGCCCCCTTTCGTCCTTTGGCACCATGCTTCTGTGTAATTTAGCGTCAACCACTTCATGTGCTCAAGATGCCATCACCCGTGCGGCCATAACATGCACGGTAGCTCGCGATTGGCTCTCTTCATTGCAGGTTGAACAAAAGTCCCTTTATGATCGTCGACACAGAGATGCCTACTTCCCTCGGAGCTCTCTCATCCTGCTCTGGCTCCATCTCCATACTCCTCGTGTTGGCCTTTGCAAGAAGCTGCTGTCGCGCTATGTTGCGCCCTATCGAGTCCTGTGCCAAATAACATCTGTCACCTATGACATATCTCTGCCAAGACCCATGTCATCGACTACCACACCACCAAGTGATAATGTGCATGCTTCCTGCCTCAAACTTTAGAACTGCAATACACTGTCCATGAAATAAACCCTGGCGGATGAAGCACCGTCCTGGTGAAGACGGTGCTCCATCTGCCAGGGTTTTTGTCATGGTTGAGCAATGAAGACGACAATGATGAGGGCATGATGGAAGGCTCAAGCTAGGTGGAAGCCTGTTTTTGTGCTGTGTAGCTTGACTTGTACCAACCAGCTACTGCCTATTAAATACTCCTCGTAACAATGTCATTAAAGTACCCCTTTAAACCTTGACCTTTGTTCATGCTCTTCGGCCCACAACTGTCTAATAATCACAGTGTGTGAGTCACGATGATCAAACTATGAGCTTTTAAATCTGACTCAAGCCTCACTGGAGCAAAGCCAACAAGTGGGTGAGCCACACCTGAGCAGCTCGTGGATTTCCTCAGAAGACACACTGCGTGTTGGGTGATGACCAAACCAGATGGTCATGTTGCTTCCCCGTGTCTCCTCCCGAATGCGCTGTAAGCTGCTCAGCTCAGCCTGCAAAAAATGTTGAGTACTTTTCCATTGAACAATATCGCGAAAGACCAAAATATATGTACATGCAGCCCAGTTATAACTACAGTAGAACCCAACTCTTACGTTCCTTGGCACAGCGTTTTTCCGGCTGCCCCGTTGTTTTTGCCCAGTCCCGTCACAACTCGCATAGAATCTCATGCATTAATAATATCCCTGTTGTTACACTGTGGCTGTGAAAAAGTTCCCACGTGACACATCGCAACCTGGTACCCTGAACCCGCCCACGCAACGCGTGCCAACACGGCCACATTGCCGGGACAGGTTCTGGCATAGCCTCCTAGATAACTTCTGTGCTCGCCGGATGACTGCAAAACGGTCGTCTGTGGAGGTGCCACTTATGTAGGGTGAGAGTCAGCCTACTGAGGGTAGCAACAACCCTCACCAGGCACTAGGCAATCATGGTACGGCTTTGCAAGAGTAGCAGCAGCAGACAACCAAAGTTGTTTGCACTCTTCACATAATAATGCTTTTGACTGGCGGTTATTCAGGGTACCTGCATCGCACAAACTGCAATCTTCATGATGGCATCGTGAAAGCTGAAGGCGCTTTCCCTTGAGGAAAAGCTGGACATACTAAACGTAGTTGACAAGCAGCCAGCACGAAAAAGGGTCAACACTGCCAAAGACTGCCACCCTCAACGCTTAACAGCATTGCCTCAATGCCTGCCGAGGTAGAAGGGGATGCCGTTCTCTTCGGCCCGAAAGCTAAGCAGGCTCATGACACCAAGTATGAGAACCTCGATGAGGCTCTGATTTAAACAAGCAAATGCTGCCGTCATTAACTTTGTCGGCAGCATTTTACATGAGAAGGCGATGGAGATAGCCAACAGGCTGAGCATCACCGAGTTTGCGGCGTCAAATGGCTGGATTGCTCGTTTCCAGAAGAGGCACAGCATCGCTTATAAGACAGTATGCAGAGAAGCAGCAAGTGTGAACTTGGGAACAGTCGATGATTGAAAGGCCACACTATCACATACGACGACTATGTAACCATAGATGCTGCCATCGTGACGTGGGAGTGCCAGAGCATCGCGAAGATGGTTGCGAACTCAGCAGCAATTGAAGCAGCTGAATGCAATGATAACCAGCCACAAGATTCCAGGGAATTGACAGATCCAATCTTTGGAAAAGCCGTCACCACTCTGGAGCTCCTCCGCAGGTATGTACATCACACCTCAAAGCGATGCTGACGGCAATGCAGCCTTTCAGGCTATTGAAAAACGTGTGGTGCCTTCTAGCAAGCAAAAGAAACGGTAATCCATCATTTTCGATTTTTTAAAGTCCTAAGCATATTTTGCGAAAATAAATTGTTTTCAAGTCAAAACTGCACTGTTTACATTCCCTTTCAGAGCTTTCCTCGCTGTTGCGTTTTTCCGGCTGTTACATTTTTTCTTCCTGGTTCAGTGAAAAACGTATGAACGCGGTTCCACTGTATATACCATCTTGCCTAGCAACAGTACTTCGTAATCTTCTGAACTTGGTTGTAAGCCTAGACGAAACAGCTCCAAAGAGCGTGCAACTGGCTTAAACAGTACCGTGCATCACCCCTGCTCCTAATAGTATTGTCTTTCAAGTTGACTATCCCCACATAGTCAGTGTTCCCCATCATAAAACAGTGACATGCCTTGAATCAGATTTTTCCAAAGGACTTGCTATGATTGGAGTCATCTGTCCGCAGCATTGCACAATATTGTTATGTTGTGCTGTGACAACAAAGAACCAAACAACCAAAAGTACAACTTAAGAATCTGACTCCTTATTGGGTGAAGTCATGAGGAGAGAGTTCCAGAATCGGAAAAGGTTGACCACATGCTGTGGCAAACACACCCCCAACTCCAAGAGTTGGCAGAAGGCAAACAGTTTGCCAATCTCGTGAAGTTGGCTAAGGTAGCTGACAGCCTCATGGAGTGTGCTTGGAGGTGGTTGCAGTGCAAGCTGCCACTGCCTCCAACAGCTCAAGTGGTGAGGGACCTCACCTTCCAGTCAGCTGTGAATGTGACTGGCCTGGCTGGAAGGCGACTCAGATTCTAGGCGGCTGCAGCTGTCGTGCTGTTGCAGTTTCTGCCGGTGGCATCCTATTGGCTGTTGCATCCCGCAGTGATACAGCCATCATATTATCGACACCAGCTGTATGGACTGATCACTTATGCTATAAGGACACCTCTCGCAGCACCATCACAGGGATATGAACACCGCGACTCCGGGCGATTTACCTGCCATCGTTGTGGAGGTGTGGGTCACACAGCTTACGAATGCGCCACAGGTCGGCGTACCAGCCTGCTCTGCTGCTGCTATGAATGCAACGAAAACAAGGATATCTGACCAAAGTGTTCAGGAAACGGAATGTGCCATCTCAGCGAGCACCCACATGACTGCGCTGCAGGCAGTGGTTTTTGCCAGCAGGAAGGAGCCCCTCCTGGAGATGCGGATTGTGAAGATTACATTCCAAGCCCTACTGGATACAGGCTCAAGTGTGAGCTCAATTGGAATGCCGGGGGCAAAGGCAGCAGAGGAGACTGGTGCTAAGCTCATGACACAGGTGTGTGCACTCCAACTAACAAAAGGTTGGTTCCTGTCTACCACATCCCTAAAGTGGAAGATGCAGTGGGATGCGAGCGGCCACAACCAGTGCTTCCTGTGTGTACCAGACATACATCGATACACTTTTCTCGGTGGGGACTTTTCGAGTGCAACAGGCATCTCTATACATGTAGCACTAGGCAGTTGGACTATTGGCATTGACCCGTTATGCAGTGTGCTGTTAGCTAAACACAACAAGGGTCCAGCCGCAGTGCTTGCAATAGAGGAAGATGGAAAGTTACCACTTGCACACCTTCTTAAAAGAGGTTCTTGCAGCCACTGACATAGGAATAGTATTCCAATTGAAGAGGGCAAGCACTGCATTGTAGCAACAAAACTACAACCAAGCACGAAGGAAGTGCTTGACGACTTCAGCCCTTTGTTCACTACAATTCCTAGGTGTACCACCCTCGCTCAGCACTGCATAGACACAGGAGATAGTGCACCTGTGAAATGGAAGCTACGTCCAGTGAATGCTAAAAAGCAGAAAATAATTGAACGCTACGTACATGACCTCCTAGAGCAGGGTCTTATAAGGCAAAGCACTGTCCTTGGACAAGCGCCCCAATGCTCGTTGCGAGGAAGCCTGAAGGCTACCGGCTTGCTGTAGACTGCCAACCCTTGAATGCACAAACCAAGGTGCCTGCCTACCCAATGCCATGAACGAACTGGCTGCTAGCACAACTTGGTCAAGCTCAGTGGTTCTCAAGCTTCCATCTCTTTTTTTTCGGATTCCTGTTTACAAAGCGAACATTATGAAAATGGCCTTCGTCTGCCATCAGGGTCCATTTGAGTTCGTCAGGATGCCCTTAGGGGTGGCAGGTGGCTTGGCGACTTTTCTAACCTTGATGGACCTTGTGCTACAGGGAATCAATCACTTCGCTACGGCATTTTTAGATGATATTCTAGTCTACTTGAAGACACTTGAGAGCGACGTTGAGCAGGTAAGGGAAGTACTGCAATATATTGAAAGTGCTGGCTTTACGATTACCCAAGACAAAATACAGGTGTGCCGTCACTCCCTGAAGTTCATGGGCCACATCATCTCCCCTGGGCAGTGCGGACCAGATGAAGAAAAGGTGCGTGCAGTGCTAGGTTACTTAAGACCCAGCACAATTAAGAAGATGCAAGACTTCCTGGGGCTTGCTGGCTATTACACTTTTCACTAACAGTACATCCACTGATGGAACTTTTGAAAAATAATATATAGTTTATTTTAATTCAGGGGTTTTATGTGCCAAAACCATGATCTGATTATGAGGCACGCGTAGAGTGGGACTTCCGAATAATTTTGACCACCTGGGGTTCTTTAAGGTACACCCAATGCACAGTACATGGGCATTATTGCATTTCACCCCCATCGAAATGCGGCCATCGCAGCTGGGATTCGATCCCACAACCTCCTGCTGAAGAAGAATGACCCGTGGTAGTGGGCAGAGAGCCAAGGGCAAGCTTTTGCTGCACTGAAGCAATCCTTAGCTCAGGATGCAGTTGTGGGCTTTCCAGATCTAAACCGACCTTTCATGCTTAAAACTGATGCAAGCAGAACTGGCAATGCAGCTGTACTACTGTGGGCTGGCCCTGATGGACTGCAGCCTGTTTCCTTCATTAGCAGGGTTCTTACTGAGGCTGCAAGCCATTATACTGTACATGAGTGGGAGAGCCTTGCAGCGGACAAGTTCAGGGCCTATCTCGAATTTACTGAGTCTGAGATTCACTGTGCCCACTTGTCCTTGTCTTAGCACCGACCAAGCTTTGCCCAGGGTCAAGTGTTGGGTCCTATGACTGCAGGGCTTCAATTGCCGAATCAAGCACAGATAGGGACTGGCAAAAATACCTGCAGAAGCCTTGAGCAGAGCCCCTCTCCAGTGTGAAGACCACCCAAGTGACAGTCTGCATGAGACACTTCTTCCCCATTGCTGCTCCACGTCTTTATATTGTATCTTACCAATTCATTGTATTTAAAGAATAATAAACTGAAACTGAAACTGCTCTTGAAGTGAAAATTACCTTTGATCAAGTAGCAGTGACCTTGGAAGAAGATGCCACACACTTAGGTAACATAGGACGGCTCATTCCAAAACAGGCTCTTGACAGCTGTCTCCCAAAACTGAAGACTGGTCCAGGGGATTCCAAGGTCAGACCCTGATCCCCGCCTTATTCATGATCTGGCAGAGACAACATAACTGGAGCCAAGCAGACTGCTGGTTCAGCAAAGAGGTAACAAGAAGGTACCATGGTTATCTGATCACCTCCGACTCCTAGTGCTGAAGATGGCACACGACCACCCCACTGCAGGCCATGCCAGATTTTTCAAAACCATGTGTCTCAGCATGGTTTATCTGGCTGGTCATGCGGTCTGACATATCAAAGTAGGTGCAGTGCTGTGCTATCTGTCTACATGCAAAAGCTAGATGCCAGAAGCCTGAGGGCCTCACGAACAGTCAGTGGGACAGAGCTCCCATGAAAGAGGTGAGTGTTGATATTATCGGGTTCTTTCCATCTATATCTCGTGGCCACGAATACTTGCCGGTGGCTATCGACAAATTCACTGTTTCCAGTGCTCTTCCTTCTGCGAATGGCAGCAAGTACGAAAATCTTAGAGTGTATGGTTGCAGTTTTCTGCTACCATGGCACACCTGTGGCCATCACAAGTGACAATGGGAACCCCTTTGTTAGCACTTTATGGTGAAACCTCCTAAAACACTGGGGCATCAAGGACTGTCGCATTGTGCGATACCGACCGACATACAAATGGTCAAGCGCCACAATGGCACCATTAAGCTGTGCCTACGAGCATACTGCTCCAACCACAAGGACTGGGATCAGCCCATACCTGAGATCGCCTTTGCCATGCATACTGCAGAGAGCGAAGTCACTGGATATACTCCAGCATTGCTCTGTTATGGCCATGAGCTCCGCACTCCATGGGAACTCGCAGATGACAAGGAAGATACATGGCAAATAAGCAAGAGCGCACTGAAGATGAAGACAAAGGAAGACCGTCTTCGTTTTCAGTGCTCTGTTGCTTATTTACCATGAACCAATACCAACTAACTCAGTTTTCCATCCTCTACAACGAAGATACGGAGCCTCCTGCAGTGGCACACCATGTTTTTGTTGCAGAACTCTAGCAGTGCCTTGAAGAGGCCCTCAAGTATGTTCAGAAACATCAAGCAGCTGCTTGGCAAGCACAGAAGTCCAGTCAAGACCGTCATCAGCAGCCAACGACTATTAAAGATGGTGACCTCGCACTCTTAGAGAGTCATACCTCGAGTGATGCTGCCATGGGTGTCTCAGTCGAGTTGGCATCATGACGATGTGGACCTTATCCCGTTGTCAAGCGGTTAAGTCACAATGACTGTTCTGAGTGACTCTACTACGGGACATCGTCAAACTATTGCCCACGCAGACCAGTTGGTAATCTACCATTAACCACAGGTTCTCTCTTCCCATGCTGTTACACATACTGAGGAGGTGAGAGTTGTGAGGAGAGAGTGGTGGCATAAGCAGACCGAGAGCTGCAAGTGAGGCGAGGCAAGGCATGGTTCTCGGAGGCTGCGCGCACAGCTGACTGTAGTTGCCAGAGAGAACCATGTGGCGTGAGTGTGGCAGCCAGAGGGGAAAGAAGACATGGGTGACGCAGAGTGTGTGTGGTGTTGTGTGCACAGATGGACCGAATGTGCACAGTGTGGGGAAGAGTCACGGAGCGCGGTAATAAAGAGAATGTTTGATACCAACATGTCAACATGTCATCATTCGCAACAAACTTATGTCCACAAAAACAAGCACCATTCAAATCACAATGAAAACAGCGATCAAAGTCGTCGGTTGTCAAATTTTACCCCAAGAAGTTGATTCCGCCCACTTTTTAGACATATTTGTAAATGTCTCACCGTGAATTCCAGAGTAATTGCTGATTCTCACATACATTTAAGAATGTAAAACACCATTTGCATCATGCAGGCAATACAATTGGAAATGTTTGTATTGCTACAGAATTGACAATGCTCAAGAAATTTGGGATACAGGAAGTATCTCTTGTGTTAGCAATAAACAACTTAATAACAGGGATAATCTCGTGCAAATGGTCACCAGTAAATAATCAGAACAATGTACACATGACAGTGTCACAGACATTTAATGTATCCATGCCACACTAACAGCATCGGATACGTTCATTTCAAAGTTCATTTCATTATGTTGCTGCTGTTCTGTGTCTTCTACAGCGAAGCTGTATACGGCTAGGGTTCCATGTATTTTTTGTTTGTACGTCAACAATAAAAAATGCCTTAGAGATTCTTCAATACTAATCTATCACTTTAGCCTGACTCAATATTTGCCTTTAGTGTCCCTTTCAGCAGACAAACTATGCAGCTGGTTAAGCTGGATACACACGATGGGACGGATGGCCTAATCAATTTTTGGATAAGTGTCTGAGCTGCAAGGAATCGTACTACCAAGCAGCTCAACAGCTGCTTACTTTTGCACAAAGCGATTCAGCAGCACTGAGCCCCGTTATGCTCGTCCACAAAAACTGGCCATCCATTTTGTCATGTGAATCAAGCTTCAGAGGATATGAAGCCAATCCCAGCCCATGGCCTCAAAGATTTTCAGCCTACCACTGATGCCACCTCATTTCTCACCCTATGTCGAGGAGCTGTTCTGGTTCTCAATGTTCTGGGTTTGGTGTTATCTCCAGTGGGCGGTAATGGTAACGTGTTTTTAAAGACGTCTCCTTTACCAGCTTTTTGTGATGCATCCCTTAGTAGTTCAAACAAAATTTTGTGTGGCCGCTGCTCTTAAACAAGGCTTTTTATGTGGTCCAAAATTTCATAGCTATTGGTCACTACTGCTGCGAAGAACCGCCCAAAACAAAAGCAACATGCAGTAAAACATAGTGCTTCTGCCTTTCATTGTCTAGTGGGTGTGCATTTATTTGGGCTGCATTTTCAGTCATTAAATGTGCATTCATCTTGTTCTGGGAGTCAGACCGACACAGGGAAAAGGACATGAGAGAAGGACATCAAGAGAAGTAAGGCCAACCAAACAAACAAACAATTTCGAATTGGAGAGCAGAATTAATAGCAGCAAGCCATGCATGCCAAAATGAACAAAACATGCTCCACTGCAACAATTGATTTCTTCAGAGTGACTGTACTTTCATAAGCATAATATGAATATGCTGCATATGAGAATGCAAATGGCTAGTCGCACACAGGTTGCCCTGCATATTTTATGCATGACTTGTTTCCCATGTATGTGACCTTCCTTATTTTGTTGTCCAGATTGCATGGTCACCACTCAGGTTGAGCTACAATGCCACTTAGTTAAAGGGGCACTAAAGAGAAACACTCAGTCGGCTTAGACTAATAAATGTATACTTTCTAAACCCTGTTTTGATTAATCCCACGATAAGTTGATTACTACAAAAGAAAATGAAGGTAAAAGTTCTGTTTTTTCTTTTAAGTTTCATGCAGAAACACTAGCACTTGTATGTCAGGGTGACATCATGGATTTCAAAGAATTTTTTCATCTTTTGGCTGCTGTAGCTCTATAAGGATTCTTGAAATTTGCTAAGTTCAGCCTGTGGCTGTTTTAGAATAATATATATAATGTAGTCGATATTTACCAATAAAAAATTAACCAGACCCCAGCAGATTCTGTAAACATCCACTATCTTGTGTGGCAAGCTTGTGCAGGCACTTCAAGGCACTGTCACCAAATGTCTTTTGTTCATGCATCTTTTCTCGCTTAGCAAGCTTCCTCTCACAATAAGGGTGACTCTTTTCTAGGTATTGCAGAAGGTTAGTTAATACAGCTCAACCTCTTTAGCATACCTTTAAAAGTGAAAACCAGTGTTTAAAGATGCTGTATTAATAGTGAATGAAGGGACAAATCTGTACCAATAAATTTCTACACAGCTCCTTTTTATGTACTCAGCAGTTCAAGAACTGGTCACAACTAGTAAAGCAGTTTAGAAGTACATGCCGAGAAACACGGCTATGATTGACTCACCAAAATTCAAACTTTGGAAAAGTAACTTACAGTTCTCAAGGAGAGTGTGTTGGGAGGTTAGTTGGTAGTACATATTTTTTATTTAACTTAAACTGACACTGAGGTACGAGACACTGAGAAACGAGACACTGAGGTAGAAGAAGACAGGACGAACACAGACTAACAGCTGGTTTATTGGGATCACACAATGCTGCCTCTTCGAACCATGCGCATGCCCAAGCCAGATCATAACCATGTGACCATGGAATACTCCTTTGCCACGCCCTTATCTACACCAAAAAATCATGCTCTTTCCTTAAACAGTTACAGTTGCTTCAAAAGAATGCAAATTCTAGTTCGTCTGTTGTGTTCTGAATGCATTTTTTCAATCCAATTTGCCAGAACAATTTGGCTTCTGGGGCCAAAAGAAACTTTAAGCAATTGAGAGCACTGGGGAGCAGCCACTACTAAGTTGGAAGCAGTCCGAGTTAACAGTTGGGTGTGCCAGCAGCTCTCACCTGGGGCAGAGAGCCGATGAAGTTGAACGGTCGCTTGACACCGGGATCAGTGCAGGTATCAATGCCAATAAATGTGTAGCGATCACCACCATCGTGGTGGGTGTAGGAATACGAATGCAAATGTTGCCGTCCTTGCACAGAGTACACCCTGCACACAGTGAATCAATCAGTCCTTTCGTTTGCTCTCTATCGCTGTTGTGTGTTAGTGAGTGACAGTGCGCGAAGCCAGTGTCGTAAATAAAGGTAGCGGTGCAGCAAAGACAACTTAACATCTAGAGTGAATGTGTGGGTGCAAGAAGCCAACGACAAAGAAGCGATGCGTGTGATATCTGATGCGCCGCCAAAACAAAAATACTAAGAAGAAAGGCACCATTAAGGCCCGTACACGATGGGTGACATAGAAGAAACTGAAGGAAGAAGAGATGAGGGAGAGATTCTAGAACGGCGTGGTGGTGTTCAGACACAAGTGAGCGCCAAAGAAGTCAGCGTCCGCCGGGAGCAGGAGTAAGCCGTCGGGCTGTGGGCCCGAGCTTCCAAACACCTACCGGCAGTTAGTAAAGCGATGAAAGGGGCTAGTTGGTGAACGTTCATGGTTATATTGCGCTCAGTTTTACACAGACGATGTTAAGGAAGGACAGGACGTGGACGGACGTAGCGCAACCGGCAGAACCTGGACTGCCTAGCCTCTGTAGCTAGGAAAAGGTCCCACAGCGTGACTGAAGTGAGCTGTCGGGCCACGAGCTCGAGCTTCCAGATTCCCACAGGCCGAACCTGGACTGCCTAACCTTCTGAGCCAGTACAAGGTCCCATCGCGTGACAACCTGGAGTTCACTCAAGGAGCGACCAATGCCTTCCATCGACGACCACTCGGCACTCTTCACCTACGCTACCATGTGCCAGAACTGTTGGTGAGCCGCACTCCGCTCTCCGTCTACTGTCCATGTGTATTCGGACACATCTAACAACTATAGGATTAGGATAGCGGTGACTTTGATTAATGAGAACTGTGTTTGTTATAAGCAGTGTAGAGTGCTCGTTATCCTTTTGTTTTTTTGCTCTATCCTTTGTTTATGTGCATTTTCTTTCCACTTTCTATACATAAATATATATTCTTCTTTCACTTCTGAAATTAAACGCTCTCATCCTTCATTTGAATAGAAAACGTAGACAGCGATATTATTTTAAGTCACTTTTCATAACCAAACCGTGACAAATTGGCATTCCCGACAGGACTTGAGCGTTTGATTTCCGAAGTCAAAGAAGAATATATATTTACATATAGAAAGTGGAAAGAACACACATAAACAAGGGATAGAAAAAAAACCAAAAGGATAAAGAGCACTCTTCACTGCTTATAACAAATGCAGTTCTCATTAATCAAAGTCACCACTATCCTAATCCTATAGTTGTTAGGTGAGTCCGAATACACAAGGACAGTAGACTGAGAGCGGGTTTCTGGCACATGGTCGTGTAGGTGAAGAGCACTTAGCTGTCGTCGACGAAAGGCACTGGTCGCTCCTTGAGCAAACTCCAGGTTATCACGCAATGGGACCTTGTACTGGCTCAGGAGGTTATGCAGTCCAGGTTCTGCCTGTGGGAATCTGGAAGCTCAAGCTCGTGGCTCGACAGCTCACTCCAGAAACGCGGTGGGACCTTGTCTTAGCTGCGGAGGCTAGGCAGTCCAAGTTCTGCCGGTAGGAGTTTGGAAGCTCGGGCCCATGCGACGGCTTACTCCCGCTCCCGGCGGACGCTGACTTTTTCGGTGCTCAATTGTGTCTGAACACCACCCCGCTGTTCTAGGGTCTCTCCCTCATCTCTTCTTCCTTAAATTATGGGGTTTTACGTGCCAAAACCACTTTCTGATTATGAGGCACGCCGTAGTGGAGGGCTCCAGGAATTTCGACCACCTGGGGTTCTTTAACGTGCACCTAAATCTAAGCACACGGGTGTTTTCGCATTTCGCCCCCATCGAAATGCAGCCGCCGTGGCCGGGATTCGATCCCGCGACCTCGTCCTCAGCAGCCCAACACCATAGCCACTGAGCAACCACGGCGGGTCATCTCTTCTTCCTTCATTTTCTTCTATGTCACCCATCGTGTACGGCCCTTAATGGTTCCTTTCTTCTTAGTATTTTATTTTGACGGCGCGTCAGTTATCACGCGTGTCGCTTCTTCGTTGTCGGCTTCTTGCACCAACCCATTTGCTCTAGATGTTAAGTTGTCTTCGCCGCACCGCTCCCTTTACCTATGACACTGGCTTCGTGCACTGTCACTCACTAACACACAACAATCGCTTCCAACAAGAGTTACGCAAGTTGAACAGTTGCATGAGACAGTACATGGTTTAAGCCTACAATACCGTAAAACTTCACCTTAAAAGGAAGCTTTATGTCAGGGACAACACCAGTTTTTCTGAACTATTCAAATACACTCAAGACCTCAATATCAAGAACACAAAAATATAACAAATATAATAGAGTTTTAGTATAGCATATAACAGCAAACAAAAGAAGTTAGCGTTAGCATCACATGCTCCGTACTGAGCATGCAGCTCTACAAAAATGGAGTTGGGACTGTTACGTACGTATGCTATTTGGGATTTAGGGTTAAACGCTCACGCAGCCAAGGGGAGCCTTATGTAGGGCAGCATGGCGGTGCCCATCAAAGCGAGAGCTACCCGCTTGGGATCTATCAAGCCATGGGCCTTCACTCATGCGTCCCCCACTAATGCGCATATTTGCTTTAGATTTGTGTAATGATGCTTTGGCAATGGCGTACAGGTGACAAATGGCCGCTGTCTTTGAGACACATTCTCGATTACCGGTGCAGTAAGCTTAACGAGAGTTTTCTCATGTTTGTTGTAGCTGCATGAAAATGGTGCCAAAGCGTGTATGTAGTTTTTTGTTCATTCACTAATTTTAAGGGATTTGGCTACAAGTCAAGCCTAATGTGCCACATTTTCCATGGCAAAATTAAGTGATTTGTGCGGTCAGTGCTTTGGATCAGCTTCACTTAGTGACAGACTTGCGGATTTAGCATTGGATTAGCTCGATATTTTGTACAGATTTGGCTTGCCAGTACTTTGTACTTTTTACATCTAAATGGGATCGTATATGTTTGCATTGGCTTTTCACTCCGTTCTGCTACTCTTAAAGACCAATTTGTGCCAGCACAGTGCTGCCTATCTTAGCATTAGCACTGTATCACACAACACTAATGCAAACGTTTTGTGCTATAATAAAGCTCTCTAATAGGAGATAAAATAAAATGTTTCTCACAGATATCAGCATGCAATAATTATGTGCTTAAAACTTAAGTCGATATAATGAAGGTATATTTGTATCAGATACAACTTCATTATAAGATTAAACTGTACATGTATAATGCTAAGATGCTCTAATTGGAGATGAGCTGAACTACTCAATGAAAATTGTTGCGTTTAAAACAGAGAGCTAAATCCTACTGCCCTCTGGAAGCAAATCCTTGATTTAGGGCTTCACATTGTTTCATGAAAATTGCCAAGAGGTAAAAAAAGGAAGATTTAAGCACAAAATTAACGAATCTTGAACTGTGCAGTAAAACATATCACAATTACGTAACTGCATCTGTTAAGTCATCTAACCTGAGCAAATACAATTTGTTGTTTTTCAACTTATATGAATTATGTACTAAATGTGCCTGAAATCATAAAATGTCCAGTGCATACCTTCGGTTTCATTTGAACTTGGTTCCTGATAAAAGGCTATGGTACACACACTTTAGTTAAGTGAAGTTGACATTAAAATAACCGTTTTTCTCTTGTTTGTTTCTGTGAAATTAAAGTGAAGTTTAAGTGTAGCGAGATGACATGCGAACATAAGGAGTAACAACTGAGCTGTATAAAGATGAAAGTCGTGGCAGCTTTACAAATATGATGCAGCAACAGCAGCAACAAAGAAGCACTTTACCTGTAAAAGTTGTGCTCATGTTCCACAGAGGCAAGGTTCAGATTATCTGGAAAGAAAGATGATCTGTGAAAGGAAAACCTGTGCTCGCACTTATGAAAATAATGACATTTTTCCTTTAAAGCGATGCTTTCTTTGCAACATGTTCTGCAAACATTTGTATTATTAAAGTTATGTTTACATAAAATTAGCTTTAACATTTGTGTAAACATAAAGAAAGCGTTACTTAACGCCAATTTCACCGTATGCATGAAATCTGCCAAATTTATTTCTGGTTCAGTCTCTGTGAAGAGCACGTGTTACAATAGCACACACCATGATTTCCTCGAATATCCAACCAGATATGCTTGCGTGTAACACCCGTTTCATAGATGGCTCGCCAGTATTGTTGCCACTCCTCGCGCATCTGACCAGAGTCCAGGAAACGAGCACCCAGAGAGTCTACTATGTCACCTGTGGGAAACGATAATATCACACTGTCATGACACAACTAATGATTTAAAAGTTTGCAGAGTGCATTGAATGCCGACCAATTCACAGCCACACTTCTTTGTAGAGTCGTATAGGACTGAGGAGACTCACCTGTCATTACTATAACAGGTGGCTTGATGATTTTCATTATGGTTTCAGCAATGAATTCCTTCAATTGCACTGCACGCTGCGGTACGGAGCCACTTAGATGCGTGTCAGTGACCTGCATGAAATGGAAATAATGTAAAGGCAGCACAGGATCTATTTGAAGTAATAAGCCTCAGGCTTCAAAGCCATCAGTCAAGATTCAACACATAACTTGTCCAGGTCATTGCTGACAGTATGTGCAGGTATTTTTCTCATGCGGTGTATAAATCCAATATATTGAATTGAACAAGAGCGTGCACATTTCGGAGCTCTTATTGTGTACCGGGAACGGACGACATTTGTGGACAATAAGCCGTCCGTGAAATGTTCAATGGCAAAATCCGTACAAGCTACGGACCTTTTTATCTATGTACGGATAACAAAAGTACGTCGATATTGACGGCAAGGTTCTGACTGGTTTTGTATAAGTCGCGGGCCGCTTATTTCGTCGCGACGATAGATCGGATTTTTTACAAGCACTGCCGCAGGAAGGCACATGTACCGGCAAACGGAGGCCTCAGAAGAGCCCCTGAGATTATACTAAGGTAGGCGGCGCAGGATCTCCAGGGCATCCAAGGGATGCGAGGGGATGAAAGCTGGAAGCAGGGCGGCCCGTGGTTTGGAGCCGCGGAGGCCGAATCGTGCCAGGGGGTGTTCGCATAAAAAGTTCACCGATCTTATACAGCCCTGGCATGCTCAGGCCTCGGCGCGCCCCAGCCCACGGACCAGTCCGGGTTCTTGTCCCCGTCGGTGCTTAGGTGTGCTGGAGGCGCCGCCAATAATGCGAAATAATGACACGTGGACACGTTGTTACAATTAGTAAATAAACACGATTGAATAACTATAATAACGCCTAGCCGCCAACTTGTGACGCTAAGTTCAGCACTACTGCTCCCCGCGACTTCTGCAACACCAGTCAGCCGACAACCATTTGAGGGAACCGACCTGAACGAAGTACATGAGGTGGCGGTGTTCGTCGTTGGGTACAGTGTCCGCCGAGGCGTCGTTAACTTCGGCAGGCCACATCTGTTGTTGCTGGGACGAATCGTCGATGCTCGCCACATATAGTGACGCGAGCACAAAAAACACGAGGACAGCCAGCAATCGCTTGGTACACGCCATGCTCTGCGGTTTTTGTCGCGGCGGATTGGACATTCGGTCGTATCAACATGAATCACAGAGGGGCGTCGTTTTCTAATCGCGACGAGGGCGTGTCAGGTAGCGTTTGAGGAAGAAGAGAAAAGCTCCTGTGGAAGCGGACTGCTCCCCTCGTGAAAGGAATCAGTGGCCGCAGTGGCCGTCTCTTCGTCGTTGCCCTCATCGCATCGCCGCGAGCCGGGCAACGTCAGCTGTGACACATGACGCAAGTGACAAGTGTGTTTGCGTTCAGCGCCGATGGCGCTGTCGATGTTAATTTCAAAGTGTCCGACGAAATGCATTGGCGTTCCAGTTACTTTGGTGCTTTTTTGCATAAAACAGCATTTTCTTTAAAAATTTGATCAGCAATGCAAGTTTCACGCACAGAGTTTCTCACTATGTGTAGTGAGAAACACTATGGTTTCACGCATCGTGGTTTCACGCATCGTGGTTACACGCAAGCATAGAGTTTCCTACAAAGTAATTTTGTAGGAAACTCTATGCACGCAAGTACAGTGTACTACATAGAGTTGCTCACTACATTACCTAGAGGGAAATCTGGCGCTGCTGCGCTGTGGTATGCAAGGGAATGCCGGTATATTGTGGATTCGGATTAGCATCGTTCTCGTAGAGACAGGACACCTTGAAGGGCCGGCGTTGGGCGTACCCGGTGAACGCAACGGGTACGTTGCGTGCACCCAAATAGCCAACTTATTACTGATTTGGCTTGGCTCCCGTTGGATTTTTAAAAGGCGGCGGTAGTGCGCTTTGGACATTTCTTGAATTTCTTGTGAGCGTCTGTGCAACAAGGTGTAACCTTTCTCTATGGTGAAACCTTTACGAGGTGTTTCTGCGTTGTATGTTCGATTTAAGTGGTCTTCGCTGCCGTGGTTAGTTTGTTTGGCTGGTTAGTACATGTGCAAACGGTCTTTTGTGATGTTCTGGAGTTATGGAAGGTCGTCGCCCCTATTGCAAGTACTTGCGTTGTCGCGACATCATTCGAACACTATACGATCAGAGCAGAAACAAGTGCTGTAACCTACCCCGGTTATTGTGTAGGCGTCAGCTCTCGAAGTATTGGTCAATGCACGGTGGGAGCCCGTTTTATCTGCGGATGCGTGCTTGCACCAACTCTGACGAAACTCTGATCATTCGGGACCTATGAAAGCAGTGCTGTGTTGTTTTTGTTCCCTGCTTAGTTCGCCTGTTTACATACTCGCCTGAATGTGTGCTATTGTGGTTTTTAAGTTTTCCCCCGTGGGTCTGTACCAGATACCTCGCATTCAGCTGCTTGTCACCTGTGGTCGTTTATAACTTTGCTGCAGAATTTTGTCCTTAAGTCGAATAAACTTTGGAAGGAAATCGTGAAGCTTTACTCCCGGAAAGCGCTTGTACGTCCATAGAATTTACAGTTCAAATGCAACACATATCCTCATTTAAATTTTAGAAGAATTTATAGTTTCCGTAAATTGAAATTGCAGATAAACAGAATTCAATAAATTGAAGATTTCTATATGCACACCAAATAAGTTCTCCAAAGTAAAACGGTTTGTTACATTAAAGTTCAATATATGGAGGTCTAATTGTACAAAATTGATTGATATAGGGGTTGATTGGATACAGGGTGTGCATATTCACACGCCTGGTTCCGTAGTCAGTCGTTACGTGCCGCTCTACTTGGGCAATAAACCAAGCAACAATGTTAATGTTTTCGAACTGTTCATATATTGGGAGCACACCAAGAAGGTGATCTAAAACCTCCAGGCATATGGTGACTTTCTGTTCCAAAAGAAAAAAAAGTAATAGTAATAATGTGTACAGTGGCATAGCAGAGTAAACAAACAAAAAAGCTGTCTTTTTAAGACAATGCTACATTTTTTTTTTCCTAATTACAGCAGCTGTGCAAGGTGTTCTAGACCAGTTAGGATATTTGAAAATTCAGTGTGATGGGCCAGTCTGTTTCCCTTAGTGTTATAATGGCCTCATATTCTTGCGAAGTTAATCATATGACTCCTGTATCCTTACTACATTGAACTCCTGAAATGTTTTATTCCGGCCACTGCTCCTCATCCACCATGCTGCTTCTGCTTAATAGTTCTCAAGGCAACTATATTGCCCTCCTCTCCCTATTATTCAGGCAGAGAAACAGATCCACATGGCCATCACAAACTAATATTCACTTGCACATGCCCTGATGTTCAAAACATTGCAGTTGAGCTGGAAGCTAGAATCAAGCTAGAAGCTAAAGGGAAGCTAGAATTAGCACTAGTGAAATGTGAAGGATGTTAGCAAAAGTGCCCACAGTGTGTGATGCCACAGTTTATGCGAAGATAAAAGTTTTGAGAAAAATTGTATAAATTTTGCAGTTGATATTGTTTTATTAATGCTGCTCTTGCTTTAGTTATCCTTTTTTTTTAGTCACCATATGTGTTAAATGTCACAGCATTTGATATTATAGCATTGACATATATCAGTGGGGTGGGGGGTCCTCATCTGGATAGTTCATTTCTAATGCATACACTTTGCATGGCTTGTTCGCGTTGCCAACACCTACTGTATTACTTTGCTATTAAAACCTTCACAATTGTTTTTCACACATAAATAAAACAAGCAGTCTAAAAATGCTCCCTTGTCTCATGCAATATAGCGCTCCTCTCAACTAAAGCTGTATGTTCTCGAGACACAAGTTGACAGATACATGTTAGCTGCAAAACCTCTTAAATTTGCAACAATATTGAATATATTGAGACAAAAAAGCTATCTTGGTGAACATAATGCTGCAGATGCTGACCAGCACATGAGTAGTGCGTCTTTTATTACAAACATTTAATCACATTGCAGAGAGTGTGTACCACTTAAATCACAATCATTTTATTGAGATATTTTTGTGTCATTTGCATGTGGCAGAAGCAGGAAATAGTAAGCTGACTCTGCCTTAAAGCAAACATATGCATGAGAGAGCGCTTAAAGCACTACTTGTTCAAACCGAGGCTTTGGTGTCTAGATTTCACAACGAAGAGAGTAAAATGTGAGGTCACTTACCCTGTATTCTGAAACCATCTATGACTGGAAGCTTCATTCCACTGAGATGAGCGCAGTGCCACCCCTTGACTGAAGACGACGCTGTGTTTCACAGTAATTGACATGAAGTTTAATTAAAGCTAAGCAACCGCCTGTGTCAAGGAGTGGGGCTGCTGTGCATTTGAATCCAGGTGGAGGGTTGAGTGGAGAATACAGAAGTTAGTCATCTTTACCGATCCTTGAGCCTCTTAAGAGATTTCCTACAACATCTAAGCTCAGCCTTTCTGTTTTCTTACAGCATGATTATTACAGGTGGTACAAAACATTCCATTGTACAGTTTCTATAATTCTTTGGGAAAACATACATCACCTCACTAAACAGGAATAGGCTCAATAGGTTCACTGGTATCATCTATAGTGTTTCCATCCAAGACCTATTGCTATTACAAGGCATTGCAGACATTCAGTGACGTAGCCAGAAATTCATTTCAGGGAAGGATTCTCCACTGGCCACTACCACTCCCCCATCACCTCTCTCTCTAGCACTATATAAATGTGTGGAGGGTTTTACATCACACCAAGACAAACTCCTAGCACTCCCCGGACAGGAATGCTTTAGCAATGAGGATGCACATTTTTACGTTGCCAAAACTTTGCTTAACTTCTGACAAAAGTTTTTCATTGCTAAGACTACACCTAAAATTATGCTATCATCCTTGTGCTGTTTTTAAAAATGACTATATTAAAAATAACATTTTGTTTACAAATTGATGTATTTATATAATGTATATTATGACCTTGTTGGTACATTACTTAGGAAAGTGAACTGTGCTAAAAACATGACAGCGCTCTGTCTTGTGTCTTCTTGTTTGCAGCCCAGACTTGTTGCAGCCCAAGTAGCAGTGAAGGTCAGCGTTATTTTCTTACCAGATTTGCTAGTGAGTGGTTCAGCCATGGCTGTGTATGGAAGAGAGCGGGCACTATTTTGCAAGTCGCCTATTACTTAATTGCAGGCATTATGGGCATGCTTCCCTGACACCTGCCTATTCTAAAGACTGCAAAGCAGCAAGCACAGCACATGCTATGACAGGGTAGGTGAATCTCAGCTAAGGCAACTGGCCACAGCTATCTGGTGTTGAGCGATCGAGCAGTGATGAGACAATCCCCCTGTGTTCCATAATTTTTCACTTCATTCTTGATGCCCTTAATGCGTGTCACCACCCTAGCCCCCTTACTGTATCATCCTCCCCACTCCCTGGAGCTCTCTGAAACTCTTTGCAGCTGATCACTGTCCCACTTTTCAACATTCACGGGGTTGTTGAATGACACAGAATTCTATAACATTCCTATATTTATGTTTCTGTGTGGACATCGAAGCCATTCACCTAGCTCCCATAGTTTGTTGTGGCGGCTTCTTAGCTTCCCTGGTCCAGCACCCCGTCCTTGATATAGATTGCCGCGCGCAAATCAGCATTCTGTAGGCCTTTCTTTCTTGTCCCGTTTTCTCTCCATTTTTTCATTCTTAGCAGTGTGTACAAACTAGCCTGAGAGCAAGCTCTTCTGAAGTTTATTAGCATAATGAAAGTCAGAGTCAATGGAAAGTAAAAGAAGAAGGTGGGGGGAGTGTTTTTTATGAGTTTTCTAAACAAGCAAGTTGATATAAGTAAGTTGTATAATAGCAAGCACCAAGTATGAAAGAATAAAAAACACATTTGCACTTCTCGTCTGACGAAATTTACTGTACTTTTACAGAAATGAAAATCATTGAAAAGGAAGTAAGTGTTTACGTTGAGATACGAGCACGTAATCTGTAAGCCTCGTAAGCTTATGTCAAGTAAAACAACATGAAATCCTGAGAGATTGAGCTTCTTAAGTACACGTGTTATAATAGGAACACCAACCTTCTTCAGTATGATAAAAGCACTGTAGATCAAGGTTCTCGACGTAGTGGAAACATTGTTAAATCTGTTAAGATGTGAATGTGGGCAAGTTGGTAACAAAGTTCTAACTTGCTAAAGCACATTACTGTCCTCATCGAACTAATGACTATAGTTTCTTGTACATGTGTCTTGATCACATTCAGCACAACATTATGCATTTTTAGCTTTCTTTAATACATTCTGTAGCCCCTCAATGGATTCAAGATGCTAGAAACCTATGTTGAACTACAAAGTGCTTGCCATTAAAAAAGACAAGAAGTCAGTTCCTGTGTTAGAAATATTTATTAGTTAGAGAAAGGCTAAAATTTAGTATGAACATTAGCCATGTCTTGAAGTTTTCATCCTACTCATTTTACAGTTGAAGCTAGCTTGCTTCTCAGGTTACTTGTGCTTAGAATTAAAGCACAACAAACAGATGAATGGCTTGCCGGGGCGTTATTCACAGAAAGTGGTCACTTTTCTCACTCTCTCCATAGTGTTTGGGCTACTGCTGGTACTGTTGGCCGCATAGCAGCCAGTGCAGAGCCACTGAGTGTCGTGTGCCGATGTGCCAGTTTTTCTTAGCATGTGGACACTTCTCCCACGAGTTTCTTCGATGTTGTCTTGACGAGGGCCGAACAGTGAATGAGCCAGTTCATCTTGAAATTTTATAATTGGCGTAGAGTTTCCTTCAAGCATGCCACGAATGTTCTACTCATTTATGATGACACATCCAACAAGCAACTCAACAGCTACCTTTCTGTACCACTTGAGTCCTTTTCTAAGGCAGTTGTGGTATAACGTCATTTGGTCACTATAGTCGACGCCCTTTTTTGCTGCATTGTAATCGAGACCGGCCTGATGTTTCATGATTGGTGCACCGTCCCTTGTTTTCTTCCCACTGTCCACCAAAGTTGCTTCATATTTGGCGACAGATGTGAGTATCAGAACAGGCCTCTTGTCCATCCACTTCAGTGCCTTCACTCCATTTTTGGACTGAAGTTCGGTAACACTGCCATTTGCAACCTTTACTTCAGTGAGATCTTTTGGCAGCCCTTTCCTCACTGAGCGAACTGTGCCACGAATGAAAGTGTCTTCCTTTAGAAGGCGAAAAGTGAGCGGCAAGCTCATGTAGAAGTTGTCTACGGACAGCGGGCACACAACTTCCTTGTAATTTTGCAGGAGTTTCAAGCATACATCTTCGGCATGTCCGATGCCAATTGTTCAGTCACACTTTCCGGCATATACATCAACCTTTAGCCTGTAACCGTCTTTGGTACATGCCTTGAACAGCCTGACTCTGTAAGAACGAAAGTCTGCCACACCATGGCACTATTGTTTCATCTATCACAACCTCCTTTCCTGGCTCAAGCACAGTGGCAAAAATTTTGGTTCAATTTCTCTACCAGAGGATGGATCTTAAAGACATGATCCTGCAACTCTGCAACCAGTTAATTGTCCGCAAAATGCCGGAACCTCAAAAGTAGGGAGAAGGCGGTCACGGCTCATATTTTGATGAATGAGTTCAACACCATACAGGTTACTTTTTGCCCAGTATATATACGTAGTGACTCGGATAGGAAGATGGACGAGATTAATACAAATTGGTATTCCAACAAATGCTTCCGTTTGTTGGAGATTGGTTTCCATCCAATTTTTCAACTTTGATTTAGATTTGGGAGTAGGAAGACGGAGGAGACCAATACAAATCAGTATTCGAATAAATGCTTTAATTTCTTTGGCATTGGTTTCCGTCCAATTTTTCAAGCGTGATTTAGATTTAGGAGTAGTTGACTTCAACACTTGTGTGAACCTGTTTGTTTCATTGACCATCATTTGCCAAATGTCATCCGTAATAAACAGTGAACATAAAGATGGGGCATAACGGCTAGATGGCAACTGAATGATAGTGGGCGGCCTAGAGTACGTGTGGTGTCACACTAGGCGAAGTGGTTGTTGCCGGTGTCCATTTCTCTAGAGATGGGCTGAGAGAAATGAGAGCATTGTATCCTGAATCATTCACCTCAGAATCATCAGTCAGGTCTGACTCTCCATTTGACATGCTGGCTGAGGTCTGTGATGGTTCGTAAACACTATCTTTGTCACTGATTTCACTGTCCACTGCTGAACATCTGACACTGAAGCACTTGACTCATCCGCTGGTGATCGCGAAGTTGCTGGTGCATTCTTCTGGCCCAAAACTAAGTTTATTTGTTTCCTCTGCATTGTGCTTTTTTTTTTCATCCGTAAGGGGCATGAGGATCTATCTATTAGACACGCTGAAAAGTTTGGGAGTAGCAAGAAAAATGCAGGTACTTATTCCAATGGGACGTATTTCAAAGACTGCTGCGAAAGTTTGCAAGAAACCCAACTGAGAAATGCGCCGCCACTCCACTCTCCGAAACAAACATGCCACCCCATGTCCAATGCAATAAAAATATATATTAGTTGCAATTTCAAACCTCAGATGGCAACACAAGAGCAAGAATTCTTGCGTGTGGGTCACTGGTGAGTCACGCCACACACAGCATAAAAACGTTTTCGTTGAGTGCATCGTGGATTGCCAGTGGGTCATAGCATTTAACATCAGACAAGTAGTCTACTGGCTATCTATAATCTCACACAACAAAAATCGTACCTCTGAGTTAAAGTGTCATAATGTTATCGCAGCAGCAAGCAGATGAATGCCCGTAACTTTGCTGCTGCATAGGAGCACAGGCTGTGCTGTGATGGCACTCAGAGTGACACGTGACTTAGATTCAAGGCAGCATCAGTTATTTGTTGAATCTGTTGCTGCAGTGAACTAATTAAAGTTTAGAGAAATAATGAAAAATACAACCCGAATGTCTGGGTGCTTTTGTTTTACTTCGCACTGTAGCAAGAGAGATGAATTTCCGTTTCGTCTCCTTTTCCCGACGTTTGCACGCGCGCAGAGAACGAAACTATACGTCATTGTCTACATGTGTTCCAGCATTGCGATCATGAATGCTCTTTTATCCTCTCGCGTTTGCCTCAGTGCTGGGGCACTGACTTATACCGCTAATTACGTGTTCTCGTGTAGAGCGCGCACTATCGTCCGCTACAGGAAACGAGACAAGCGCAACAGCTCGCGCGACACCGTCACCGGAAGTGTGCCGGTGACGGTGAAAAAAAGAAGACGGCAGGGTATACCCGCCGCGACCCCTCGGCTCCGGTATGGGAGAACGCAGTGAAGGAAATTTGCTTACACAGGCGGGGAATGTCGAGAGAGTGTTTATATAGGCGGCGACGCTCGCCTCCTGAAATCATGCGTTCGCGGCACTTCAATCATTCTCTATCTGCTGTTAATGAACCAATTTGAAAAATGCTTGCGGTAGAACACTTCTTAGAGGGCACGTAACAACTTTCAGTGTATAACCAAAATTTGTTATATAGCCTGTGAGGGGCCCTTTAAAACAAACTCGGTAAAAATCGGGTGTACTGTGGGATGTTGTTACAGCTGCGTCGAGCTTCACAGCCCTCTACACAAGCATTGCTGTGAAGCCTGTGGCAGAAATAGAGTTTTATTCAATCAAAGGACTGCATAGAGCGCGCTCTCGTGTTGTGCTACGTGGATTAAATCATTCGTTTCCTGCCTGCACAAACGTTTGCATCTCGAGTGGATTTCAAGCACACCGTATAATAACGTGCAATTCCGGCGTGCTTCGCAGCACTATACACAAGCACTGCCGTAAAGCTAGTGGCAAAAGTACGATGTCATGAAACCAGATCAATGCATACACCTCGCTATTTTGGTGCGCTGCGTGAATGGAAACATTGCTTGCCTGCCTGCACAAACGTTTGCATCTCGAGTTAATATCAAACAAATCATATAATATGTGCAGTTTCGTCGAGCGCTTCACCGCACTGCATGCAAGCATTGCCGTAAAGCCTGTAGTATAAGTAGGGTTTCATGAAGTCAAGTTAATGCGCAAACCTCGCACTTGTGGTGTACAAGGTAAACAAAGAATTCGTTGCCATGTCTCCGCAGTAGTTGGTCACGTTGATTTGTGTGAGCATATTGGTTCATGTGCCCCATCTACCTCTGTGATGAGAAAATAAGCAAGAATATCAGCTGCTATGTGTCGATGCATATGCTTTTTATTACAAGGTGTATAGGAGCAGTACATCTTACTGCATGAGTAAACCACTCATGGAAACAGTACGTTCCTTGAACATTGTAGCTATTTAATAGCCTAGGAAGCGCGCTATATTGGAAGTTGCAATTTTTTTTCTGTTCGCAAAATTCAATAACTCGATGCTTTTTCTAAAAGCAAAAAATTATAAATTTCGCAATGATACGTATGCTGCGTCAGTAAGTTAAGTAGGCAGCACATAATTAGGCTAAACCAGAGGAATATCCGCAGGTAGGGATTTATACAAATGTACAAAGCATTTAAAAAAAATGTTTTCTCAAATGTTTTCAGTGTGGAGTAAGGAGTTGCATGTGCGTCCAGCGCTGATTTCCAGCGCTTAATTTTTGTTGAACCATGATGTAACAAAGACGTAACACTCAGCACTCTATTTTGTTACATCAATTTTTTTTTTTTTTTTACAATGGAACATTGCATTCTACTATACGTGCCGCTCATGCGCCCCAAAATTTTGGCCCCTCTAAGGAAGTCACTGTTCTCTAAGTTTCGCCCGAAACTTAGATATCGCTACTTCCAATTGACACTCGTGAAACCAGCTGCAGCCACGTCGGCTTGCCGCCTTTACACCGGCCGCAAATTACTTTTAAAAAATGTGGCACGCGCGGGCCGTGTATATGCACTCTGCTGCGCGCGGACAGCCATATGCACGGGCACGGCCAGGCAAGAGACGTCGCGCGCTCTCTGACCCTAGCGCGCACTTGATCACGGGACGTGGACAGCGCGCATAAAGCTGCCATCCTTCTCGGCTCACAATCGCACCCTTTCATTCGCAATTAACCCCAGCATAAGGGATGCAACGGAGCACTATAATTTTTGTCACATTTGGACTTTAAACCAAACATCAGGGCGATGGCGAAAATTCGCTTAGGGTGTCCAAAAATTGCTATCGCAATAATACACTATGGAGAAAGGTATTATGTAAATTATCTGTGGATGGGTCGAAACCCCCTAATTTCCCAAACACGCACCCATCCACTGGCACGCTGCACACATGGATCCCGCGCGGCACGCTGCATCATTAAGGCGTATCGTTCTTCGCTAGCTCTATGATCATTTATGCAGTAGTCACTTGGCGAGAAGCTTAATTTCCAACCTATGCGCAAGTGTCGTAGCTGAATTTCGAAAGTACACGGACCATATATATGTTGGCAAAATAATCGGAACTCACTATTTAGACTCGCCAAAATTATAATTAGCTGCTCACTTGAACTCATAAGAATATACTACTCAGCCGAGCTCACTCGGGCTCAAACTCGCCAAAATACTGCTCAGCTGGGCTCACTCAGACTCATGGGATGATCTCAGGGAGTTGACTCATCAGTGAGTTTGCCAGCGTATGATGTGTGCTGAACCACAAACCTGGCTTTCTTGAATAAAAACAGTTGGTCGCTGCAGCATATGGATGCACATAAGTGTAATTCAGAGTGCGCGGCATTGTAAAGGCTGCCACAGTTACCATGCCATGCTGCAGCTCATTTCAATCATGTCAAATGCAATACCCCTGCCAGCTTTTAGTCAGTCGATCAAATGTGATTGCTATTTATCTCATCACAACACCTCATTTTCCTGCCTAAGGCTTTGGGTGAATTTTCCTTGGCATCCATTTTGTTACTCTAACAGGTTACCAGTTATCTGTTGCCTATACGAAATTTGAAGTTGTGCACATGTCATGTGGACTCCATGCCAAACTCGTAGTACTGCATGCGTTTTTGCAGTTAGGTCTAGAGTTACAGAATCGCATGTGGGAGTTACTTTAGTTAGCAGCTGTAGCTTTGGAACAAACACGTGCATGAGAGTGTGCTTAAGTGTTACCTGTCAAGACTGGGAGCACCAAGGCAACTTGTGCAGTAAAGGCATGGGCAGTACGAGCCCACAGATTTTACTAAGTGTGGCTGAGGTGATGCGTCTAGATTTCACTATGAAGAGAGCCAAATAAAAGGTTGCCTATCCATCATACCTATTCTGGAGCCTTTTCTTGAGCTTTTCTAAAACATTAAGCTCAGCGTGTACACTTTATCACACCATAATTATTACATGTGATATAAAACATTGTATTGTGCAGTTTCTCCAACTCTTCGTGAAGGCATCTATCCATACATTAAACAGGAATAGGCTCAATGTTGACATATCTCCACAGTACGATCTCCAGGACCTCGTACTGTCACAATGCATCACAGACATTATTTAAGTGAACACCAGAAGTGAAGCTCTTTGTTAACATTGGCTAAAATTGTATTTTTATATAGCCAAGTGATCATGCATAAATCTGTATGTCATGACAGAACACTTTGTTTCTCACGGACTTTAGTTTACAATTGTTTTCAAGATCAGGAAAATTGTGCAGTGTGCTAGTTGGTTCAACATACTTAACACTGTTGTGCGGAGTGACGAAGGGACAGGACTTGAGCGAGAAAACAATAGACACCTGAGCACAAACTATCAACTGGTGATTATCACAAGGCAATGATTCTGCTGAAAAGTAGGAACCAAAGGAAAAGACAAGTCGTGGAAGCATACAACCTCAAGGTGGACCCACAGGGCTCATGTGTCAGCCCGCCGTCTATTTCACTCAGCAATAAAGAGATTAGCATAATCACTGACAATAGAGGGTGTAGGTAGACCGGGAAGAGGACTCCTGTGCATGCGTGTAGGCTTTATGTACGCTTCACTTGCAGAAAAATAAACCAGTTCATAGCTTGCGCTCAGGTGTCATGTGTTGTTTTCTCGCTCAAATCCTGACCCTTCATCGCTCTGCGCAACAGTGTTAAGTTTTCAGGTTGTTCACTATGTGATGTAGGAAGGGTTATATTGATGGGAAATCCCAATATTCTCGGGCATATCGCGAAAAATATGGCCCAAGTCAAGTGTCATTTTAGGCTTCACTGTCCCCTTATATAGGGCAAATAGTAATAGTTTGAATTCTATGGACGCTGGTTGCTTTTTCTGACTTAACCTAGGCAGTGCTCAGCTCTCAGTTGAAAGGAACAGGTAAACAGGAGGACTTGCCACATAAGCAGAAGGTAGCACTCCAGACTTAAGCTTAATATACTGCGTGCTTCCACAGCCCTAGGGGGCTAGTCTGTAAGTGTTGACTAAGTGGACTGTCCATTCCAGTACACGCTGAATGAATAGAGCACGAGAGCCCATGGTGATGATTGCCACTTGCTCTACCAGATTATAGCTCTACCTAATCAGTGTGTGCTGAAACAGTCCACTTAGTGGATCCTTACAGAATCCTTCCCTAGACTGATGTTTATGTTGGTAGGTTGCAAGTATTGCACTTTCTTTCCTTTGATGTGGGCAGTTCCCACATATGAATGCAATTTAACATATTGTATTCATATTGCCTTTGGTCTATACATATCTAATTCATGCTTATAACCAGGCCTACAAGCTCTTGTCCTGCATATTTATATAGCCTTCTCATTGGAGAATGGAGTCATTTTCCATTATACCCTCAAGCACTTGAAGTAGACACTGCAATAACCCCAAGGGAGGGGGGACAGTAACACAAAAACCTTACTGGGCTTGTGGTGCTGCTGAAGGATGCACACATACCATTTATGCTAAAATTCCCAGCAGACATTCCAAAGTTTGTACGAGTTCGACTTTAGCTGGCTAAACTGAATGATTCATATTGAAGGCAAATCTTGCAACATTTGGTCAAACTGAATGAAACTGGACAGCACAATTAGCTGTGTTCATCTACCATTTATACGACTGCTGCCCCGAGCATTTTGCCTATTACTTTGCTTTTCGTTTCTGTACTATTAAGTTCAAGTACACATGTACTTTATCACTGTACAAGTATAATGGCTTCAAGGCTTTTCCTGGGCATTCAACAGTCACTATTTATTCCTATAAACCTTCCTGCATGTGAAGGCAAAAGAAACTTATTAATTCATGCTGGAAGTATAAAAAGACAGGTATTTGCACAGAAAATGTTTATTTTGAGCACCGAGGTTCTTGCTGATGTAGATATGGTGCTGGCTCCCTCCTTGCCCGAAGCATGTGCTTGCTGTACACAGCACCAGATGATGGCTTCCTAGGTCAAAAGATCAAAGTGAAATAAGAGGCATTTTGTTTTAGCCCCGGAAAGAAAAAGCAGGATTGAGACATTAACATGTATAAAAAATACTTGCCTAAAGAAAAATTAATACACAAGCAAATTCACTAAAGAGGTTCACTTTCAAGAGCGAAAGTATGGTTACGATGAAAATTACAAGGAAGCTTCACTGCTCATTCAGGTTTCGGTTCAGTAGTTGTTGAGCCACGAGGGTTAGCATGCTACATCTTGCATATTATGTTTTGTAGAACAATATTGCACTTTGAACAATGTAGTGCCTATTTAAATGAACTGACAAGGAACGCTGAAACTCCAGGCTAGTTTGGTCTGCACAAGATATGATACAGACACTGTACTGCATTCATTTAGTGTTTTTGTCACTGATCTCGTGCACAAAGGTCATTCACACCTATCCTACATGAAATGCAGTTACTTCTTTGAAGCTTCATCTAGTCCTTGAATTTGCTGCATGCTTATGTCTAAGGGAGTTCGTTTGGTTCCTGTTAATGTAGTACATCTAAGCAACTGTTATAAAATGCCCATAGTGTTCCCTTGCATGTACAAAACATTTTTGGCCCTTTCAATGCACAATACTCATTACATTTGACACTTGGGACTCGTGCAAGGCACCATTTAGTATTATATGCTTGTCCACATCTGATAATACTTTCATAGCTGGGTCATTCCCATGCCAAATGCCTTGGTTATTACTGTGACCATCTCACACTTTTCCTTTAGGATCTTCTTGTCCACTTTTAAGGAAGCACCCCACGACACAATGTCTCCATCCTAGTGGTGCTATGGAGTTAACTTATGTGCTAGTTGTAGCAGATGACATCAACTGAAGGCCACTGAAGATAAAACTCTCTGCGACAATTCCTTTTACACAAAAAATGCAAACAATACAGAATAGTCAAAATGTAGTTATCTGGCAAGACTGGCTGCATCCATCATCTTTGTTTGGCGCAATTCTGAGGTGGCTCCATGTTACAAGACGCTTGGCAATTATTGCCATGTGACTGTTTGGGACTCTATAAAACACAAGAATTGCCTTACTCCGGCCTTTCTCTTTGTGCAGCGGCCAAGGTTATTATTCGTCCAATTGCACCGTGTCCTGTTCGTGTGTCCATAGACTAAATTCTTCACCACATTGTTTTTGCGGTATTTCGTGAGTGACCCATGAACTCATCTTGGGGTGGGACTTCTTATCTTTGGCGTTTGCTTCTATCTCTTGTCGTCAGCGCCTCACACAACTGGATGATGCCACTGGCAATTCTCTTCCTAACCACGAAGAATGCATTCGTCTTGTCACCTCTTCCGATTACGTTCTTTGGCCACCTAGAGAAAAGATTATAGGTGTCAACTCCTGTAACATTGTGGATGGCGGCGTATTCATTCTACCCTATGACCATACCCTATCTCGAGCAATTCTGATTACCCCTGGCCTTATTCGCTTCTCTGAGGGGTCTGCATTGCTTACTGCAATAAACCAAATCGACCCCCAACTGTTGCCTCGTGGATCAACTGTCACTTGAGCTGTTGACACTCATGTCGTTGCAATTGTCACGAAGACAGCTCAGTGTGTTCTTGCGTCTGTTACCGTGCGCTGAACAAAATCGTGCGCAAAGATGTTCACCCCCTGTCACGGATGGATGATGCACTAGATTCACTCCAAGGTGCTGAGTATTTTTCTAGCCTTGACTTTAGACCAGGCTACTGGCAAATACCGATGTCCAAATCCGACAAAGCAAAAACGACATTTGCTACCCCTGATGGGCTCTACGAGTTCAGTGCGATGCCTTTCGGACTCTGCAATGTGCCTGCCACATTCGAACGCATGATCGATAAGTCTTGTGTGGCTTGAAATGGAAAACCTGTCTGTGCTATCTCGACGACATTGTGTTTTCAACCATGTTCTCACAACATTTGCAACATCTTGATGAAGTCCTTGCCTGTCTTGCAAATGCTGGTTTGCAGCTCAACACACGCACACACGCACACACACACACACACACACACACACACACACACACACACACACACACACACACACACACACACACACACACACACACAAATGCAGTTTGGCCAGCAAGGCCATCAAAGTTCTGGGGCACATAGTCTGCAAAGAAGGTATTCGTCCGGACCCCGAGAAGCTTACTGCCATCCTCGAATTTTGTGTCCACTGCGTCAAAAAGACATGCACAGTTTTCTTGGACTTGCTTCTTCCGGCACTTCATATGCAACTTCGCTACACTTACGTCCCCGCTCCATCAACTCCTCCCCAGTAATGCACCCTTTGTTTCGTCCGACGAATGTGAACATGCTTTCCTGCTTTTGCAACATGCCCTGACGTCAGACCCAGTACTGCGCCACTTTGATCCAACCGCGCCCACCATCTTTCACACCGACGCTAGCAGTCAGTCTCGGTGCCATTCTACTACAATGCAACAACACATTCCGCAAACGAGTAATTGCTTAGGCTAGTCGTGCACTAACCAGTGCAGAAAATTACTACACCATAACCAAGCAGGAGTGCTTTGCTGTTGGGCTGTGCAAAAATTTCACCCATGTCTTCATGGCCGCCATTTCACAGTCGTTACCGACCATAACACACTGTGCTGGCTTTCATCGCTAAAGAATTTATCAGGTCACCTGGGTTGCTGTGTGCTTCACCTACAGGAGTACGATTTCAATGTCACCTACAGGGCTGCAAAGAAGCATCAAGACACCAATGCTCTCTCTTGCTACCCTCTGCCGAATCATGACGATTCACCATAACCTCTCCGTGATTGTGTACGTCCTGAGTCCTCTTCATCGGCTTTACCCATTGTAGCCCTCGAATGGCTAAGACACAACAGCCCATCTGTCCTTGTGTCCCACTAATGCATCGACCCACACTGCTGAACTATTCTCCAACGCATGGAAGATTCTTCGTCACCTCCAAACGCCTGACTTCGTCGACAACTTAATCAATTCAAGCTGCACAATGGGGTTTTACATCGCAACATTTATCACATCGATGGCAACAAATGGGTCCCGGTCATACCATGTTCTCTGCAATGTGAGGTGCTTGAAGCCTTTCACGATCATGCGACGACTGGTCATCTAGGCTACCACAAGACTTACAACAGAATATGAAGTTGCTGCTCCTGGCCCATCTTCAGCCGTTGCGAAGTATGTTGCACCCTGCGTTCATTGTCAAAGCAAACCCAACAGCTCCTTCTGGCTCTTTACAACCTCTGCCTTGTCCCGCTTCGCCTTTTGAAGCAGTTGGAATAGACTTGTACGGTCCTCTTCCCATGACCTCGCATGGAAATCGTTGGATTGCAACGGCCATAGACCATCCAACACGCTATGCGGAGACGGCATCTCTACCATCCTGGACTGCTGCTGAAGGCGCCGATTTCTTTCTACACAACATTATCTTATGCCTCCCGGAATGACGGCGAGTTCCGTCCTCCCGTCGCGGAGTGCCAGCTTCAATCCTGCGGTCAAGTGCCCGCGAAAGGCATCCAAGACGAGCATGCTTGGACACTGCAAGAGTGCCCCTGGTTGCCGATTCCAGACGGCCTTAATCCAATTGAGCATGAGGGCCTCGTCCATATAGCCCTTTTCATTCACGCGAACGACATCCCGTGGGAAAGCCTCTTTCGGCAGCGTCTTCCTCTTGAATATTATGTCTGGGGGCAGCTTTCTGCCATCTGCAGTACACGCGAGCATCACCATGAATGCGCGTTCCCCGTATAAAGAAGCTCGACTTCTTTTGTGCCGCGTTCGCACACTGTGGTGAGCGACGGCATGTCGAACCACATCGGCGTTTCATCAGCGTTGCCGATCTGTTCCAACATGTAGCCATGCTGCTGCCGGAGACGGATAACATAGCGCTGGAATTCGACCAACTTGTCCTCGTATGCCTCTGGCTGCTTCTGCCAGATTGATGTGCGCTGTCGAAGTGCGAATCCCTTGCGTTGCATGAAGCGACGAACCCAATAAATGGAGCCCTTGAATTGTTCCTTGGGCAGTCCGGATTCTCGGGTGATCTCAATAGCTTTGATGCAGATGAGTTCTGCTGTGACTGGCAAAGATCTGGCACGATGCTCGCGGACAAAATCCGCCACCCTCTCTTTGAGCTCCGGGTGCACTGCGCCATAGAATAAAGAACTTCGTCAGAATAAAGAACCGCGCAGCGCCCGCGAGTTGGGCCGCGTCGGTCACCAAGGGGGCGATAACAATGCGGATGCCGAAAGGTCTGCGCTCCTACATGCTGCAAGACGACTATTCATGCTGTGCCAAGGGCCGGTATGTAAGTCAAGGGGTGAACTTTTAGGCTGCATTCACACTTGGTCTTGGAGCAGGCGGAAGCGGAAAAAACTTGACAAAATCCGCCCGCCTAGGCGGAGAAACGGGCGGAAAACCAGGCGGCGAAAAAAATCGGTCTCGGACCGATTTTTCCGCCCAGGCGAAGCGGAAAGACGTTCCGCTTTACCAGAAGCTGCAATCGCATGTAAACATCCGGTCGTAAAATTTAACGTTTTCCGTTGCTCATGGTCTATTTTTAGGAAAAGCAACTAGCTAAAGCTATCGAAACTATGTCTTCTTTATCTTCCATGGTAGACGAAAGTTAAAAACGACACGTGCAGTTGCGTGAAATGGTAGTTTTTAGTAACTGATGGGTCAATGAATGAACGTATGTCTTGAAATAGTGTGATGAACAGTGCCACCAGGCGGACAAACGTACGCAAACTAGATAAATGTGGGCGAAAGCGGACGTGGTTTCCGCTGCAGTGGCGAAACAAATGTGAACGTTTTGTACATGCGCAAAAAAGATTATCCGGCCGCTTTGGCTTTTCCGTCCGCTTGCGGTTTTCCCAAGTGTGAACGTAGCCTTAGTAATATTTTTGGGAAAAAACCTCAACCTATATTCCGCACTATACGGTACTCGCACTGCTGGAGACATATGCCGTGGCCGAGAACCTACGGCTTCCCGACTACTCGGGTGCCACCACCTGTGCCACACGCAGTTGCACTGCGGCACCCTGCCTAGATTGAGCCCATAAGCCAGGAAAGCCACGCACGGCAATCTATGTCCGCAGCACCCTGGCGCGTGCTGTTCTACCTGTTGCTGACATCGCCGGTGGCCCCTTGGAGTCATGCGCCATTGTGGTACGCCTTGGCAGCCAGGACACGGCTGTGGCGAGCATCTGCATCCGTCCAGGAAAGCCGTGGGATCCCTCCAGCCTCATCCAGCTGGCTGTTCGCCTTGGTGGGCATGCAGTCCTGTGCAGTGACTTCAACGCACACCACACGGATTGGGGAAGCCGCAGATGCACCCGCTGAGGCAAAGGCCTCACAGATGCCATCAGCTGAGCTGGCCTGCTGACCTTGGAACACCAGGGAGCCCACCTACGTCTACCACAGAGCTCGCACGGCCATTGACCTCTCCCTTAACACTGAGCAGTGCTCCTACTCCTGGGCCACAACTTCGGACAAATGGGGATCTGACCACTTCCCTATCGTGATCAGCCCCAGGTCTGGGAGAAGGCCTAGGTCAAGAACTTACATCACAGACTGGTCCCTGTTCCGGAAGCACTGCAGCAAGTTGGACGATGGCCGTGACTTCCTGAGCGCCATCGTGGATTGTGCTCAGGCTGCCAACGTTCAGTGCTCTACCCAACCAGATACCCCCGCTCCGGACCTCCACCTGCTCAACATTCGTGCCTCCAGGCGCCGTATGGAGCGTGAAGCAATCCGGACGGGCAAGGCAGAGCATTGGACCGAGTACAGACGTGCAGATGCCCGCTGCAGACTCCTCTGCTCTGCCATCGAGGGCAGGTCCAGGGGACCCCTGGCTTGGAGACTGCTCAAATCCCTCACCAGCAGGAGAGGAAGCCTACAACCTGTCCTCATCGTGGCCATCACGCTGTGCATCAGCGAAGAGGCCCTTGCGGAGCTCCTCGCCAACCAGTTTGCGCCGGCTGTACCACGCACTGCAGCCATCCTGAAGGTAGGGCAGCCTTCCGTCAGCCTGCCTAGCTGCCTGCACAACCACCACACAGGGTCTTCGCTTCCGTAAATGGCCTGTCATCCAGTCTTGGGAGCCTGGCCTCACAGTTCATTGGCCCAGAAAGCAGTCCGAGCACTTTTTCGCTACCTGAGGGCAACAGACTTGAGTGCCCGACTATAGACATCCTACACTTAAGTTCTCTCTCCCTCTTTCACTCCCCATTCTCCTCCCCACGTGCAGGGTAGCAAACTGGACTCAGCCTGGTTAACCTCCCTGCCTTTCCGTCTTCCCTTCTCTCTCACCACCCAGGGTGGACATCGAGCCAGGTTATGGCTATCTACCAGGACCCGCTGACGCTGCACGAGCTCCAAGCATCGCAGTGCACCACGAGCCCAGTGCACCAGGAACCCAAATGCTTCGCAACCTGGCCACCAGCGAGCAGCTGCACCTGCTTGACTGCTTAAACATCTGGCAGTCAGGGCAGGTGCCAGAGTCATGGCGCACAGCCTACGTGGCCCCCATCCTGAAGGCCGGCTGAAAAACGTGAGCTCCTATCGGCCAGTCTCACTCACCTCTGCTGCTTGCAAGCTGATGGAGGCCATTGCTTTCAGGCCGATGAGCAGATAGGGTTCCGGCGGAGCTGATGCAGTGCGGACTCCATCGTGGACGTGGTCTCCACGCTGGAAGAGGCCAAGGCCTGCGGTGACGCCGTGCTCCTGGTGCTTATCGGCATGAAGGGGGCCTTTGACGGCCTGCCCTATCCAGTCGTTCAGCAGGCCCTGGACCTATTTGGTAGAGGGCGTCCCACAAGGATCAGTGGTGAGCCCTTTCCTGTTCAACCTGGCCCGACTGCCTGCTGTCCTGCAGACTGACCCCCACAACCACGTGAATACCTCCATCAACGCGGACCACATCGCCCTATGTGTGCGAAATCCACCACACAGCCACAGCAGTGCGCGCTCGGCTCTGCAAAGAGCCCTCGACACCGCCGCTGCTTACATGAGCTGCATTGGCCTTGCCATCTCGGCAAGGAAGACCGAGGCCATGCTGCTCCACCCAAGAGCAATCGCCCGTTGCACAGCTGCAACTGGAAGGCGACCTTGAAGCCTGGCAGTGACGTACCCGGGGCTACACGTTCATCACCGGCTGACCTGGCTGCCTGCTGTCAAGACCCTGCATGTCCAGGTCCTCCGGGTCCACAAGGCAGTCTCCCAGCTTGTTGCCCGAGGACAGAGCTGCACCACTAGGTGGGCTCTGCGGCTGTACCATGCAGTAGCCACCTCACGCCTGCGGTACGTCCTCCCACTCGTGGCACTACCACGTGCCCGTCTCAAGAAGCTGGAGCTGCAGCATAGGGCCGAGATTAGGTTCTGCCTGGGCGCTCCCTGCAGCTGTGAAATCGCTGCAACCTTGGCCGAGGCAGGAACATGGTCCCCATCACTCCTGTCACAGCCCACATTCTACAATCAGCCACAGCTGTGCACATCGCTGAATGACACTGCGTTCAGGAATATCGGTCACATACCGACCGCACACACAACCCCCATCACACCTGCACTGAGCATTACGCTGCGGAGAAAGCTTATCAGTGAATGGCTACTGACAGCGCAGCGAAATTTTGGTTCTAAAGCAATTTTTCCCGACCGTGCAATGAGGCCGCAATGCGAGACCGCAACGAGGCCGCAATTTGGTGACTTTATTCACTACCGCCCTTAGCCGGCAGATCTGAACCGTGCATCAGGAATGTGCATTTCCATTGGGGAACAATAGAAACTCTTATTTAGGCTAAACAAGCGCGCGTACGTACGTACTTACATGCCGAACTCGGGACATCTGCCATTCAAATATTCTGCCATGTAGCAGCACCGTAACCAAGTATAACCAAGTAATGTTACTGTTACGTGCTTCTGAAAAAGACTCTAAATAACTCTGAAGGAGCGCAGTTCCGTGTAATATACGTTCTCTGCATTAGGACACTGTAGCACTGGCTGGCCGGTGTGGCGGTCCCTGCAATGCATCACAAAAGCTCGTGAGGAACCTGGCTATAAAGTATCATCACAGAACACCTATATATGGCATCATGCAGTCGAAAGATTAGCTACGCGTAGTAGATGCACATCAAACGCAAAGACGAAGTATACTTACGAGAAGCAAAAGCCCGAAAAATAAGCGATCCACCGCTTCGTGCACTCCGAGCCTGCCATATGCCATATTATGCCGCCAAAAAGGCCGGATGTGACATCACGGACGTGAAAAAAACATACCGGATGTGGCGTCCCGGACGTGACTTTTGGGTGAACCTAACGCTTGCGCTGCGTTCACCGGGTGAACGCAGACACTTTCACCTTGAAGACGCGCTTGGCAAGCACCGTTTCGTCTGTCACAATGATTCATTTTCTACTAGAACAGCACGTGAAAAGCTGTTTCACCTTTATAATTACGCGAAAACATGTTTTGTTTAACTATGAGTACTTGTTATTGTGTGTACGACTACATGTTACGTAAAAAGTATCAGCGGGCCGCTAAAGTTGGAGGACAGACGACAAGGTTCGCGCTCGCTTTGAAACAGTTGGTCGTCTGTTCTTGCTTTTATTCGTTTGGTCATGCATCGTGGGTGAGTAAAGATGTAATATGCGTGAATGGAAACATTTTATGAAGATTTTACTTTGAGAATGCGTTATTTGCGTAGCCGTATCCACGTTTTAGACAAAGCCTCTTACAACACCAGCCAACACGAGCCTCGCAGACACATATACCGTCATTCCCATGACGGCACGGTGCCCCCTTAAGAAACTCCCATAGACGGTGGCGCCAGATTACCCTCTAGGTGTTATAGTGAGAAACTCTATGGTGTACTAACGCAAGTTTGATGGTGCTGGGTGCACGACCTACTGGAACTCCAGACCTGCACAGATATCCGGCTTCTATGGGAGCAGCTTGCGCCCACTTTCGTTCAACCGACGGCCGTAGGTGGCGCTTTTATAACCTGTTCGTCTGCTACGCGGTGGGCGGCTGTGCGGCGTTGTAATTAGTACGGCAGCTGTTGTGTTGTGACGAACTGCTTGTCTAGTTGATGATTTTTGCTAACACAGTGACAGTGATGTCACAAGGCTTTGATCGGTCACTTGGCTCCAAAAGTTGACTGCCCGAACCTAAAAAATGTCGGAGCGTGTAGTCCGCTGCTCTCTAAAATAGCGTTAAATAGCCGCTCCTATTGCCCTTTTCAAGCAGATTATTATAAATCGCATTGTGTATAGAGTTCGCAAAGTACACAACAGTTTTATTCTACACGTTGTAAAATTCGCTTCTGCGCTCTTTAGAAACTTGAAACCACCGTAATGTTCGACGACAGAACGATTACCACTCATTTTAACTCTTAAAAGTTGTCCGTGAATGCGTCGCGAGTTCAGAAAGTGAATTACACACACAGCTTCACTGCGTACGTATCTTAGGCACCACCGTTATGCTGCCGCCGTACCACGCAAAAAAGCTAGCTTTACAGTTTGAAAAGAGTCCCGTGAGACGATTTAAGGCTTGCACTAGTGCAGCACGTTGGCATCGCTTTATTTTTTGTAAGCTTTCTACTGAGCTAGCCAACCAACGACAATAAAAACAAGGTATGCTCACCTTTCCTTGAAACAGAATCGATCAACCTATTGCACATATCGGGCAGAGGACTTATACTCGTGAATACTTTTACTATATACTTTTACCAGGTCATCTGCCTTTCATTACGGCACACAGCAGTAAATTCTCATGCCATCTACGACACTAGGCTATCTGTAAACAACTAAAAAACTAGATTATCCTATGAATCTTTTTAAGAGAATTTTTCCAGTCTCTTATGGAGGCTAGGAAAGCGAAATTTATGCCGTTTATCTAGCATTGCAGCGGCCACCTATGCTCGTTGTTTACATTTCTTGCACCGCTCATCCTCTTCTAGTTTCACTATCCAAACGCAAAGCATTCGCAAATATGTCTTCTTTTGTATATTTGTGAACTTATTCATTTACCGCCAAAACAAGCGCTTTGTGCCTGCCGAAATGGCAAGACAAGCGCTGAACAGATCGCAGAAGCAGACGACATCGAACAGGTTATGACTAGCGCCACTCCGCTCGTACGTTCTTTCCCTAGCGGCGAAAGGGGCGAACTAGACCAGGCGTGCTGGAGGAGGGAGATCTGTGCAGGTCTGGAGTTCAGTAGGTCGTGGCTGGGTGCATAGAGTTTCTATGGCTGGGTGCTGGGAGGATGAATAGGCGGCTGAATGTTATGAGTGTCCTCTTGGGAACGGGGTGGTGGGTTTCGCCATCATGCTCTTGCTGTTATACTGTTTAATGTCCTACCTAAGTTAAACAAGAAAAAAAAAACTGTGAACTCCCAAAACCAAATTTTCTGACCCCCTATTGCGAACTTAGCTGTTGTACGTCTCCTTTTTTGTCGTTTCCCTACTTTCCTTCCGTATAGTCCGTATTTCATAGATTGAAATATGTGCATCAAAGTAATTAATTAAAATGTTAATTCGTGCAAATATGTTAATTATCAATTTAGACATTTTAATTTCTTGTAGAAGTAATGACCACTTCATCGAGTAATATAGCTCAATATTCAACAACTATAATTGTGCTATCAGCCATAGGAATTTTTTTTTTAATTTGGTGCAGCTAAAAGAAAAAACAACATGTAGACCTGCGGATTAACACTGCACAAGGTATATCATCGGCTACTTTTTCGTCTTAAGGAAAAATAAACATCAAATTTTCATGCTAGCTTGAATATTAATCAAGTGTGTGTAGTATAGTGTCGCCCCCTGTCAGATATCTGTGTCATCGTACATGTATGTTTTGTAGTTGTTTAGCTAGATTTCGCCCCCCCCCTTCTGTCATGTGACGAACTTGGGCCAATCTGGAGGTGTCATCTGGCGTGTGAAGCCTTTATTAGCAATAAGCAGCCGCGAGTCGGCCGAGTCTTCGTTCCGGTTTTCATCGGGAGCAGTTCGCTCCGAGTTTCCTTCACTGCGCCGGCGCTAGCCGCGCGTTCGCTGGTCGGGGCCCCCGCTTGCCTGCCGCTGCCGACACAACAGTGTGCTCCCTAAAAGCGAACGACCCTGTGAAGTGCAAAAAAAAGTAGTAGTAGTATCCTAGTGCGCAACATATCGATTTAAGCGCTGACTTCGCATGTAATTTTGAATTTGACACATTTTCAGCCGAGTATTTATTTTCCAGTTCTTTGTTGTCGTTATATACTAGTTAATCTGTCATCTCATGGTTCATACCACTCACATGCTCCCTATGGAGGATAGGCCATGAATCGGCTGGATAATACAAGAGGATTAAGAAATTAAGTTTAATATAAAAAGCTGTTTTTTTATGATTGAAAATTAAATTAACCAACGAAGTCAGTCAGTTAAAAGCATAAGGAAATTCTATGGTTAAAAGGACTCAGCAGCTCTTACAAGGGAAAAATCATTTTGCTCGGCATTCACTCTACCGATTTTGATGAGGTTTGCTGCATTAATAAACGTGAAAATCTACAAACTGTAGAGCGCGGATTTCTCATTTTTGTCATCATTTTCTTCTCAAATTATTTAAAATTTAAAAAAAGCTTGAAGAAGACTGGAGCATCAAATTGAAAATTTTGTGATTCAGCACTTACAGGGCCCCACACCAGGCCCCATAGCAAATTTCGCTTATGCGCTGGAAGTTGTTACGCGTCCTCTAGGGAGCGTTCTTCCGCAAAAGATGTTTCAAATTGGTTCATTAATAGCCGAGATAGAAATATTTCTGTGCCACAAACCCACGATTTCAGGAAGCGAGTTCCACTGCCCAGCGAGACACTCTCTCCACTCGTACCCTCTAGCCTCCGCAAGCGAAATTTCTTCCCTGCGTTCTGCCATACCGGACCTCGAGGATCGCGTGACGTATACGTCACGGGCACCGCTTCATTTTTTATGCGTTGCATATTGCAATCACTCAGTTCAGCCCTTGGGCGCGGCCGGGCAGCCACCATTGACCTTTAGCGCAACCACGTGACGTGACGTCACGGCATCCGGAGGAAATGCTGGGCCCCAACTCGCGCGGTCGCGCGCGGCCGCAGCCACCACCTGACTCCCGCTCCTCCCGCTAGGGGCACTGCGCTATGATTGATAGTTTCCCTTGATACGTGCCAGTGCCGCCAAGCAATACCTCGTCCTCGAAAAAAAAAAAGACCGCGCAATGTGCAACGCATTCTTGGCTTAACCAAGCTAAGCCTGGCCATTTGTTTTTCTCCTCGCTTTTTTTGCGTCGCGGCGCACTTTCGCTGACGACGTCGCGCGCGAGCTGTTGTCTAGTTTTCGAGACGTTCATTGGAGGGATCGCCAGCCCTTCAGGTGCGAGTAAGAGCGGGCGCGAGAGAGAAAATCTTGGGACTTTTGCTCCTTGAATATGTGACTCGGCGTATATATCATCCACCGAAATTAAGTGACATGCTGGGGGCGATGATCAGGGAAATTTTTTTATGTGGATTAATTAGGGAATACATAGAAATTGCAAAACCTTCGTTTTTCTCCTTTTCTTTTTCTCTTTTTTATAGGCGTCATTGAAATGCTTACAAAGCGTCCCCGCTGTCCTGGGACAAAACCAAAGAAGGCAACAGTTTCATATTTGGCCAGAACGGATGCAATGTTACGGGTAACATGTACGTAAAGTTTTAAGTGCGTAAATTAATTATATGCGTTGAAAATAATTACTGATTTCCATAAGTCGGCAGTATAAGCGAACGCTCACTCACGTTCATTTCATACTCACCCTCGCCGGCACTTATTTATTTATTTATTTATTTATTTATTTATTTATTTATTTATTTATCTATTTATTTATTTATTTAGAAATACTTCTCAGGCTTCCAGAGAGGCATTGACTGAGGGGAGCATGCGGTACAATTCAATTACATTTGAAGACAATTCCGCTATAAAATATCCCCAAGGAAAGGCAATCTACAAAAATGGCATGACAAACCACGAAAAAAAAAATCAGAACTGCAAACTTCCGTACTCATGCCTATTCGCCCTCGCACGTGGTCACTCACGTTCATACGAGAGCCCACTCGCACTCGCTGGCACATTCAGGCCCACTTAAACGCGCCCTCAATACTCCTCCTAACTTGCAAATATAACACCGATAATAGTAATAATAATAATAATAATAATAATAATAATAATAATAATAATAATAATAATAATAATAATAATAATAATAATAATAATAATAATAATAATAGGAGAGACGCTGAGTGTTTGTGACGTATGTTGTATATCGTTCGTTTCGCTCGTTGAAATTTTCTTCTTTTGCCTGAGTGCAGTTGAGCGCCTCTACAACCAAAAATCCAAAATCCCATACCCAGCGATACGTGCACCCTGTGACCCAAGCTGGCGTCAGATAGGTTTACGAAAGAGCGGCACGTACCCTGCGTCACACAGTGAGTGACTCAAGTTGGCCTCAAAGGAGTCCGCCGAAGAGTGGCACACGACCCGTGTCCCATTGCCCCACGCTGGTCCGACTGTTGGTTTCGAACCCGGTTCGCGCAGTATAGCAGCCTCGTTCTGCATCTAAGCGGGAAAGCGGTTAGAGACGACCTAGACAGACAGGTAGACAAGACACCGGAAAGTGGGTCAAGCATCCAAATAATGCTAATGGCAGTCCAAGAAAGTCTCGCCTTCTTCCCGTCCAAGCCCTGCTTGAGCCACGGCCAGCCTCAAGCGCCCGAGCACGAGCCGCTGACACGAGGCGAGGAAGAAGACGATGAAGAAGTGCCGAGTGTCGCCCGTCAAGATCGTCGCTTCTCGGGGGACGATGGAGCCCGAGGGGTGCCCGCGCAAGAGCTCCGCCTCGTCGCCCCCGGCTCCGCGGCCGTCGACTCCCGAGCTTCGGTTGGCTGGCCAGGCCCCGCTGCAAATACCGGGAGTCCACAAACCGCCACAAGGGAGGCACCGCGCCGAGGACACCGACGACGAAGGCGATGTGCGAAGGTGGTCGACGTCACTATGCGAGCGCATCTGCCGGCTTAAAGCGAGGCTAAAAAGACAAATAAGCTTAACTGTATTCGTAAATTACATTTGTGCAATACCGAAAAAGCCACTGTCGAGAGGCGTGGTGAGCCAGAAAAATGCGAAAAGCGAAGGTCCCGTGGAAAAGCCATGCATCCTTGAAGTTCGTGAGCTGGCCATGCTCGCCGTGACCTAATGAATTTTGACGGCGGTTGCTTTGTTGGTCTGTATATAGTAAGTCTCTTAACGCTTTCACAAAGAGATACATTCCATTTTATAAAGTAAGCAGAAGGCTGAACTTGGCAAGTTCGTAGCACATTTACCTAGTGTGTCATAACTATCTATATATAACGACGTTACGGCGTCGGGGCATCGGCACGAAATTAAAAAAAAAATGCAAGTTGCGCGTTATTTTTCTATTCTAGTTATTCTCCTCTACCGCAAAATTAACGAAAATAGAGTTGCGAAATAATACTTTATCAGTCTAAATTGATTTATTGCTTCTCCTTAGTGTCCCTTTAAATAGGAGTACTGACACGAACTTTCGGAGATGTAGAAACTCTACCGTGCGCGCTTCTGGTAGATAAGAGTATGACATTCAGAAAGCGCGAAGGTTAGCAAACGCTTACCGGATATTCTAATTTCGTATTAAGTTTGGTCTCGAAATGCTGGAGCTCACGTCACTGATATTTTTGTGATGTCATAGAACAGAACATTATTTACTGACGTCGCTCATAGCAATTGCTCATACAAAAATTGGAAAGTGATTAAGCCTCTAGTTGAAGTCCACAAAATAAAATGTCTTCCTGAGCCAGTAGGAGCTGAGAATAGGGGTGTATGAACCATATAGTTTATTCTGAGGCTCACAGTGTCTCAAGCGACAGCGTTTCAGTCTTCTACCAGAAGCGAAGCGTCTCAATGACAGCCTTTCAATGACAGCGTCTCAAAGCAACAGGTGTCACGAGGAAACAATGCGAGAATGCTCCCCTTATCACCGTTGCCGATACCACCAGTCCCGCTGGTAGCACCGACGCCCCCAGTCCTTCACTGTGGTACCACTGGTACCAATATCACCGGGGCCATCAGTACCTGATGTACCTTCGGAATACTGGCGCACGTTTTCAGATTTCGGTATTTCTGGGATCAGCCCACGAAAGAAAGCTAAGAACATATCCGATACGGAAGAGTTGGCGTAACTCGCCAAGAAAGAAATGGTCTTTAAATTTAAGCGAGAGTGCCACGCATGCTTCTTTTGACTGCACCTGCCTGTCGCAGCGGTCGCGGGAACGGAGTGAACCAGTGTTGCATGAAGTCATGGTGACGCATCCACCCCCTAGGTAACGAAACCTATTCATGTATATAAGAATTATAATAAACTATTTAAGGCGCTATAATGCTTGCCGGTATATTTTCTTGGGTTTAGATGGGTTGCACCTTAACATAACGACATCGAAAGCGCCTAACTTATCCTCGATCCCTATTCGATACTCGCGAAGCATAGAGATGTTCTCATTAGCAAGCGCTGTACTAATTGGATTTGGTACAAAAAATGTATAATTGGTAACACGAGGGGCGCAAATCTTTTTATTAGATATATGGTTTTTCAAAAGAGGGATGAAAATCGGGTAATGGTAGCATAATATGTTACAATCTAACTGTAGGCAGCGAAAACGGTTTGCGGTACCGCAAACCGGTAGACATAACTAAAGCGTAAAAAGTGCATCGACAAAGTGTATTTATTTGTGCATGAGGCATGAAAAGTATGCGTAAACGGAGTTAACATTTCCGCCGTAAGTTGTAAGTTGCCATGACAAACTCGGAGGCGCGCACGCACGCACGCACGCACGCACGCACGCACGCACGCACGCACGCACGCACGCACGCACGCACGCACACACACACGCACGCACGCACGCACACGCACACACACACACACACACATATATGACTTCAACGAGGACAGATGACGAGCACAGATGGCAAAAAAGCGAGAAGTAGGATGGAAGTTCGCTTGGACGCATGGCGGAAAAATCTTTGAAAGAAAATCAGAATCATTAAACATATGTTAAAGATTGCCTGCCGAAAAGATCTGGATAAAATGCAACGTTAAGGTTGGCGTTTATATAACTTATTTGTTTTTAGTATATAACCTAACAGAGTCATGGCTGCCCCGGCAGAATGTAAATACTATGACATTGCAAACTTCATCACTGAGGTGTCGTCTACTTACTTCAGTGCATTCCATTTAAACGCTCGTAGCATTAAAAATAATATGAACAGCCTACACATGTTTTTCGATAGCCTATCGATAAAATTTGACGCCATATTGTTCACAGAATCCTGGCTTTCTGCAATCGATAACCCACCAAAAATAACAGGATATAATTATCACGGAATTACGCGGTCCGCTAACCGTGGTGGAGCCATATCTCTGTACATCAAAAATTGCATTGCTTGTGATGTTGTTGATGAACTAACTTGTATTACAGCCAATGTAGAGTGTCTGATACTAAGACTTACGAATGTTGTTATTGCAGCAGTTTATAGGCCACCATTAGGACTTAAGTCCGAATTCTTTGAGTTCATGGAAACTTTGCTGCCTAATCTACACTCAATGTGCCCATCCTTTTTAGTAATGGGTGATGTGAATATCAATATGCTCAGTGGTGACGCATCCAGTGAACTTTTTCAAAACATCCTTCGTACCTTTGCCTGCGCAAATCTGATTACGTCACCTACTTGTATATTACTTGTATTACTGGAACTAGCGCCACACTTCTTGATATCTGTATCGCCAACCTTCCTTGCGACCAGTACTTAACAGGTGTTTTCTCCCTTGACATCAGTGATCATCTCCCGATTTTCACGTTTATACCAATAGCTCCCAAATAGCACAAAAATAGCAACCCAAATTATAGCGACATTAACTCCGCTTCGTTCAAAAATTGTTATTCTGATACTGAACTGATAGCATGGGACAATGTTTACGCCGAAAGTGATCCCGATAAGGCGTACCGTATCTTTCTCAAGAAAATCATAGCCTGCTATGAAAAACATTTCCCTTTGATACATAACACCAAACGAAGCAAAAGAATTTCCATGCCTTGGATTACAAACAGCTTGCATAAGAGAATAAAAGCCGAAAACAAAATGTACCATAAATTTGTTCAATCACGTGATGCTGCCTTGCTCACAGAATTCAAATTATATCGTAATAATTTAATAATACCTAATTAACCTTGAACAGTGGTTGAACTCAAACAGATTAATCTTAAATATTAAAAAAAGTAAATATATTGTTTTTAAACCTCTCAACAAACAAAGTGTCTTCGAACTCATCCTCAACTTTCAAGGAATGGCCCTGCAGCGCGTTGCATCTGAAAAATTTTGGGGGGTTTGGTTCGAAGAAACAATGTCTTGGAACATGCACGTTAATAAGCTCACGATTGAATTAGGCAAAGCAGTTGGTTGCCTCTAGAGACTGAGGGAATTAATTCCAATTAGACTAAAGAATGCAATATATTATGCTAATTTTTACTCACGTCTTTCATAATGCACTTTAGTTTGGGGTACTACAACGACCACTTACTATAACAAATTGGATCGGCTCCAAAAGAAGGTACTAAGAATCTTTGAGAACTTTAATGGACGCCCGAGTCAATTACCCACTGGTCCCCTATTCATTAAACATAATATGGTTAAAGCGTCTAAGTTATACGTCTATAAACTAATCTTTATATGTATAAAAAAAAAACTCCCAAACGATACCAGAACATTCCCCGTACGACTACAGCATACGTAACAGGCTAATACCAGTGCCGCGTACACGCACAAATTACGGTAGATCTAGGCTGGATTACTGCATACCAACCCTATACAACCTCTTGGAAAGCTCACATTAATTTCAGTGCCCCACTCGGTACTTTTAAATCGGAGGTGCGTGATTACCTGATGAAGCAATGAACCTTTTCTCTTTTCTCCTGGCTGCTACATTTCCTGCACTATTTATGCATTCTGTGATAGTGTCCACCATGTATGCTGTAGGTGCATCAAGCAAGTTCATTTCTTCTTCATAATGTCTGTATGTATATACAATTGTTCTAATTTGTGAAATCCACTGCCTCTTGCTCTCTGTAGGCCCCCAGGTCCCGTCAAGCTGTCTGGGACAGCTTTTTGCCTGGGGGCCCCCAACTAGTGTGTTGGAAATAAAGTGGATTCTGATTCTGATTTCCATCGCAGAGTTAGAGCTGTAACGCATGATTGTTCGTCTTCCCCTCTTAAGGTTTGCTCCTAAAAGCCGCTAGAATATTGCTTTCTCACGCAGCAGTTCCTTATTTTTTTAAAATATAGGTTCAGAGGTTGTCTAAGGAAAGTATTTCTGCACATGGCATGCACGCCCTTGCTGTAAATATTCCACGAGCGTCGACAGCGCCGCTCATCAGCGTCCTCGTCGCGGCGGGTGGAATCGCGTGGGCGCAGCGAGGCAATTTCCGGTTTGAATTCGCTACTCGCTTCAGAATCGCCGTTCGCCGCTACAGTGCCGCTGACACGCCGTGTGGATCGATACTCGCGCGATATCAGTAGAACAATTGACAGGTTGTACTTCAGTGGGGAATTAAAAACAATATACTGACCAATACTGGTCTAAACTAAAACGCGTTACTTTAAAGGTCATCGCACCGTGAACCACGAAATTCCGAAGTTCATCGCATCGGAAGCCATACATATAAATTCTTTCAGCTACATTGCTCATTGCATGCTCCTTACTTTTCATGTTTATTCGTTATCCTTCTGATAAGTTAGTGCTCTAACAATACAGCATCGAAAATTAAAGTTTGAAAATGTCCAAATGCGCGATGAAAGATTGAACGGCGCATTCACAGTTCTTATACTCGGCGAAACGCTCTCGTCCGCAGGCCATCGCAAGGGCTGTCGCATCGCAAACCGTCGCTGGCCTCGCAGTCCCCGCCGCCTGCGGCAGCGACGGCAGCCAGCCCCACGACCTCGTCGACGAGCCGTGGCAAGCGTAAACGCGCGAGGAACCGGAAGCTGCACCGGTCGCCGTCGGCGGCGGTCGTGTCGACGAGCGCCGACGCGACGGGAGCGCCCACCGCGAGCGGGGCCGGGGCGGCCGCCGAGGCCGCGTGCGCCAAGCGTCCGGCTGTGGCCCGCACTCCCGATCGTGCCGGCGTGCCCACGTGAGAAGAAGACGCGGGCTCGCGGAAAAGAGACCCCAAATTAGTTCACCGCGATAAAGCATCACTTCCAAACTTTATTTTTTTTACTTTAGCGGTAAGAGCTCGAGTACTAGACAAGGAAACGAAGGCCAAGCTTCCACTGTTCTAATTTCCCCCCGAAATCCCCGCGTCTGTACGCCAATGCACGTCAGTGTACGTCCTCAGTAGTCCTGGGCCTTTGTGGAACCTAAAACGGCGCACATATACAGATGCTCTACCGCAACGGTAGCCTAACGGTCGAGCATCCGCCTCGTGCGCGGGAGGTAGCGAATTCAGATCCCGGTGCCGCCGGAAACCCACCAGTTTTTTCTAGTGGGTAGAGATGTCCCCTGGCCTGGTGCTCGGCTTCTCGTGGGGCTTCATATTTCGAAAGGGGGCCGAATAGAGATTTATGAGTTGTCTCTGGACGCCAGTGTCCAATCACAGACGGCCTTGTTCAAGAGCATCCGCCGCAGCTGTGGGAGGCAAATGCTGCCGCCGGGTACCTATACCGGTAAAATAGGTACAAGCGCGCTTCCGGCATGGTGCTCGGCCATTACGGGACCACAACGCTTGGAACGGGGTGTTTGTCCCTAACCCGAAGACGTCCCCGCTTCAATACGTGCATATTGGGCGACACGGGAAATGGCCGCTATGGGAACGGTCCAAACATCTATCTTTCTCTTCTCTTTTCTTTTTTTTTTTTTGCTCAGGAGGGTTTTGACGGCAATTTAGGGCGCCGGCTCCTTTCCCAAGCGTATCAAAAAAAAAAAAAAAGCTGAACGCCAGGCCGGGGTACAGTTCTGCCCATTTGTGAACCAGTGACTACCCGGCGGTGGTGAGAACCGTTCCAAAAGCCGCGGCGGGTTATCTACAACTATAGGCCACGGCTGCGGATTTGAAGTATTTTCGCGTATTTTTGGTTGTTGTGGCACAGTAAATGTTGTCTAAACTTTGTCCCTTTGGCTCCTTTGGAACACAGTGATGTCCATCTTCAGCACTAAATAATAAGGTATAGGCCAGTGCCGGCGCCGTCAAAATCCATGAAAGCACATATCTGTTGCGGGAACTGGAAGACGGCGGCGTCGCCTGTTTTTCATGTGTACGTCTTTTCTGGCTTAGCGATCATTTTCTTGCAGTAAGAGCCGGCAGTCAGAAGCATAATGGACTATACAGCTCAACTTTACGTTCTCTTTCGTGTCCCTATAGGTGGCATTCATACCTACGAGTCCCTACGGCGCTTCGATAATGTGCACAGGAGTCTCGCTATCAAGTCCTGAAGACGTAACGCAAACAAACCGGTCGCTTTGGTCGATCCAGGTCAGTCGCTGGCTGTTAAATTTTTCATTTGAGTGACTGGAGCCGCTAAGCTATCCAATCAGTCAGCGGTGCAGTACAGCAGGACGTCGGTATATGCGTTTACGCCTCCATTAAAGTGGCGATGGAGGTGCAAGCCCATGAACGGCACCGATGAGGAGACATCTCGGTGAGGCAGGAAGTCGCGCTTACCGGTGAGAGTGTCGGTCGCCGTGAATTGCTCCTCGGTGGCCTGTTGAGGTCGGAAGCGCGAACTTGCAAGGTGTCTCGCCAACTCTCTGCAATGCAACGATGCAATGCAATGCAATACAGGGGGCTCGTATAAGCCGATCAGCAAGGAGACTGCGTGCTTCAGAGCATAAAGGAGGCACTGCCCCCATCAAATGCGCTACTAATCCTAGCTCTCACACCTCCTGTCTAAATGCATGGAAAAAAATCTTCTTGACGATGGTTCACTAAAGCAAATTTTCTTTAGGTTCGTGTTGCTGAAAGAGGAAAGTTTAAATCTTCCGTCTGTCCATCACATACTTTCTATTTAGGTCTTCTGTTCATGATTATTATGTTCTATTTTAAAATATTATTCCAAACAAAATATAATTGCTCTGTTCGCGCAGAGTGCCAACAAAAGCGTCGGCTGGCCTTGCCAGACACCAGGGCATGGAGGAACTGCCGGCCATCGACCAGCTTCGCCAACGAAGGACCCCTCTCCGGGAGACCACGGTCAGTTCACGGATCTGGGAAGCAATAATGACATTCTTGGTGGCAGCAACTTGTGACTCAACGTGTCACTTCCAAATGACTGTATAATAGCATACACGATAAAAATGTGGATTATAGTGCGAGAGCGTATGCGCACATTTTACGCACCCAAATCGAACAATAATCGATAGTTTTCTACGTAGCAAACAGTTGAGCTGATCAGTGTTGATTCTGGTTTGCCGGTGCGTCATGTAGGCTCTTCATCCGGCGCAGTCGTCGTCTTCGTCGTCATCATCATCGTCATCATCAGCCTATAATTGAGTCCACTGCAGGACTAGTGCTCTCCCTGTATACGATCTCCAATTCCTGCGCCAACCGATTCCAACTTGGGCCTGCAAATTTCCTAATTGTATCACCCCATCTATGTTTCCGCCACCCTCGACTTCGATTCACTTGACACCCATTCTGTAACTCTAATGGTGCACCGGTTATCTACCCTACGCATTACATGACCGACCCAGCTTCATTTCTTTCTCTTAATGTCATCTAGAATATCAGCTCTTTGTTCCACACCGCTATATTCCTGTCTCTTAACGTTACCCCTAACATTTTTCGTTCCATCGCTTTTTGCGCGGTCCTTAACTTGTTTTCGAGCTTTTGTAAACGTCCAAGTTTCTGCCATATATGTTAGCACCAGTAGAATGCAATGATTGTACTCTTTTGTTTTCAACGACAGTGGTAATTGACCTAGACAGACATACTCCTATACAAACTCTAGACGCTAATTGGCGATCCTGAATTTATGCCCCTTGCCAGGATAGTGAACATTATTTTTGTCTTCTGTATAATAATCGTCAACCCCACTCTTACAGTTTGTCTGTTAAGGTGCTCAATCATTTGTTGTAATTCGTCACCAGTGTGGCCGAACAGGCCAATTCTATCTGCAAATCGAAGGTTGCTGAAATATTCGCCATTGATCCTCACTCCTAAGACTTCCCAGTCTAATAGCTTGAATACTTCTCAATATGCAGTGAGAAGCCTTGGAAAAATTGTCTCCTTGCGTGACCTCTTTCTTGATGGGTAACTTTCTACTTGTGGAGAACAAAGGTAGCTGTGGAATCTTTGTAGATATTTCCCAAGATATTCATGTATGCCTCCTGTGCTCCTTATTACGCAATGCCTCTGTGACTGCTGCTATCTATACCAAATCTAATGCCTTTCATAATCTATGAAATCCATATAGAGATGTTGGTTGTACTTCGAAGATTTCTCGATTACCTTATTGATGACATGGATGCAATCCATTGTAGAATACATCTTCCCGAAGCCAGCCTGTTCTCTTCGTTGACTGAAGTCAAGTGTTGCCCTTATTGTACTGGAAATTATCTTGGTGAATATTTTATACAATACTGAAAGCGAGCTAATCGACCTATAATTTTTCAATTATTTAGCGTTTTATAGATTAGTACAATGTTGGCATTCTTGTCGCTTTCTGGCACGCCTGAAGTCGTGAGGCACTGCCTATCTATAAAGTTAATTGAAGGCCTGCAGTAACAACTGTAGCCCGATTGTTTTATCCTTGCATCTTTTGTGATTTCACGAGATAACTTAGCCGCCGCGACGGCTTATCGGTGGCTTGGGGGCACGCTAAAGATCCAAAATTAATCCGGAGTATCCCACAACGGTGTGCCTCATAATCAAATCGCAGTTTTTGCACGTAAAACCTCAGAATTAAATTCAACGAGATAACTTACAGGGATGTCGTTTGATGACAACCTTTAAGGTTTAAGAATCATTTTAATTGTTTTCTTTTGAGCTGAATAATAAGGAATGCCTGTGGCAGATGCCTCAAGTGCGTCTCTTTGGGTGGATTGCTTGAAAAATACGCTGGGCAAAACTTGCAGGGAAACTAGCAGTGTTTAATTAGATGAAAAGTTAATCTATTTGGCCGTTAGATAATTGTTTCCCAGCATACGTTGCAAATGTGCGATTTAAGTCTGCTATCTGTCTGTCTGTCTAAACCCCTTTCTTCCAACGCACAGAACACCCTGGGCCACATGTCACCTGGTATCGCGGGATACCTGCGCCTGCGCACCCCGTCGCCAAGCTGCCCGGGCACCCCTCCCACAGTGTGCGGAGCGAAGGCCGACCTGCGCCGCCTGATGGGCAGCCTGGACCTGACCTCCTCCCCCGAGCGGCCGACGGTGTCGACGCCCAACCGACACGATGTCTCGCCTCCGCCGCGAACAAGCCCGTCGGAGATGACCGAGTGCCCGTTTGCCTTGCCGCCCGATGTCGGCAGCGGATTTCTCGTGAGCTATATACATGTATAGACACCTTGCCATGGAGCTTTCCACTGTGACAGCAGCCCCAGAACACAGCCTACAGAGTACAGTGGCTGCCTATCCCAGTTCTTGTTTAAATCGCGCCACATGAAACGGATCTGCGATGGATAATTTTCATCCTCTGTAGTAACACAGTACAGAAGTTGTCAAGATAATCACGGATTGTAACGCTGCTTTTAAGGAGCATGTTAATGAGTTAGCATTCTTAGGATACTTCACGGGCTTTCTGGGACCGGCTATCTGTCTATCTATCTGTCTATCTATCTATCTACGTTTGTATCTAACTGTTTTTCCGTCAACTTGGGCCACTGTGTCACCATGCCTGGTCGAATGGTTAGAGCATCGGACTGCTGTGCTGAGGGAACAGGGTTCAAAGCCAACCGTCGTACCAGCTTGAGTCACTCAGTATGTGGCAATATGTAACATATGTGCCGCTCTTCAACAAACCTTTTTCCCGCCGACATGTGTCACTGTATAGATGCGGAACTGGACATGTACGCTATTCTTCAATGAAACTCTTTGAAGTGAAATGCCGACTTGGAGCACTGGGTACGCACGGATCGGTCTGTTTTGGTCTTCACTGAGCCTCTTCTGGTGCTAACTCGGGTCACTGGGTGTATGTGCCGGTACGTGTGTGCCGCTCTGCAATGACAAAAACGACCCTTTAAATTTCTCTGACGCTCGGCGGAATCGAGCCCACACATGTTCCTCAATGACCGCAACCCGATGATTTAGCAGACTGAGCCACATATGCACTAGGCATGCGCCGGTTTTCCATGAACGCCTTTCACGCCAGCGCTTTAGCGAGTTACGCCATGACTGCACTGGACGTGTGCCGCTCTTCATCTCGACAACTTGGGCCACTGTGTACGTGCCACTGAGAGCGCGGCAAGCGATGGAACAATGATCAGTGTGCGCACGCAGTGGCGCGCCACGCTTCTCGTCTCGAAGGCCACTCCCGAACTTCTCGGCAGCACCACTGGATGGCGTAGCGTGTAATGGGCTTGAGATTTCGTAGCGGATGGACGTATTTTTTCAAGGCTCCGTGGCGGCGACGAAATGATAAGTGTTTTGTGCATGCTTTGAGCTTGCTTCTGTTTTTGATTTGCATATCTTTTTAGCCTTTATATAATAATTGGGTAGTTTTCTTCTTTCTTTATATATTTCTTCGTGGGCGCGAGTATGTTTCGTGTTTATTTGGTTTTGCAGGATAGTCAGAGCGTCCTTTCGCGCCGCGTGCTTCAACACGAGGTCATTCAACAAGCGGTTGATTTAGGCACCACTGGACTCCTTGAAGCCCTTGTGTTCAGCGAGAGCAGGAGGAAACTTAAGCATGTCCGCAGTAAGGATTAGTAAGAGGCGATTGGAAGATTGGTGGAAGAAATAGGGAAACGACAATAAAACGGAGACGTACAAAAAAAGCAAATTTCGCAATAGGGGGTCAAATTTTGGTTATGAAAATTCATGGTGTTTTTTTTTAACCTAGGTAGGACATTGGGCAGGATAATAGCAAGAGCTTGGTGACACAACCTACCACCCCATTCCAAAGGCTTCGGACGCTCATAACATCCATCCATACATCTAGCAAATAGTGACTGTAACTCTAATAGGGTTAGTCTAATAGAGCAACTTTAAGAAAGAAGCGCGAGAGGGGAGCCCGGCTGCCGCATGGCGCCTTTCTCAACCTTCGCCTCGCACCGGCGCGCCGTCCACTTCGGAGTCGCTGAGTGTTCTTTAAAGAAGTGCAAAAGAGGAGTCGCGCTGGCAGTACGCGCCCCAAACATTACTCGTTTCGACGGTGGCAATACTTTGTGTCGCTATAGTGACGCAATTCTAAACACATTACTGTCGACAGTCATTGTCAGAGGGGTCCTGCCGAATTTTTAATCTAGGACTTGGGATAACTGCGAAGGAAAAGTTGCAGTTTTCACCCGATGCTACGCGAAGTAAGGCTCGTAGTTCTATGGGCAGCATACATGGCAGTAAACGCGTGCGCTCAGTAGCTCAACACGCGTGGTGTCACGCACCCGAAGACACACGATGAACAGAGTTCACTCGATGACCGCGAGTCACAACGCTGGCATGATGAGCGGCGGCAACGGCAAGCACGCCTGCTTATCCCAAAGCGAACGTTCTGCGCGGCCGTTCCAGCTAACATTTGATTGTGTGGAGCCGCTGAAACTCAGCAGTTCACGTCACCTCCAATGCGCGCGCGAAGGAGCGCGCATGAATGCGCTAGCCTTCTCGCCGTAACCGCTCGCCTTAGCATCTCGCAAGAAGAACGACTCAGTCTAACGCCCATGCACGGGTAGGGAGACTTTTACGTGGCTTATACAGTACCTCATATGCGGCCGCAATACAGTGACGAGGAACTCGTACACCTTACCGCCAATATCTGTATCCAAATCCACACTGCGCCTTTACATGAATCTCCTTCCCCCCCCCACACCCCCGCCTAAGTGTAAGGGAAGTGGCGCCGCCTGCAGACAAATACATACCCGCACCAACGGTTAAAGCGTGCCATCCACCCTACCGCATACGCGTGGCACATGCCCGTGCTGTGGAGGCCAGACAACTCTTGCCCACATTACGTGGGGATGATCTCAGGCCACCCGAAATTAATACGCCTCACGTCCCGACGCAAAAATTCAGAACGGAGCAGTGGGACACCTGGCTCACCAGCGAGGAAAAGGAGGCCCAAGCGGCGCTCCTCGACCAAACACAGCGGGCTGCTGAGGCCAGTGGAGCCCTGCACTGCGGGGGCCCCGTCCACCTCCTTCCCCAACCTTTTCCTTTTACAATAAACGCTTTTCAGTCAATCACTCGCAGCAGACCACGTGATCTCCAGCACTTCGGGCGCAAACCGCACATGCGCCATCACGCAGGGAAGAAAGCGTGAAAGAGATGATGACACGAGTGCGCCTCGAGTGTCCGTATAATTGATATCTCAATAAAAATTGATCAATTACCTGCGGCAGTTATGTGCTCTGCGACCTGGGGTTATGCCTGCGCAATGAGAGGCACCGTAACGAAGAGCTGTGGATGAGTTTTGAGTAGCAGGAATGCTTCAACAACCACCGAATTCTTAGTAAACTAAATATTTTTCGTGTCGTGGTCAGCTAAATGCGGCCGCTGCAGCCGGATGTTTCATGGTTTCTCCATAATGAGCGGAGCTATGCAGTTTCTGAGCCGTGGCCTGAGGCGGGTCGAATATTATTGCTTGCAGAGAGACCATTGTTCATTCAAGACAAAGTAAGGTGAAGCTAATCAAATAATGTATTAGTTCTACGCGTTTTTAAAAGATTTTCCTGATCTTAAAGATAGGCTAAATAAATAAATACGCTGAGCTGTATTAGCGAATTGCCCTTCCACAACGAAAAAAAAAATTACCGATGATTACGATACACCCAAATGCGAAATTTGAGCGAAGCTTTACACATGTTTTCATTTCGCGATATATTGGCTAGCGCGGACAGTCTGCCTCGTGCGGCACGTTGCAAACGGAGCGAAGTGCGGCGCGGCTGCATCGCTAAGACCGCGAGAGGCGGCGCGTGGGAGACGCGTGGGCGCGATTCGCAGCAGCCGCCGCAGCGCTTTGTTTTCATGTATAGTATCGTTGGACGCGCTCGTCGCATGCCATCGGTGAACAGACGACGCGCGCTACTCTGGTGCCATTCGTAGCCATCGTCACCGCAGAGCGGTACTACGCTCTTCTCAAGCTTTAGCCATATTCTGCTTCTCCACTTTCCGCCTCATAGACAAGAACGGCACCGAGAGCGGCGCTGCTGCGCCGGCGTTGAGAGCGCCGCATGCGGAGCAAAATTATATTAGCGGTGGTGCCCCTCTCCCATCTCTCGTTCGCGCCGCCTTGATTGCCTCCTGCACTGCGCGTGTTTGGGCACGTTTCGCGCCGCGCGCGGTGTGTGCGCGTGGACATTTCCTTCGAAGGGCGGTGTACAGTGTCTCTCACATTTAGGGGAAAACTCGAAGCGCAGCAGCTCGCGCAGATGCTCGAGGGGCGGGATCTTCAACGGCGTCGTCTGCTACGGCGGCGCACGCTGGCCGCATTGTCGAGAAACGTTCTACTGTCAGGTGCAGGGCGCTGATCACATCGTTACTGCGTGAAAGGAGCCGGTATTCTTTGCTAAGCGTTGCGCGACGCCCACTGATACGCCTCCAATGTAAGTTCATCGCCGCATGGCAGTCATAGACGACGTACTGATTCCATACATTCTTGACGGCCCGTTTCTGGAAGGCGACTATATATTCTAACGCGATAGGACGCCGATCCACACTGCTCGTGCTGTGCAAGAACTGCTAGAAGAGCGCGCAGTCACTCTCTTGGAGCGGCCGCCTCAATCCCCGGGCGCCAACATTATTTAAAATGTCTGGGGCTCGTTGAAAGTATCGCTGGCGCAACATCCCCTCTATCAGTCGCCCGAGGATAGGCTTCGATCCACCATCGTCAGTGACTGAGACGTGCAGCGAATGAACACATCCCTGATCAAGTCATTCTACACTTCACTGCCTTCCAGGATGAGCGCTGTCATCGCTGCCGCTGGGGACATGACGAGATACTAACTGAAGTTCCGAGCGTGACGTGTCCAATTCCCCACCGGCGGGCAGGGTCTGTCTGGTGTAGCGAATGATTATCGAGAGAAATCACTTCCAGCTCATTGTCTGAACCTAAAACGTTCATTTAATCGTGTCCGTTTGTTTCACCGTGTTCGACTCCCATTGTTGAGTGCTTTGTTTTCCTTTCCAGTCAAACAAAGACTGGGCACGTTGCGTGCACATCTTGGTGCGTTTTGTCGCTGCTCATTACGGTAGCACACACAGTGAAGAAATATACGTGCACACGCTCAGTACTCCGGCCCTTCGAAAGAACAAATGAACCATGTTGTCAAAAGAAGTTTGTGGAACTCCATTAGCGCCAATGAAGGATCAGAGTGTGGCGACGCACAACGTTTAGTAAAGAATATCAGCTCAGTTCCCGCAGTACCGATGAAATCGGTGCACTGCCCCTGACAGTACCACGCTTCCCGAAAATGCGGCCAGCGTGCGCCGCCGTAGCAGACGACGCAGATCACGACACCGCCCCTCAAGCGTGTGCGCCTGCTCGAGCTGCTGCCGCCGCACGACTCCATTGCTTGCCGCATCGCGATGCAATACGTTCCGAGTTTTCCCCTTAGTGTGAAACAAACTGCACACGCTATATTTGCCTTTAAGAAGATCGGTACGCTTGACGATTATTTTTATGGCTGCAATGCGGCGAAAGGGCAGCGTCTGCTTAACCATGTAAGGGACGCTGAGCAGGTAATTGGAAACGACATCGTATGTGCCGCCGGAAAAATCGTCAGCACATACGATGCGGCACATACATACGGCACCTACGAGCTAAAGTCATTTTTGCAGTTTCTCACATTATGTTTGCTACAAATCCGTGTTGTCTCTGATGCCGACAACGGACTTCTATCGACACTGTGCGGAAATAAACAAGATATATCGCTGCATAGCACAAGTACGACATGCGCACACAACTTTAACTAGTACGTCCCCTACAATATGGAATAGAGGCAGCAATGTAGACAGCTTGGTCATTTTTTAACAGTACTCAAGAGACGGAAGTTGAAAGTATTATTAATCATTCCTGCTTCAGCAATGCCGGCGCGACCAAGACGCGGGTGTGTATCGTCCAGTAAACCGATCGATCGGTGCGATGGTGAAGCGGGAATGAACTCCGGTCATGTTCAATGCATCATGCACATATTCAATTTCTCGGCACGCGTGAAATTCGGCCACTGCTAGCGCATACAACAGACGTGGTTTCCATTCTTAGACAGCGCACACACAAACGAAACACGAGAAAGAAGACAGGACAAGCACTCGTTGAACTTCAAGTTTTTGTATGAATAAAAGGATTATGTACCGAGTAATTATTAATTTCACGTGGGTTAGATATAGAAACCGTCATACACTCAGGAGTGATCAATAAACGATCTCGCTTCGTTTGCCAGATGTTTACTTCGCTCGGCGCACCGCAGTAATCCATGTCTGTCGTCTGCTTCTTTCGTACCATTTTCTTGTGAATCGGTATAATTTCACTGGTGGCATCAACCTTTTCATGTTTACATTGCTGTCGTGACAGTTAACAACACAATAATAATTTCCGGTCATCCGAAGAGGCGCCGTCGCAAACAAGAGACGTTTCGCGCGCAGCGCGAACTGAACGCGGGCGCGACCGCGAAGGGAAGCGGCGACGGAAACCTACACCTTCTCGCGTGCAGCGAGCGCGAGAAAGCCTTCTCGCGTGCAGCGCGTGCTCAGCCTGGCCTCCTCTGGCTCAGCGCGAGCGAAGGGAACCGGCGGAAGCAAACCCCCGGGGGATTGGAAACCGTGCCGCCAGGGGAGAAACGAGCGCTGGCGTCTCGGGCGAAACTTGGCGTGCGCTCGTCTATGCTTTCACTGTAGCCGCCTCCTCCGCTTTCCTTCTCGCACTCTCTTCACTTTTCCTCCCCGCCGCGCTCCGCGTTCGCCCTTTCATCCTTCGCTCTGCTCGTTCGCTTGGTTACGCCCAGGCCCGCCGACGCTCAACGCAGGAACGGGCGCTTAATAGCTGCACTCTAAGACGCCCCCGTTAGCGTGATAGAATGCTGCCTGGTAAGCCGCAACAACGAAAGATGGGTTGGCGCCCGACGCCGCCCTCTCGCGCCAGCTCGCCGTGTCGTCATGGATTCAGACAGCGCTTGCACGTGCGGCTTAGTTAGCTTCTTCATTCTATAGGAGCCAAAGACAGAACTTGGCAAGCTTAAAGAACCTTGATTAACCACAACGGTCCAAATACGAGTAAATTTTTTGAAATCCGTGACGCCACACTGGGGTAACCACGCGGGGTTTCGGCGCGAATTTAAAGAAACTGAAGTTTGACTGGTTTTCTGTTCTAGTAATGAATAGTTTACCGCGAAATCGAAGAAAGTATAGTTGTCAGAGAATACTTTATCAGTCGAAATTGATTTAATGTTTGTATATATCCTCCTATAGTTGAACGCCTCTTCCCTGTTGTCCCTGTTGCGTATAAACCGTTTAGGGTTTATACGCAACAGGGATGAAGTTCCTTTGTTGATAATTTATGATGGCTGTCGCCCTTGTCATTGTACACATTCTAGACTGCGCACACAGGCGTGTTTGTTTTCAACACGCAGGTACGTCAAGTTAGGCTTCACCTTATAAAGACCGTTATTGCAGCAAAGCACGCTTTAAAGCACACTTCCTTCTGAGTCGTCTGCGCCTGTAAAAGGACACCACCATTGCCTTTTATGCAATGCATAAACATAACTTGAGCCAGAAAATATTATTTCAATTAGTTAGGCCTTTCTTCAAAACGACATAGGTATCCACCTTTTAGGCCTTGTTAAACGAACCATCGCATGAATGAACTATAACTTGTAGCCAACAGCCATGCCCACCATTTGTACAAACCGGTCGGGGCTCAAATACCACAGCTTTGGCCCCGGTGGAGGGGCAACGATGCGGCTCCAGCACACAACGACATTATCTTCGCGAAACGACTATTTCAGCTTCCGAGCTCCTATTCATCGGTCAGTGTACCAAGCATCACGTTTGCATAACGAATGTCTCTACTCTGACAGCATTAATACGTACTTTCAGGTATAGTTTATGAAGGCTTATTGGCCCTTTGCCTGCTCCTAAAGATCACGCAATACTTGACGCCTTTAGTCAAGAGGATGTTCCGCATCCGCCGCCATAGCCTTCAGTGGTGCTGACTAACACTTCCAAGGTCATATCTTGTACACATACCCAAACATCCAAGAAAGTGTTCACGGACACAATAGCGGTCTCAGAAACTCAATCTGTAGAGCATCGCACGCGTAGTGCAGAAGATGCGAGTTCGGCTCCCATTCACCTGCGGCAATATTTCTTTTCTCATCCACTTTCATTTGCCTTTAAGTTATCAATTCAACATTCCAATTAAAAACCGCAGTTAATTCCCCTGTGCTTTCCATGGCTTCATTGTCTGTTGGTTTCATATGGTTGTGACCATAACCTCCTTGGCTGTGACTAAGAAAAAAAAAAAGATTGACTCGCCATCCCAGCCCTGTAAAAGTGCATGTCCAGCGATGCTGTTGAAAATCACCACAACTGCTGAGGGGCGGGGGGAGGGGTATGAATGTTTTATTGATTTAGAGTATAGCAATGGTAGTTTAGAGTAATATTAGTAATGGGAGTAATGGTAATTTTGGCAGCACGCCGCCGCCCATAGCGGTGCTGCAAGAACATTGAAATCAGTTGCCAGGCCGGGCCTTTTGTACACGTCACCCCCTACGTCGCAAGCTGCCGTCGGCGCGGCACTTGCGCAACAGTAATCTTTCCCGGGAAACGCGCTACGGGCTTCGTATTGTTATCCGGAGCGCCTTATAATCAATTATGTGGTTCGGATGATTGTTTTATGCTTTCTCTTTATTGAAAATTATGCTGTTCTGCGTGTTGTGTCCGTGATTCCAAAGAATGTATGGGCTGTTCGTTTCACCTTGCCGATTGGTTGGGGCATCTGCCTTGCGAGGGTACGAGCCTCTGCTTTCAACAGGTGAAGCGCCAATAGTGACGGCACACGAGAAGGAATACAGACAGGAAGCACCTTGTCCTGTCTGTATTCCCTCTCGTGTGCCGTCACTATTGGCGCTTAACCTATTGAAAGCTATGCAACAACTAGCACCACAACGTGTTTTACTGCGACCCCCTGCTCCTGGCCCTGCACTGTCACTCGGATCGGCCCACATTTTTGCCGATGAACGCGGGCACAAAAAATGCCGACGAACTAGAGGCTAACAGCTTCGCTGTAAAACAAGCCCCTCGGTTCCCCTATTGTCATTCGTTTCACGAGAATGACTGAAGTACACGGCTGTATACGATACATGCCGTTTCTCCCAACGAGCTGTTAACGCGCGCTTTAAGCCTGGATGACTAACCGCGTGGGATCACTCTTCCTTGACCCTTCCCTTGTCCCCGTGCACACGATCCCCCTCCTTTCCTTTCTACACATTCTTTCTATATCTATTCACTGGCTGCCGTGTGGCGACGTACGAGATGGAAGTCGGCGCAGAAAGGAATGGACCATGATAGTGATACGTCCGTGGCGTTCCAATGCGATTACGACTCTGTCTGATTAACCTTATATTTTTTAATTACCTTTCTCATTTTGTTCCATTTTAACGAATGTCTGAGAAATCTATAGGGAACGTTGATTTATCCCCGTTCTCCACGGAGGAAGGAAAAATAGTAGGGTCACATGACAATTTTGAACCACGAATAAATATAAGAGAAGTTGCCTGGAGAACTGGCGGCCCTCGTCACGTGATAGGCAAGCGGTAGTTCCTATATAGTCGCTGAGCGCGCGGATAATTATGGGAGAGCATAGAGTGAACGACAGGCCGCGAGGGCCGATTACGACGAGGGCATCACTAACAGCTACCGCAAACCAAGAAATGCCTCGAAAGGTTCGGCAACCATTTCGAGTCAATTACCCGGGAGTCAACGCGCAGACTGGCCCCGAAGAAAAGAAGGGAAGGTGTCAGAGGAGGATGCCTTGCCGAGGGTCTGACGGCATGCTCACTCCTAGTCTTTTCCTTTTTCTCTCTGTTCCTCCATGCCGTTCTCTTGATCCTGTTAATGGTCCGTTAAAAAGCGTTCGCGCGAAGGTTTGCGTGTAAGTGCGCGAAAAGAACGCCTGCAGGTGTCGCTGCAACCACGCAGTTGGAACCCCCCGTGGCGGCTTCGTCGAGCCACGCGCCCGTGACGGAGCAGCGCAGGTTCCGGCTGACCCGCACGCGCTCGCTGCCCGACCTGCGCCAGGAGGCGGCCGCGCCGGATTTCCTGCGAAACCGCCTGATACTGCAGACCGACGACACGGTACGCGCCGTCCCTCTTGCTTGCGAGTGGTGCATGCACCACTGCGGGGCTGGAGGCGGAGGAAACGGGGTTGCGCAGAACGGTGTGCAGGTTAGGGTTACGCTAAATGAGCACCAATGGAAGGAACAAAGAAACAGTCCAGCGCGGCGGACAACACCGGCGGTGTGATTAAATTAGGAGACTGAGGACATAGGATGGTGTCAGCATGGAGCAAGACGCGGTTAATTGGAGAACGATGGGAGAGGCTTTCGTCCTGCAGTGGACATATTTAAATAAGTCGAATCCCATAATGACTGTGATGGTGAGTGGGACACCACAGGTGAAATGTACACGTGTCCGGAAATGTTCAGGGCTTCGATGTTTGCGATGACGCTGTGTGTATCAGACAGAAATAAACGGCCCGGAGTCTTTCGTTCTGGCAAGCATTACGAAACATAATTTCAGAGCACAAATAAACACGAACGAGCAGAGAAGGACAACGAGAACGCTTAAACTGAATTTTCTTCGCAGAAACGGGGCTTTATGTACGCAGGAGAAGAGCGGGGAGGGGGGGCGGGGGCGCTGCTGGTGCACCCGAATGTTTAAAGATATTTTTCGATCCAGGTCACAATTATCTAAGGCGGCAAAAAACCAAACGAAGGCAAAAGTTTCATGTCACTCACGCACAATCTTGGGGCAGCAGCGGCCCCAATGGATAGTCCACTAGGTGGACTCTTACAGACTACACCCCCAGCCTCCACGTGGTTTGGCTTCAATCGCGTTGCGGTATGTTCCTCCTATTTTTTTCCTTCTTCCATGGCTGCCTTCGATGCCATTCATCATGCCAAAAAGAAAGGGGGGGGGGGCATAGTTAATTAAAATATAGTTAATTCAGGCACTCGAACCCCCGACTTTCGGTGGGAGTCGTACTCTCGAGCTTATGTGGAAGTCGAGCCCACGACACTTTGGGGCTAAGGCAAAGTTAATTACGACGCAGTTTATTAATATAGAGTTCATTAAGGCACTCGAACCCACGACCTTTGGTGGGAGAAAACAAATAATAAGAAGCAGCAACGAATTCGAATGAGAATGTGAAGTAATTTAATGAATGTCTCTTGAGCACGCAAGCTTTCGCCTTCCCCCTCTTTGGCATATGCTAAAGTGACTGTCAGTTTTTTTTTTACATATGAAAGTAGTAACAGGAAAAAAAATTGATTTCCAGTTGCCGCAACAAAACTATGGAACAAACTACCGAAAAAGCACGAGTTCAGCAACAACTTTTCATGCATTGAAACATTTCGTGCAGATTAGTTTAGTGAGCATGTGTATTAGCGACCATGTGCATTTTCTTGCGCAACAAATGATTTAGGTTTCCCTATTTGCTTTGTGTGCTTTCTTTTGTAACTCATTTATAACATTAGTTCTTATTGTTCTCGTGCTGTTCTTGCTACACGTACTTTTTAAGATTTTTTCTTTACCATTTTATTTATGTGCCTGTTTTGTGTGATCGTTCGTAGTAACTGCTTAAAGTCTGGTACTCGGGCAGCCAGTACTGTAAATATAAATAAATAAATAAATAAATAAATAAATAAATAAATGACAGAAGTCCAAAATAAGTTCTATGGTGCCGCCTGTATACCACTTTTTTGTAATTAATCATGATAAATAAAGGTGCGATTTGATGTGATTTGAAGTCCAGAAGTGCCTAATGTCACTGCCTTTCGTACCTGCTCCTGTTTCGTACGCTTTTGAGCGAGTGATGACATAATAGGTGAGAGTTTCACTGTTTCCCTCACATATGTTTCAAATTGCCACTTCGGAAGATATTTGGGCACTGAAACGAACCCTAATAACTAAAATGCAAAAAATAAAATTAAAATAAATTAAGCGTTATAAGCGTTGCCCTTTTCCCAGGAGACGCGTATTTTGCCTTAGTACTTAGCGTAACAATAGGTACTGTTGAGACGGTTTGAGTTACGGTATGTATATAGCTGTTATTACGTTTTCTTTGCGGCTTTATTGACATTCGGCTGTAACATGTAAGGTATAGATGTATGTTCATATCAGGCCGATTTCGGAGTTCTGGAGCATAGTTGGTAGTCTGCGCCCGTCCTTCTTGTGTCTCCATTATTTGTCCGTGTTATTTGTGCGCTGTCCTGTCAAACTTATTGAATCACCCAACTAGCCCAAATCAAAGAGTTTTTTTTTTTTATTCTAGGAACTGTTTGTAAACGGGCCAGTCGGTTCCTTATTCATGCCTGGCCTAAAGGGATGTATAGTTATATGCCTGGTGTTTATTCATTTAGTTAGTTATTTATTTGTTTACACTATTTATTTTACTCTCAGGACTGCGGTGACCGCAAGGTAGGGAAGGGGCTAATATATACAGAGAATTATTACAAGGTAAGAACAGAAATACAATGAACAATCAAATCATAATGCATACTACAGTATAATAACACGGTGTAAGTTAATTAGAATGAGACGATAAGTACATAATACTAACAAGTACATGGCAATATTACGAATCGAATAGTTCCGGAGCGAAGCGAATCGAATGTCGAATAAATTTCGAATAATTTTCGAATAATGAACAGCCATTCTCATTCTTTTTTTAAAGGACGATATCTTCAGATCCTTGCATAATCATAACATTAGAAAGCTTCTGCCATTATATTGCAAGCTACGAAGCATTGTTTACTAAATGCACAAATGGAGCATTAGTAGCGAAAGAGTTCGCTCACTCGGGACTTATTGGCTAGCGCGCGTGGTGGTGATCCAGTCTGGCTTTCTGACCGACAGCGCGCTCTACAGAAGCTCCCTTATTTTATGTCGACTGTGGCCGCTTTGATGAAATTTATCACACTTTTACTCCAATAGTATGCTTGATCGCGCGCAGTTAGCGATTTGAAATGTTCTAAAACTGTTGGACACACATTTATATTTACGCATAGTGATTAATCGATTCGAAGGCCGATACGATCGAGCATGGCAATATTTGAGTCGGTATTCGGAAGTTCCGATTATTCGCACACCCCTAGAACTACCATATTTGTAAGAAAAAATGAAGAGAAAGAAAGAAACGTAATTGCATCGGAATACATACATATCAAGGTATACTATACTCTGCCTCAGTAGTTCCGCGCAGCACCCTGGAAGCTACAGGCAATTCGACCATTTAGAAGGGTAAACGCCTCTATAGGGATGGTTGACCGTGCTTTGTCAGCCTCAGCTTTGCTACCTGCGAAAGCATCTGCATTTGCCGTTTGCAGGCCTCGCAGCCTTGTCTCTGTTTGCACGCATTGCGCCATTGGTTGCGCGTGGCAGCGCAGGTGTACCTTCCGTTCATCCTGCGCAAGGAGTACGTGATCCGCACCAAGCTGCGCGTCTCCTTCAGCCTGCTCAAGCCGCCCGTGGTTAAGCGGTCGCACAGCGAGGGCCACGTGACCGAGGTCACTTTCCTGCAGCAGGCCTACTGCGGCTACTGGGACGAGACCGACACCGAGCTGGAGGTACGGGCACCCATGCCACTACTGAACCCGCGCTCGTAGCCACGGTACGATGGCTCAGAGTGGCTGAGGAGTTCTACTGCGGAGCAAGAAGACGCGGGTTCGAATGCCTAACGCGGCGGCCGAATTTTGATGGAGGCGGAATGCAGAAAACACTCGTGTTACTTAGATTTAGCCGCACGTCAAACAACGCCAGCTGGTCAAAATTAAGTTGGGGTTCTTCGATGCGGCATATTTCATAGTCACAGTGTTTCTTCGGGACTTGAAATCAATAACTCAATCAATCGGAGCCATAGTGTTTCGCACTTGCAAAACTATCGTAAAATGTGGCGCGACATTGATTGAACCGGTACGGGAATAATTGCTCTGCTGTGCGTAGATCATCCCACTGTTTGGCATGAATGCTCCAGAAAGCGCACAGTAGCGCAGAAGCGTGTTTTCATTTCGTTCCCATCAGAGCGCACCCGGCCACCACAGCGTCCGGAAATGAGTCCCACGCACCGTCGCACAGCTGGGACGGCGACGGCGTAGACGCACCTCGAGACGCACCAAGGCTCTGCAATTTGGGATCGAGGATAGATGTCGCAGATTCGTAACCTGCATCTATTGGAGCCCATTATATAGAGGCGAATAAATGTCATTTATTAGCCTACAACTGTTTGTTTTTTAACGTCCTGGCGTACGTAGCCATTCCTTTATGGCGCCCTCGACTCGGTGATGACCATGATAGTCTGCTCGTTGTGTGACGTATGCGCAGGAATCCGACTGGCGGGTAGACGAAGGGTGCAACTTCTTCGACCTGTGCTACTTGCGCTGCAAGTGCTGCAAAAAGCACGCTGGTCCGATGGCCACCGCACGATGACCGGACGCTGCGGTGATGAGCCACGCACCGTGGCCTTTTTTTGTTGTGTGTGCGGAACTCAGCCGTGCTGCATTCCGCACTTAATTATTTTTACCGCCTAATCTCTTTACACAAAAACAACAAGCCGTTGTAATTAGTATATTTTTACAATACAGTTTCAAAGAAATGACCTACTATTTTCATAACACTGTGCATTATTTCCATTTTCACTCGAGTCGCAAAGGAAGGCTATGATTTTGGGTGGCGTGGTCTCTCAATCGTTATATCCAATATGTTTGTCATGCGTGCATGTAATACGAATAGGCACCACTGAAGGAACGTACTGTTTACCGGCGACGCTTCTCGGTGAGTGACTCATTAATTTTCTTGGCGCTGAAGTATACGTCTTTTCATACCGAATGAAATGCAGATAGAACACAATTTTACACTTTCATCAAAATTTTTGCAAGCAGGACAAAAGTTTGCATTCGTTATCATGCATATGCTGCTTACTGCTTTATGTGCGGTCTCTCCCCAAATTGTTTATTCGGTTTTATTGAAAATGTTTACTTCGGCTTTCTAGATGTTGTGCATGTGGAAGCACGAAGATAACATTTGTAGGCGTTGCATACTTCAAACTGTATATGTACGTGCAACTAATCTAGAAAGCTGCAATAAATGTTTTCAACAAACAAGACTGACGTAGGCTTGCATTAGCTCAGCTGTTTCCCTTGCATAAAATATTGCGTCAGAATGGTACAGCAGTGGAATGGAAAGCACCTCTGGTGTATTGAGCGTACTACATTAACGCCACAATAAACAGCTCGTTTGAGTGAATAGAACATGAACTCTCTCTATGTATATTTTGTGTAAGGTTTGGCTTGAAAATTCCCGTTTATATAATCCAAGATCTCCTGCGGGCAACTTCCTTGTTTCGCTAGCGTCTGTTGCGTTGGTCTGTGCCGCTATGCGCCAGACAAGTTGATAAAAACCAACCCTAGAGCCCGCACGACGTCCCGTAAGTACATTTCCCCACGTATCTAAGGTCTCTCCTAAAAACATTGGCGATGGGTACTCTTGGCATCAACTACAGAATATGACTAACAGCTAGACTTATGGATCCGCCAGCAAGCGCGTGAGCAGGAGAGAGAAGCCAGCTTTAAAGCGCATTTGATGCGAGTAAGTGGGCTTAACTTCAACACGCAATATGCCAACTGGAGCAGGCAGCTGCAAGCGAAGTTGGAGTGCGATTGACTTCACAAATCGTAAATATTTATTATAAAGAATATTATAGAGAATGTTCTGACTATATATGTCATGTTTACGCGGAACATGTTCTGCGTGCGTGTTCTGCTTACACAGAGCATAAACGTACATGAATATGAAGCGTATGTGCACCTTTGGTGTGTTAGTTCCAATGCGGTCACGCTTTGTACTGGATATAATGTATTAGTGCATCGTATCGTATTTGAAGGCAGATGTGTGTGTTGTACTCAACTATATGCAATTTCCAACTGATTAATTTGCATTACAGGGAGAGCAAAAACCTTTAATTCGTCAGTCTCACTTGATCCCCCTTCTGTGGGAAATTACACGTCAATAAACCTTTTAGTGCACCGTTTATTTCCCAGTGTGTTATGTACTTGGGCATTGCCTACGAGATCCGCATTGCAATGATGCCGCATTCTTGAAAGCGACGAGGCCACGTCCCAATGTTTCCGCCAGCCATCGATACGAGGCGCAAGCTGTCCGTGCAGCGGCTCCTGCTTCGTGTCGCTTTTTGTCTCTCGCTTCTGTCGGTACGAGCGATACGGAGAGCGCTTGTTGACCTCGCTAAGCTAACGGCATAGATTGCGCGATTCAAAGAGGGCAGCAGCCGAGTTGGCCGCAGAGCGTCCTTCCAGACGGAAGCGAGCAGCGGTGCGAGCTACGTACCGTGCTGTGATCGAGAGTGAAAAGCTCGGTTTCTTGGTTGTGTTTGCGGCATTGTTTTAGTAGAAAAAGACACGGAGGCACGTTACTGTTAACACCAGCTGCTTTTTATTCAGCGTCAGTTCTCTCGTCCTCGCTTCGCTCATCCGTCTCTCCTTGCGCTCGAGCAGTAATCGGCTGCCGAGACGGCAGCGGCGAATGAGATGCAAGAGAACCGGAGCCAAAACATTTGTCTCAGCAGGTGTAGTTTATAGGGTGCGCAAAGAGTAACTTCGCAGTGCTCTTCCTTTCTTTATGCTATAAACAAGTTTTTAAATCGCCAATGTGAAACCCAAGTAGCGATTATATTCTTACGTTAGATATGATATGGCGCTGCATAGAATAAAAGCTCGCTCGTGTGTTGAGAAGGAAGTAAAAGATGTACGTCCGTTGAATCTCTCTCTCTCTTCGTTTGAAATTGAACGTAGTTAAATTTTGATTCCAGGTGCGCACAGAATTCGAAGGTATTGCTCCAGAGGGGGTGCGCCATGCCCGCTTACTTGCAAATACACCCATAGCACAGATAATTTTGAGTAAAAACAAATGTGCCTAAAATAAAATTCAAGGTATACGTGCATAAAGATAGAGCACGCTTTGAGAAAGAGCGACATGACTAGCGTGCAAAAGGCACCGGTGGGATTCGAACCCACGATCTCCTGTTTACTAGACAGGCGCTTTAACCAACTAAGCCACGGCGCCGATGCGCGGTAGAGAATATCAGCTTAAAGCGCACGCTAGGGTAGGCGTGAGGAATTTTTGAACTTAACAAATTTAATAAAGTTGGAAAGTGGGACAAGTTAGACATCTAAAAACACAAATTGCTCGAGATCCAAATGGAAACACGACAGGGGCGACGGAAATCTGCCTTATGGTATTTTGCCCTCACTAACATGCCGATTTACCCCGGTATTCCAGCCTAATATACGCAGTATTCGTCGAATGTAAAGTGAGACAAAAATGGGACATTATCAGACGCGACACTTTCGCCCTTTACGTACATGCAAAAGGCATCGGTGGAATCCGAACCCAGGATCTCTTGTTTGCTAGACAGGCGCCTTAACCAACTAATGTCACGGCACGGACGCATGGCACACCATATCCGCTTCAAACACTACGCAGGTTATGCATGCTACACATGTCTGGCACTTGATGGGCATTTGAGTCATGAGGGAAGGAAATAACTTGGTCAGAACGAACTACAGGTGAAAAGACCGGAGCCGTATTGCGGAGCCCCGCCATCCGTCTCGTCGAGGAGCAGCCCAAGTAAGCGATAAGGGCGGCTTGCGAGCCGAATACAAGAAGGTAAATCTAGGAGGGAGGGGAATAGAATCGTTGCAAAGTTCGAGCTTTTCTTTTTAATCCCTTACTTGTTTCTTTCTTTATTTTTTTTCGGAACGCTGCCATTCGCGATAGGATTCTCATGTTCGGTATATCCAAGCCTCGCCAAGCGTGGCATCATAACACATCATAAACACCGGACTTATATAGCAAAAATACGTATCAATTAAGAATTAAATTCTAGGCTTTTACGAGCCAAAACTACGATCCGGTTATGAAGCATCACGTAGCTGGGACCTCTGTATTGATCTTGACAACACGGGGTTCTGTGTACTTGAATACACGAGCAGTGGCACCGGACATGATCAATGGTCGGTCTTTTACCTAATCAAAGGTCCTGGAAGCCTGGCCTCACAGCTCGTCAGCCCAGAAAGCTACACGAGCAGCACATAAGGCGACAGACTTAAGTGCCCGACTGTAGACTATAATGGCACGTTGCTTGTGACTTTGACTCTACAGCACCCTCCCCACTTGTAAGGTAGCAGACTGAACATAGTCCAGTTAACCTCCCTGCCTTCTCTGTCTGTTTCTGTGCTCGAGAATTTTAGCATTTCGCCTTCATCGAAATGCGGCTGCCGCAGAACGCGATCGAACCCGAAACCTCGAGCTCAACACCGTAAAGCCATAGCCACTAAGTTACCCAATCAAGCCCAATCGAGCTCGGTGCGGTCCCTCGTCACGGGGGCTTTGGCATTAGCACGGTATAAGGAGGGAATAGTGCAAGTAATGATAGATTCCCATAGAAGTGAGAATACGTGGCAATGAAGTGCGTTTTAATTACTAAAGGACACATTTCGATGTCCTTCAAAACGTAAACTTTGCAGTTGAATTATTCATTCTGACCGGGGATCAAACCCCCTGAAAGGCGTTTATCGGACATGGTCCCAACAGTTTGTTTTTAGGTGGCACCAAAATGAATCCCTTAGTAGCATTATGCTATATGGTCAGGTGGATGCCATTTTCTCCTCACGTGGCGACTATATGAGTAGCGTGATCGGCTAAGAAGTGAGGGCTAGATGTGTGTACTGCTCAGATCAGTGGCGTAGCAACAAGGGGGGCCGGGGGGCCGTGGGCCCCGGGTGCAAGGGGCCAGTGGGGGGGTGTCATATACGTCTGAAGACACCCGGAACTTGATACCCTCGCCTTCCTCGACTACAGCTGGGGGTGACAGAAGACCTATGGGCCCCGGGTGCTAGACGACCTAGCTACGCCACTTACTGCTCTTCTTTCCATATCGCTTCACAAATCGAGGCTTTTTCCTCAATGACGTCGGAATACATTGGTGGTGGACCTTTCACAGCAACGCAGGGATTAAGAAAGACGCTGTAGCTGACGGCTCCAGTTTGAATTTGGCCACGGAGGCTTCTTCGACGTGTGTCCAAAGTTTGGCACAGGAGCGCTTTGGGAGCGTTCTGGCATGATCTTACTAAGTCGGTTACGTGAAAGCACCACGGTGCTTGTGCACGGCGACAGCGCATATACGATCGATGCTTCGAAGCTGGGCAGAGTTCCGTCCGTGCAGCCACAAAAGGACGGTTTTGCTCGTGTGCTCCGTCGAGCTTCTGGAGAGACGATCAAACAACCCGTTCAGAAGATGGGTCTTCTCGAAGCGAGCTATCAAGAACCAGCTGCCGAGTGAATGTCCTGGCCCATACGGGAAAACATTGATGATGATTGTCGACAAGCGGCAAAGGATGATAGAAGAAAACGAACAAGAACAATTGTGTAGTACGACCAGTAGAGCAAAAAGATGGAGCGCTTGGCCTAGGGATTTTAGCGCGCGACACCTATCGGCCGAAAGCAACAGTCAATGAGCCATCTGGCCATGTGAATAATAAAGAACGAGCTTAAAATAACTCGATCTAGGTTTGAAAGCAGTGCCCATTTTGCTACGAACGGTTCCACAACTTCCGTCGACATTCGAGAACAATAAAACGAATTGCCAAGTAAAATGCCATATCTCGATAAGTATATGCCAGGATTGGTAAATGACACAGTTGTCGAAAATACTGCAGTAAGAAGCATAACTAGCGCAGTGACGTGACAAAAATAATGCAGAAAAAGTGTGTATTATTAACGGTCGCTTTGAATCAAACGGCGTTATATGGACGAACTAGAGATTGCCGGATGGAGAAATTTCAACAGTCGATAGCTTGAACAATGGAGTTGTACCAAAGCCGTGCGAGGGAAAGCCTGCGTTAATAACAAAATGCTCAGCTAACGTCAAGGGGCCAAGGTAATGGGCGACACGGCAAGAATATCAATTCGCGGAGTGCGTAAGGTTTAGTTGTTTTTAACAGCGTCCGCAGCCGCCCACGGCGTTTCCGACTCGGGACGTAAAATCAGTCTAACTCAATGTCATCGCTCGTTTCCGGAGCCAAATGAGCTTAAAAATGGCCTTAAAACGCTTCTTTTACTCGAAGACAACTTTGACGATGTGTTTCTGATGGGTAAGGAAGAACAGCTCTAGAACATGAGCTCCTAGAAGCATTGACTGCTCCGGACAATGCATCGCGAGCTGCGTGTTGTGATCGCGTATTTCCGTTTTGTCAAGGTCGCAAACACGCCGGATGCACGCTGTGTTTGCCTGACTCTTGTGCGCCTGCGGGAGTGGCGAGAAAAAATCTGCGTTATGCTCACGGATAAGGAATGCAAGTTTCCAGAGTGGTATAGCAACATTGAATGAGCCAGATATGACGAATACACGCTTCTTGGCTAGTTGTTTCACGAGTTAAACTTTACCATTTTTTACCGCTAGAAATGTGCTTCTTTTCGGTGCTTTTGTGTTTACACATCATCTTTCGAGACGTATAAAGTCGCAACGTATACTGCCATACATAAAATTATAGCCTAATTACTAGTGTTTTGAATAGAATAATTTCTTGGACAATTTTTCAGAATTCTGTTGTGGAACGGCGAAGAAACACATCAATGAACACGAATGAAAGTGATTATTTGCTATTTTTAACACAAGTACTGAACGTAAATAAAGAAACCAGAGATATACAAAATTTATACCTGGTTTCAAGTTCCCAACGTTTGTAGGTCAGATCATGCAAAACAATTATGAAGATTAGTTGGCTCCAATTCGAGACACAGTGATGCCCATGCAATGCGGCTAAGACGTAGCTTTGCAAATGTACAAAAAAAATGTATGTTGCTATTGTACATGGAACATTTTTTTTCGCATTGCAGCAGGCACCTGGTTTGTTTTTTTACTACGTTCTCTAGGCTTACGAAGCAATGGTTGTCAGATCAGGGAGAATGCAGAAGCCTCCTCATACACGAGTATTGCGTTCGACCACCTTTTCTGTGCAAGCAAGGTGGTCCAGTGTGCTTCCAGCTGACGTTGCAGCCCCCACGGCCTTTGTTCACTACATGTGCCGTGCTGCATATATATATATATATATATATATATATATATATATATATATATATATATATATATATATATATATATATATATATATATATATATATATATATGTGTGCAAGCTTGAGTGATAGGTCGGTATGAAATCGACCGTGTGCTTTTGTGCGAGTGAAAACCTCACAAGAAAGACCGAAGAGACTGCCCGTGACATAAGGTGGCGAAGCGCGCACGGATGAAAGAAAAATAGAGTTACACTTGAAATTGGTGGAACGTACCGTGGCACTTGCCGTTGTGTGAGACGCCGTTAACGCAGTCTACACGTTGGATTTAAAAAATTACAACCCAAGAGAAGCTTATGTGTGTTCCTTGCTGTAGTGATCTAAAAGTTATGTTGTCAAGTCGACCAAAGAGCAAATCTTCCGCCTTTTATTGAAGAAGAGCTAGCAGCACTGGAGGATAGTTTTGACGATATCTCGTGGATGTTTCATTTTTAATGGCTCCCAAATCTGCCAGAAATCCTAAAATCTGACAAGTGGTTACAGTTAAGTCGTCATTTCAGACGGTGCAGGAGGTGGTTGTTCCATCGTTTGTCCTGTCGCTTTCTACGTCTCCGTACTCATCTTTAAAGCTGGACTCTTAGTTCTAAGACGTTGGAGCAGCAAGACGAACCCGGTTAAGACAAATTTTTGGACATGCCGAGAAAAAAACATGCAAGTGCTTTGTTAGCCCCATAAAAAACCCGTGAAAAGCACTTAATGCGAAGCGATCATTCCGTTAAGCCAAACTTGCGCAACTAAAGCTTGCTATTGGGCATAGCGAGATACCCGGAGCGACCTGTCGCTCCGGTAAAACCAGACGCTGTTAGCGTCGACTTGGACTATACGCCAGTGTCGATGACGCTGTGAAAACACGCAGGGCTGACACTATGTATACGTTAAGTGAGGAAGTCCTCGAGGTGCCTCTGCATGTCGACTGGCCAGGACGCCACACGAACAAGTGCTTGCGCATGATGCCCCGCATCCTACTGCACGGCTTCTTCTTTTTCAGCAAGAGGACGCGGACGACTTTTTGAGAAGTCAAATATCGATCTCGATATAGCGCACAGATTTTCAAAGCGGCAGCAAGTAGTGCAATTACTGAGTAGTCCAAACAAAGTATGTAAATCAGTGCTTAGACTCTTGCGAGAGCCATAAATGCTTCGTTTTCTTACACGTATCTTCTGATTTTAATACTAGGGTTGACATAGAATAACAAATTTAATTTCTATGATGAACTTCCGATGAGAAGAAAATACTTATTTCCCCTTCAAGTTCGTCTTTACGTGAGCTTACTGCGTATCCCAAGTACCGCTCTAACGCTGTTGGGCGCTATGAAATGTGTTGCCAACGTGGCCCAGCGTTGAGCTTGCATCGGCGCCGCTTGGCCTCAAAGCAGTGTACTCTACCGAGTGGGCTTCTTTGGAGCGGTCACTGCATCGGCTCGGCTCATTGCCACATCCACCACACTCGTGCGCGCACGATATTTTTCGAGGGCGGGAGTTGCGGCAAATGCTTCCCGCGGCCGACAGACGCAAACGCGAGGCGGCATCGCCCGCTGTTACAGGGCCCCGCTGACGTCAATGCGAGCCACGGCGATAGCGTCTATCGCAAGCACCGCCGGAGGACAACCGTCAGCGGCGGTGAAGCAAGTGGCCCGACTGCCGTCAGCGGTTGCGCCCTGGTCGCCATGTGAGGGAAAGCTCCGGCTCGGAGCCGGCTTATTCGAAGGAGATGAAGCATTTTTGAAAATAAAGTGAAACTTCTCTTTTCTTTAATTAAATTTATGTGTAGGAGAGTTGACACCCGCTACTCCTTCTCGCTTAGGCAAACAGTACGTAGCAAATATAGACCAGCTCAAACACACATACACACAAGTAAACTAGATAGAATAATAAATTAAAATGCAAATTAAAGTGAGAACGTCCTAACAGACAGTTCGCATAAGGTTCAAATTAGACCATTGTGCGTCACAATACACAGAATTTGCTCTGCAAGTAAAGTAACTTAAGATTACAAAGCAGCCTACTGGGCAGTTCACTTATATTTCGCGGAAGCTTTCTTAACAAAAGCAAATAAAGATATTTTAGCGTCGTGCTCTGCATCTTTTGCACTGTATAAATGCACATTTTTGTTTAGACTCGAAGGGAAGTAGTTACATTGTTTACCTAAGCTTTGCGAAAGCTTTAGTCGCAAACTATAGAAGTCTTTCAAAGCAGTGTACAGTGTATCCATTTTGTCCTCTTGGGACGTTTCAGTTGGCGCAGTTCAGGGTGTTGTCCTACATGTATTTGTGTGTTCGAGTTGATTACAACTTATACGCGTAAACTTCATGTCCCACTTTATTGAAATTTCATACTTTGTAAACTTCTGTAAAATAATTGAAGATTTGAATAAGCTATCGCCTCCCAACACTCACTACATTTTAGCCTTCTCTTTTATATTAGAGTAGGCTTCAACAAGCTCGCGTTATGGTGACGCGTGCCATCATTTCAGCAAACAGCGCGAACATGGGAAGAAGACTAGGGAAACAGCCAACGTGGGCACTGGCTTCCAACAAAGGTTTATTGTTTAGCGGCGAAATATGCAGTAGAAGGAAAACGATGCAAAAGCAGGACGCCCTTCAGAAAAAAAAAAACAAAGGAGAGAGGGAAGGGGAAGGCCGACGTTGGAAGACAAACTTCCGGAAGCGTGCTTTATTCCAAAGTAAGGCTCTAAAGAATGTGTCAACGTGCCGTCTCTTGTGCTCAGTAATAAAGAATGCAAGTATACAGGGCGTATTTTTTTTAGCTGCACCAATTTTTTTTTAAACATTGCCTATGGCAGGTAACACAATTCTAACCCTTGATCTAAATTAGTCGATGAGGCGGCCATCACTTCTACGAGAAGTCAAAATGTTCATTTGAATAATTAACGTATTTAAGCTAATTATCTTTTATTTAATTAACTAGAATTACTTTACGCCGCATACTTCGATCTACGAATTTTAACCGCTGAGTTCGCACGGCGTATCCACTTGGAACGAATCCTCTGGACAGCACCAACATTAATTTTGAAAGTGTCAGTCGAAATGCATTGGTGCTGCAGTTAATTTTGTGCTTCACTGCATAAAACAGAGGTTTCTTTAGAAAGTAACTGCAACGCCAGTGCATTTCGTCGGACACTTTGAAAATTAATGTTGATGCTGTCCAGAGGATTCGTTCCAAGTGGATGTGCCGTGGGAACGAATTCTCTGGGCACCTCGACAAGCAATTGAAATCAAAGATAGAATTCTGCTATCTTCCATAGGCAATCTGAAAAAAAAAGTCGGTGCAGCTAAAAAAAAGAAGCACCCTGTATATTTGGAGCTACACCCGCATTTTGTCAGATATGTTTGAAATGGCCTGGGGCAAGCTTAAAATGTTAGTTTGTGGTTTTCATCTAATTACCTAATGTTTATCCTGCTGCCTTCCTCGCGTCTGTCCTCATGTTTCTTGCGCTGATTTCGTGTATAGTTAATAGCATAGATTTTTAAGAGGACCAGAAATGCAGTTTACTATATATTCTTTCCATCCTTCTGCAGAACTTCCGTAGCAAAAGTCGCAAGCAAAATCTTCCGAAAACAACCGCCGACACGTTGTCAGTTTATAGCTACCTTTATCGGTGCTGAAACCACGGATGAGGTCGGGAACAGCGAACTTGTCATCTGCACATTGTTTACTATTTCGCAAAAAGGCAGAGTTGATATAATGGCGCAGCGGAAGCGATATCAGCGGCAAACGATGTACATCGGCCGTTTGCCATCGCCACTGAATAAAACCTTGGCCGCGAACTGCGCCTATTTGAGCGCGCTATTGTGCACCCGATAGCTGAACGGAATGTGATGATTTTGCGTAATGATGGGATCGAACGAATAGCGGTTGTGGAACCCACCTGCCTCGTCAAGTATTCAGTTTAGTAAATTTACTCATTTATTTAGTTAAATTTAGTTTTAGGTATCCCGCAATGAAATGACCCATATAGCAGCTGTCGCAGCGCCCTGAATAATCGAAAACAAAGCCTCGCATTTGTTTATTCATTTAAAGCTTAGGTGGTTTTCTCAAGTTGTACGCTGCTGCATCCACCTTAAACACAGCCAGACGAGAAATGTAAAGAGGGATCACGTCGTCATTGGCTATTGCGGCATTAAAGCGTATCCCTCATATTTAGAAGTTTGTGGTCTCACCTGTCAAAACCACGCTCTGATTAAGACGCACGCCGCAGTGGGTGACTCCGGATTAATTTGGACCACTTGGGGTTCATTAATGTGCACCCAATGCACGGTACGCGAGCGTTTCTGCATTTCGCGCCCATCGAAATACGGCCGCCGTGGCCGGGATTTGATCCCGCGACCTCGTGCTTAGCAGCGCAACGGCACATCTACTAAGCCGTCACGGCGGATGAATCGCATCCTTGCTAGAAAAGAAAGGAACAATTATTCTTCCACCTCTCGCTGTGTGCACCGAATGTTTGTCCGGTTATCTTTCTTATTTCTTTTTTTGCACTCGCTGTGTCACAGACACTCGACCTACAACCATACGCACTGGGCCGGCAGCTCGTATATCTCCTCGCGCGCTGACAATGAAGCCAATATTTTTGCTTGTATACTAGTAGTGGTATCGTAGCTCTTCATTTGCGCATTGGCAGTTGCAGAATGGAACACGCGGTGCGCTTGTGCCTATACCGCGCTTCTTTCTATGAAAATTTGAAGATGAATAAATGCTGCAGATAAGGTGGGAAGCAGGCTCAGTATACGCTACAGTGAAGTATTATTTCAAAACTCTTTTCATTTTCACGACAAAAAAACAAACAAAAAAATCTCGATTACTATTGCAGAAAATAAAATCCACACACACACACACACACACACACACACACACACACACACACACACACACACATATATATATATATATATATATATATATATATATATATATATATATATATATATATATATATATATATATATATATATATATATATATATAATTCAAACCACATGTGACGTCACAAATTCAAGATATTGTTGCAGGGAAGGGAATGAAGACGCTCAGTCGATCTAACAAAAACGAACAATGTTGCGCCTTGCTGGACTGCATTTCTATGTAACGCTAAATGCACGGCTGTTTGCACCTGTACGCCATGCCTCTTCCTGGCGGTGCTTTTTTCTCGTATATTGGCTTGTTTTCTCGCAGAAGAACCTGTACGACTTCCTTGCCCAACCTTTGATTCGCTTAGAATGCAGCGTAATGCTCCTAAATTCATGCACAATTAGGCGGCGTTCAAAACAACAATCGATCGACAGAGGTCATGTGGCCGACCGTGACCGATGATGATGGTCACACCTTACGACCACACAGCGATGTCGGCGAGCGCGACGTGCCGTCGCCGAACCGAAATTGCTGCCTTCTGCGGGAACAACCGTCGCCACGTGAAACAACCACCAGCGCATTCCGACGGCCTACCACTGCACCGCCGGTTAGTTGACCAGCCTTGCGACTCCACTCGCGGAGCTGCAGAATCGCTGAGTGACTTCGCGAAGCCGGTCGTTCTTCGACCAAGGCGTCCATTCCGTCGCTTTCCGGCCAACGTGGTCGCCGTGCCACCTCCGCAACTCGCCGTAGTAGGAATGCCGCGAGGAGACTATGACGTCACGCGAAGCTGGTAAAGGAACTTGAAAAATGCGTCGCCACGCATTCCTCCTCGTCTTTGATCTTACCGAGCCTCTCCTCCTAAGTGAGGGCTGTTGGGCATTCCGGAAATATAATGTAGCAATGAAGCTTAACTCGATAATACAGTTTGGTGCCCATTGAATACCAGCTACGCTGATTCTGTCGCTATGACGCTCTGCTGCCGAGCACGAGGTCGCGGGCTCGTGTCCCGGCCACATTTAGATGGTGCCAAAAACGTCCGCATACATGTATATAATCGGGTGCATGTTAAAAAAAAGTACCAGTTGGTAAAGAATAATCCGGTGCCCTCCACTGCGACGTACCTTCTGACCCACTGTGTGGTCAGAAGGTAGGTGTAGTTTATTTTTATTCAGTGTCCATGAATTCGGCCATTGTTGTGAACATACACGGAGTATGCGATGCCTTTCCAACTTTCTCCAATCAGTTCCAAGCCTCTAAGCATGCGCAGCTGGTTCTATACGCTGCCACTTGGGACTCGGTGACTGAACTCCCGCGATTGCCTTTCAAGTGCCTTTCAGGCAGAACGCCGAGTCTTCCAGCTCTACTTATTTTGTGGATTTTTTAGACTTTGCCAGTGAACTGCTATTTTCTCCTTACCTGCGATTGAGATGGAGTCTCACGCGCGTCCGCCGGAGTCGGCAGTGCCCGCGGCGGCTGCCTCCAGGAAGCGCAACGGCACCGAGAGCGACACTGACAGCGACGACACCATGCAGTACTATGTCAGCGGTGAAGATTCCAGTGACGAAGCCTTCGAGCTGGTGCGGAGCCGTAAAGCAAAACGAAGGTTTCTCGGCGCATCCTCGAATTCGAGTGAGTCCACCGTGAGATCTTCGCGGAATACCGAGGAGCTCACCATCCTGTTCACGCCAGTTCTCGCTACAGACAACCTGAGACGCCTCAACAGGCAAGCCGTGTCTTCACATCTAGAGGCACTGGTTCCGAATGAAATCAAAGACATCAGAGTGAATACCCGTAAGAACGTCCTAGCGATTGACGTAGAACACGCGGCTGGGTTGGATTCTTTGCGCAATGTCACGGAGCTTGGCGGGATGAAAGTCCGCCCTCATATTCCGCTGGGCAAACAAATCAGTAGTGGCGTAATTTACGATGTTGATGAGACCATCGTCGACTCCGATCTGTCAATCTTAATCAAGCCAGCTACGGAAAACACCATCATCACAAACGCCTTTCGTCTCGGCACGTCGCGGTGTGTCAAAATCATATTTAAAGGCGAATCCCTACCTTCGCATGTAAAAGTGGGTCATTTCCGACACGCAGTTCGCCCCTTCATACCAAAACCACTGCAGTGCTGGAAGTGCATGAAGTTTGGGCATGTGAGTAATGTGTGCAAGAACACTACCGTCTGTTCTCGCTGCACTGGACCCCACACCACCAACACATGCGAAGCCAGTGTGCTGAAGTGCACAAACTGCAGTGGCCCTCACGATGCCTCCTCGAAGGAATGCCCTTTTATTCGCAAGGAAATGGCAATATTGAAGAAAATGGTTAGAGACCACTCGTCTCACCGAGAAGCAGCTATATCTGTTAGGCGGCGACGATCGCGTCGCCGACGTCGATCACGAACCTCCAAAGCCTCTGCAGAGCGCCAGCCACGTGCACTGCCACCCACTCTACCGCCCAGGCCCAACGCAGTCGGATCAAAGGACAAAGATGCAACCACCAGCCCTGCTGCTGACGTGTGGCCTGCACTCCCGAGGCTACATGCTGCTACTGAGCGAAATCAAACTTCTACGGCAAGGGACACTTCGACTGTTCCTGATAAACTGACAGACCAAGATCAACAAATTGTTGGCATGATCAGCTCTCTGGTGAGTGCTATTCGTGTTCTTCTGGACAAGATACAGACACCAACAGCTCGAAGTGCGTTGTAAGTGCTGGATGCCATCAATCCGGTACTAGCGAGCCTTCAGAAGTCCAGTGCTTGAGAACTTCTACAGCACAACCATGGCTCATCGACAGCAACAGCGATCGTTCCGGGATGATGTCACAAGTGCCTCCATATTCCAATGGAATGCGAGAGGCCTAAGGTCACGTATTTCGGATTTTCGACAGTTCGTGTTTGACTACCACTTTCCTATACCGGTGATCTGTGAACCGAACTTATCAGCTTCCATAAGACTATCAGGATATGAACCTTTTGTTTCAACAACGTGTGTCCGTAGTAGTAAGGTTCTAGTTTACATTCGCAAGGACCTAACGTATTTTTCGCAACCCGTAGCGCCACACGACGGTAACCAATACGTCTGTGTTAGTGTGAAAAAGAAGAGACTGTCTTTTACTATTATTGGCGTCTACCTATCCCCAACAAGTCAGTTTGACAGAAAAAGACTAGAAGATATTATGGCTACTACTCCCGGTCCTTGGATAATAACTGGGGACTTCAACGCTCACCACCATATATGGGGAAGCTCCAGGAGAAATTCGAGGGACAGGTCACTAATATCCTTTGCATCAGGCCACAACCTGTGTCTTCTAAATGACGGAAGTCCGACATTTCTGCGAGGAACAACGTACAGTAGCTGCCTTGACTTGACTTTGGTGTCACGTTGCCTGACTTCGAGCGTGCAGTGGTTCACTGATATTGAAACCCATGGAAGTGATCACATTCCGACCTATGTGAGAATCAATGGTCTAGACGCCACATTACCGGTTGTATCTCACCAAATCGATTGGTCAATCTTTCAAGATCGAGTAGAAGACATCTGCAAGAAACATATCGCACGCAGATTAGAAGATATAATTGCAGACGCAATGCAAGATTGCACGCGTTGCTTCACACATTCGAAAAAGCGTACAGAGAATGACATTGAATTGGAAAGGCTTCGTACAATACGTCGCCGTGCTGAAAGGAGGTACAGGCGCACAAAGTCAATTCTTGACCTCAGAGAAGCTCGGCGAATGCAAAAGAAGATAAGACGCCGAATGGATACGCTAGCGGATCAAAGATGGAAATGCTTTTGCGAGTCACTAGACCCCCGCAAGCCATTGTCCCGTGTGTGGCGTACCTTACGGCGTCTTTGCTCAAGACCCCAGCAATGACACCCTTTTAACGCCCTTGCTCTCTATCAAAACCGCCGAGAGATAGACGTTGCAGAGGATTTTTGCGCGCAAATCACCGGCGGCACAGTTTTAGTCCCTGCGATGGCTTTAAGCGACATCCCTGGTCCACGAGATACCAGTATGGAGGCTCCCTTCTCTATGGAAGAGTTAGAAGCTGCTATGGCGCTCTGTAGGTGTTCGTCTTCACCAGGGCCCGATGGCATAACATATACTGCTTTGCGCCACTTAGGCCGAGAAGCACGAAGAGAACTCCTCAGCCTTTTTAATAGTTCATGGCAAGATGGTGTCGTCCCACAGGAGTGGAAACGCAGTCGCCTGGTACCGCTACTAAAAGCAGGAAAGTCGCCGCTCGAACTGGCATCATATCGGCCTATAGCACTTGCTAGCTGCGTCGGGAAACTCATGGAACGCATGATCCTCATGCGTCTCGAATGGTACCTAGAACACCACAAGATTTACCCTGATTCTATGGCGGGATTTCGACGAGGCCGTTCATCGATTGACAGTGTCATCGATTTAGTGTCATCTGTAGAACAGCAAAAATCATGGAAACGATCATCAGTAGCGCTCTTTCTGGACGTGAAAGGCGCTTACGACAACGTTTCCCATCAACCCATTCTAGACGCACTTTTGACAATTGAACTAGGAGGGCGAGTATATCGATGGATCAGAAACTACTTGACACAAAGGTCCTTGTTCGTACGTACGGAAGATGGTCCAACTACCGACCACTACATATGCCGAGGAGTTCCCCAAGGTGGGGTTCTAAGCCCTATTCTTTTCAACCTCGCGCTTCTTGGGCTGGCCGAATCCCTACCGGAAACAGTGAGTGTCTCAATCTACGCCGACGACATCTGCATCTGGTCATCAGCGGTCACTCGCCTGCAGGTTCGAGCACGGCTGCAGAAAGCAGCAACACAGGCATCTCACTATCTTCACACACAAGGCCTTACCATCTCAACAGAAAAATGTGCGTTAGTCGCTTTTACACGAAAACCAATGTCTCGTTATCCAGTATGCATTAATGGCCAGCCTATCTCCTACAAGAGAAATCATCGGTTTTTGGGTGTCATTGTGGACCGGGACCTCTCTTGGAGCCCTCACGTTGCCCATTTGAAGAAGAGGCTCACATCTATTGTTCATGTCTTCAAGTTTATCGCCGGGAAAACATGGGGATCGTCAGTGGGCTCCATGCTACAGTTATATCGAGCACTTTTTATCGGATTGCTACGTTACAGTTCTCCCGTGCTTGCTAAAACATGCAAGTCAAATCTTCGAGAACTACAGAGCGTGCAAGCACAGGCACTACGTGTTTGCCTAGGACTTCCGCGGAGCGCCTCAACAGCAGGAACCATTATAATGGCTCGAGACCATCCGATCACGACTTACATTAGCATCGACACGCTTAGGGCCCATGTTCGTCATGTTTCACGCATACAATCAAGCTCTCTTGCCTACCTGCCAGAACGACGACCGCAGGCGTCCTTCTCCAACGAGGTCAGCATCCATCGTGCCTGTCTACCGTCGGGCTTCACACCCTCAGCACGTTCAACCTCAGCTTTGTGGTGTTTAGAACAACCTCAAGTGCGTCTCACGGTACCAGGAATAAGAAAGAAGACCGACCTGCCTACCTTGGCCCTGAAGCAAGCAGCTCTGGATTGTTTGAGCACTTTCTACTTTGACCGAATCCACATATGTACGGATGGCTCTTCCACTCAGACCAGCTCCACCGGCGCAGTGGTTATACCATCACGATCAATTAGCATCCAATACAAGATTTCTCACATGACAACATCGACCGGATCGGAGCTTGTTCCACTCCGAGGTGCCGTTGATTACATTAACAACCAACCCGCTAATCGGCGGGCAATATTCTGCGATTCGAAGGCGGCCTTACAATGTCTTCTGTCATCTCTTCGTCGCGGGTCGTGTGAACAACTAGTGTCGGAGATACGAGAAATGCACCATTGTATGATAGCGAAAGGACACGACGTCGTGTTTCAGTGGCTGCCCGGTCATTGCGGTATCTCCGGCAACAACCTCGCTGACGAAGCTGCTAGAAAAGCCCACGAAGGAGCAACCCTTGTTTCTGTACCTTTATCGCGGTCCGACGCAGCCCAACACCTAAGCAAGGTAGCACACCGTATGACATTAGAGAAGTGGCACACACCTGAATTCACCCTAGAACGATTGCATTCCCTCGACCCCTCTATATGCAACTGCGGCTGTTACCAGGACTTCAGCGAAATGAGGCAACAATGCTGTGCCGCTTACGCTTGGGCGTCGCATTCACCAATGCGTATACGTTTTTGATTGGAATGACTGATAGCGCCGACTGTAATGCCTGCGGTGCCGAGGAAACTATAGAACATCTACTGTGCTACTGCCCATCTTTTCAAAACGAAAGACATGACCTCTGCACAGCTCTCAATCAGCTAGACAGAACACCGTTCACCTTGAAGAAGATCTTGGGACCATGGCCTCGCATATCGCAGCTACAAAAGGCCACAAAAGCTCTGCTGCGATATTTGAAGGCTACTGGACTGAGTCAGCGTCTGTGACCCGGACTAAGTGACCGAACGATATCCCCAGTGGACTTTCTCTTCTTCTTTTATTCTTTCAGTCCCCTTTTCCCTTTCCCCAGTGTAGGGTAGCCAACCGGGCTCAGTCCTGGTTAACCTCCCTACCTTTCCTTTACCATTTGCTCTCTCTCTCTCTCTCCCCGCAATTGCCTCTTGCCTCAAATAAACAGCTTCTTGTTTCCACAACTTTAATTCTTACAACGAAGTCGGCGCGCATATCTCACGACACCGCAATTTGTCCTGTGCACGAGCGGCAAGCCGGCGCTGGTTTCCTCCCGAGGCGTTAGAAACGGTGCATTGCAAGCGACACGACAAGCAAAGTAAGAAAGCAGACAACACAAACGTCGCAACTACTTACTACTCGCATATGTGGCCTCAGTGACTCTTGGTGCTCGCCTTATGTCGTGTACTCTTTTTTTGTGAGTCGTGCTGTTTTGATTGCCTCTTCCTGAAGGACTTTTCACAAACGAGCCTAAACGTTGATCTATTCAAATGCTTTGTCTCCAAAGCACTAGTTTAGTACCTAATTAAATCACTGTTCACTCTAAGCCTTGCGATAAAATGCTGAGAAAGCATCTCCCCTTTTATCTCTTATTTTATTTTTTATTTTTATTCTTTGCCGCTGGAATGACGACGGTAAGGCGATGGTGTATTTTCTTTCGAGGCTGTTTCTACGTAATAATTATGACCTGAGACTTTTTACGTTATCTCTTTTCATAGTCATGGTGATTTTCATGTCTGCTTGAACCCGTCTGCGTGTACTTCCTGTAAATCATGTTTCGGCGAAATCATATGTAACGGCTGTCGTAAGTTTGCCAAGTGATCCTTAAAGTTATTTTCAATGGTTATGTATTCAAGAGAATAACTGCTCCATGGTCTAGTTGGTATTTGCTGAAAGACAAATTTAATGCAAAGAGGAAACACACAAAAAGAGAAGACACATATTGACGAAGCACGGGTGGGAATTTCAATTTATTTATTTAGGGTGCAGACCCAGGAATAAAGAGACAAATACAAGTATATATACGCAGACTAACCACATTACTTGAGGCAACCAGCGGTCGAACAATGTCGTCTCCGATTGATTTAACTGAAGCGAAGCGTCACTTATACTATTCGAGTTTTCTTTCTTATATATATTACGCTTCCAGTAACCCACGTGCGTTCTGATTCTTGCTTCTGCCAAGGATATTTCTCACCGAAATTTAGTTCACACATACAGGCCCTGCAGTGCGCGGGAAACTGCACCACGCCGTTTTCCTTTGGGTTTCGGTCGTGTTCTCTGGCTCGTTCAGGGAGCCTCTTTAAGTTGACATTTTCATGTCAAGTGCTCGTGATTCCAACTATATATATTTTTTAGATTCTGTACCGAGATATTATTTATTTTATACATTACTGGCGCCCCAACCGAAAAGCTTTGTTCTGTCTTGGAGAAACTACAATAAACACATTTTATAGATGCACACAAGAGGACAAAACTTCCCGTGGTGGCCGGTGCCGACGCATCGTTTGCGTCTTGCCTGCGATTTTACCCTCCTCATATCAACACCAGTGCGCTTGATAAAGACAGAATCAATGGAAGCTCTCGCTTTTTCCAAGAAGTTGTTTCTAGTTGCGACGAAAAACCCACCTTCTTTGTCAGCTGCTGCAAGACAAAGGCCATTGTCGGCGAGGTAGGAAACCACCCTTTCGACAGGAATAGCGCTTTTACGAGGAGAGTACGACCGGAGCACGTCCGCACCCTCAGACACACACCGGTCACCTTCACATTCCGGAGCACGCCTCGACACGTCACGCACCATAGTAAGAAGCTCCGCTGGAGTGTTCCTTCCCACTGTGCCGAACTGTGGCCCAAGAGCGAGAGTCTGTGCGACGAAATTCGGCAGGGACACACCTATACGTCTGTGTGAACTTGATCTGAGGAGGGTAAAATCGCAGGCAAAACGTATATTATTGGAATTGAATCTAGGCACTCTTGCGCAATCTGTAGACAGCAAGAAGGGTTGGCCCTTCGGCTGTTTTTCTCGGCGAAAACCCACAAGCCAGAAACACCCTTCCGTGTCATTATTTCGGAAAAAGGCACGTGGCAATATTCTCTTTCCTGTTGGCTTCAGTGTTACCTTAAGAAGCTACACGTTAATGATCCGTTTCTGGTTAAAGGATCCTCCGAGGTCATACACTACCTTTCTCAACATTCTGACGTCCCATTTAAGGCTATGTCCATAGATATAAAAGACTTGTTTTATTCTATTCCGCATCAGGTGCTCCTGGTTGTTGTCGAAGAAGCCATTAGTAGTTTTGGTCAGCGCTTGTCTCCGTCGTCCTTTTTGTCCCTCGTCTATGTATGCGCTGTAGGTGACGATTGATACCATGGAATACCAGCTATCCCGTACCCAAACCTTGTTTCACTACCTCGCTAATCGGGAGATCGCGAGAGGCAGCGCGTGTGTGACGCGTTGACGCGATTGACAGCAGCCGTCACAGTCTATATATATGGCATCGATGGGCGCGCTCGCTGCACGCCATTGGTGAACAGACGACGGCACGCTACTCTGGTGCCATCTCGTAGCGGTCGCCGCCGCAGAGCCCGTCTTGCGCGGCACTGCGCTTTTCTTCTCACGCTTTCGCCATACCCTCCACCCCCGGCCGCCTTCCTCCTCGTGCTCTCTTAGCTATCGGCGTCTTTCATCTCGCGCTGCGCTTCGCATTCGCTCTTTCATCCTTCGCTGTTCTCGCTCGCTCGGTTACCCAGACGGACGACGCCGGCGCGAAACGCGGGAGCAGGCGTCTAACAGCTGCGCTATCAGAGAAAGGGGCTGCTTAGTTGTTATAGAGAAGGAAGAGGTGCTTATATCTTGTTTGAATATACGACGCATAATTCGACAGAGAGCTACATCCTATCGTGTTCCTGCGTTACTTACTATCTCTTGCTCCGGTACTTCTCCAACATTTGAGGAATTGGCTTTCAACGCATCTACACAATGTCGCGCGCCGTTTAAGGCACACATGCCAAAATTACTGCCAAGCGGTATACGTGTGACGTTGTCCGCAAAAATATTAATTTTGCTCAAGATAAATGACGCAGACTGCCAGCCCGTGTACGACGGACTCACACGCTCATTATACGCAGGTCTGGGTATGCATTATTGTAAATGGCGCAAAACACACGGGACGAAAAACGAGACCGGGCACACCTTCATCCAGTGTGTTTTGCACCATTTACAATTATGCATCCAAATCAAACAGTCCACTTCTCTATCTTATTATGGGTAAGGATATATCGAATTACTTGATATGTCAAACTATTTTAGCATACTAAGTTCGTTATAACTATATTTGACTATTACGAAGATTGCCACAGCTATACATGAGTTAGAGGGGTGGATCTGGAGAGCGCCAAGTCCCAAATTTGCCGTGTTGGGGTTTTCTGGTAAAATAGAGGGATCTAAGACGAATTGTCAAAGACATGGTGAAGATTTCGGAGTAAGTTTTCATAGGTTAACAAGGCAGGCTCTTTGTTGGGCTATTTGTCGTCTTTTGTTAGCGTTCACGTTTTCAGCTTCACGAATGATAATGCCTGATACATGCACGTTGTTCTTTTCCAAGTTACCCGTGATCATTAATTTTGCACATGGTGAAGAGCGAAAGAAAATCGGGGATTCATTGTGCCAACTTTCTCCTTTTTTCCTAAGACTTAAGAAGTTCGCCAAGTCCCATTATATCAAAACATGAAGTCTGTCTATGGCTTATACATTTACTTTTTATACTGGTATGTCATCTGTATTCGGAACGCCACCACTCTGGAATATACTAACTGACGGGATATGCGCCTAAATATCAATAATTACCCTAATGAGACAATCAACGATTTTAGGTAGGTTAACATTACGCCGTAATTGTTAAAACAGTGGTGTCGATGTCTCAGCGTCAGCCCTCTCTGGCAGCGCTAAACTGCGGGCCATTAATCTGACACCATTGGACTCCAATTCGTCATATTGTGCCTTGCAAACTCGTCAAAACAATCTCGACGCAATTCAACTCATTTTGCGTTCAGATGATTGGAAACTGCTCAAAAGATGGATTTTGTTGAAGTTAAACATTCTCCGAGTCAAAGATACTCAGACCGTGGCCACACACCCCATTGGCACAAAAAGCGATTGATGCACTAGTGCAGTACTTTAAGAGTGCCGGCTTCAGAGGCCGCTTATATAATGCTCCTGTGCGTACTCCCACGTGTACTCAGTGCTCACTCTCTCCTTCTTTTCCTCTTTGTATTCCCCTTTCCCTTACCCCCAGTGTAGGGTAGCAAACCGGACGCTTGTCTAGTTGATCTCCCTGCCTTTCCTCCCCTTGCTCTCTCTCTCTCAACATTTGTACATGTACTTGGTACATGTATTTGTTTAGCTTTTCAGCTTTGTATTGCGTTTTTTGTGTCCTATTGTATATGCACTCCACTCACGCTGTGGACACTTGTGTACGCGACTTACGTTTGGAAGTTCTAACTGTCAAGCGGTCCAAGTGAAAAACCAAGGGCTTTGAGGTGAGGGTGAATTGCTCCCTCTGCTTGGCCCCAGTGTTGCTCTTTCGACTTGCGTCAGCATAGTTTTGCCAGGCACGACCACTTCAATTAAGACATGTCAATGTGTGACGGCACTCTTGACGTTCTGTCAGCAACGGGGAATGAATAATGTTTCCTTCCTCGTAATGTCTGCAGCGGCTAACTAACTTGCGCATTTACGTCAATCCATTCGTTCAACGTTCTTAATGAAAAAACACGACACGACTGCCCGTATTACAAAGTAATACCTAATTACTCTTTAAATTCGAAGACTATCTAGAAAACACGCAAAGGATCATCCTATACCACCTTGACTTTCTTTCAATGAAGTCTACATGATGTCAGAATAAAATTACATCGATACATTTATTAACAGTTAATTATAAGTCGCGATTCAAAGCAATGTAACAAGCTTCTCACGTAGGTCATGTGTAAATTTAGTGTCCATCCGTATCCGTGACATTTTGCTTTGCGAACGCATATGAATTCCTGACTGCGCTCATACGACGCCTCGAGCTGCGTTGCGTCACGCTCATGTCACGCTGTCTGCTTTTAGCTAGCTGACATTATAAGTCCGGGAGCGCATGTCGCCGCAGCGGTCGCGGACGCGTGACAACGCAGTCGACGGGCCACATTCGTTTCGGCCCGTTTAGCGCTGATCTGCTGACGTCAGTGAATGGCACAACGGGGGATCGTATACATGCGCTGCGGAATGCGCGTAGTGTTGCGTGGGCGTCAGGGCACCGACTGCGAGGCCATCGATGGGGAGAGGGAAGGAGCGCTAGAGTAGCGGGACGCCACTTAGCACTCGGATGGGGTACGATTGTAACTTCAGGTCGGCGAGGTCTTGCTATACAGGATGAACGCGATGCGTCGCTGTGTAGCTAGCATTTAGGGGATTTACAGAAAAATACGGACTCTACTGTTCCGGTCTTTTTTGAGGCACGAGCATCGAGTGACACTCTTATTTCTTGCGCAGCACTTTCGGTTCACCTCCTGAGACGACCGGGGAGTAAATACAAAATAAATCAGAAAGAAAATAGAAAAAAAGTAGTACAGTACAAAATTACTGGGTTTCGTTATAGATATGATATCAGAGCATACGTAACAAGTTGAGTTACCGAAGTGTCTGGAATTATCAGAATTAATTAGAAATCACTGATTACAGCACACCAAAGCACACACTCAGGTAAAATTCCTGGAAACCCGGAAACAGAAAGCGGAAGTAATGACGTCACTAATGACGTCACACACAAGGAGGTGACACGATATTTAACCGGCTAATTAATGGAAAACAGTTGCCCCCGAGTTCGGTCCTTGCATTGCGTTCACGTAAAGTTCACAAAAGAACACCCATGTCGAGGTACGACTAAGAGACACGTAAGTCAAAGATTAGAGTCACCTACCATTTTCTTTCTTCCCTTTTTTTATTTTCTTTCTCTGTTTCTGTCCAATTCATGTAATTCTATCTGCACCGACCGTAAGTCATTCCGAGAAAAGTTGGCTATAACCATCTTGCCCCAAATTCCGAAACGAACTCTTCCTCTCCTCAACCGCACCTTCTCTTATCTTCTTGCTCTCGCTTGTCAATTTACCCTATACCGACACAATCTTGTAACTTTTTGTAGTAAATTACTTTTCTCGTTTAATTTTTTTCTATGTGTCTTATGTTCTGCCCCTTACGCGTTCTGATACGCTCCGACCTATATGTGCCTTTAGACCTTCCTTTAAGAAAGAAGCAAATGAACTGAAATACATCCTCCACGTGGATTGCATTGCGGTTATTGGACCATATACGTATATACGTATATGAGACCGCGGTCTATAAAAGAAAAAAAATGTTGCAACTAATTATGCATTTGAATGTAATCTTGTATGGATGTATTATGGTAGCACGATTGGCTGTTGACAGCGCTTTTGTTGCTCTGCCACGTATTTGCGTATACGCTGGGCCTCACTTTTGTAGCTTTTAGAATGCCGTACTTTCCCCATTTGTTGTACGGGATAAGGAAAGCCAATTATCATTATATATTAGCTAAATGGGTTTAGGTAACGAGGTCGCCTAGACATTCTGAAAGTTTGTGATACGAGCTCGCGCCGCACTGACAGACAACTAAGTGCATCACGCAAGCAGCTCGACTTTCAAACCACACGAGTTGACCCGCTACGGCTGATCAAAAGCTTTAGCTCGGGCCCAACTCCGACGCCGCCTATTCAGATACATGTAAAACGCAGAGATGCTTTGTTGAGATAACCCCTGGACCGATATTAATGAAATCTGATGAATTTCAGAGACAAAGTTGAATTCTGGTGACTGTTGAAGCGAAATATTGATTTAGTGCCTGCATGTTTTTTTATGAATATTGCCGGGAACAGGTAAGTTAAAGAAATATAGTAGCCCAAAGTTTATAAATTCGTAACGCTGCACCAAAAATAGATATTGCAGTTCTGTAAGCTGCATCCGTTATAACATCCAAATCGGGCGAATTTGCTATATTAATTTATATCTTACGTAAATTTGTTAATGTTTACAAGGGTTTTGCAAACGATCTAATTACATATTCGTGGTACATTTAAAATTATCGTATAATCCATCAATTTTGACCGCTTTAGATATTTACGATATTGTGCTATCATTTATTATTGCCGAGTTGTAGAGTTGGCAACAAGGTAGTTTCGTTTTCTAGAAATTAGCAATTTTTAACAACTTTGATAAAAATATTGAATGCCTAAACGAAGAAATCCAATTGCTTTAACCCACTATACTCTAACTTGAAGAAAGGGGTCTATCCGAAGGGCCCTATTTATATTAATCATATCAGGAGAAGCGAACAAAGACACCAATGAAAACATAGGGGAAATAACTTGTACTTACTAATTGAATTAAAGAAATGATAAACTAATGGCAATGGAAGTGGATAAAAAAAGAACTTGCCGCAGATGGAGAACAATTCCACGTCTTCGCATTACGCGTGCGTTACGCGATACGTTATGCGTTACGCGTTATGCCTTACGCGTACGACGCTCTTATAGCATCGCACGCGTAATGAGAAGACGTGGAATCGTTCCTCACCTGCGGCAAGTTCTTTTTGCATACACTTTTATTGCCATTAGTTTATCACTTCTTTAATTAAATTAGTAAGTACAAGTTATTTCCCCTATGTTTTCATTGGTGTCTTTGTTGGCTTCTCATGATATACACTATAACTTGTTCTCTTAAATGCGACAAGCCTCAATACATTTGGTGCAGTGGTTGCCGAGAAAAACGATTTTACCTTTCCCACGTATACTTAGGTAGGAGCCCCCGAGCTGAAGTGTCCTCTCAAGTAGCAACGTAGAGACCTGGCCAAATATGCATTTTGGGTAATACAATACATAATAATTCAGATTGCATTATCTTGTAGGTTTACATCGGCGGGCCGTGTATTGATTATCGAGTCAGAAAACACAAGGGTTCCCTCTCCGGCCACAACTGATGGCGCACACTTGAAGACTCCCCGTAGGCAGTGCGGATGCACCCCACTGTTTGAAAGTACAGGGGTGCTTCTGTGATCGCGGTTTGGTATGCGCAGGAAAGCAGAACGCCAAGCCATCCGCCAAGACCCTAAAGCTCTCTTTAACGTAAATTCTCATTCACTCCGGAGGTAAAAAAGAAAAGAGCGAAATACAGAGCCGCCTCGAATGCCACGTTATCAGGCGCGAGGTTTGAAACGGGGTCATCCAGTAGCTGGGTCGCCTTTGCAGCAGGGCAATCCTTCCGCGATTTCTTTATACGCCAAGTGATGCCGATAAGCGTTGTGTTCTATTTATAACAGCTTTCGTTATGACGTTACGCAGGAGCACGTCTCCTATCAGACTGCCTGTCCCAAGTCGAGTATATATCTCGTTCTCGAGAACGGTGCTTCAACAACCTTGTCTGCGCGGCGGCCACTTTACGGCGGTCCGCAGTCCATCATATATGAGAGCCTCGTGCGCTTGATGTTCGAGGTTTGACGTCAAGCAGAGGGAAGGCTGACGCACGCGCAGACGCCCCAGCCTCGACTGATATCTCTTTAACTGCCTCGCGTGAGCGCGATAGCGTGAGCCGCAAGAAGCGTCGCTGACTGCCCCATTGAGCAGAAGTGCGGAACGTCGGCAAGAATGTTTGGCCTCAATAATAACCGAGTACTCGCGCTTTGTTCACTGTAACTCCTGAGGAGTCAAAGGCTCGTGAGAACCTTAAGGGACCGGTAGGATTGATGTAGGATCGGGCTTTCTTTATATTGTGATGTATAGGTATACGCATCGTGGACATTGCGGAAACAGGAAAGAAAGAAACTTGGTTTCTTCGAGATCTGCATGGCGCTGGCGTACACAGTCAGGAAAATAACACCCTCGAGGGTGAATTGGATGTCGAAACACCCTATTTGTACCCTTACTTTCTCCGAAAACCTCCAAGATCGGTGCATAAGTTGGCATCAAATCCTTTGTGCACCCTTTCATCAATTTCAGAGTGCTAAGAGGGTGCTTTGAGCGAAACATGGCGCTTGCAGAATTTAAGGGTGCTCGGGCGCTTCAACATTTTCAGCAAGTAAAAAAACAAAATTGTCTATTCCCCTGAGCAGTTAGTGCCAACGCCACGTTCGAGAGCATTAAACAGCCACAATAGGCAACTGATATATATAAACCTGCTAATTCATGCATGTGCATGGTGCTCCCATGGGGGAAGTGGAAAGACAGCGTTTTGTTTTATTTTCTACCTCGCCTTTTTTTTTTTTATACTCCAGCACTAGGGTTCTTGGGAAGAAGAAGTGACGATAGAGAACGTCTGTGTTTTCGGCTGTTCCACTTTTCTGTAGCTTTTTAAATTTGTGTGTACACAGTGATCGCGTCATCCTTCGGGATGGCGGGCACACGTCCCGTGCAGCTTCCCGTCGACGCAGTTGACCCAGCTGCTGCTCGGCCGGTTGGTGCCTTCTGTGCTACGGCCGTCACCAACGTGGAGCTTCCAGATTCGGCAGATGACTGCACGGTGACTGAGATGGATTCCGACAGTAGCAGCTTCACGCCTGTTGAATCGCGCCGCCTGAAAAGGAAGTTGCGCCGGACATCAACAGCTGGTGAGTCGACTACAAAGACTGCAGACAAACTTGGCGCGTTACGCCGGACATCAGCAGCGAGGGAGTTGCCTACAGAGAATGTTGGCGCACCTGACGGGTTCTCTGTGGCTTTCGTAGCCACAACGGAGACGGCTAATTTGAATACCATCAACAGACAGCGGCTGTCCCAATTCTTCGACCAACTGATTCCGGGACAAGTCCAAGAGGTCAGAATCAACGTTTGGAAGAATGTCATTACGGTAGATGTGAAATCTCGGGCGTCCGTGGACAAACTGAAAGAAATTGGAGTGTTAGGCGGTATGCCAGTCCGCCCCTATCTCTCTCACGGAAAACAGACTTCCGCTGGAATTATTACAGATGTAGACCCTGAAATAACGGACAGCGACCTGCGGACACTCATAAATTCTACGGCCAGGATAGTCGACATTCATCGTTTCGGCCGATCACAGTGTGTTAAAGTAGTTTTTGAAGGCGACTCTATCCCATCCCACGTCAAGGTGGGCTATGTGCGGCATCCTGTCCGTCTGTATATTCACAAGCCTGTTCAATGCCACAAATGCAACAGGATTGGCCATGTGAGCGCTGTTTGCAGAAACTAAATATCCTGCCGTCGATGCGGCGGATCACACCAGCATGACACTTGCAAAGACGGAGACAGTCAAGTGCACCAACTGCTTCGGCGCTCATGAGGCGACGGCTAAAGACTGTCCTAGGATGAAGAACGAGAGGCTTATCCTGAAGAAGATGGTAAAAGACAACTCAAGTCACCAAGAAGCGGCCGCGTCTATTCGTCGCCGCAAACGTCGTTCCCGACGCCGACGCCCAGAGTCACACGTCACTAGTGTGCCTCAGCCGCCGTCACAGCAACTCTCAGCTCCGTTGCCTCAACGTCTTGTGCCGCAGAATGATAAGACGCCGCCTGCTGCGGCGCCCCATATTACCACGGTGGTTCAGAAAGATGCGGGAACATTATCCACCTCCTCTGATGTGGAATGGCCTGCCCTGTCATCCAAAGTCGTCGAACCAACACGTCCATCATTCCTTGCCGTTCCAGCGGACAATAAGGACAAGCCGGAAGGCCAGCAGGTGAACGTTCTTCTGAAAAAACTTTTACACTCCATGCGCACGCTGCTTCCAGGCCTCAATACGCGAACAGGAAGGGTTGTTGTTCAGTTTTTGGATGCAATTGAGCCGCTCTTGGCGGCACTGCAGTGATTCATTATGGCGCTACCACACAACCCCTCCTCTGTGTCGATGCACATACGTCGCAGTGTAGTGATGCAGTGGAATGCCCGAGGCCTGCGTGGTCGCCTAAGTGACTTCCGACAGCGCGTCCAGAAATACCGCTTCCCCGGGATTGTTATATGTGAGCCCAACATGCCTTCTGCTTTCCGCCTTTCTGGATATGTATTGCTGTGGTCTCGAGAAGCTGACGAAACCAGCAAGGTACGCCGAGATATTCCACACTACCGCCATCACTGTGACTGTGTGGGACGCCGTCGTGGGTAGCTGCGGATTATTTTGATCGCCTGAAGTTCTTTAACGCGCACCTAGATCTGAGTACACTAGAGTTTTCGCATTCCGGCCCCGTAGAAACGCGGCTGGTAACAGAACCCGCGACCGCGTGCTCAGCAGCAGGACGTCATGACTGCTGAGCGACCGCGGTGGGTAATTCGTTAGGCACTGTTGTGGCCGGCCTGAAATTCGACCTCTCAAGTGTGGGAATCGTTCCAGATCGCATTCCCGCGTCGATGTAATTGCCCTGAACCCCGTGAAAGCCTCACCCCTGGGCCCGTACCACGTCCTGAGGCCACACGGACTACCAGCAGGACACGAAGGGGAGGAGGCCGTCGTCTTCGCATGCACTTGACAAGGGGACACAAGGCTGCGCTGAACACGCAGGCATTGACACCTCTACGGGCGCAACCCCAAGCAGGCTTGGACCAGCACAAGACCACGAGGAGTCAATTTTACTCGTTCAATGGGGACCTCTCCACAGGCTGTAACGGCTGTACGCGAGGGGTTATTTAAGACCATCCTGGCCACCGTGTTAGGAAGAATCGCTCGAGACTCGGATAGAGTCACAACCATGTACCACTGAAGCGAGTATATTCTTTTTATTTTTCATCATCGCGTTGCTCCTGGTTCTTGCGATGAAGACCCACTTGACCCGATCGAGATCTTATCATGATGCACGTGGTTCTCGCATGATACACCGCACCCGATCTACGCTGCTACGAGAGCGCGTCCGTTGAAACCTTTTCCAGCCTTTCTTTCGAGGAAGATGTTCGCGAGGCATTGCAGTTCAGTGGGGTCACGTGTCGTCGTGAAGTCTGCACTGCTCGTGGCATTTTCGCTGCAGCGGCACTTTTTGTTCACGCCCACAGTTACTGACGCACGCGGGCACAAGTCATCGGTGAATGACACTGGGACATAGACATCACAGTTTGTACAAATGTTTGCCGCTGTGATTTTGCGTTGGCGACGGCTAGACCACAGTTATGCCAATGCTCTCAGACTGAGTTGAATTGGCATTCCTCCATCTTTTTTAAAAACGGTGAGATGTTTATTAAACACCTGGCACTAGACAACTCTTTGCGTAAAGATCAAGACCTCTGTCATCTGGTGTGTCCTTCCGTTAGTACTCGGAACATTCCTTTTTTTCTGACGCAGCTGCTTCATTTGCTGCCCTTTTATCCACTGAATGTTCTGGCGGCTAGCTGCGTACTCGGCCAATTCCACTCGTTGGTCTTGCGGCTTGCAACTGTGATCTTATAACTTATTGGCCGCCTTCTGGGACTTAACTTTCTCTTTTTCTCCCCTCAAGGAGAGCTTATTACTGAATTTGGTTGCCTCAAAGTTTGTAAAGTAGACGAAGCGAAACGCCGTAAGGAAAGCTCCGGGTTATTTTGCCCATATTGAGTTTTTCAACTTGCACCGAAAGTTTTTCGCGCCTTACATGTGTTACACGGGCATGTAACAATAAATACACGCACAAAAGTTCAAGAACGTTCTTGACTCCGCCCCTCAGTGAATTGCCTCCGCCTCGGCAGGCAACTCGAAGCCACGACCCCACGCTCATCAGCACAAAGACATAGTCACTATCAAAACACTCTAGAACATAGGTGGTAAGGCGTATGCAGATAGCCCAAATATCCGGCTGCTTGCACGTATTGTTTTGACATCTGAATGAATGGCATGATTATTAGCTAATTATTTATTAGCTGTGCTGAGCCACCAGTGCAGAGGCTGTAATTTACAACTTATTCTATTGCGTACCCAAGATACGTTGCAATCCAGCTAGTTGAAACGCGGCAGGAAATTGAAAGCGTCTGCTATAAATCCACAACTATGCAATTGCGTCACGGTTCCGTTCTCCGAGTCCGGAAATCCATTCGATAATAGATACCAGACAATGGCACCTTTCAACAAAATCACGCTGCGCTCATCACACTCATGTTGTCACACGTCTTACGTTATGACATTGAAGCTATAAAAGCTATAAAAGTTATGAAATCATAAACTCTGCCCCATGGCTTTTGTAGCTGTAGCCACCATCACACGTGCTACGGAAAACATGACCGGGGGTGCTGCGCCTGGCTGTTTTCAAGCAGAATAGGCCAACCAATCACAGCGGAGTGCGCGCGGTACCTTGCACCGCCACGAGAAGGCGCTCGCCTTCGCGCATCTGAGTATTTTTTTTTTCTTTTTTATTGTTTAACCTAGGTAGGACATTAGGCAGTGTAATAGCAAGAGCTTGGTGGTGCAGCCCACCGCCCCGTTCCAAAGGGGACGCTCATAACATCCATCCATCCATCCATCCATCCATCCATCCATCCGTCCGTCCGTCCGTCCGTCCGTCCGTCCGTCCATCCATCCATCCATCCATCCATCCATCCATCCATCCATCCATCCATCCATCCATCCATCCATCCATCCATCCATCCATCCATCCATCCATCCATCCATCCATCATTACACTAGCCTCTCTACTATGTCTGAATAAAGCCTTCCACGTCACATTGTGCGGACATTCAAGAAACATGAACTCGTGTTCCGACTTTTTATGCTCTCACACAAAGCTTCACTGCACATTGATTCAAACTCGCTGGATCTGATGATTCGGTTGATTCAGTTTGCAGGAGCGAAAGTTTGGAATGAGCTACCAATAGAAGTAAAAGTAGTTAGAGATATTAAATTGTGTTGTAAATTGCATTGCGTATCTAACCAAACAAAATGTCCAAATTTCTTTTACTGCTAGATATTTTTAATGCTGTACATTTTTTTTATGTTTTTGATGTCAGACGGGAGTGCACGTTGAATGTTTAAATGCAGCCCATATGAACTCGTGATTATTGTTGGAATTTGTTCTACAGCATTCTTCAGTGGCAATTAATGCTGATGTGAACACATATTGTATCCGAATGTTGCTCTGTGCTTTCTCCTTTAGCCATAACCTACATTCATGGCTGTATGCTATACCCGGTCTGCTCACGAATATGCACAGACGCGTCTAATACCAATGGTGAGGACAAATGCTGCCAGGGAACTTCGTCTGCTTACCCGCAAAAAGGCGCACGCTTTCTGGAGTTCTCTAAGCATCTTCAATTGCCGACTGCGTATACGGTTGGACCCCTTGCTACGGCTACAACTGCCATCAACGACGTCCAGTGCCTCTCCCTCCGGACAACCTTAAACCGACTGGATTCGAGACCGTTCTCCTAGTGAAAGATACTCTGGCCGTGGCCGCAGCCGTCACTGGCACAAAAAGCGATTCGCGCACTTTCGAAGTGCATCGATTTGAGAAACCGCTTGCAGTGATCCAGTGAATCCTCCCACGTGTGCTCGGTGCTCACTCTCTTCAGCTTTTCGTCTTTCTATTCCTGTTCTCCTTACCCTCAGTGTAGGGCTGACCTTCGTGCCGTTCCTGTCCTTTCTTTTCTCTCTCTCTGATATTGAAACGGTTACATATTTTAATTATCGGTCCAAACAGCGTATTGCACATTTCCTTTGGTTTCTTGAATAAAATTTGTAATCCTTCCAAAAATATTGTTACGAGGAGATTTCAAAAAGCGTTTATGTACGATATTTACACAGTGGCAGCGAGTGGCACCACGACAGCAAAGATGGCGGGCCGGGGCACAGCTCGCGCTCTTTCTCGTCTCCCGTGCAGCGTCTTCTTCGTCCGCAGGGGCTCGTAACAGTACGTGCTGGCCTGCAAGTGCAGCTCGGTGCTTTATGTCGCGCTCCCCTCTGCCTCACTCATCAGGCGCAGTGTCGCGTGCCAGTTGCAAGCTCGACTAAGCGCACTACAATGAGGCAACACAATCTGCTACTCGATTAGTTCGTCCGCGCGCTCTTTGTCTTCTCCCGGGTGCTTTTTGTTTTCCCACAGCGCTCATTGTATCCGGTCGGAAAGCTTTCTCGATTCGCTTGTGCTCTCGGCGTTGTTCGGGAAACCGAACGGTGATTTTCCATCGAGCCGCAATGGGAATGCACGGGGTAAACAATCGAGGCGACAGCTGGGTTTCCTTTTGCTTCTTCGTTTGCCACCCACCGGTGGCGTGGCAGAGATAAGAGCAGCAACAAAAAGCAGCGCTAAAGTGACACTCGAGAGCCATCGTGTGTCAACGCCAGAGCCACTCTGCTGCACGCGCGACGTGTGAAGAAAAATACAAACGACTGCTGCCATAGCGTGTAAGGCGAAGTTGATGTAGGAGTTCAAGGCTCATTAAATAGAAGCACTACGTGATCAGCTTAGACCGACAGAGTATTCTTTCAGAACTATACTTCCGTTAGTTTTACGGTAAGAGATATTAAAAGAAAGAAATCAAGGTCGGAGTTACATTTCCTGAACTTAAATTCCCTATTTATTTATTTATTTATTTATTTATTTATTTATTTATTTATTTATTTATTTATTTGTTTGTTTATTTATTTATTTATTTATTTATTTATTCCTCTGGATCCGTTTAATCTCCCATAGCAGCACAGGACCCCGGAAATTCACCCAAGTGGAAGGCTCCGAACTATACTTTTGACCTCGTGGCTCTCGATCTTCTTTTACGAGAGCTCAAAGCACGGTGCACGAGTGTTTTGGCAATCCGCCTCCATGGGAATGCCACCCAGAGTCGAAGCCGCAACCTAGCGCTCAGCAACGCAGTACCATTTGAGAGAGTACGTAAACACCGAGAAATATCAGCCAAGTGTTCTTGAAGCTGAACACCGCGCCAACTCAGAACGCCACTTATAAACTCATACGCTGCACAGATAGGCCTGAAGCCTATGAACGGGATATTTACTTCATTCCGCTCGTTTTTCTCAAGTGGGAGGCCTGCCTCTCACGAATGCGCGACCTTTCGGCTTTCTTCCACATAAACAATCCATCTGCCAATGGAGTTTCGCTGAAATCCACGCTGCGACGTAAGTTTTACGAAAGAGAAAGAAATGTCATCCACGTGAGAGTGGCACGATGTGCCGAACTTAGCTCACATCGGTTTCAGAGAAAGTAAGCTTCGCCGTTGAACGAAAATTCGTCCGCGTACCCGAAGCTTTCTGCGAAGCTTTATTCTTTCTGATAAAATGGGTTTCTTTTGCCGCTTCGTGCTGCTCGGCGTGAGGTGGATGACTATTTTTCTCTTTCACGAACCAATGCCTCTGACGATACAAACCGCCTATAATTGTGAACGCTGCGGGCATTGTACAGCGACTCTTTCAGAGATCCGTGTGCACTAGACTGAAGAAGGGTGGCAGCCTTCGTTCTTGTGTAGGACTTTTCTTAGTAATCGCTAAGAACCCGTCACTATAGCGATATTCACTAAAACTTAGTAACTACATGTGTGATAGCAGTAACGTTACGGGAACAGTCAATAAATGGAGAAACTAGCAACCATTACCAAAGACAAAGGCAGCTATGAGCGAACATTCCGGATAACAGATGTGCGCAATAACAGCTCAGTAGGAAAAAAAATAATAAAAAAAATAAAAGGAAAACGTTATCGTCTTTCCAGCAGACATGCACGTAACGAAGTGCACGCAATCAAAAGCTTGTAATCAATCACATTTCTTGGCAGGTAATTATTTCTTCGCATTTCTTGGCAATTATTCGATTACAATTTTTTTTAACCAATAGTGCTCACTGTAGTTCAATTCCTTGAGTAACGAATTACACGTGACCCGTTACTTTGTTGACGAGACAAGCTGCGACAGGCGTTCGGCATTCGAACGCGGCGGGAACTACAACGCCCGCGGTCGTGCCACGCAACAACCTCGCGGAGGCGCACGCTCAGACAGGCAAGGCCAGGCGCTCAGTTCCCTTTGAACCGGCACTGCCAACTGCCACGACTCGACAGCAAATGTCACATCGGACGTCGGTGCCACGCGATACATCACTAGTGGACCGATTTTCGCAGCTTTTCACCGCGGCAGCGCTCTCTCGGAAGTCCTGCCACCGTCACGGCGCCGCGCAGCCGGACGCGGCATCGCGGCATTGAGCGGCCAAAGCCTTGTGCGCAAGGCGTTCGTATACGTCACAATACTGTCCTTCTCTCCAGCGTGCACATCAAAAGAGCTCTCGGTGGCGCTGCAGAATGTCAGAAAACAAACGATGAAAGATGACCGACACAAATATTGAAAAGCAATTCTTATGGAAGGTAAGCACCGTATGATGGGCAGCAGACGACGAACTGTAACATGCCTATCAGGTCGTCCTATATATTCTGTTGGAGCGAAAGAGTCGTAAAAGCGATCAATTACTCTTTGGCAAACGCTCGATTACTTTTGCGGGATAGTAATTGATCACCGTAATTGATTTGGCGTTCTTTAACGCACGACAGTTCACGAGCGCTTCCTTGCGTTCCGCCGCCATCCGAAGCCGTAACTTCGTACTCAGAGTCAGAGCCCTGGATCACACTGGGTAGTGACGTCTGCTGTCGGGCTAGTTGGCACACGACTAGAGATGATTTATGCGTAAAACCACCCCCGCACTCTGCAACAGAGGACTTTACACCCCTAGATCCTTGCTACGCAACAATTCTGAAATAATTTCAGAATTGTTGCGGAGCGAGGATCGACATAGAGAAAACAGAAAAATATATCCACCCCCGTATGGCAAACTCAGCGCTGCAGAGGCAACCGTGTTGCGAAGATTACAGACGAACACCCGCATGAATCTGCACACTCTCCGCCTGGTCTACCCCACGGCATATAGAGACATGTGCCCGTGGTGTGGAGCAACGCCAACACTCTTTCACATCGCGTTAGAGTGTGCAGAACACGGAGGACAACACGAACCAAACGGCACATGGAGGCGCTGCTGTCCAGCCCGGCACTGGAAGATCAGGGGAGGTATTCTGTAAGAGTCCACTTAGTGGACACGTCCATTTCGTCTGCTACTGACGTTCTCATTGGCTATGGCGCCGTGTGCTGCGGACGTGCAGTGCAACCCCGCCAATCAGAACTTCAATAGCAGACGAAATGGACGTGTCCACTAGGTGTACTCTTACAGAATACATCCCCTGCTATACGATTGATCCAACGAGCTGAACGGATGGTCCGTGCCAGTGGGGCCTTGGAATAGGAGCACCACCGTACCGGACAAACTCCGTTTTTCGCCCGCATACCTCCTCAGGGGGACTGGAGTAGGAGCTCGTCCGGTTTCTGTATACAATAAAGCTTTTCGGCTACTACTATTATTCGGTACTTCGCGTATTACACGCTTTCACTGTGCTGCAGTAACTTGAATGTTTTAGAGTATCCGGCGCCCGTTCGAGCAGTCAATCGTTCCGTTTAAGTATGAATGCATTTCACTCTCTCTCTCTCTCTCTGTCTCTCTCTGCCAGTGACTGTCAGTCCTAGCACTTCACATGTTCCTTCTTCTATGCAGGAAATACGTGTCGTGCACCATTTGCGGCTATGTTGCGTAAGGTGTCCACACCTTTGTGTAAAATGTTTCTTTTTTTTTTGTAGCTGCACCAAATTAAAAAAAAAATTACCTATGGCAGATAGCACAATTATAACTCTTGAGCTAAATTACTCGACGAGGCGAAGATTATTTCTACCAGAGATCAAAGTGATTAATCGAATAATTAATATATTTACGCTAATTAACTTTGTAGTTAATTACTTTACGGCACATATTGCAATTTAAGAACTGTAGCTGGTGAGTTCGCAAGGCGTATCCACTTGGAACGAATTCCCAGGACTACATCACTTTCAAAATAATAATTTTCAATACGCCCGAAGAAACAAATTGGCGTTCCAGTTACTTTTGTGCTTCAATGCATTAAACAGCGTTGTCTTAAAAAGGTAAGCGGAACAATAGCGCATTTCTATAGCAAGTTTGACGGCGCACGTCTCAAAACCGGTGCCATCCTCATAATCCGTTCTAAGTCAACATGCCGCGCAAACTCACTAGCTACAATTCTTACATTGCAACATATGCTGTAAATTAATTAGCAAGAAGTCAATTAGTGATGTTTCTTTAATTAGCAAATTCCACATTTGATTCGGAAGTAATGTCCATTTCGTCGAACAATTTAATTCAATGGTTAGAATTCTATCTGCCACAGAAGATTTCAAAAATTTGGGCGCAACTAAAGAAAAATAACACCGTATGGTACATCGGCTGCAAGGATATATAGCCTAAACAACGCCGATCCGCAGCTGTGAAATGTCAGGTCCCTCTCTCTATACGCGCGTACTACAGCCTCGACGCGCAACAGGCACTCGCGTATACGCGATCAAAACAACAACCTATTGTCGAATGCAATACGACGACCTTTCTTTGTGGCTATACTGACGCAAATGGTGTCACGTTCCCGCGAACAGGAGCTGCAGCTTATGAAATGTGCTCCGATTCCGAGCGCTGCTTACGACAAGCGTGTTATGACGCGCGGAAAAGTGGATCGTAGCCTTTACCGCGCGGTACTCGGCCGCAAGGATAAATATAGATAGGACGGCGTTTAGTGCCACCCGCCTGTTATTCTCGGTATTGTGCTGACGTTGTCATGCGTGCATATAACGTAAGCAGAGCGGTATTGTAAATGTGGCAAAAGAACAATCGCTTTGACGATCATTGCTAAGCGTACGTACCCTGCGGATATTTTCCGCCATGCAGAAGCACCGACATATCTTAAGCAACACGAGCGACATAACCGACGATGGCCTGTATTTTTAGTAACATAAGTTTAGCACGAAGCCAACCACAATTTCCCTGTTCAAATCACGTGAAATGCAGAAATGCTCTTCAAGCGCAAGTGCTAAGGATGTGAAAGAAATTTGCCGCATTTAAGAGGCAAACTAAAAAAAAATTAAATAAGTGCAAGGGCAGACGGCCGCCAGAACTTCGACCCTTGCAACCGTGGTGGCGCCATCTCGTTCGGTCTACTTGCCTTTATGCTAGCTATTTACTGATTTAATTTAGGATTTTTTGCCTACTTGCTCATTAAGCCCCTGTATTCCGGCCCTAAAGATCCTCAAAGTTCACGGTAAAAAGGCATCGACCATTTATGTATTCACGGGCCTCTGCACTGCAAGCCGGCGATGTGCTGACCCCTTGTGCCAAGACCATCACGCAAGATTGACACTTCACAAGCCCACGTGAACTTATCTTGCCTTCTTCAACTTACATTTCACCTCCTTCATTCTTCCAGGTGGCTTCGGTTTAGCTCAGACTCGGCCAGAAATCCTCATGGCGGTCGAACTAACTACGCATTCATTTGCCCCACATCGTGCCCAATACTGAACTATTCTGAAACGAAGCCATGCAAAGGGGTGGACAGATTGAAGCACACCAACTAATTTCATGCTGTGAACTGCTCCACGTCGCTTGTCTTCCAATGAACTACCCCATTGATTGATTGATTGATTGATTGATTGATTGATTGATTGATTGATTGATCGATTGATTGATTGATTGATTGATTGATTGATTGATTGATCGATCGATCGATCGATCGATTGATTGATTGATTGATTGATTGATTGATTGATTGATTGATTGATTGATAACAGGGGTCATGTGGGACGTCGTTGTGGAGGGCTGCTGATTAATCCTGTACATCTGCGGTTCTTAAAGGTGCACCCACGCTGCGTTCTGCCGCCGCAGGGGATGAGGCATTCGAACCCGCGATCTCGCGCTCAGCAGCAGTATGCCACAGGCACCCTCACGGTTCACACTGCAACCCATGGATTCAAGAACGCGAGAGTCTACAAACACTGACACCCACCGCGCATCATTGCATAAAACCAGACTCGTAGCACGTGGGATACGACAGTGAGAGTAACCTGACCAATGACTGTGCGTGACACTCCGGATATGTCCCCTGTATCGGCGTTGCGCAACATGTCTGGCAGACAGAGATAAACAAACAGTGTTACGAGCGAGGTATTAATAATGGCTGTTATAACATCTTCCGTTTCTGAAAGCTAGCAGCGTCAAGTGCAGGGCTGAGTTGCGGGATGCACGCAACGCCGGCGGTACGCCATACGATCGCGGAGTTAAATAATGCTACGGAAATAGCTTTGGGTGTAAGTTCGCATTGGCTACCTCTCAGCATTCATCCGAGCCAGCTTGATTAGACCGTATAATTATGGCATGTACGCCCGGTTTACATTAAACAGATTGTCCGCCTTTCTTTCTGCGAACGAGATTCACGGGGTAACGTAATGTGATTGACTCAGTCGGTGACGATGAGGACACGCAAAGCCACCTCTTCAATAAAAACAGCTGACACTGCGGAAAGAGTCTTGGCCCTGGCGATGCAATTATTCGAGATGTGCTGACCGACTAAACCTGCAGACCATACCAGGGGTCTATTTTGCAACAGTCCACCTAGTGGACAGTCCATTGCCGCTGCTGCTGAAACGCTGATTGACTGGGCCACTGCGGTACCAGCAAGGTGACAGGCGCCCCCAGCCTTGCTGGTACGGCTCCAGCCAATAAGCAGCGACCGAAATGAACAGTCGACCAGGTAGACTCTTCCAGTACAACCCCTCACCCTTCTGGGCTGCTAGGCACTTTATGGTAGAAGGGCGAACTCGCTTAACATGAAAAGAAATCGAGCGTGCCAGCTTTTTTGCATTCTGCTCCCATCGTGATGCAGCCGCCTTGGTCTGGGATCGAAACGGGCGACCTCGTACGCAGCACCAAATACCATATGTGCACTGAGCTACATATCACACACGGCCGTCCCTCTAAATCGCGACGGGATATCGAGGCTCATAAAGATGCGGACGAGCTCCAGTTGGCTCTGTTCACGGGCGCAGTGACGACTTCGAGACCGGAAAAAAAAAAGTGTTCCTCTTGCCGTCTCGCATTTTCTCTCTGTTCATCCGCTCTCTGTTCCAACGCGTTGCCATGCGTCGGGACCAGGACGAGGGATGTGTTCGCGTGGCGTGCGCATCTGACGCAGGAGGCGCTACGAATGAAGCTCACGAAGCTATTTCTGGAAACGGCGCGACGTCAAGCGGCGCGTAGCCGACGGACGACGCGGCTCTCCGGCTGCGTTCGCTGTTTCCTTCGCGGGGGCGACCGGCGGCCAACGACGTCGTCCTGTAGTGAGCGGCCGCCAAAGGTCTCTTTGCCGCATCGCTGTCGGCCTGGCAGCCGTGCCCTCGTTTCATGTAGGCGCGAACTTCACCTTCGGTCTATTCGTAGCTCTCGCACAAAACTCGTATATTTAAGGACACACTAGGAGGCTCTGGGAAGGATCCTAAGGGGACCTCCTGTAGGTGCTAACCGCGTATAAATATGGATTGCAACAAGCGACAGTCGCGAGAACTACAGCAAATAACTACGAAGGACAAGAGGTGCACGGTTCAATGGTGTACGATATTTAACACTAGCGAACAACTTCAGAAAAACGTCGACGAGAAAGTTGCAGATAATTCACGAAACCTCCGACATTTTTGTTAAAGGGCAACCACATATGCGACTATGGTGCACGCTTTCAGAAGGCGAGGAAAGCATTGAGCGCGAAAGCAGCGCATTTGACAAGCATTTCGCGGCTACGCCGAGCAGTTCGCGTGTGTGAAGTCAAATGTGTCCCTGTTGTGGCGTCCCAGACTTGTGCACAAAGTTGGTGGTCTTATCCCATCCCAGTACTTTCGCTTCCCTTCCCTCTTCCCCAGTGCAGAGTATCAGACTAGAGCACACTAGCTCAGGTCGACCTCTCTGTCTTTCCTGTCAATGAATTTTATATTCTATAAGCACAGGTGGTGGTCCCCGAGATCCATAAGAAAAGCGCGCCTGTAATTATAGACAGTTTTAGTATATTAGTACATTTGCCGGACCATACGGTGCGCGTCCTTTCGAGACGTTTATGGCGAATTCGGCAAATCGCTCAGCTGCGCACCGGGGCGCTCGGGTGCGACCACGAATGGACGAAACGGCGCCTCGGGGCGCCTTGGTGCCCGGCGGTGCAACTTGCCGAACTCGTCATTAGTTTGCCACACGGGTACGCAAACGTTATAGGAAGACGTTGTAAAAGAGGACGCTGTCTGGTGTCTCGTGCCAGACGTATCTAAGCCAAGACAATCCATTAGCAACCATCCTGTCGTTGATATACGCGGGTGCGTCTCGTTATGCCTACGGGCGCCGCAATCGCCGAACGATCTCAGAAATTGGACTCGATATGAGCTCATAAGTAACGTTTCAGGTGATTTATAGAAAATGAAAGCTCCTTTCCATAGTTATTGGTCATCAACGCGAGTGTGAGCGTAGCCATGACGAGAACTTACGCTGAAGCGGGTAGGGTAGCTAACCAGACGCATTTCTGGTTAACATCCCTGCTTTCTCTTTAGTTCCTCCTCCTCCTCCTCCTCCTCCTCCTCCTCCTCCTCCTCCTCCTCCCTCACTCTGAAGCGGGAAACGTGTACCGCCGTGTTCGACAACGCTATTAGCGTCCGTAAACATTCCGAATGTTAAAGTCGCCATGTAACTTACGTTATCGTAGCACACGTAAACCACAAAAACCCAATGAAGTTCGGAGCAAGCGCAGTGAGGACTACGCTATTTCTTTACGTACGTAATGCGTTTACGTTTGGTTGCAAACACTATTCTAAAAAAATGTCTAATAGACAGTTTTGGAATAGCGTTAGAAATTTTAGATATCCGATATATCCGAGACATGCGATTTTAAGCACAGAATAGCACTTGCAGACGTTAGTGTTGGCACCATTACTTCTTTCCAGATTCCACATGCCACCTCATATTTATCGTGGTTTCAAAAATGCTCTATGTCATATTATTGCTGCATTCTGCTTCCCCTTTATTTTCAGATTACCTTGGTAGGTGCTTGAAAAAGTCTTTCCTTCGTTTATGTATACGACGAGGTATTTGTATTGCTTGACTATGGGTGTGACTTGCTGTTGAATTAACACTACGTAATTACTCGTCTCGTCATTAAAGATCATAATTCCCCATTTCTCTGAGCCAAAGATTAAGGCCTTTATTTGTCGTTGCGCGGCGCTAGTTGGAATCGGTTGACACAGGACAGGGGTAATTGGAGATCGCATGGAGAGAGGCCTTCGTCCTGCAGTAGACATAAAATAGTACGACGATGATGATGATGTTGCCACAAATATTCGCAAGTCTTGGTAAATCTCTTGCATTGTCCGCTGGTAGTCCTATGACGTCCGCATACATAAATACGGTACATAAATCACGGGACGTTATGTTGCACCATTTGCCCATTACGAATGAGTGTACGAATGAATGTGCCAGCGCGTCACTAGCGCTGGTTGCGTCATCTTGTGACCCTGTCTTCAACCACAACGTGTTATAAACGTTTTCTTTTTTTCGTTTCGTCATTGTTCTTGGACAAGGGAAAAAGATAAGTTTATTGTGATTTAACGGTTGTTCCTGGTAATGTTGCTTTTACGCTTCCCCGTGTAGGGTAGTGAACTGGGTTCGGCCTGGGTAACCTTCCCTCCTTTTCCTTATCACTTCTCTCTCCACGCTTTGTACGCTGGAATGCCCCGTGTGTTTACAAACATGGAGTTTGTACGCAGCTCCCGAGGCAACGGCTCTCGTGCGAAGCGGTTCCTGCTTCAGACATATCTATAGGAGTTCGTCGTCTTTCACCACGTTCGAACGGGCGTGAAATGTCGTAAACCCGTATTCTCGTGCGTCACAGCTGCTACAAAACAAGCAACGCTGAAGCGTGATGAATTGTTTGCGCTCCCGCTCGTAAAACAGCTGCATGCGCTCCTCCGCACATCGCGGAAGCAGAACAGCGTCGGGGTCGCTGTCTCCGCAACGCCAAGGAAAGGCGGCTGAGTTTCGCGCCGGGGTTGTTGATAGCGGCCGCGGAACTCGCCATGAACGAGGCGTGGCAAGTCGTTCGAGGTCACATGTTACGTGGCATGGTCCAAAATATTGCCAAGTGCATAGACTATGTTCGTACTTCCGGGCCCACACTCGCAAAGCAGCTGAGGCACATGATGACGAAAGGTAGAACTTAGTTGATGACAAAGCGTTCACCGAATAAAAGAGATTGGTAGTATGGACTCGACCATAACCCACCAAGAAAGTCACCAGAGACCTGCTGCACTCTTTATAGACGACCGGGCTCTGCAACCGCCTCTGAATGCAGCGTGAACGCTGTTGTGAGCACGTGCACACCATTTCTCTTTTTTCCACGTTCCCTCTTCTCCATCGCATGGTAGCCAAACAACCTCATTAGTTGGTTAGTTTTGCTCTAAATATAGCCCATGCCAACTGTGTCAATTGGTCAAGAATCGGGTGGCATCGGAAAGATAATAAGTAAAGTACAAGAAAAAAACAGTAACAAAGATTTTGATACGATCAAACGGGAATTAACCTCCCTGCCTTTCCTTCACTTTTCTCTCTTTCACTATTGCATGTACGTAACTGAGCGAAAATGCGAAACCAATGTTTCCCGCACAGTGGACTGCGCCAGTGTTTGTTACAGTTCTGCAAGCGGTCACTTTACAGCATTTGCACTTTACGTCAGCGCAGAATGTCCACAGGCGCTATATGCTGAAATTATATGTAAGGTACTTTTCCTAGGCTTCTTGCGGTACAGCTTGCCAGCGTTGACTTACGCAAGTAAAACAAGCGTACGTACTATACAAAGTGTTCAGGCTCTGGCGCTCCGGATTTGTCTAGGTGTTGCTCGAAGTGCGTCAACGGGGGCAACTATTGCAATCGCCAGATACCACCTCATCAAGACCCACATCGCAGTTGAAGCACTAAAAGCGCACGTAAGTTACCCTGTCCGGACTGCTTGCCACCATGTAGCCTCTCTACCTGCAGAGAGGCCACGTGACTCGTCCTGCCGAACGGCATCCGCACATCGTGAGGTATACCATCTTGCTTCACACCTGCCGCGAGACCTTCGGCTCGTTCTTGGTGCTTGATTCAACCAAAGATCAACCTGACAATGCGTGGCATCCGGAAATAAAGCAGATATGTCCTCGCCGGCTCTTAAACAGCTTACCTTACTCATATCATATGAGAAGTACCGTTACTACACCCGCATATACAGCGACGGCTCCGTATTGCCGAGGAGCTCTACCGCAGCTGTCGCCATTCCAGCAAAAGGGACCACTATCCATTTGAAAACATCTCACTTGACAACGTCGGCGGCAGCAGAGCTCGCAGCGCTTCGTGTTGCACTACACTTTAATAATGGCGAACCAACACACAAATGGTCGGTTTTCTACGACTCGAAGATGGAACTACAGTGTTCGTTATCAGCCTTACGGCGGGGACCGCATGAACAGTTGGTATTTGACATCACAGAGGTCATACATAACCTGATTGAGAAGGGACACGTAATAATTTTTCAGTGGCTACCAAGTCACTGTGGCCTCATCGGCAATAAACGTGCCGATCAAGCCGCTGGTTCAGCTTATGTAGAAGACAACCGCTTATCGATTGCGCTGTCTAGGACAGATGCTGCAAAGATACGCCGCCTAATTGCACCACAATGCACTACATCAGAGTGGAATGAACCACATTTTATGCCCACCCGTTTATACGCGCTAGATCCAAGCTTAAGCCTCCGACTTCCACCAAGAGTTCCCCGAAGAAACGCGACCCTTTTGTGTGGGCTACGGTTGGGCGTGGCGTTTTTTACCGACGCCTACGCGTTGCGCATAGTGATGACTGACACCTGCAGCATGTGGCTATTGCGGCGACGCGGAAACGATTCGTCATGTTCTCTGCCAGTGCCCGCAGTGCAGTGTACAGTGACAATCCCTCTGCGCAGGGCTGAAGCAGTTCGACGACCAGTCTCAGTCGCAGGAAAAAATTTTGAAACATCTTAACATCGCATCAGAAGGCCCTTCTTGAGATCTACCGGCCTGTGTGAACGCCTGTGATTGGAACGCCTTTTGTGTTACCTTCATTTCGTCTTCCTTTTTTTTCCTCCCTCTTTGTCGTCTTTACGACCCCTTTATTCCCGACCCCAGTGCAGGGCAGCAAACTGAAAACTCGCCTCTGGTTAACCTCCCTGCCTTTCTTAAACTCTCTACGTCGGCGCACATAGGCGATTTTCGCAAAGTCCCTACGAAGGAGGATGAGGGCCTTTTCGATCGAGGTCTTTCACTTTGCTCCACTCGCGATGACGCGCGTGCCTCCATTGTCTGCGAATTGCCGTCGCGGCTGTGCGCCGCGGTGTCGCGCCTGACATCCCGATGGATTGAGGTCGCGGAACTCTCGCAGAAATGAAATCCGCTGGCGTTATTAGCTTTGCGAACACTGCAGTCGTCTGAAGGGAACCGACCCCCCAGTCATTGGCGTTTCGGAACATTCAAGTTCAATGAGCTAGCACGACTTCATTTCATACCAGTTGTCCCAGCTAACATGTACCGCGTTTAAAGAAAAGGGGAAAGCTGCGTGGACGAAAGTAAATGTATGCAGTTAGCAACTTCCTAGAGGATCCTCTTGTATCATTTGTGTTCGTATCAAGAGAGCAATCAGTACTGATTGTTCAAACTCTTTAATCAATAACTTTAGGACGACGAAGTCGACGCAGCATTTGCATACACAACTTTCTGCTTGCTACGCGCTACAGTTTGCGAAGTTCCTTCTTCCGCGCAGCCGGCGGAACCGTCGAAAGGATGTCGCGGTCCGCTGCTTGCGTGCCACCGGGGCTGTCTCCGAGGCAAGGGTTGAGACAGCCGTAGCTACGCAAGCGTAAAAACGGTAAATATAGAACTACGCAAACGGTAACGCCTCGCAAACAACAGAAAGTGATGTTTTCAAGTGAATGTGTTCTGCAAACCTTGCATTGGCATCGAGGCCTCAAAGTTATTAATTAAGATGTTTACTAATTAATATGTACTAATTACTACATTAGAACATGCAAATACTGGATGCTTCTACAGGAGGTTGCTAACAACATGCAGCTGGTTTCATCGGGCCAGAAAGCTTCGCTTTCTTTTTAAACAAGTTCCACGCTAGCTATATAGTACAGGTACACATCATGCGAAAACATGGGAAGGCGGGAGACGATGAGCAAAACGAGAACAAGGTGAACGAGAGCTCCCGCGACCACCCGCCAACTGATATACCTCTGCTACCTCAACTGACATACGTCTTCACATACCAACTGAGATACCTCAACTGACATACCTCTTGCTAGATATGTTGGTTTGGCTTCTTATTCTTCTTATGGTACAATCAATCGTACTTATCCTTTTTTCTTGTGTGCGTACTCTAGTACATAATTGTGAGCAGATATGCAAAATGCGCTTCGCGCGTCCAGTCTATCTTTTCGTACCCACTCGTCCACCCTCGTTAAATCATTCAAGTAGTGCGCTTGAACAATTACTTTTATTTTTTCATTTTGCTTTCTTCAAGAACCTGGCGCTGAAAGGAACAGCGCGTGAGAATTTGTCACAAAGTGCGGTTAACCGTATAGTTAAGCTCAAACTGAGCATGCACGGCTGTTATAACCCGTACCCTAACACCCTTGCATCAACTATTTAGACAGAGGTCGAACACGAAGTTCATTTTCCATGACATTTCCTTCTTACAAGGTTGAATTTCTAGGCAAGTCAAACCACAATTACGCTCTTCGTGCCAGAACGAAATGCATTCTTCTTATGAAATGCACAACGGAGCCGTTTGTAAAATTTTTTGAAACGGTATAATTTGCCGTTCGGCATCAATTAATTGCTATGTGCGCTTATGTAGGCTTGTCTCCCGCGCAAAGTTACACAGCGAAAATGTGGTCCGTGAGGCCAGTTGAGCAACCCTCACGGACAGTTTGGATGAAGACCCACGTGGTCTTGATATAATAAGTTGGCAGGCGTGATATAACATGTCGCTGCCACGTTGCGTGACGTGCATCGGAGTTATTACGCGGCGCGCATAACTCCGGATTCTACACCAACTGTCACGTGATGTTATTTATAGCATAAGCGAGCCTAATTGCGCACACTGCTCGGTACCTCACAAAAAGCGGCACAAAGGACAATCCAGTTCACATGACGTCACATAGACCGAGAGGCTTTGTTCGGAATGGCGAGCACGCGTGTGCGGTGCGCAAAGCCCCGGAATGCAGGTTGCGCGCATTGAGCGCGCATCGCACGTGCACGTTCGGCCAAACCTATTGCGTGCGCACACACGCGCATGCGGGAAAGCAACGCACAATCGTTAATCTACTGTCACCGCTGAGCAGCTATGGGTTGGCAACGCATTGTTAAAAGGCACCGCGACAACCGGCCTATACTGCTAACAAAGACTTAACCTGCTCTTCGAAAACAGTTACGAAAAAAAAAGTAAAGGGTTTTACGTGCCAACAACACGATCTGATTATGAGGCACGCCGTAGTGGGGAGCTCCCAAATAATTTGGACCACCTGGCGTTCTTTAACGTGCGGCCTAAATCTAAGCACACGGTTGTTCTCGCCCCCATCGAAATGCGGCCGCCGCGGCCGGGATTCGATTTCGCGACCTCGTGTCTCTGCAGACCAACACCGTAGCTTCTAAGCAACCACGGCGGGTCAAAAAAATAAAAAAATAATAATAAAATAAAAATTAACGGTGTGGCAATTAGAGCACCTTCGCCACGCCACTCCATATGTATGTAGGTGATAGAAATGCAAAGTTAACAGCGTTTGACGTGACGTCATGGGTTCTGACGGCGTCTAGCTGCTAGGGAGCAGGTCGGTGAAGACGAGCGACATTGCGCTTTAATTTTAAGGCTAAAGCCTTCCTAGGCTCATGCTGAAGTTTGTGTCAGCAGACCTGACCGCAGGAGTGTCCGCCAAAGCGTCATCATGCCATATGAAGACCGATTAAAGACAGATTAATGAATGAAAAGTGATTGATAGTGACAGTTAGTGAATGATAACGTTATAATATAGATTTGTAGAGGTTAATAATGGCTAGTAAGGACTAATAATGACTACTAATGACTTGTCATGACTACTAATGACTCCGAAATGACCAATATATCTTACGACGGCTTGTAATGACCACAATTGATTATAAATGATTAGAAATGCTTAGTAGTGAGCAGTAATGACTAAAAGAAAGGAGAGAAAGCGAAAAGGCAAAGAGAAAGAGGCGAATGATAAGAGGAGGAAGAGTAGGCTTTTGCTCTTCACCTCTTAAGAGGGATCTTAAGGGACTCTGTAGTTTTTTCTCTATAAGACTGAATTTGGCAGTTTTCGTGTTCGTTAATGCATCATGACGGTTCAAATACGAGAAGAAAAGAAATGCTCCGAAATCCATAACGTCACATCGACGTACATGCACTGGGTCTTCCGCGCGAAATTAAAAAAAAAAAAGAATGCAATGCAATTTAGGCCTTTCTTTTTCTCTTGTACAACAACGAACTTCTAACCACGAAATTAACAAAAAAGAGTTGCGAAAAAATATTTTATCAATTTAAACTTACTTCGTATTTCTCGTTTAAGATATTTTTGCACTGCTAAACGCGCAACGTGCAAGCGCGAGACAACTGAACAACATTTTGACAACTGAACAACAATTTGACAACTGTACAAGCATACGTAGTATAATAAACCAGAGGCAATGAATACACAGCTGTGCCCAAGAAATGAAATGAGAGAAAGAAAATAAAAGACAGCTATACCTATCTGCAAAGCCTTTTCTTTTTCTTTCTTTTTTTGCGAAAGAGAGCAATGAAACAAGCCAACTTTGAAATGTGAGCCTTCTTTATAAGGGCAATAACATGTGTCACCCTTGCTCAGTGCAAAAGGAGGTCTAGCCGATGCAACTTCTCATATTTTTATGGATGCGACAGCTGTGACTGGTTTCATCTACCCCAATGTTGCCGCGTGTGGTAATATAACAATGACACTGTTATATCGTAGCTCCATTGTGTACTGCGAAGCGTGACTGGCAAGATGCGACAAATCCATCGCGATTGCATATATACAAAAAATGTGAAATTCACCACCGCTTGCTTGAGGGCACCCATGCTGTAATATATTGTGGGCCTGAGCTCAGGACAAACAAGAATTAGGCAGTCCGAGGTCGTCGCGGAATTCGTGAAGTAAGTGCACGCAGCCGGACCTGGGCCCATATATTCGCAAGGCTCCTTTTTTCGTAAGTTTTCTTCCGCGAGTGGCCGTCGCTGCGCCGGTTATGCGGACGCCAACAGTTTATCCATTCAATCCAATTCCTTATTAGCGCCACTTTAGCGTGCATCGAAATGTCGACAAGAGAGCGTTTGTGCATCCCTCGGAATTCGGGCAGCTGCGGCTTCGAATTGGAAACGCGACCGGGCAAAGAATTCACTTCAGTGTCGATCGCGATTGCTGGACGGGCGAATAAGCTCCGAAGGCTAGGACGGCGACCCATCACCATCAGACTGCCGTTGTGGCAGCGACGGTGTCTGCTGCCGAAGCAACGCCCCGGAGCAGCCACGTGACGACCTGCGCCTCGGGTCTAGACGGAGCAACAAGATTAACACAGTTGAAATGTCGGGGTACTCAATTTGCACCTGCTTTCTGTACCTATCCGTTGCAAAACGCAGTTTCCTAGAGACGCTCGATATTGAAAAAAAAAAAATAAAAATTGAGGAGCCATTCCACCCTGTGAAGGTGGCTGATCAGCGAAGCTGCTATAGGGTTGTATAAATTATGTTGGTATAGAGTTTCGTCGGTACGTAAATATATACATATAGTTATGTATAAGCCATTAATGCGAAAGATATACGAAGAAATACACAATCATTTCTTGTCTTGCCTCTTTTCTCTTTCTTTTTTTGCTTTTCACGCAAACGATCATTGCCTCGTGGTCGGCGTGATACACCGCCAATGGCTTTGTGGCGACGCCAGTTGGGTCCTTGGACAGCGTCAAATCTGTACACGACCGTTGACGCGTCGTCGCCCCCCCCCCCCCCCCGCACACACACACACACTTTGGGGTCACTGTCACTGCAGACTGAACTGTTCGAGCACAAAGCACAGCAGCCACTTGCCATCGGACCACGACCCTATAAAGAGGCAGGTGTTGTCGACGCAGTTGTGACGACCGAGCGCCGTTTCGACGCCGGTGGCCGTCGAACCGAGCCTCGACACGAGCGACGATATACGTGTTGACCGGGGCGCAGCATTCCAGCATGATTTTTTTAAAGATACCGGCATTAGATTGAGAGCTCCAGAGCGTTCGCGAGAAACGTGGCTTTGCCGCAAGGCGTTTTCTGTTCGCCGCCACGACTATTCCTGAGGGTAGCCATATAGACAGCTTCGTTGTAAGAAGGTTCATCTCAACAATGACTTCAGATAAATTACCGAACGTAATTAACTGGTGCATCTATGAAAATTATCTCTGAGTTGGAGAGCGGTATATTAGCCACCGCGTTCTTCAGTTGAGACCGTGTTTGATACGTACCGACCGCAGTGCCCCATTTTTATGCGTTGCATATTGCAATCACTCAGTTCAGCCCTTGGGCGCGGCCGCGCAGCCACCATTGAGGGTATGAGCCATTGTTCATTGCTGCGCGCCTCATATGTGGGTCTATTCTCTTTTAAGTTTGCTATGTTTGTTATTAAGTTTCTTCTATTTTTATGCGTTGCATATCGCAATCACTCAGTTCAGCCCTTGGGCGCGGCCGGGCAGCCACCATTGACCTTTAGCGCAACCACGTGACGTGACGTCACGACAGCCGGAGGAAAAGCTGGGCCCCAACTCGCGCAAGAGAAGAAGAAGAAGAAGCCGGAGGGAGCGGATGCTCACCACGTCGGCTCCGTATTCCACGAATGTTCTTCTAGCGCAAATCGCCAAAAAGCCACCCGCTATTGCACGCCAACGGACTCAGCTCGTTCCCAGGAACAAGTGGATACCGAAAACCAGGTGGGATTCCCATTTTTCAAGCCTCTACGACAGCATTTTGGCCGGACCTCGTGGTGGGAGAGCCGCGAGGCCACGCGCCGGGGCCGGCTTCCTCAACAATTGCCGATCATTTTCTCAATGATGGAAGTCACCGTAGACGGGCGCAGCATATCCCAGGAAGAAATGGATACAAGCAAGGGATGGAAGGAGGTCAGACACAGAAGATCAGACCGGCGAACCTCCCAACACCGCGAGAGCACCTTGTCGCCGACGCGGCTCGGCAAGCGCAACAACAACCCATGGAAAGGCAGGCTAGAGCAAATACGCAAGGCAAGCAGAATGCCACATTTGCCAAGAGGGGATTACAAGATTGTGATCAGACCGCGTGGAGGACTCAAATTATCCGAGCACGGTATAGTTCCCCTCACAGCTGCGGTACAAGATGCGGCAGGTATTCCTCGAGACGAAAGGGAGGAGGACATTGTCTGCCCCAACAACTATCAAAATATCCTCATCGTCAGTACCTCGGATCAAGAGCGTGCAAACAAATATCAGGAAGTAGCACGCATCAAGATTCAAGACAAGTTTTACGAGAGCAATGCTTACGAGACAGCGCCTGACATGACGGCCAAAGGAGTCATCAGAGGAATCCCACTCGACGAGGGCCCAAGAGACATCACAGCAGCGGTGGTTACGAGTAAAAACCCAACGGCGATAGCAGCAAAGAGACTCAGTAACACTACCACAGTGATTGTGCTCTTTGAAGGACACAAAGTGCCCACGTACGTCCGATACAGGGCAGCGCTACTCCCTTGCTCCCTGTACAGGAAACAAGTGGATATCTGTCACCAATGTAACAGACTTGGACACAGAGGAGATGTATGTCCCAACCCTGACAACAAGATTTGTGCGGGATGTGGAACACCAAACCCAGAAAAAGACCACAATTGCCAACCTAAATGTCAGTTATGCGGCGAGGACCATCCGACCGCAGACAAGACGTGCAAAGCCAAATTCAAAAAGCCCTTCATCGTTAAACAGAGACAATGGCACAGACTGCAACGAGAACGACAAGAAGAACATGAGGACGCTATCTCAAGAGAAGACAGAGCGGACACTCGCGGAACGCCTGGCCTCCTAAACGCCAGGGAACGACGCTCCAGGTCGAGAACAAGGTCTCCATCCACCACCAGGTCCTTATCCCGGTCCGGCTCCAGGACACCGGGGACACGATCCAGTTCCAGGTCCAGAACTAAGCCATCCTCTTCAGCAAACCAGACTAACACGGTGAGCTGGGCAGACGTGGTCGATGGCGTGCGCCCGGGGGCTGGTGGGGAGACTGCCATTAATAACGAGATCAAGCAACTAAAACACGAGAACGCGCAGCTGAGGATTTTGCTAGCACGTATGAGCGATGAAATCAAAATTCTCAAGGAAGGAAAAAACCAAATAAATCAGGTAACTCCCACTCCACACGCGAGCACGAAAGAGCCATTTGAAATCCCAGACAATAAGATGGACGAAGGGGATGAGCCCCCTCCACTCAAACGCAAGGCCCAAGCCATCAGTGATAAAGAAGATAACGCAGTGGTAGATAAAGCATTAGTCGATATTCAAAAGAGCCTAGCAGAAATACAAAAGTCCAATGACAAACGGGACGAAATGATTAATCAAATGGCTAAGGCAATAGCAGCAATTATGAGTAGATTAGATATCCTAGAGGCAAACCAGTCACCAGGTAATGGACTCCCCTCCGTTGCGTCAGAAGCACCACAATCCTTACCCACTTCACAACCACATAATTATATCAGATCAGCTTCTCTCCAATCTCCCGTCTCCCTCCCATGGTCGCACCCGAAATGAAGCGCGCTAAAGAAGGGTTCAGGATATGGCAGTGGAATTGTAGAAGTTACGAAAACAAAAAGTCAGTTTTGCAGCAGTATTTGAAAGACAAGGATACACCGGACGTCATAATTCTGCAGGAAACACACGGGATTGCAAAGCAAGCAGGATACAGATCTTTTGGCTATGCCGAAGGGGACACCAGGGCATTAACTACGCTGGTAAAAAGAAACATAACTTGCATGCAGCACAACACAGGCATAACGCACATTGACAATATTCTATTGGAACTCATCCCACAAAAAAAGACAGGACGTAGCTTATTTATTCTCAACATTTATAGTAACCCCATGCTACATAAACACAAATTCAAGAACCTGTTCCAGAAAACACTCAGACTTGCTGGAGAAAATCCGGTAGTTATAGGAGGAGACTTTAATGCCCCACACACCACGTGGGGATACTTATATACCAGAGCAAAAGGAAGGGACTTATGGAACGACTCGCAAGAATTAGGTCTCACGCTCGTCACAGACCCCGCCACTCCAACCAGAGTAGGCACGGCGCTAAACAGGGACACAACCCCAGACCTAACCTTTACCAAGAATATTGAAAAGGCGACGTGGCACAACACACTGGAAGATTTGGGTAGTGACCACCGCATATTGGAGTTACACGTCAGAGAAGGGCCGAATAGACCCAAGGAACGACAGATCAAATTAGTAGACTGGGAACTGTTTCGTAGAACGCGAGAGAAGACACAACAACGATCAATCGCAGATATAGAACAATGGACTAAGGAGCTCAGTGATGACGTCAAAGCTGCCACAAAAATAGCACTACCTGAGTCTAACTTGGATAAATGCGACAGCAGACTTCTCCACATGTGGGAAGCTAAGCAGTCGCTTCAGAATAGACTTAGCGGTCAGAAGCATAACAGAAAGTTAAGAAAGCGCATAGCACTTCTCAACAAAAAAATAGAAGAACATGCTAAGCAATTGACCAAACAACAATGGGACGAGATATGTAATTTCATGGACGGACAATTAAGCACCGGCAAAACCTGGCACATGCTCAGATTCCTGCTTGACCATGACAATAACAAGAAAAATCACATGCAAGCCATTAATAAGTTAATACACGCATATGAGGGTACAGAAGAGGAATTTCTCAATGAATTACAGCAGAAATACTTAAAACAGGCACCCCCTTGCATCTATCCTAGCTACAACGGGAATACAAACGCAAAATTAGACGAGGAACTCACGGAGGCAGAAATCCGCGCGGCCCTACAAAAGTTAAATACCAAATCTGCCCCAGGCCCGGACGGTATAACCAACAAGACTCTCAGGAACCTGGATGATGAATCGATAGCCAAATTAACAGAATACATAAACGAGTGTTGGGTAAAGGGAGAAGTGCCAGCTCAATGGAAGAAAGCGACGATAACGCTTATTCCAAAACCTGGTAAGAAGCTTGAGATTGACAACCTCAGACCAATCTCCCTAACATCCTGCGTCGGAAAATTAATGGAACATGTAATTTTAAACAGAGTAGACAACTTCTTAGAGGATAATAACATATACCCAGATACAATGATAGGATTTCGCAAAAATCTTTCGACACAAGATGCGATGCTCCAACTTAAGCATCAGATAATCGATTATAACACGCGCTCGACAAGGGCCATCTTGGGCCTTGATCTTAAAAAAGCTTTCGATAATGCCAACCACGCAACTATATTGGAAAACATCGAACGAATAGGACTAGGGCAACGGACGTATAACTACATCAAGAGCTTCCTATCTGATAGGAAAGCAGTCATCTCCGTCGGAGGGCTCAAGTCGCCCGAGATCGACATAGGGGGGGCCGGCACGCCGCAAGGCGCTGTCATCTCGCCGATGCTGTTTAATCTCGTCTTGATGGGACTCCCCGAAAAATTAAATCACATAGAGACCCTGAATCAGACAATCTACGCGGACGATATTACTATCTGGACCTGTGATGGCAGCGACGGATCAATAGAACAACGACTCCAGACTGCAATTAACACAGTAGAGGAACACCTCATAGGAACAGGCCTCACATGCTCTGCAGAGAAATCTGAACTTCTATTGTACCGCCCCACACTTAGAGGCAGGCCTCCCAGAGGATACGACAGAAACAAGGCTCATGAGGAAATCAAGCTACACACCAAGAACGGGCGGAATATCCCAATAGTCAACCAGCTCAAAGTGCTGGGTCTGGTAATCGAGAACAAAGGTACAAATAGGGAAACCGTAATGAAGTTAGACACAAAGGTAACAAACACCATGAGATTAATCAAACGAATTACTAACAAGCACCAAGGTATGAAGGAAGAAAGTATCATACGGCTGATACAATCATTCGTAATCAGTCAGATCACATACATAGCAGCCTTCCACAATTGGTTTGCAGCTGAAAAGCGTAAAATTAACAACATGATAAAAAAAGCATACAAACTAGCGCTAGGGATTCCCATCAGTACGAGCACGGATCTCCTGCTAAAGTTAGGACTCCACAACACACTGGACGAACTCATAGAAGCACAACAAACATCTCAAGCAGAGCGACTAACCAAAACCAAAACGGGACGGCATATACTAAGCAAACTAGGAATGAATTATCACAATCTATACGGGGAAAAGATGACGATAACGAGAGAAATTCGTGACAAACTCCGAGTACCATATATACCCAAGAACATGCATCCAGGTTACAACGACGGCAGACGCAAGAGTAGAGCAGAGAAAATTATCCGAAGCTTTGGGTCAGACGACAGAGCAACCTTCGTAGACGCGGCTGAATACCCAGACAGAAATAGCTATGTAGCAGTAATCGTAGATCACACCCAAAAACCCCTTACAAGCGTATCAGTTAATACCAAACATTCCGAGACCGCAGAGGAGGTAGCCATTGCACTAGCATTGGTCTCCACGAATGCTCAGTACATCATTAGCGATTCTCAAGCGGCCATTAGAAATTATGCAAAAGGTAGGATCTCTCCTGAGGCATGGCATATCATCAGAGTCAATGAAGCAAAGTTCTCCAATGCAGAGAAGAACGGCAGGCAATTGATCTGGTTCCCAGCGCATACGACTCCAGACATTCCCTCAGTCAACCTCAACGAGGTAGCACACCGCGAAGCTCGAGGTCTTACTCGCCGAGCTGAGCAAAGAGTGACTTCCATCGGTCAGGAGAACGCGGAGGAGGAAATCTGGAGGGAAAAAGACATATTAACAAGATTTAGTGACATTACCAAATTCTATCAAAATCGGAGGCGAGTATTACCACCGCCTCACACTAAACTGAACAGAGCTGAGTCTGTTACTTGGAGGCGACTACAAACAGAAACTTATACGAGTCCCGTGCAACTAAAAACTTTCTACCCCGATATATACGAGAGCGATATGTGCAAGCTATGCAAGTCTGTTAGAGCCACCCTTCAACACATGTTGTGGGGATGTGAAATATATCAAAATAAAATGGCAGTCTCCCCAGAAAATCTACGGGCGCGGTGGTCGGCCGTGCTGCTCAGCTCAGAACTCGAAGACCAACTTTGGGCCGTCCAGCGAGCCAAGGAAGCCACACAGGAGCAGCAGCTCCCAGTGGCCATCTAGGCGGCCCCAGGCCCGGGCCTCTCAATCGCCGGATTCCAAATAAAGTTATCGCATCGCAACTCGCGCAATATGCAACGCATTCTTGGCTTAACCAAGCTAAGCCTGGCCATTTTTTTTTATCCTTACTACGAAAGTCTGTGGCATGCAATGTCGGTTGGCGGAGCTCACACTATAGATTCCTCGCTTATCCTTGAGCAGGGCTAGTGTCCGTGCGCAGCCCAGCAGCAGGCACACATAGTGCGATCCGACACGATAAGCAACGCGTGTGAACAGTCACTGCTTTGGCTTCAGTAAACCCGTTGGTTGCGGTTTCTTGTACGAACAATTTGCACGCCGGAATAAGCGATAAGTTGCACCGCGCATTTCCGTCATCGAAATGATGGATGAGGATTTGTCCAAGGTTCGTCCTTCTAACCCTGAATTATATTTTTCCAAATAATTGAAGTACCGAAAATGCTTTGTGCGGAAATAATTATCTTCATCTACCACGTGCTATACGACTATTTTGAAAATATCACAAACAAGAATAAATGTTGGTATGCAAACAGTTGCTGCCTTCGAAAGTAATGATAGGCAAACAATTATGTTGTTGGCAATACGAGCACGAGGCCACTCTTGCTTCGCTACACAGCAAATTCATGGCGCTCGAGCATCCATCTAACTGGTTCCCGCGCGGGAAAACAATGTCCTGAAGAGAACTCTGGGGAATTCCTGTCTTCTTGGGGGACCCGAATAACACACTCCATTCCGCGTTATACAGAGTACAGAGCATAAGGTAATGTTCTATGTCACCGCACACACCTTACGTTGAACATAATGGAGACAACGCCAGGCCAGTCTTATACATCCACGCAGGGGTAGGAGCAGAGCCCGTGCGAATGCGGAGCAGTAAAGTGGCTTGGTTTCTTTTGAGACCCTTGGTCACACATGGCTTGCGAGGTGAGCTCCACAAAGAACTGAAGTGGCACGACACCGCTTCTCTGAAGAGCCTCTTGTCCTCTTGAGGCACTTTTCTCGATGGATTCCCAGACAGCGCTCTATGGGCGAGGCTGTCCGCCATCTCGTTGCCTATAATACCTATGTGCGAGGGTACCCATTGGAATCGTATGGAGAAGCCTTTGATATGGAGATTGTGCACCGAGCGTAGGGAGTTTAGACATAAGGCATCAGTAGGGAACCGGTGCTCTAACCTTTGAAGGGCGGATTTCGGATCTGTAAGGATGACAACAGGTTGAGGCGTACAAAACCGTAGCTTCTTTAGAGCTGCCTCAATGGCAACACTTTCGGCCGTTGTGGAGGACACGACTGCAGTGAAGCGAACCGACCAATCATACTTCAAAGAGGGAATGTGAAAAGCAGCTGCACTAGATCCTCTGACCTCGTCCACAGAGCCATCAGTAAAAATTTGAAGATGACGTGCATATTCAGTTTCAAGATGTTCCAGTACGAGCGAACGCGTTGCCGCCAGAAGAGAACTCCGCTTAGCACGAACGTGAGGAATTGTCAACGAACAATCGAGGCTCGCGAAAGACCAAGGTGGTTTCAACCTCTTAGTTCGGCCTATAGCGTCAAGACCCAGGTAACCAAGAGTATTAAGGGCCAAGTACGCTCGGGATTCAGATCTCTTTTGAAGGCTCTGTAGAAGGGCTCGCACCGCTATTGTCTGTTTGAGGCGGCCAATTTGCATCAATAACCTTTGTGAAGCGACTAGGCTAAGAGATCTCGATAGAGACTCATAGAGTACTGCATTGTTAGGAGCAGTCAGCGGAACGCCAAGAGCCCTCCTTAGGCCCTTTCTGTGCAAAACCTCAAGTCGTTCCAGCTGTGATAGTGAGGGGGAATTAAAGGGAGCTGGTACATTATTCTACTCGTCACTAGTGCGTCGTGCAGCCTGATCATTGAAGAAGGGTGATTTCCCCATTGCTCACTTGCAACTCTATGGATCACATTGAGACGCGGAGATAGTGATGTCACAATAGAGTCCACAGCTCGTCGCCACTGTAGACGGTAGTCAATAATGACGCCCAAAAAGCGCTTGTGCTTCAATTGACGAAGGCAAGATTGATAAAGGTCTATCTTCAGCCGCGCATACCGTCTTCCTCTACCTGGGACAACACGAGCCACTTTCCATGAAGGAGGAACGTCGCCAGTCTCTCATACTCGATTGATATATATATATATATATATATATATATATATATATATATATATATATATATATATATATATATATATATATATATATATATATATATATATATATATATATATATATATATATATATATATATATATATATATATATATATATATATATATATATATATATATATATATATATATAGCTTAGGAGCATCTTCCGGTGTTCTAGAGGTAGGTTCTGCATCATCTGGTTGGTAATGCCGTCACGACTGGTGCACATCGACGCCGCAGGCTGCTGAGCTGTAGCTCTCGAAGTGTGAACGGGGCGTCCATAACAGACGTAGATGTTGCAGGCAGAGCACATGGATGAATTCCTGAGCTTGTACATACAAATGCATCTGCAAATTCCTCTGCCAAACACGCGAGAGGTTTCTACTTGCGCAGTGCAAGCGCTTCGAAAGGCTTACTAGGACGAGAATCACCAGCAAGGCTACCAACGACTCGCCAAATTCTCGTTATTGGTGAAAAAACAGTCAAGCTAGCGCAGAAGGACGCCCACTGCGACCTACAGAGCTTGTTCGTATGGCGTCGAATGGCAGAGTTAAGCCTGTTGAAGGAGCTGTCGTTCTTCCGCATCAGTTGTCGCTCCGCCTTTCTGCGCGCTGCGCAAAGGTTCCTGAGTTTTAAATCCGGAGTCGGAAAATGATTAGGCAACTTGACCACCGTGGTAGCAGCTATCTTACCATAAATCATTTTGTCTATCACATCTCCAGAAAGACTTGCGAGTTTCTCCCTGTATTTGTCCCAATTAAAAACATGGCTCATTTTAGCGCCGCGCATATGAAAGTCGGCAGTAAACACTAAAATTGGATAGTGTTCACTTCCCATGCGGTCAGGTGCAGTTGACCACTTCACACGGACGTCAGGTGTATGGAAGGTTAGGTCTATAGATGTGGCTGAGGCTGGAGGCCGGAAGGAAGTGGGACTTCCGTCATTGGCCACGCACAGGTCCAAACTGTCGATAACTTCTACAAGTTTGCGTCCGCGGGAGTCTGTGTTCCTGTCACCCCAGACAGAGTGATGGGCGTTGAAGTCACCACAGATAATTCGGGGCGCTGGGAAACGGTCACAAAGCTGCTGGAGAAACAAATCCATCGCTACCTTCTTCCGCGGAGACACGTATACGGATGCAACAGAAAGAGTTCGGAAGCCGAGCCGTATCCTCACAGCCGCTACCTCAATACTATCGGTGCAAAGATCGGTGACGTGAGGAATCTCTCTTCGTATGTAAAGGGCGGCAGTTCCTGCGGGAAATGACTTTAAACTGCAGTTCTTGTGTGCAACATATCCAGTCAAAGATCTCCCCCTTGGTAGGCCAGCCTCCGAGAGGGCCAATACTGGAACACAAGTTTCTGGAATACTGGAACACAAAAATAATTTCAGTTCTGCTAATCGACTTATAATCCCAGCTCAGTTCCGTTGGATAATAAACGGCACTTTTCGGTGATTTTTAGTTGCACGAGGTTGAAGAAAACTAACCATATTATAAGGTAAAGTTCGCTGCGAAGGCGGTAATCGTGGACTCAAAGGAAAGAACGAGCTGTCGAAATTTCTTCAGGGTGCCAATCTGCATCGCTTGAACATATAAACGGAGGACTTCAAACAAAACTCGCAGAAGGTCGGACAGATCCCGATTTTTGAGCTCCTTATTTTGCTGGACGCACTGCCTCACAACTTCAACAAAAGATGCGGACTGGGACCCACTCTTGGCCACTGCAGCTGGTTTCTTCGTCTCTTTTGAGGCAAGGGAATGTCCTCCTTGTCTTCGAGTCTGGCTGTGATCTCGTCGCTGAGGAACTTGGACACTTTTGGCTGAAGCAGATCGAACAAGCGACTCACCCACAGAAGACTTTGACGTCTTGCTAGGGTCAGGTCGCTCACTGACGTTGCTTGTTACCAGGCCACGAACTTCCGACTCTAACGCAGGGAACTCAACTTCCGACTCTAACGCAGGGAACTTGTCACTTCCAGGTATCGGCTTCTCAGTAGGTTGTGGTTTGGGACCACTAATGAATGACACTCGACGGTGTAAGGCGCTTACACGGAAGGGGCAGCCACCGAAACTCGCTGCATGGCCACCCCCACAATTAGCGCATGCAAAATCTGCCTTGCAGGCTTTGTAATCGTGGGCGCCACCACGTCGTTTGCAACTTTGATCTTTGATGCAAAGTTTGGCTACATGCCCAAAGCGTTGGCACTTAAAGCATCGGAGAGGAGTTTCAACGAATTCCTTGGCTGCATGCTCGGTAAAACCGAGGTCATTTTTTTCTGGGCGCTCGGTGTTGGGAGCAAACGCTAGCACAACAGAGTTAGTAGGCGTCGCTGCCCATTCTTTTTCTTGAGTCTCCACCCGGCGCATCATACGTTTCACGTGCAGAACACCTTGCGGTTTCAAGTAGTCAAGAAGGTCGCTTTCCGATTACCACACTGGTACTCCCCAATAACACGTGTTAGTCATGTAGGAGAGGGGCAACCGGGCTTTAACTCTTATGTCACCAATCTGAGAGCACCGGAGAACAATGTCAACTTGCTCTTCCGTTGCGATATCTAAATGAAGAGCACCTTGCGTTGTGAAGGGACTGCGAATCGGAGTAGATCCTAGCAGTACTTTAATGGCTTTGAAGAGCCTGATAGGGTTCCGCTCTCTCAAATCAACACCTTTCTCTGTTGGCAAAACTACCGCTGGGATTCCGACCGTTCTTTGCTTCCGATGACTCACCACCTTGAAGCCGTCGCTGTCCACTTCCGCCATATCAGCCACTTCCTCGTCAGGGTCGACGATAGTTGAGTCGTCCCCACTGAGCGATGATGACGCACTGGACTGCTGATCGTCCCTGATGACTGGCAGCTCCACGCCTTGCGAGGCCATGGCCGCGTCGGCCACGCTGGCTTCCTTCGGATGGCGCTGTCCCTTTAAAGATGCCGGCGCCGGAGCTGCCGTACCCTTTCCATAGGGACAGTACCGCCTTAAAGATGCGGCCGTCTTCCAAGGATATAAATAACTCACTCAATGAATAGCAAAGCTTATGGAAAAATTACAGAGCTGAGGTGACAACAGATCGAACAGCGTCGTCTTCTTCTTCTTCCCCCACCCCCCTTATTATGAATGTCAGTGCCTCCTCATTTAGCTTTGATTAGATTGGTTTGGGTGCCATGGCATAAGGGCTTATTTCTGAACGAAATGGCAGATTCGTTGGCGAAAGCGTCCCTGAATATTCCAGTTATTCAAATCGTACCGCATTATCGTTCATCATAGAGGCGAAATTTTTGGAGACAAACGATGCTGCGTGAATTTTACACCCCATCTCTAACAAACTCCTCAGATTTTCAGCGCTTGTCACATTAGTTGAACAGTAAACTTTGTGAAACGCTAATACTTGAAGTGGCAATTCTCTAGACTACGCTGTCGAATCGCATTTCTAGATGTTTACCTACGCAGAGCTCGTCTGCGATACCTTCATCGGACTGTTCCTATTGTGGGGAACATGAACAACGTATCATTTCGTTCTTTAACTGATTCTCAAATATATTCTAATTTGCGAAAAATAACCTGAGAAACACCGTTCCACCTTCTTAGGTCAGATATAAATGTTCAAAATTTGCTATCTTTGGGGGCCTCGACCCTTGGGCACAGCGACAGGAAGGATGCTATCCGTAATTCTTTTGCAGAATCAATGAGATGTGAACTAAAGAATCAGAGCCGAAGGCTTCGTTATCTTCCTACAAAATTGATTTCGATTGGCTAATGTTTGCTATCATTTCGTAATTCTAATAAATTCATTAGGCAAAATCTCTCTTGATTCTCATCTACCTATTCATAAATTTTGTTTACATCCTTTTAGATTTCTTTTTTTCTATTTTTCATTTTGAACCACCGGTTCTTGGCCAATCCCCCAGAGTGTGTAAGTGCCACTAAAATCTACGCTCTGCATCTACATCTACACCTGAAGCCCCGGGCCACTTCGGTTTGCATGGTGCCGGTGTGCACCCTGTCCGGCACCGGCCAATCGTGCAAGAAGACACTGCAGTGATACATACCAGGGTTATCTATTCACGCGGAACACCTCTTTTTAAAACAAACTGTTATATCTAGGCACCTGCTGTTTCTGCCCGTAAACTACTTGACTAGGCGGACATTAGCAGCTAGAAAGCTTTCGGCGACGTCGTGGCGTCTGAGGCAACGCCTCATTGCATTGACGGGCGCTGTGATCGCTGACTCAGCCAGTCGGCATCCCCTGAAAGCGAAATCCTCCATAATGGCCAGCTGCTGACGAAAGTCCACGAAAGCTGATACGAAAGTCCGCTGTTTTCAAACTGAACTCACTATCATACTTCGAGCACTTTCGGAAATAACGTTTTGTATTATCTTTCGGCACCGTCCCTCATTTGAAGATGCTTGGGCTAACAGAGAAAATGCGCGTCTTGTGTAGAGTTGCTTGGACTTGCTGATGATGTACTCGAGCAGAAGATGTATACCGCATTGCGGGCAAGGACAGACTAAGATGTGTCTGCGCAGGCCTGGGGTCAATGTAAGTCCAGTTAATTCCTTCTTCGCCGGCCTATCGTCCGCAACATGTTACGTTGTCTGCTCATCCCTGGATGTTTCGTGCAAGGATTTTATAAAACCCACACACGAAATCTTTGGTATACTTGCACACGAAACAAGTATACATCATAAACGGCAAGCATATAAGAAAGTTGACTTCGCAAATACTTTAATATGTCTGTTTACCCCACTAATAGTATCATTAACTTGCAGTGCACTAGGTTGCCGAATCACAAAACTAAAAGCTTCTTTGGCAAAAAAAAAATGTAATTTGAAGTGGACCTTCAGAATCAGAATCAGAATCAGAATTTATTGTTAGAATTTGGGTCAAATTACATGTATTTAGTATGCAGGAGGAGGTCCCATAGTCAAAGACTGTATCGGGACCTCCTGTACAAAAATAGTTATGATAATTGACATCGCAAAGCAACAGTAGCATATAATAAGGTATTATACAAGCAACAGGAAATGAACGTTAACAGAGCAAAATACAGAATTCATTACAAATAATAACAAGGTTTAGCTTATCTCAGAGTAACATAAAAAATTGCATGTGAAACATATACCAGTAGTTTATTTACAAGAACAAAAACAAACAAAAAGGCAAAAAAGCAAGAAAGAACGAAAAAAAACGGATACAGTAAATTTTCTCATTAGTTTGTCAATAATAAATGCATTTTCAGTTCCCTTTTGAATTGGTGTAAAGATCTTGTAGTTTTCATGATGAGAGGAAGAGTGTTCCATACTGATATGGAAGTGAATTCCACGGTTTGTTTACCGTAGTTAGTGCGGATTTGTGGTAAAAGAAAATTGTTATTTAACGCGAATCTGGTGGTACTATTAGTTGTCAAGTTAGATGGTGAAAATGTGATCGACGGTAGCTCATTATGTAGAAATCTGTAGAAAAATATACCGAGGTTGTATGTAGTGAGCCCGGAAATAGTAAGGATGTTATTCTCGTGTAGTAGGGAAGTGGCATTAGAAAACCATGAACTATATGTAATTATTCTGATGGCTCGGTTCTGAATTGTTTGTAAAGACTTAATATGAGTATCATAGGTGTTTCCCCAACATATGATCCCATAAATAATGTGAGAGTGGACGAAAGAGTGGTAAAGTGAGAGCAATGTGGTACGTGTGAAGTAAGGGCGTGCTTTAATTAATATGCGTATACCATAAGCTATTTTCTTTTTTATGTGAGCAATATGTTTGTGATATTTCAGATTACAGTCAAGTAGAACGCCAAGGAAAGATGAACATGAACTTGGATGAAGGCAGTGGGGACCAAGACTGATAGATGGAATGGACGCTATGTTTCGCTGATGTGAAGAGAATACAACAAATTTAGTCTTAGATGCATTAATAGATAACATGTTAACGTTGCACCACCTCCGAATATTTTCTAAGTCAGCATTTAGTTTGTTAACGAGAGATGAGATATCTTTATGAAAAGTAAATATAGTGGTATCATCAGCGTACAGAATGCATTTTGTCGAAGAAAGACAGTTAGGCAAATCATTAATGTAAACTAAAAACAGGAGTGGCCCCAGGATGGAGCCCTGAGGCACACCGATGTTAGTAGTTCGCTGTCGAGAATAAGCACTGGAAATTGAAACAATTTGAACCCGGTTATATAAGTAGCTTTTTAGTATCGAAAGGGCGGGACCGCAAATGCCTATTGCTTCGAGCTTAGAAAATAGGATATTATGATTAATGCTATCAAATGCTTGCGTTAGATCGATGAAAACTGAGGCGGTGAGAAATCCCTCGTCAATAAATTGCCAATTGCCAACCTTGCCAATGTTTCGCTAATTAATGTACATTCAAAGAAGAAATTCAGGGCGTGCAAGAGCCAAGGTGAGCAGGAATAGATTCAGACTTAGCGCAATAAAAAGGAACGGTCTCAATGTGACAGTAATACTTCAGTCTGAAACACAGGGATATGAAATGATAGATTGTCATTTTTCATTTTTAATTGTTTGTCATTAAGGTAACTTTAATTTGTCTCTCTGGCTAGCTCTTATAATTTTGCGTTTTTTTTTTTTTTTGGCTCGCCATGCATGCTTGCATCTGGGGTACATGTGTACGTGTTATATATAGGAAAAGGAATATACCGTGTCAGTATTAATTTCGCCTTGAGACAACCAGGTGTAATGCAGCCCATACTATCCAGTTCATATCCAGTTATTAAGAAACAGCATGGGAGTTTGACCAACCAATGTGTAATCAGTGATGTCTGTCTATACCCAATATTACGGCAGGTGCACCCGTGCTGTCACGTATCGACTTGCTATTCATCCTAATTTGCGCTCGACTTTAGACACTCACTCCTTCGCAAACAACGTGTGAAACCCGCTTGCATTGAGGGATCTTTTGGAACATCACAGTCCAAGCGTCCCGGCGACACTATAGCAGGTCTCAAAGATTGTGAATCTCCCCATTTCCTTCAATATGAGCCCGGAGATAAAGATGCGCGCTCACCTACCCAACGCCGAACACTCTGGCAGCGTTCACGGGGCATACACCACGCTCGTAGGACCCACCGTGCAAGAGGTAGCGGACCAACGCCAACCAAGAGGCGATCCTATCACCAGCCCCCGACAGGAGTCTGAACAGCAGTTCCTCTCTCTCTCTCTCTCTCTCTGTGTATATATATATATATATATATATATATATATATATATATATATATATATATATATATATATATATATATATATATATATATATATATATATATATATATATATATATATATATATATATATATATATATATATATATAATTCCCTCTTTGTCCTGTGCCGCGAAAGAGGTGAGCACAGGCTGACTTCCCTGCGTTCTTTCGAATGAACTCGCTTTGTAATCACTTCCGTGTCACTCGACGTTAGCTCGCGGAAGCTTACTTGCACGTGTCATTCGTGGGTAAGTTTAACCGGAGTCAAAATGGCTGCGCACAAGCAGTGCCTCGTCATTTGAGACACGGTGTACGCTGCGTAGTAAGTTATAACACCCTGCCACTGCGTCTCCGTGCCGGTTTTCACTTTCTAATTGTTGTGACTTAAGGCCTTATTCTCGCTACTAAACTCCTGCGATCTACGGGGCTTCACGATAGACACAAAGAAGGCCGCCCCTTACCGCTCTACGGTGTGTGGGGTTTGTTTGTGACTGTCTCTTTTTTCCTCTCTCTTCTCGCCCTTCCGCGCTTTTTCTCTTTTTGTGCCCCTATTCCTTCCCCCCGTGCAGGGTAGTTAACGGGAACTACTTCTGGTTAACTTCCGTGCCTTTCCTCGCATCCTTTCTCTGTCTCTCTCTCTCGCGAGTAGTTCGCCAGGCAAGTTAGGCGCGCAATTGGTGTTTCGCGCCAACTGGAAGCCGATAGTACATCATCGCTTTGCAAACATTTCACTTGTGCCACATGCCAAGCTTACTACAAGGCTACAGCATCGGCGGCTTCCGAGAATCGAAACTTGGTGCAGCTCACAGGCAAACATATATTTGCTACGAAACACACCGGTTTCCATACACACACTTCCTTGCAGCTAGCTCCCGGCCGGCCAACTCAAGTTTTCATATTCAAATGCGTGAGAAAAGCAGAAATTCTCTACGTAGACAGCCGATGAACGGACTTGAATGAAACTTGCTGCGTCGAAGAGAGAGAGAGAGAGAGAGAGAGAGAGAGAGCTAAACTCTAAAAAAATTCTAGCATTCCCCCAGATGCAAAATTTTAATCAGTAGACTCATATGTGAGGGCGTTATGTGATAAACAAGAGTGCCGCCAAGTCGCCGGATTCGGAAACAAACTTCGGCAGCCGCAGGTGAGGGAAAGTCGTCTTATCTCTTTAGCCTTTAATACGAAAGGTAAATATGATAAGTCCACAGAACGACGAGTCAGGGAGTATCTGAAGGGTATCCTTTTATTAAAGGTCAGCATAGGCAGTTTCAGGTTTTCTTTTAAAATTAGACACACGAACAAAGGGCGTCTCTGAGACAACGTCGTTTTACAGAAACAGCGTCACTCAAAAGCTCACATGTAGGACATGGGACAAATGAATTGTAACAACCTAAGATGGATGAACTATGTACATGCGGTGCTTTCAGATCTTAAATATAGGAACACGAGTTCATTGAAGGTGCACGACTTGTCGTGAGTGCAAGAGGAGAGCGAGTTCTGGCGTGACGAGGGTTCCATGTTCGACGAACGGTGAGCACAGTTGATGGAGCGTGGGCAGACGCTGATCAATCGCAACACGCCGGCACGAATGCCTAGAGCGGGAAGATGTGACACAACTTGCAGTGCGCAGAGGCCGTTGAAAGTTGACAAGAGGTAAAAGTGCGCCGGAGAGTTGTGCGACGAGATCAAATGCCCTTCCAAAGCACTCGTCCCGTTTCAAGTGGTAGCCGAAGTGTCTCAGCAATCCGGCATTTTTCTCCACGCAAGCTTTGGGTGTCCGCTGCCACATGAGAAGGTCACGCCGTGACATCAGGATCGGGTGGCGAGCGCGCTGCGTGAGCCGAAGCTTCCATTGTTCAGCGAGTGTATCTTTGAAGAATCAAGCAGCCTCGAACGCCTGTCCTGTCTCCATGCTGTCACTTGTAAATGTTGCCACGCGTCAAACTCCAGCCACGGTCGTGCGAGACGAGAAGGTAAAAGATTTTGAGGTGCGGAACAGGGACAGGGTGTATTGGGCGTGACGACTTCCGACACGAGGTTACCCAAGTCACGTCATCCGAGGACCTCTGGCTCTAAACGAGGAGGGCGCACGCAGCGTTCCGACGTAAAAGCAGGCGGCGATCAACCTTCCCTTCAACTCGGAGGTCGCCGTTCGACGCCGACGTCGATGCCGGGAACCTGGAGAAACCGGCGCGCGTTGCAGGGCGGCGAGAGTCTAGTTAGCGTCGTCGCCGTCGTCTGCCCGTCGTCGACGTCCTCGCAGATGATCACGGGCACCGTGAAGGCATGGCCGGCGCTTTCGGCGCTGCAGCGCCGCTCGAGAATCTGTAGTCGCTCCATCTGCTTGGCGACCGCGGTTGCGACGACGTCGGCGGGCCTCGTTTCGGGCACGGGAGACACGACCATGGCTGCTGACACTGCGCCGCCACCTGACACACCACCGTTCACGGACCACAGCATGCGGGAGACGGAGTGCTCCGGCAGGGCGTACTGTGAGGGCATTCACGAAGCTCGGTCGTCCGCGCTTTTGAGAATCTGCTTGCGATCAATGCAGTGACGGGGCAACTCCTCTCGAACGCTAACGTCGCAGTAGCGAAGAAGATCCTTGACAAGGCACCGAAAAGATACGACAAGCGGGGCCTGCGCTTCGAGAGACTTGAGTCGAGTGAGCGCTTGCCGCAGCGCAACGATCGTTTAATATACGCAGCGGGGACGACGGGGAGGGCGGGACGAGGGCAACTTCCTCCTCGAAACGGCGGCGCTGCTGACGCCAGAGTGACGCAGGCTGCCGCGGAGTCACGCCGCTGCGCAGTGAATGCCTTTGGGCCCTTCTGCGCAGTTTGCGTCCGTTAGCGGCGGCGGCGCTACCGACGCTGCCGCGATTTCTCATTTTGAATTTTGTATGCTCTTGCCGGTCGCTTGCCGCGCGCGTTGGCAGTTGTGTGCGGCTAGAGCGAGTGCGCTAGTTCAGTGGAAGGCCACGCCGCTACGCAAAAAGAAAAAGACGATAGGACAAAAATACCATAATTCAACGCGCCAGAGAGGGCACAGCCTCTGCGGCACTCTGGATTTATCTGCTTCATTTTTTTTCTTTAATTTTGTCTAGTCTTCCTCGTCACGGCGCGCTAAGCGCGCCGGCCTCCTGTTTTATTTTGTCTTCTTTTTTTTCTCCTTCGAATTTTTTTCCGAGCACTTTCTTTTTTTTTCTTTCTTTTCGCTCAGCGCGCGCGTCAGGAAGCGTTTATGCATGAAGAAGCCGTCTGATGCCGCTTCTGGTAGCAAAGCGTGAGTCATCGCTGGTGTTACGGGCATGTATGATGATGCTTACGTCCTCCACACAGAAAGCACAGGGTCTGGAACAATGGTGGCTTTGGGTGGCTATTCGTGACACGCGAAATGTTAGGTAATCAAGAGGTGACATCAGCAACGCTGTAACCTTGTGCTGGCTGTGACACATCGCACGTAACAGCTCTTAGCTGTTGCGTAAATTGTGCTCCCAAAATGTCGACTCGTGTTTACGGTAGTCATTCCGTGCCCAGCAATCGTTCCCGGGAGATCGATGATGCGTCCATCGCGTCGCTCACTCGCTACCAGAATGAAAGGATGTCGACCTACGCTACCCTCCTGCGAACGTACGCGACAAGCGCAGCTCCTGACGGCGCAGAAGCAGACTTCGCCTTCGGCGACATCCGAAATTCCCAAAGGACGCGATCGATGCCGCCTTCCGGCTACGCAAGTGATTCCCGCCCCGCACGCAAGTCATACGCGTCTCGGACACTCGCGGAAGTTCGCGAAGCGAGGCGCAGTTCCGAAAGGTGCTTCTTCGCCGCCTTAGTACGCAGCCTGAAATTTATACAATGAAGCATCGTATAGCGAAGTCGTTGGACTGAAATAAAATAATATTCTCATACAGGAGTACTGCGTCATTTTTCCGACTCAAGGATAGGATAGGATAGGAATAAACTTTATTTGTCCAGCAGTTGTTGATGTTGGTGCCCGGGGCTAGGCTGCCAGGGGTCCATCGCCCGAGGAAGATCTCAAAACATAATAAATTCATTTGTTGAGTTTAGCGTTTAGCGGCCGTCACGGAGGGCATCTCCGGATTATTAATTTTGAACATCTTGGGTACTTTAACGTGAAGCTGAATCTAAGTACACCAGCGTTGCATATATTGCCTCCATCAAAATGCGGACGCCGCTTCCGGAAGCTTAAACAACAAGAAATTTCGTCTTAATTTAGCACGACGTCTCGGATTCGACTACAGGCCACGACGTCCGCATTTCACCCAGGTGAAAAAAAAAAAAAACAGAAAGAAGAAAACTTGCAGTTGGGTCTAGGCGCAAGTTCAAGGTCAGTCATTCGCTCGCTCGCTCACTCACTCACTCACTCACTCACTCACTCACTCACTCACTCACTCACTCACTCACTCACTCACTCACTCACTCACTCACTCACTCACTCACTCACTCACTCACTCACTCACTCACTCACTCACTCACTCACTCACTCACTCACTCACTCACTCACTCACTCACTCACACTGTCGGTCAGTCAGACACACATACCTGAAGTCACGAAAAAAAGCACAGAAATGCAAGAATCATATTTGAAAAAAAGAATTATAGGGTTTTACGTGCCAAAACCACTTTATGATTATGAGGCACGCCGTAGTGGGGGACTCCTGAAATTTTGACCACCTGGGGTTCTTTAACGTGCACCTAAATCTGAGCACATGGGTGTTTTCGCATTTCGCCCCCATCGAAATGCGGCCGCCGTGGCCGGGATATTTATATTCTTTGATATATAGATATATATCAGTGGCCTCCACGCCATTAGGCCCTCCAAAATGGTTTGCTCTGATAATGATCAAAGCGAGTTGGCGCCCGTCTCTGTACACTGCATAGCGAGGACCTCAAAAGCCATCGCAGCAGAGTGCAACGAAGACTGTTTTTATGCATCAAGAGACAAACGGATTTGGCCTGAATTGCGCTGCACGCGATCCTGTGCTTCGAAAGTGCGCGGTGATCGCGTTCCCGTGCACTCTCTCCCTCTGAACTTCCTTCCATGTTCCCCCTTTCCCCAGTGCAGGGCAGCAAACCGAATTTTCCGTTCTGATTAACCACCCTGCTCTTCACCTTTGTTTCGCCTCTTCATCGGAGAAGAACGCAAGCATGGACGCCCACGACCGTTACATTCGAATTACGGAGCTTCCCTTCGCTACAGCCACGTCTTAACATCGCGCCCTTTAACGTCAGTGAGCAATTCAACTAGCGAAGAACCTTTTCACCAATCCAGAGCTGCCATCAACCTTAGTAGTATAGAATAACGGTACAAGCGGGTGCAAAAGACAGGCGAGCCCGCTGTGGTTCATTATCTATGCGCTAATATGCTCCACTGAAGCGTCGCAGTTATCGCAACAAGTACAGTGGGGGGAGACGTTTGCCTTCGGTGAGACACTCGGCTACGTCTAAGCGTAGACGAAGGAGGAGCGCGTATCGAATGTGCGGCCAATCTATTGGTTCGCCGCAGGAATTGGTCTGTATACGGGAGTGGAGACCTTGCATGTTCGTCGAATCACGTGTCCCTGCAAAGTTTGTGCCTCAGGATAGAACATTCTTGGCATCCGATACAGTACTACGCCCCGAGTGCTACCGGGTACCCAATGTCGTAGTATTCCACTTCGAGACAGACCTCATGGCCAGCAAGAAAAGCTATGGTCAATGCTTCAATAATTTTATGTATCATGGAATCATGTACATCAATATAAAATTCCTTTAAAACTTCTAGGGCTCTTTTAGAGTCGCAATATACCATTCAGTGCCGACTGCGATCACCTTCGGCGATAATCCTTGCGGCTTGTGACATTCGAAAGAGCTCTGCTACCGTGCACACACGATGCCTTGCGGGATAGTCGGCAACTTCTGTCTATACTTGATACGCAGGAATGCGCAAAGCTTCACTCGAGCTGTGATTAGATGCAGATCCGTTCGTCAATATAAATGTGGGATTTTGTATCAAATCAACGTTTCAGCAGGAATAGCCCGTAATCACAGGTCGTGCGCTGATTCGTACCTATACATTTGCTATTTATGTCATGCCCTTGGTATACTTAATGTGGGTTTCTTGTGAATCGTTCTGATTAGCTATCTTCTATATACATTGTTGTCTCGTTTTAGTTACGATTTCGGGACACCGGGCTCTGCCAAACCTCACAAACTGTCGCAGTTAGTAAGAAACAATGTACTAGTTAGCCGCGCGAGGATAAGTTAGTCACGATTCAATCCTGGAAGATAAAAATTAATTATGCAGACATGACTGTGAAAGAAGAGTGGACAGGGACAAAGAAAGGAACTTGCCACAGAGCTGTTTAGCGCCGTTAATTACTGCGCTAAACAGCTCCGACTGCAATGGGCAGAGACGACGAAGCACGCGTATATGTGGGATCCGTGGGCTAGTCAAGCTGAAAGCTTTTATCATTGGCCCCCTTATCCAGGTGGTGAAATAAATAAATAAATAAATAAATAAATAAATAAACGTAACCTCCCAGCGGACTGCTATCATCTGTTGATGAATCGTATTTGCTTGCCTGGCTTTTGGAGAACTGTTCGCATTATTATTATTTTCATGTGTATTGCTTGTTTTGTGCTTCTAGGTTATGGTTGTTCTCGACGGTGTGTATATACTGCTCGCACGCATGTTATTTTTTATTCGTAATACATAAAAACGAAAGAAAACTAAAAAAAAATATAACGGTGGTGCATGAGTGTGGAGGTTCTCGGCTCAAACGTAAATTCGTGGACAGTCTTACAACTTTCTTTTTGTTTGCGAAACTTTGAACGTGATGTTACAAGCAACTTATGTTACAGTGACATCGCGATACCCAGGTCATAACTGTCTCGAAAGAGACGGGAGGAGCGGTCTCATAATTTTTTGTTGGATGAGCATGATCCGGTACAAAGTTTCTGGAAACTTCGTCATAACGCCAATCTGATAGCAGAATTTCGCTTTGGTTAGAAGCTTAGAATTATTGCATATTATGCACAATTCCTAAAGACGAATATGACCGATGATATCCACGCAAGAACAGAGTTGACGTCACACACTACTGGCTTCCAGCGGCTTCATTAAAGATGACCTAGGAATGTGTACATAATGACTCATCAGCATGCGTATAAATAATTTTCATGCGAAGTGTGTGGGGCTCTCAGACGTTGCTCTTAGGACAAAGGAAAGACAACACAGTAGTGCAAACAATCACAATGGCATTTATTGCACCTTCCATACACTAATGCCTTCTATCCTCAGAACATACTGATGGGCGCGTGACAAATCTAGGAAGTCCGACTCACCGCGGCTGGATATCGTGCGAATATGTTCGCCCCATGCTGGACACTAACGACTGGTCGTTCGCGCGAACGGTCATGCGAACCATCATGTACCTCCATTTCGGTGTCCTGCTCCTAGGCCTCGCGAGACGGTCTCGCAGAAGCATGGAACATGCACGCGCGGAACGTACGCGCCGCTTGCCGATTCCGCACCCGACTCACCCCGCCGTTAGGCGCCGTTAGCAGCGCAACACTCGCGCCATCTTTCGTAATATGTCGCGACCATATCGCGACCGCCGCAGGCGATCAGCTACGGGGAGAAGCCGGATCACAGGAGATGCCATGGCAATGAGGGGAAAACAACATCAGGGGACGCGGGAAACTCGAGCATCTCCACAAGTGATGGTTATCTAAAAAATAAAGCGGGCCATTTATGCACGTGCGAAAGGTCCGTAAACCTTTTACCCGCAATAGCCTTATTATTACTGATACTTTTGCACCATTTACTATCCACGATTCTAACCGCTATGCGTCTCCTAACGCTGTCATCGCTTTCAGAAACGCGACGTAAGAAATAATCAGATACAGAAGCCCACAGCACAACATAAATCCCTTCTGCCTTTCGAAAGATAAAAAGTCTCTCTCTCTCTCTTTCTACATATATATATATATATATATATATATATATATATATATATATATATATATATATATATATATATATATATATATATATATATATATATATATGTATATATATTAAAGCTTTTGGTGCAGGTTACGTGGGAGACATCACATATACAAGCATGATGCAAGGAGATGCAAAGAAAGTTCCAGAGAATCAACAGAGCAAGAGGAATTCTCGGATGCAGCTTCAAGAACATAACGTCAGAGAAGATTACACAGTCATGGGTAAAATCAGTAAAAAAATCAGTAATCAGTAATCAGTAAATCAGTAAAAAGTGATAAGTGGCTGAAAGTTCATAAGAATATATGCACCGAAAAAGAAAGAGATGTTTGGCTGTAAATGAAAACTGAAAGTACGCCTCCACCCCCCCCCCCCCCCCGAATTTCGAAACAATAAAAAACTGAAAACTGAATCGTATAGCTCCAACATGACTCACGACACCTAAATGTGTACTTCTTCACTTTATTGATAGAAGATGCTTGGTGGCACGTCTGCAATATTTGGTTCCCTTTAATGGCAAGGCGTACGCAAGTAAATTGTCTGTAAACTTTTCCTTATTCATTGTCACAAGTGTAGGCGATCTGACATTCGTCACATTTTAGGTATTGACAACTGTGCTGTGACTAGGTCGCTCAAGCTGTCTAACGAGCGCTTTATGTCGGCATGAGTCATGAATGTCAACTTCTACAACATAATCACTCTGTCTCGGAGTTCGTTTCTGCGCACATTTCTTTTACAAGGGCAAGCTTGAGTAGTTTTGTAGCGAAACGATGTGCTAAACGAAACACTTGGGGGTTGGCGCTTAAACGAGCTCAACTGCAGCAAAATTTTGACTACGTAAAAGCGCAGTTTGAGATAGTGAGCAACCTCTGGGCACAATTTTACGTTTGAAATACGCGCGGATGTATGAAAAAAGCGTGAAGACGTTCTTCTGCGCATAACATAAGGGAACGTGCTGCGCGGCCCCTCGGCATGACCTCCGAGATTGGGCGGCGGGGCATGAAAATCTCGGAGGTCTGGTATTTGCGTCATACCCGATAACCACCAGAGGCACGCGTCATCATCTTAGGTAATACACTTAAACGCTGTTGGTAAGAAAGTAAGACAACTAGCCCGGCATGTTTTCCTAAGATTACTTCAACAGTTTGTCATTCATAACTAAAGTGACTAAAGTCAAAATTACGTTGCATTTAGCCTTTAGGAGAAGAAAACATGACTGAAAGTCGAGCAAAGCAGAATTTGGATAGCAGAAAAAGATCACGCTGGTGGACAAACCAAAACGCAACGTTATTCTTGTATACTTTAGCGATAACAGCCCACGTCGCCGAAAATAAACGAACGAAGAAATTGGCGTTTCGTCAGCGTTTGCACCATGCAGACATGGTCACCGTTAAAGATATGCTTGTTTTGCGGTCAGTAACTAAATTTCTGAATGTCGATTTAACCGGGCTAGCGTATGGAGGTTTTCCATCAGACTTTGACACCGATTTGTCAAGTCGGGAATTATATGTCTTGGACATCACGCAGGTAATGTCACGGGCACATATGTATATGATACTAATAAAATGAGGCGTGCAATGGGTTTGCGTATTTTTCCAACGAGGCCTTTGCACGGAGCGTGTACACTTTTATGGACGACAATTTGAAAAAAAATGAACGCTATAAACTCCATCTGGGGAAGTTACTGCCGCTAAACTAACTACGACGGCGACACACGGCGTAGTGGAAGGCTCCGAGTGAATTTCTGACACTTGCGCTTTTTATGCGAAGCATATTACGAGGGCTCAACCCAGCTCCTCAGGCGCGGCGGTGACCATGAAATCACGTGACACCGTGACGTCACGACAGAGGAGAAGTGGCTTTGGCTCAACTCTTGCAAGACGGGCTGGGTGGGAATCGAACCAGGGTCTCCGGAGTGTGGGACGGAGACGCTACCACTGAGCCACGAGTATTTTTTTTTTTTTCCTTTATTGCCTGTTTGCAGCACAAACCAAGAACACATTCAAACGCTAAAACATGTCAACCACACTTTGGCTAACATTATATATTAAAATCGCTTCAGCTTGATCAGTTCATCAAGAATAGCCACCCACTCGGGAGGCTCACTTTGGGCACGATATATTTCCCGAATATACGCGACACTTTCGATGAAGTTTATTCTCGCCGGACGGGCATCGACATCGGAGTGTCGCACTGCCATTCTCGTTTTCCACAGACTGTGGAGGCCAAGGAGCATAAACATATCGTACGGAACTCCTCCTTCGTTATCGGTTGGCAAATATCCACTGAGCCACGAGTACAACGCTTCAAAGCGGTACAAAAGCGCCTCTAGTGAATGCGGTGTTGCCTTAGAAACGCGCTGTTTCTAAGGCGTGCGTCTCTTGCTCAGGCGCACATTTCGTTGCCGCGCCGAACGCTGCTTTGCTCGACGCTCACCGCGTCCAATGCGGGGCGCGTAGTCGCTGCCCTGTAGCCCATTGTCTTACACCCCTTGGCGGGTCGACGGGAACGCTGTCGCGTTCCACTCTTGAAGGCGAAGAAGTAATGCATGAGTTGTTTCTTCGTCTAGCCGAACCAAATATAGCCAAGCAACAGCAGTTCACCAGGCTAAACAGTGGTTCAACAACTAAAATAAAGGCTAGTATGCTTCGCATCCTGGGCTTAACCTTACCTAAGCCACAGCCATTTTTTTTTATGCGAAGCATATTACGAGGGCTCAACCCAGCTCCTCAGGCGCGGCGGTGACCATGAAATCACGTGACACCGTGACGTCACGACAGAGGAGAAGTGGCTTTGGCTCAACTCTTGCAAGACGGGCTGGGTGGGAATCGAACCAGGGTCTCCGGAGTGTGGGACGGAGACGCTACCACTGAGCCACGAGTACAACGCTTCAAAGCGGTACAAAAGCGCCTCTAGTGAATGCGGTGTTGCCTTAGAAACGCGCTGTTTCTAAGGCGTGCGTCTCTTGCTCAGGCGCACATTTCGTTGCCGCGCCGAACGCTGCTTTGCTCGACGCTCACCGCGTCCAATGCGGGGCGCGTAGTCGCTGCCCTGTAGCCCATTGTCTTACACCCCTTGGCGGGTCGACGGGAACGCTGTCGCGTTCCACTCTTGAAGGCGAAGAAGTAATGCATGAGTTGTTTCTTCGTCTAGCCGAACCAAATATAGCCAAGCAACAGCAGTTCACCAGGCTAAACAGTGGTTCAACAACTAAAATAAAGGCTAGTATGCTTCGCATCCTGGGCTTAACCTTACCTAAGCCACAGCCATTTTTTTATCGCGTACCTGTGACCCTGCGTAAGCAAACTTCCACCGCCACACGGAGTCGAACCCCCGGCCTCGTGCTCACCACCATAGTCAATGAGCCACTGCGACGGGTGGATTAATAGTTAAAACTGGTTAATTAATCAGGTAATCGATAGAAATTATCGGAGTACAATCAGCCTCTATATATGGCTTTCATAGATTACGAAAAGGCATTTCATTCAGTAGAGTTACCAGCAGTCATAGAGGCATTACGTAATCAAGGAGTACAGACCACTTACGTAAATGCCTTGGAAAATATCTACGGAGATGCCACAACTACCTTAATTCTACACAAGAAAAGTAGGAAGATACCTATAAAAAAGGGGGTCAGACAAGGAGACACAATCTCTCCAATGCTATTCATTGCGTGCTTGGAAGAACTTTTCAAGCTATTAAACTGGGAAGGCTTAGAAGTAAGGATCAACGGCAAATATCTCAGCAATCTTCGATTTGCAGATGACATTGTCCTGTTCAGGAACACTGGGGACAAGTTCCAACAAATGATTGAGGACCTTAACAGAGAGAGTTTAAGAGTGGGGTTGAAGATTAATATGCAGAAGACAAAGACAATCATAAATAGCCGGCCAAGGGAACAAGAGTTCAGGATCGCCAGTCAGCCTCTAGTGTCTGTGAAGGAGTACGTTTACCTAGGTCAATCACGAGAAGGAAATTCTAAGAAGAATAAAAATGGGTTGGAGCACATTTGGCAGATGCATTGTCAGCTCCTGACTGGAAGCTTACCATTATCATTGAAAAAGGAGGCGTACAATCAATGCATTTTACCGGTGCTGACATATGGGGCAGAAACTTGGAGACTGACAAGAAGCTCGAGAACAAATTAAGGACCGCACCAATAGCAATGGAACGAAGAATGCTACGCGTAACGTGAAGAGACAGGAAGAGAGCGGTGTGGATCAGAGAACAAACGGGTATAGCCGATATTCTTATTGACATTAACAGATAGAAATGGAGCTGGGCAGGTCATGTAATGCGTAAGTTAGATAACCGGTGGACCATTAGGGTTGCAGAATGGGTACCGAGAGAAGGGAAGCGCAGTTGAGGACGGCAGAAGACTGGGTGGAACGATGAAATTAGGAAATTTGCGGGTGCTATATAGCTGGAATCGGTTGGCGCAGGACAGGGGTAATTGGAGATCGCAGCGAGAGGCCTTCGTCCTGCAGTGGACATAAAAGATGGTGATGATGATGATATTTGGGAAAGACACGTGGCACAAAAGGTGAAATGCAAATGCCGAAGGTGAGACACGGCGCGCGCACGCCGTGCCTTTCCGTCTTTACGTTTGTCCTCTCCGTGGTTCACACATTGGTTGCGAAATCTTAAAAAACATACAGACGTGCGCGCACATTACCCGCAACTGCTACAGATGCACGCGAATGCCGAGCGGTTGCGAAGAAGGACGAGAGCGCAAGAACAGCCTTGTTTCTCCGTTCAAGAAATTGGAGGAAGGCTCGAGCCAAAAGCGAAATAACTTCGTTTCACAGGCGTTCGGAGCACCCTTTACATTTCGGTTCGGATACAGAAAGCAGCAGTTTGAACTTATAAATGACACAACACGCAATCGGAAGGGTAACAAGAAAACACAGCTCATTTGATAAATGGTTTAGAACAATTTAATCACGCTGATATTTAATCACACCAGCTTTGCACTATAGAAAGCAGAAATGCAGAAAAATGAATTATATACAGACAATTACACGCGTAGGAGTAAATCGCAGTAATTCCAACAAAATGAGAGAAAGAACGATAAGAAGATGAAGAAACATATCTAATTTAAGTATGTACACGATCAATCAAGAGGGAAAAATAAATTTTTTATATCAGTGTATTTTAGATTTTCAAATTCCATTTGACTTGCACGTAGTTGGTACAGTAAAACTGGAAGACAGTGCCGAATCATTTCGTCTCCTTAAGTAGTGAGAGAGAATGGAACATTCCGCAGTAGAGATGACTTCAAAGGATATTTTGTTCTCTTTCTTTAAAGTTTGCGGTTGAGTTGGATATGTTGCCAATGTTGCGATTTCCCCGTGTATATCGATTAGATAAACAGAAGGGGTACATATTGTGCATTCAAACTAGAGGAAATGTTCGAAAATGTCTCGTACGGCCGCAGCTGGTTTGAGGTTAGCTTTGTGGCGGGCAGGTTTCTTTTACAGTACATGTATCTTGTTTAGATTGGCTGGCTTTGTTTCGCCCCAAACAATAAAACAGGGATTAATATGACATAAGAATAATGTATTATATATGTGTGTAGCTTTACTGCTGTTGGTAAGAACTTGAAGTCAGTAAGCATATCCACACATCTTGATGTTCGTGTAATAACGTTGGTGACTCGAATATATCATTACATATATTACGTTGGAAATGCACACCGAGTGTTTTAACCGAATCGACAACTTCGATGGTAGACTCACCAAGTGTAAATGCGGTAGTAAACACGGAGGCTGCTTGTCGGAGCTGAACGAAATGATAATTTTAGTTTTGTTAATTTCCCATATGTTTAATGCGCTCCACATGTACAGGTGGTCAAGTGCTTTTTGAACAATTTGTTTGAGCGTAGCCGGAAACTTGGAATGTCTGACTTGGTCTGCGACCCAGAGAGTTTCATGCCAAGATTTAAGCCTGAAACATTATATGCGGCCAACCCACCTTTACGGGCAAAATGTCATTTTTTCGTTCTTTTCCTGACCAGACTGCTCAACCTAACGCTATACACTGGCCCTATGTTACACGCACCTCGCAGGCCGCCGACTCCGACGGCGTTCCATCTGTTCAACCCCCTTGGCGCCCGAACTTTCCCGGAACCCCACGAGGCGTTCCACTCGCGACGCTTCCTCTGCTTCTCGCGCGTATACTGCACGCGCGCTCGCTCACGGCTGCGACGGGAGAGACAAATCAGCGCGCCGACGAGCAGTGCACGTTGCGTATACTCAGCATCCATTATTCCGTGCATCGTTACGGAGGCGACGGCGCGCTGCGGTATATCGTCAGTGCATGCAGAAAGCAGCGCTGGATGCGCGCTGTAGTCCTACTCGAGCGTGTTGTTCTACGGCGGTTCAAGTAGGGAGGACGGTGACGGGGAAAGGAGGCGTTCTGCATCCACTCGGGCATTCGGGCGCAAGAAACGTTTTAAAATTCACTTTGTCTTCCTTCTGCGTTCGATAAAAATTAAACTATGGGATTTTACGTGCCGAAACCACGATCTGAATATGAGGCACGCCGTAGTGGGGGAATCCGGAAATGTGGACCACCTGGGGTTCTTTTGCGTGCACCTAAATTTAAGTACACGGGTGTTTTCGCATTTCGCCTCCGTCGAAATGGATTCAGACAGGTTTTAGCCTCACATAACACATCTCGCAGCACCATCTGCTCAGTGCCTGCTAATCACAGTTGAGAATACGAGCGGACGCAGTGAGTGGTCATTTATTTATTTATTTATTTATTTATTTATTTATTTATTTATTTATTTATTTATTTATTTATTTATTTATTTATTTAGTACCTTCATGAAACGCCGGAACCTCAGGAAACTCCGCAGTGACAGGTTGGGAATTATTTTCGGTGTGCTTCAACGGCGTGCGGCAGAATCGCAGGATGCCTTTGGGCGCCGCACCAGTCGGTGGCGGCTTCCGCAGCAGAGCGCCCCAGCCCCGGCTTCCGCGATGCTGCGCGGAATTCCAGCCGTGTGGCGAAAGCGCAGCGCAGACGGCTCGGCGCGGCGCTGTCTCCGACGTCAAGGGTCCGCGTAGAACAGCGGCGTTCGCGGTAAGGCACCGCGACAATCGCGGCCAAAGCTGCCGCGGGCCGCGCGTCAACTCGCCGACGCACTCCCGTCGGTCTGCGCGTTCGTCGTTCGCTTCCCGAAATAGACGGCGAGCTTCCGCCGCAACGCGGGCGAAACCAGTCGTGCCAGGAACAGAGTGAATGCCACGTGCGCGGCCCAGGTGCGTCTCGGTTGCCAGCAGCGACGCGCCGAAGCGGAGAGTACGCGCGCCGTGCACTTTGTTGCGGGCTGTTGCGCCGTCTTTCTCCGAGGAAACTGTTTCACTTCTCCCATCTGCGCTTGCATTGGGAAACAGCAGTGTGGACCTTATATATCACCGTGTCGCCATGGCCAGCTTACCGAATTTTCTTTGCGGACCGCCCAGGAATGTGACTGCTGCTGCCTTGCCAGGTAGCCGCGTGAGCGCGAGAGCCCGTGCTTCCGTGCCAATTTTCGTCGCGCCGCAGACGTGCAACCCGCGAATAACAGTCAACCTTACCAGTGTCATTCTCGTCGCATTTCGTTCTGTGCGCACCTCTCCTCACAATTATTCTCTCTGCAGACGTTAAATAAAAATCATCCTCGTCTTCCTGGCGCCACTGCGTCGACGTCTGGTCCAGCGACTCGAGCGAACAGTTGAGCTCGGCTGGTGTCTGTCTCTCTCCTCGTGCTCGTTCAGTTTGCCAAGCGTCGATTACGCGCGAACCGTTGGGTTCGGCTTCCCCGAGGCACAACAGTGCATGAGCTCCGGATGACTTTTGACGAGCATGCATCCAAAGCACGGAACACGAGCTTCCTTTGTGTGTGTGTGTGTGTGTGTAATTTCGCCCCTATCAGAAATCGGCCGCAGAAACCGGCAGTCGAACCCGCAACCTTAGGCTCAGCAGCGCAACGCCATAGCGACAGAGCCAACGTATTGTTTCGTCAAACACATGGTTATCAAAAGTCATTAAAGAAGCCGATGTGCCAATGAAATCGAGACCACACGAAGACAAAAAGATATCACATTAACTTGCGGGGTTTTACGCACCAAAACCGCGATCTAATTATGAGGCATGTCATAGTGTGGGAGTCCGGAATAATTTGGACCACAGCAGGGGTCCTCAATCGTGCACCCGGATGCACGGTATACATATTTGCATTTCACGGTCATGGAAATGCGGCCGCCGCACGGTGTGCATCCCGCGATCTCGAGCTTAGCAGCTCAAGCCGCCCCGGCGACTGACCTCTGGACTCACCACGTAAGAGAAGTGAAGCGTTTGAAGCCGTGCGAGGACATTGTTATTTGTGCTTTTATCTCCTTTGGAGACGAAGTGAAAGAAAGAAAAACAAAAGGTGACGTCACACTGGTGCCAACCGAACCCACAGCTGTTTAGATTGGCGTGCTCATTTGGTAGAATATACCATACACGCAACGTACGAAGGTTACGGCTTCAGTTCCCAGTTACTAAAGGTAGCGTGTTCTTTTACTCTATATCTCATTTGCAATCACTAACAAAGCATAAAATTAATATTTCGACTCTGACACACAAGTTCCAGAAACTACCGCACGTTTCGTACCCGTCAGATGATCCCGCATAGCAACTATATATGAAGATTGAGAAGGGCCATATAAGGTATACTGATTTGATACAAAAGTTGGTCTCGAAATACCGGCCTGGCGTAATTAGTATTATCGTCACGTCATGACACAGAGCAATATTGGCGGACATCGTGTAGCAGCAGTGAGATGGACGGGGACGGCTGAGTGTGATGACGTTGTTCATAAAAGAAAAATAGACGCAGATTCTGTGCGCTTGCTGTTCACACCGCGCTCGCGTGTTGCAACCGCAGAGATCACAGGAACGGAGCGAACCAGTGTATCATGGCCGTCACGACCTCTCCAATATTGAAAACGAAACTAGTTTGTAAATGCAAGTAGAAATGACGCCCAACACGCGGCGACTGTGACGTGTTTCCGGCTCTAGCAATGGCTTCGGCGCCTGCAGATAAGCAAAAGCGTGGTCTTCGAGAATGGCTTTCGTTACACGGAGGGAGCCCCCGCAGAGAAGTGGATTTTGACACCTTTGTTTACATCTTTGTTTCAGCGACCTAGGGCATTTTCGATAACTTATTCTGCCTTAAAAGAACACAGCGGAAACCGAAACAATTATAAAGAGACAGAAAGCACAAACGCGATAACAAAACAAACTGGAATCTATAATAGACAGAGGGCACGCGCGCAGCCGTGACGACTGTGCCTCGCGTTGTCGTCTGCTTTTGCGCTACATGTAACCTTGCGTCCGCGCCAAATAATCTGATCACAGTGTTTACAGCGTCGAACTCGGAGCTCGGATAAGTTCACTGTGAAACAATGCATTTTATACGCGCACACAAGTCACGTGAGTGTTCAGTGACACGAGTGCAACAACCTGGAATGAAACGTTGACGAAATGCAGTCGGAACCACCGGTGCAAAAAGCAAAATAAACAGCATGCCACCTCTGAACCCGAGCGCAAGCAGAACTAGAGCAGACGTCATTGCAAAATCGGAAAAGCAATAAAAACAAATAATAGAATCAAAGTGTGATGCCCCGAAGAGATATTCAGAAATGTTCATTCTTTCTCAGACAACGACACCGACAAGGTTTCCCAAGTTGAAAGCTCACCGCTTGCATACCGACGCCTTTGTGATTTCGCGCTTGTATCCCTTCGAGCTATAGCTCTTTTCCTTCTTTCTTTCTTTCCTTATTTTTTTTTTTCAGTTACGTGACAGAAAAAGATGGTGGCGCACAGATATGCAGCTGACTATTGCTTGTATCGTGCACAGGTTGTTTAGCTACACATATGTTTTCGTGCAGCCATGCAATGTACACGATTCGTGCAGGAGAACGAGTTAGAAGAAGAGTCAAGTTGCATGCACCCGGGACGGCATAATAACGCAAGAGTGAAAAGCAACACAGCGCCATTACGAAGACACTCTCAATGCAACAACGCGAACACTAACGGCAATATAATACGGTATAGTTTTGGCGGGGTACTATCTTGGTCCAATTGATGCACAGCTATAATTTCATTTCATTTCATTTTATTTTATTTCCTTAAAGACCCCGTAGTAGGGGTATTACATAAGGGGCATAAAACAAAAAGAGAGACGACAGAAAGAGCGCTCCTCCTGTCGTCTTCGTCTTCCGGATTTACATTGCGCCGCAATACCTTTATTCAAGTAGTATAAAACGCGACAATAAAAATAGAGAATAAATTATATATATATATATATATATATATATATATATATATATATATATATATATATATATATATATATATATATATATATATATATATATATATATATATATATATATATATATATATATATATGAGTGTGTGTGTTTGTGTGCGTGTGAACGATAAGGGGGTAACCGAAGGGCTTATCTTTATTAATTAAAAAAAAATTAAATTATGTGGTTTTAGGTGCCAGAACCACTTTCTGATTATGAGACCCGCCGTAGTGGATGACTCGGAAATTTTGACCACCTGGGGTTCTTTGACGTGCACATAAATCTAAGTACACGGGTTCTTTCGCATTTCTCCGCCATCGAAAGGCGGCCGCCGTGGCCGGGATTCGCGATCCCGCGACCTCGTGTTCAGCAGCTCAACACCACAGCCAATTTTTATTAATCGTATCATAAGAAGCCAAGAAACAGAAACAGACACCAAGGATAATATAGGAGAACCTACTTGTGCTAAATGAATTAAATAAATTATAAATTACTTGAAATCAAAGTGGATGAAGATGAAAAAACAACTTGCCACAGGTGTAGAACGATCCCACGTTCACATATATATATATATATATATATATATATATATATATATATATATATATATATATATATATATATATATATATATATATATATGCATATATATATATGCACACTGTTTCCCTGTTTCCCGCACCGCGTAGAAATCCCAGTTTCTTCGCACCAAGAAGGAAAGCGCTCCCACAAACTACGTCATCAATCTGCATTTCGACGGCCTCTACGATTAAGCGAAACAGTACGAGTAACGAAACAATACGGTGAATTATCAAAACAGTAAATATCAGCCACGGCCTCCGGTGCATCTTTGCACACCTTGTTGTAGTGCGGTCGGTCACTCACACGGCCGTGCACCTTAACGTGGAGAGCGGGGGCCCGTGAGACACGCCTTGCGTGCAGCGTGCGTGCTTGACGCCGTGTCATGTCGAGCGTGTCGTATCACATGCGCTACGCTGCACTAGTGTCTGGAAATTATGATTTAAGGATAAGGAACTTGCCGAAAAGCCTATCGTAAAGTTTAAAACTAAAGAAATAAGAACATTCATTATACATCGTAGTAGCTAGTTTTGAGCTGCTTTCAGCTAGTTTTCAGTTCAGCAAACTAGTTATTAATTAACTGTACTGTATTAACTAGGTTATCCCACAAATAACATTTATTTTTCCGTTATACAAATGTACTCTTCGAGGCCAGAAATAAAGGTTGTCGTGATTTTCTTCGTAAGTTGAAGTTAGCGCTCGTGGTTGTTTAGCTCCGTGCCGAGACCGTGCCGTCTGCAATCGTGGAATCGTGCCGGCGCGCTTCGATCGCGTCGTTCCTCGCCGCAAGACGCTCGCGCTGCGCGCTCTCCAGGCTCTGCAGTCGCGCGAAGCCCTACGCCACCGCTTTCCGTCGCACGCGCCGAAAGTATTCGCGAATGTCAGCGCGCCGCTCAGTTCGTACACCGACCAGCGTGCGTGCCTGCAGCATCGGACGATATCCGAACGGCAGCTGGCACTTGTCTCACTACGAGAATGCAGAGACGCGCTGACGTCAACTGTAATGTCACGAACCCTGAACGCAGCTCCCGCCGATGCTTTTAATTGCCCGCTTACGTCAGAACAAGATCGACGGTATACAGACTGCAGGTGGCATTAAACGTATACACGCTTCGAGACGCGCCGGTCGGCAGCCGCTGCGGGGTAAAAAAACATATACGTACAGCACAGATGGAGGCCGAAGTGCGTCAGGATAAATGAAGAAGTCGGCGGGAGGGCTTCGATCACTTTGGCCTCGGACGGGGATGCGAACTGGCACGTTCACCGCGCGTTTAGGCGAACGCGATTGAGACTTGTCGCTTCACTGCTCTTGCAAACTTTCGCTTCAAAGCGAAACTTTCTTTGCTTATCCGTTAATATCATACCTTTGTCTTGCCTTCGTTTTTGTAGAACTATACAGTATATACATGAAGTCCTCTAAATTTTTTATCGTGTTTTTAATTGAGACATTTCCCCGCAGCATTTGCTCTTTAATGCTGATTCTATTCGCCCCGCCACCCACCATAACTTGCTATTGTCTATTATTCTTACTGATAATGGTGGATACACGTTGCCTTTTTCCTCAATTTGATTTTGCGATAGTTTAGACACATATGTAATCTGCAACTACCCCTTAGAGATGTTCTAGAGAAAATTAAAACATTTTCTGTTTTTAACCGCGTATAATCCCGTCCACCTTAGAACACTGCCTGGTCTTATCTTAATAAACTGTTCTGACGCTGTCCTACACGCATGTTTTGTAATGTTTCCTTTGCCTTGTCTTATGCGCTCTGCGCCACCATCCGCGTCACCATTCCAGAGACGCCGGAGAGAAAAGGCCTAATATTGGATCGATGGAATCCGTTAGACTTTACGAGCCTAAGCCTGGTGTTCGCAGTGGATGATGACACTCAACCCCAATAAATGTAAGTACATGTCATCCGCAGTCGCAATCCATTTGTTTTCGAATATACCGTTTCTAGCTCCCCTGTTGACCTCGTCCAGTATTACAAATACTTAGGTGTCACCATTTCTGAAGATTTATCCTGGCGTCTACACGTGAATAACCTGATATCATCGGCTAATAAAACACTATGTTTCTTAAAACCTCACCAGTGGGAAGCTCCACAACACGTCAGACTACACAAGCTAGCTTACATTTCACTCATCAGAACTAAATTGGAATACTCATCGGCCATCTGGAACCCTCATCAAGCGTATTTAACAAATGCAACCGAAGCTGTGCAAAACCGGGTTTCCAGGTCAATTCACTCTTCATACTCATACACCGTTAGTATATATCAACTCTGAAATTGCAATTAGGTTTGTGTAATCTTTCTACTCACTGCCGCATTGTTAGTCTTGTCTTGTATCACAAGTTATTTTGTTCATCACTAAGACAAGAACCATACATCCGCATCCCCACCACGCGGATCCCATCGCGTCGGCCACCCTCTTCAAGTTTTGCGTCCACGAGCTCGTACCACGAACTTCATGAACTCATTTTTTCACGAGCAGCAACTGACTGCTGGAACGGCCTTGCCCCCCATGTCGCTGCCATAACCTGCCCACCAAGATTTGCGACCGCTGTAAACGCTTGCATTTTGAAAGCCCCACCCCTTATGTAACACCCCGAAATAGGCCTCTAAGGAAACTAAAGTGATGTGATTTGATTTGATGCGACGTGAGAAGCGCACGCCTTCCCACCCTGGACCCTAATTCACAGCTCCGTATCCCGTCGGACCTCCCACCACGTGAGTGCACCTTATAGGCCACCTATGGCTTGGAGTAACATTTTCAAATACCTACTCATTTATCGTGGGAATGGTCACTAGCCGACCTTGTGACTTCTGCTGCTGCAGCGAAGCGATCGCGCGCCTTCTTTCTGGATGCCCTCGTTTCAACCCGCAAAGAGCTGCCTTAATTTTCAGCCACGATAGGCCTATACTTGACAGGCGCCCATTCACGGTAAGTAAAATTATTGGAAGCTGGCCTATACACGAACATCAGCGCGAGCCGCTATGAAGGCACTACTGCGCTATTTGAGAGACACCGCACAGCGGGACAAGTTTTGACTGTGCATTGTGTGACGTTGAATGTATTAGTGGGACGTTGACACTGTGCACTATATGTAACGGCTTCGCAGACTGCGTGACAGCGCCCACAGGGACAGTTCTGCATTTTTTTTTCTTTTTCGCTTGTCCTTCGCTACCTTCTGCCCCTTTCCTGGCACAGGATAGCCAGCCAGAGATATCCTCTGGTAAAAACCTCCCTGTCCTTGCTTTTCTCTCTCATTCTATCTCCGCATTGGATTTTACTTATTTTACTAGCATAGGAGGTCCCGCCCACGATGCTTAAACCTCTGGATTGTACGTGCACAAATTTATGACATTTCTATTATCTGCACTTAATTTTTATTTGAATCCCCTAGGCCTTTCACGTGGCTTCTGGCTGTGTCCATATCTCGCGGGACGCTGCCTCTCTCTATATATATAGAGCACGAAGCCTTAACCGACCGAATCAGTGAGCGCACCAGTTCACTGCGTATTAGAACATTCACTCACGGCATGACATCTGTACATATAGTGAGATGTTATTTATAAATAACACGCACATCTTAATGGCATAACACACGGATTGTCCAATTCCCCCGACCACCAGCCACGGGGCATCTGCCCATTACTGGCCAGTCTCACAGAATGGGCATGCGTGCCATTGCGACGGTATCCTGTCGTTAAGAGCATTCAAATACGCATGCGCTCCTCGTGAAACACTCTCCCCTCGACAGACGCCATGCGTCGCCCTCGCGACGTCGCTGCGTTGACGTCCGCCAGAGACGGTGCTCGCACTTCGGCACAGCTTGCGAACCGCGCAGCTCATCGAGTAAACACGTGCGTTAAAGTATTGACGCATGAACACAACTTAGACAACTGTATGCGCTTCGAACTTAGCTTTATAGCATTTAAATACCCGCTTCACGAAGGCTTCGCTCTACAGATTCCAACACGTCCGTCTGATCTGCATAGTTTTGTATCTGCCCAAGTCACTGTTGACCGGTCTTTGATTTACGTCAGCAATGTGCTTGCGCATTGCGGGTTTTTTTTCTTTTTTGTAGGTGTGCCTTTCTTGCATTGTTGTCTGTTCTGTTACCCACATATACTGTCGTGCCGTTGCGAAAACGTTGGTACATGTATAAAAATACATGCGTAACTTTTCTTTTTTTCATGTTGCTTGTTTCTTCTGGTAAGCAAAAGTTATGTATTACACACCAAAATTATTGCAGATGTATAAATTGCAATTAAAAATAAACGAATAGATAAACATATATGTAAGTAAATATGTAAATAAATAAATAAATAAATAAATAAATAAATAAATAAATAAATAAATAAATAAATAAGCGATGAGTGCGTGATCTCTTTTACGATGACAAAATATTAACAACCCTAAACGTTAAGGAATGTCACAGTCAGTAAATGAGTCAAATAAGTGTCCTTAATACGGTGTCTCGAAGCGACAACTGTCTCCCACATATTTTGGAGAGAAAAAAAAAAACACGTCGCGCGGTCGCTTTGTACCATCTGAACTAATCAGGGGGCTCGGAGATCGCACAGCGAAGGCGAATCAATCAACTACACGAAGAGCACGCGAATATATGGCACCCTTTGTAGCTTCTGTCGGGTTGACGACCGAGTTTTCCCTTTCCCTCCGCCTTGCGGGCTTCGGCAGCACTGTTTAGTACTACGCCTCCTTCTTTTGTTCTACCGGCTGCGTGATGGCCCTCTGCCGCTGACCTCGACGTCACCGGTTCGGTTTACGTCCACGGCGGCCGCACTCCCGATGTGAGGCGGAATGCAAAGAAAAAAAAATATTCTCCTTCACCGAGCATCGATAACTAGCGGCGCGCAACGAGGTTCGTACAGCGCTCGGTGAATTACGTGGGGGCAGAGGGTTGCATATATGCATCAGTTTGCGAGTCCCTCCCCCCGCAGTACCTGCACGCCTCCCGCTCCTCTTTTCGACACCCTTCAAACAGAAAATGTTATTTTACTAATGAAAATTTTTGTTACTGGTGCCTCTTGTTATCGAGACAGTTTTAACGTTATCTACGTGCTTAAACCTGAAAAAAAAAAGAATTTTGTCATTTTTGAACTCCTTACTTTTTTGTTAACAAGTGTTAAATTTGCCTCTCAGGTACTCCAACAGCTATAACTAATTAAAATTGCTTTATCTTATGATCATTTGCCGTTTAAAACATATCACATTGTGATGTGCAATTAACTAGAATAAAGAGTATTTAATAAGTACGTAGGTAATTATCCTTGAAAGACCGAGCACACACAAAGGAACTGGCTTTTTGCGAGGCTAGGTTTTGAGATAACGGGCCATCGTATGAAACATTCTTGCTCGATTTTAATATTCCTAATTCATCGCACGCCCTATTGTGCATTACCTCAGCCTACACTCCTTAAAAAATTGCACCCTTTGGGGCTTATCTTGTCCCACAACAATAATCGTGTCATCTGTCTTGCCCGCGTTTCCTTTCTTTAACGCTGCGAGCCCTTTCCAGCCACGAACAAGTTGCCCGTTATCAGTGGGTCACAGCATGCTCGACAGGAAAGTAGCGAGCGCCGAGTTTTCAAGAAAGGAAATACAAGCAAGGCAGATGGCGATTATTGTTGAGGGACAAATGTACACCCCAAAGGGTGCAACCGTTTTAAGAGTAGAAAGTTTGAAGAGAAAAGCCGCGATTGAGTGGAACTTTATAAATGTTGGCGCATTACAAAAAGGAACAAACTCACATTTCGAGAAAAATAAGAATACAGAATATAAATTGCGATATTCGCAAGAGAGAAATATGTCAGAGAGATAAAATGCCCCAGACTTGTAATAGGGCCTTCCCTGAAGCTTTTTCTCGCCTGGTTGTACTTGCAGTTTATACGCACAGCCAATGAGACTTGTAGCTTAAACTTCTGAGTCACGGGCTCGTATCGTACATTTGTCTGCTGCCTGCAAATCATTGCTTCCGCCACTCTTGCGTTATAAACTGCCCCGCCAGGCTGCTGCTAACATAAAAGGGATTTTACTTGCGGCGCCGATTGATAGCATAGTGGAAAATGCAAGGCGTTGCTCCATGAGCGTCGGTACTTGTCATTGCTAAAGTAAACAAACGCATGCAATTATTGCGATGCCCTTCGGTCAAAACTCCAAGCTAAATCTGCATCAATGTATTGTGTTTTTGGAAATATTATAATGATGGGAAAAATAAATAATAGTTAGATACGGCACTAGTGTAAAAAATTATATTTATGATAAAATGAAAACAATATTTCCAACTTTGGTTTCAGACAATACGACGGAAGCTACAAATTATTACGTAATGTCTCAACGGCACAAGGTGGAAACCTTATTATTTTTGCAATACATAACGCGGGGTTATTCAAAAAAATAAAAATGAAGACTATTATTTATAATAAAAATTGCATTTTTATTATGCCTTAAACATGTCAACATGTCTTGCCTTAAACATTTCTTTTTTCAGGTGCAAATAAAGTATTATTCAATCAATGAATCGAACAGTGCCTGTCTCAGTTTATGCCATTCTCGCTCCGCCACAAGTTATTGATGATGAACCAACAGCCCCATAGTCGATTCATTTCTATTCTACCGAGCATCGCGCGAACTCTAAATAAGCCCACGACGTCAAAAAAAATTCACAGGCATTTACTGTATGTACGCAGTTTCTCATAATTCCATTGTTAAAATATATGCACCGAACACAGCGTAAAAGACAAAGAACTATTTCAAGCTGTATTCTGTACGCAACGTAATTAACTAGCCAAAGTCAACACCTGAGTAACGCCCTGTGTTGCACTGGGACGGAAAGCCCCAACCATGGAAACTCTCCGCTCTGTACGCTGTGTTCTCCGCTGTGTTGCGCTGTCGCAGAGGCTGAAGCGCGCGTCCCCTTTACAGCACACACATCTCTGCTGTGGTTTAGTGAAGTCTCAGAATTCCTGCTAAGCGAGCATGCATGGAGCACTGACCGCCTTAAACCCTGCACTCACAGGACGCGTTCTAAATCGACTAACTGGAAAGTGATCTTTATTAGCGATTATCGTCCAAGCTCTGGCGTCCACTACTGCCTTGTATCTTGATCAGCAGTGTCTTGAATCCCTTAATGCTAGTAATTGCAGACCGTCGTCACCGAAAAACCTTAAATACGTATACGCATTTGTTGCAAAACTTCTGGACGGAGCTTGCAAGTGCGCGACCAGTTGAAGATCTGTTACGTCAGAGCCTTGTACTTACGTCTCTTCATATCTTGAGCGGACGTTGTCAGCTTGCCTGATCATTTTACTAATCACGCAGTTTAAACACCATTTTTTTCGTAAGTCCAATATTCGTGCCACTTTGAAATAATAAACACATATGAAAATAAATGTTAATTTTCAGCGCTCTGTTCTCTCTTCTGTCCCCTCTAGTGTCTTTGTGCTGTTAATCCAACGTTAAATCAAATTTTACCAACAAGTCCAATCTTACACGCTTTTTTGGGTTTAGAAGCATATTTTGAAAATAAATTGCTTATTCAGCATAGTGTCGGGATACGTCGAATACGGATATCACACGTCGGATACGGATATCGACAATACGTGCGAAGACGTACTGATGATGTATATTGTTTAATGGTGCGCAAGGGCTAGATATATGGCCACAGAGCGCCAAGCTATTGAAGAAAGCAAAAATGTAGTTACGTAACCAGACAAAAACCTGACCAACTAGCTTAATGAAGCAGTTATTTGGAAATATAAAAAAAAATCAATGCCATTCCGCCCTGCGAAGGTGGATGACAAGCGGAGCTGCAAACATCGTGGTAAGAAAACCTGTGGTAAATACTTTATTGCATCACTTATTGTCATTTGATAATGTGGGTCACAATCGCTTTGTGGTCGTCATGATATGCACTGATCGGCATAATTGCAACTGCAAACATATTCTTTGGCAATGTCAATTCGATGCACGTACCCCGCTGGGTGGTCGGTTGGGCCGGATCGGTGTGGCATCGCAAGCGATATGTCTGCAACACGAAACGCGTAAACCACTCCCTTTTCGGTCCCGACACATCCACATTGAAATCGCCGACAACTATCACAGGGGTAATGTCATCGCAACTAACCCAGGCAAAGTGAGTAGCCATAAACCTTACGGGGCTATGAGCCATTGCATTTTTTTTGCTTGATTACGGGGGTATATGAGCCATTTATACTGACAGTTTTCGGCATGCTGTTCTGTATGTTTTATGCGTAATTAGAAAGAATGTGTGGGGATTTGAGAATTCGCTGCGAAATTGCGTGGGCGCACTCACCTGTCCTCCCATCCCTACGCTTGACCCCCTTGTCGCTCCCACCCGGTTGTCAGCGGTGGCTCTCCACTCGCGATGGTTCGCGGCGAGGGCGGCCGGGGGCGCTGACGAGGCGGCCGCTGGCGGCTACTCTCGTGGCGGAAGCCTGTCTCTTCTTCCTTTGGACTGCGCCGGTTGCGTACATGCTTCCACTCGTCCGCCGACACTTTTGTCAGTGGGACTTGAGCTCAAGCACGGTGCCTTTGCCCATGTGAGAAGCGCGTACCTCGTGTTGATCCTGTCCCGACACTAAGCCGAAGAACGGGTGCCTATAGTGCTCGCGCGCGGTCGTACCACGCCGAGCCGCACTCATCGGAGGCCCGAGGAGATTGCCCAAGCTCTCGCGAGTTGGCCCATTGGTTATCGCGAGAGTGAGTAGCATAGCCTCCGGGACTTGTCCTAGGGCTAGCGGCATGTCCCAGTTTGAGCCTGCGCTCTCGCAGCGATGAGCTATAGGCGTCCCTGTCTGTATCATCGCCCTTGGTGCGGGACCCCTTTGGTTCCCCGCCGCCCCGGGACCGGGCGTTTGTGCTATGTGCTGTGTACTGTGTCTCATTTATCCCTCTTCAATAAACTTCTTGGTGACATTTAGTTTGCATAAAACAACCTGAATATCCTCTTCGTGTTTCGTTCGTGTCTAGCGCTCTGCGCTGACAGAACGTTTGCAAGGACGATCGTTCTATTTGCTCTTTCGAAGTAGATTGGGCACGAGACCACGGATTTCAAGGACGTTTGTCTGACGACGACCTACATGCATCTTGTGTCTGGGAGCAACAAGGGCAGCTCGTCGTCATACTCAATGAGCCTTTGAAATTCTAAAGTGCATTTGTTCTTTTTTAGCCATTTCTGCCTCACTTTCCTAATTCCAATAAGATTCGTGTATTCACCTAACGCCGGAAATACAAAACGTTTTTTTTTTTCATTTTTCTTTAAACTGTTCACTTAGCAAGCGAAAAAAAAAAATGATTCAAGAATCGATTATTAAGAAATGAAGTAAAAAAAGAACTACAGTGAAGAAAATTAACGCTGATTCAATGACGTGATTGGCCCCATCGTAAAAAGCTTCGATGAATCACTAATGTATTCTGTCATCGCATGCTCACAAAAATGTAGGCAGCCGCAAAAGGGCGCAATTAACAATTCACACTATCTGGCTGGCCTTGATTACGAGAAAAGTGCGGAACTCCAATATCACGTTAATGGAGGCCGCCTTTTGACTACTAATGAGGTCGTTCCTGCAAGTAGAGTTCACCTTAATAAAACGCTTTTTCTTTCTTCTCACAAGCGAACAAATGTTTTATGACTCGACCTCGTACTGAGTTCCGGTGAAAGGCCTCTAGTTTCGCTCACGTCATCACTAGGCATTTTTATCAGTCGCTGCTTTTTTTCTGACCACCCCCAGTTTGTATGCATGTAGAAATTGAAATAAAAGATTTGAAGGATATTTAAGGAGACACTAAAGAGAAACCTTACATCAGTTCAGGCTTAGTATAGTAGCCCAGGCTTCGTGGGGCTGACATGGAGATCGCGGGTTGGATCCCGACCGCAACGGCCGTGTACTTAATTTGACGCCAGTGCGCTCCGATTTTGGTGCACGTTAAAGCACGTTGAAGGAGAGGAGTTAATAATGCAGTGCCCAGATTTTAGTGATTCCACGCGTCGGCGATCTGAGAGCGCTGGCGAGTCCGGAGATGAAAGCTCTGTGGAAGGTGAGAGATCCCTAGGGATTCGAACCTGTGGCACATGGAGCGAATCGCTTTTGGATGGCCTCGATTCGGTTAGTGTCGCGTTGTTTGTGCGGATTCCAGACTGGAGAAGCGTATTGTAGTAGCGGGTGGACTAGTGATTTATACATCAGTAGTTTAGTACCCCTTGTGGCTGTGCGGCACAGATAGCCTAACTTTTTCAGTGCTTTTGAGGTTATTAAATCTCTGTGTTGGGACCAAGACGTGTGAAAACAAGACCAAGGTATTTATATTCGCTAACGCTCGGAATGGTGGTATTATTAATTTTTTTAAGTAAAAACAGAAGACGTCGTTTTATTAGTGAAAGTCATAACGACGGTTTTATGGATGTTAATTGTCATTCGCCAGGTAACGCACCAAGACCTAAAATTAGAAAGCGATTTTAAAAGCTGTAAATGGCCTTAAAGGCAGCAAATTTTATGATATAATACGCAGTCATCAGCATATAAACATACAATTGCGGCTATATGACGAGACAAATCATTTATAAAGATCAAGAAAAGCAACGGACCCAACACGGAACCTCGGGTCACTACTGGGGACACTTCTGCCACACTGGAATTAGCTCTGTTAAAGTACACAAATCGGGATTTATGGGTAACTGCAAATCCAGCTGAGAAGGCGAGCGTTGTTAAGAATGGCGTGAAGTTTATACGTCAATTTTAAGTGAATCACTGTATCGATTGTCTTTGAAAATTAAGTGAAGATTGCGTCAATTTGGTTACCCGCGTCGAGGTTAGTAGGAATGTCATGCGTAAATTCACTTAACTGTGTTAATGTGCTGAATCCTCGTCTGAAGCTGTGCTGGACATTAGTTAGTAATTTATATGAATCCAGGTATTCCACAATGTCTTTGTAAATAATGTGGTCTAACATTTTACACGAGTGAGAAGTTAAAGTAATCCGCCTATAATTAGATACAATGCGTTTGTCGCCGGTCTCGCCGGAAAAGAATTCGAGCCATTTCCAGGATGAGGGTACTACTGTACAGGACGCCAGGGACTCGCGAAATATGAGAGTAAGGTAACGACAGTTCCATGATGAGTATCGTACCACAAACAAGTTCGGAATGCCGTCAGGCCCAGCAGACTTTTTAATATCGAGTTTCAATATTAAGTTCAAAACACCTTCTTAGGTAACGTTAATGTAATTAATGGGCACGTCACTACGAGTAATGGTGTCTAGTTGGATGACGTTGTTGTCACGAGTAAGAACAGACTGGAAATACTGATTAAATGCATTTTATTTATGAAATGGATCATCGGTAGAATAATTGTCGATCACCGCGGAAGTAGCTGTCGCGTCACGTAGTAAATCAGACGACCAAAATTCGGGCAAGAAGCGACTTCTCGGGCGTCCGAAACCGATGCGGATCCACGAAGGCGCCACGCGAGTACTGGCGGTGCACGACGCAGGGCGCGGTCTTCCCGAGAAGGGCCCGTGATCCGCTCGCGGAAACCGCCGGTGCCTCGTCGGCCGTCCGCGGTACAGACCGCACTTGACGTCATCGGCGAAGCCCCTGCGCCGGCCTGTGTGCCGCCGCTGGAGTTCAAGTGGGGATTCCGAGGAACCGCGGAATATTGACCTGTGCGCATGCGTGGTGCGCACGGGTGCGCCGCCGGTGAGACTCAACCGATGGGTTCAGTCAAGGCGGAGGGAAAAGCTGTCGACACAGTTCATCACTATTATTATTATTATTATTATTATTATTATTATTATTATTATTATTATTATTATTATTATTATTATTATTATTATTATTGTTGTATGAATTAGGTTTTATTATTAATAGACAAGATACAGTGCAACGGAATATTATACAGGAGGTGGTCCCGAGGTCACAGACTGTAATGCAACCTCCTGTACAGCGTATCAGTAAAAATATAAACAACAGTTCCAACAAATAATGTAAATTATTAAAAAATGGCAAACGTAGTATTGTTTAGGGCTTGGCAGTAATAATACAAATCAGCTGCAGACATGCTAGTAAAAAAGCATAATAACTATTATTACATTCGATTAATTACAGAACTATAACGCCATTATGAAAGTAAATGGATAATGAGAGACGACCTAACAAACTTTTATTTGTGTAGCGTAACCAAATGTACATTTGGAAGGGAGAAAATGAAAAGAAAATACTTAACTAAGTGGTTGCAGATGATAAAATGTGGTCTTTTAGTGCTCGTTTAAATTGAAATGATTTACATGACTTAATAGTAGGAGGTAGTGTGTTCCAGAAGGAAACGGACGAAAGATGGATACTCTGCTTACCATAATATGTGGGTACCTTGGGAAGAATAAAACTATTGTTTAGTGCAAATCGCGTAAGATTAGTATTCATTAGACGAGATTGAGGTATCAGACTGTTGCGGTGAGCGTTATCTAGTTATCGGTATAAAAACGTACCAAGACTAAAATTAACAAGTTCGTCCACAGTAAGAATGTTATAGTTATGTAATAACTGTTTGGAATTGAAGTGGTTAGGACTAAATGTATTTATTCTAACAGCCTGGTTTTTAATACATGTAATGATTGTAATAGGTACGATTATTATGATTATTATTATTATTATTATTATTATTGTTGTTGTTGTTGTTGTTGTTAATTGTTGTTGTTGAAGGAGAGAAAGAAGGATGTAATTGAAGGCTATAGGCCTATACCGATTTTCCTTATACGCCTATACTGTCCCAACTGTTAGAAAAATTTATGTTCGAAGTACTGCTTTCCTTCATTGACAAGTTCTCGATTCTGTCCTTCCATCAGTTTTGTCTTGTCTCTGGCAAAGGTACAACATTACTTCTAGAATCTTTTTCTGATAACATTTTTTCCCGCGTTATACCGAAACTTGATTAGCATTGCGTTATTCCTGGATAACAGCAAAGGCTTTGGGACAGTTAATCGCGACATTCGGTTGAACAAATTAAATTTATTGGGCTTCCCGGGACCATTTTGTGACACCCTTAAACGTTATCTGCTGTGTAGATCGAAAACGATAGTATTAGACAATCACTTAGCTCTATTTTGCTTATCAAAGCGTCGATGAACTCAAGCGTCGCTTTTATATCCGCTACTTTTTAATATGTTCATGAATGGCCTTTCGTTCACTGTTCCAAAGTGCACTATTGTCCAATACGCCGATAGAGGAAGGATAAATGACGTTGGTAGATGAACACATTCATTTGCACAGTAAGGTTTGTTCGCCATGTATTTGTACTCCAGCGGAGTATGTGCAGGGACACATAAAGTACACGGGCGTACATTTTTACCCAAACATGTCGTGGGAAACACATTTAGCGTATGTATGTAGTAAATTAACTGCAGAGTGAATTGTCTGGTTACTTTGTTACTGTAAAAGCATAGCACCCTTTCCGGTAAAAAAAGAAAAAGAAACAATTGTAGACGCTCTTACGCGTGAAATATGAAGGAATGGCATCACAATTTTCGCCTTGTGTTCTGCGCGTTGGGAGAGACTGGTTGACGCTCTATTAAAAAAAAAAAAATATGCTCCAAAGTTTAGTGTACGATTCATCTCTACTTTGACATCGAAATATATTTAACGCCGTAGGTATTCCTTCTTTCCACTCGTTCGTTCAAACATTGGTGTTGCGTCATTTTTGTGACTCGGCTTTCAAAGTTGAGCATAAACCTACGCGCATGCTCCGTTTGGGTTTGCGTTTCACTGTGCCTCGTTTCTCAACGAGATACACTGAGGCGCGACGTTGAGTGTACCTTCCTAACATGTTTAACAATCTACCGGAGGGTATTTTTTGAGCAACTCGGAAAAAATTACCGAAATACAAGATACGAGCACTTTAGGTTGAACACGTTCCGTATTCCATTTGTGACATTTATGTGGCAATTGGTTGAAACATTTGGACATTGCAATTTGTTTATCTCTTCGTTTGTTTTAGGGATTTTTACGGGGACGCTTGAACTCTATGTATTGTTGTATAGGTCAGTGACAGCTGTGCAGTGTTCCTGCTTTCGACAGCGGACGACGCATTTGTGGCACGCAATATAGAGTCACGTGAAAGGATCGGAAAGAAGCGACTGCTGTGAGCAACTAAGGGAGGAACCCTCCTTACCGCACATATCCCTGTTCTCGAGTGGCGCAGGGAATTGTGAAGGTTGGCGAATGCGGTGCAAGATTGAACGAGACTCGGCAGAAGAACGCGCGCACATCGAACCGCCGGCGGTCGCACGTGGGCCCAATCAGCGCGCTACGGCCGGATGCGCTATGCGCACGTATACCGCGCGGAGGATACCGCGGAACTTTGCTTCCGTGAAGCTTCGCTTACCTTGAGAACAGCACACTTCAGGCCGCGGTCGGTGTATCCAAACGCGTAACGTCGTTCTCCCCTGCTGGCCTCTTCGTCTGCGCGCTGTGGCTCGTCACGTCTCCGCGCCGCGCGGACGCCCGAAACTTGTTCGGCAAGGCAACAACGATTCCTGCAAAGCCACGACCAGCGTACGCGCTCGTCCTCATTACCTGCAGATCAGCTAGCCATAGGTCGTGATGTGCCCAAAGTGTGCTGCCAGTCATCGCCTGTCTTGCAGTGCGGCAGCGAGAATGTACAGATTTATTTTCAGAAAAGCCGGCAAATGTAGCGGGGGACCGACCTCGGGGTCTAACTTGCGAAGTTCGTGATGAACTCCGCAAGAGCGCTAGCGCACAATACTGGGACTAAACGACTTGGGCAATGGTATACCGCGAAGGCATGTACATGGATCAACAATGGATCCGTTGCTCGGATCACCACGGCGCGCGCACGTCCGCGCAGCCCAACGCGGTTGCGCGCCTAAAGCGAGAAATGTAAACGAGAGTAACTGACCCGACAAGACGGCGGAGTGACGCCAACTTTCGGCTTCACTGAGTTTCACAAAGAGTGACGTTAGGTCCTCCCCTCAGTTTTCCCTTCCTCCATGTTCTCTTCCTTGTTCTCGCCCGTTCGGCACAGTGCTGAAAACTCTTGTGAAGTTCTCTAGATCCAGAGATTTCAGGCGGTGTTTAATGAAGTGTTTCCAAACCTACCAAAAATTTGTGGAGGAAAGAAGAACTCAGAGATGCGAAAAACCCCTGCTACGACGTCGTGATGACCCATGGGTGGAACTGCTGACGTGAAGGCGTGTTCCGATTTCAGTCAGCCCAAATTAGCTTCCAAGCCACCAGCGCCGATGACCGACGGCGCACCTTGCGGCGTTTTTACCAGTGCTGCACTGAAGAATGCCGCAAGCGGGGCTCTGGACAGAGGGCAATTCGTCACGTATACCATCACACTCAAACTGCTCTCGCTTCTATGAAGCACTTTCTCACGAACTGTCCACAATATGCGTATGAATCATGTGATCAACTGCGAAATAACTTACGCGAAAAGTTAGCTACTCTGGTAGACGGAATTTTGCAGAAACAAAAATACTTGATCCTTGGTCATGCCACGCTAAACAGACATGAGCTTTGACAGCCACACGGGATTTCCTGGTGGCTTCAGATGCTTGCGAACTTTGCTGCTTATGCTGCTTATGTTCAGCGCTTGCTATCTATAGACCACTTGAACAATGACAACCGTGTGCACGTGTTACAGTGCATTATTCGCACCCAGGTGAGCATGATAATATATATATATATATATATATATATATATATATATATATATATATATATATATATATATATATATATATATATATATATATAGAGAGAGAGAGAGAGAGAGAGAGAGAGATGAATATAGGAAGGCAGGGAGGGATGTTAACTAGTCAAGGGTCTGGATAGCTACACTACGCTGGGGGAAGGGACAAGGGGAAAAGAGAGAACTTGTAGATACGTGTACGGACAGTACTTGAGTTAAAGCCGCTCTCGCATACCAGACGTACTGAGAAAGCACAAAAGTGCCTTCACCGCCTTCTGAGCCGATGATTGGTGGGGACGGTGCTCTAGTACTGTCTGTTCACTCAGAGGACGATCATCAAATTTCCTGAATGCGTTGGACAAAGATTGTCCTTGTGCTTGAAATTGAGGACAATGGCACAATAAGTGGTCAATGCCCTGCTCGCATTCGCAAACATCACATGTAGGACTATCAGCCATTCTAATTAGTCCTAAGTAGGCATTCGTGAAGGCAACTCCAAGCCACAACCGACACAGAAGAGACGCGTCGCGTCGGTGCAGACCAGCCGGAGGTCTGAGTTGAAATGACAACTTCTGTTACTTAGTGCGGGTGCACATGAAACGCACTCCATATTGCATTGTTTAAATTCCCGTTGTCTACAATAAAATAGAGAAAAATATCAACGAGCACAGTAGTTAGGCCGAGTATGTTTATGTGTCTGTGGTATGTGTCTGTGTGTGTTATACAGAGAAATAAACAGCCTTAATTGTGCCTTGGGTAACCTGCTCCCGGTGTAGCCTTACGTTCCCATTTGTTTGCTGTTGAACGACAAGCTGCGGCTCTCGAAAGCGACGTGGCGTGTGCGTGTAGACCTAAGTGCTAACACCGTATAGCGTTGTGCGGCAACGCGGCTGGTCATAGGTGTCTGCATAGTTTCCCGCTTGCAACGTGCGACTGTCCACGTCGGAACCAGTCTTCTGGTTTCTTACTAAAAAGGAGAATTGACCTAATCAATCCTAAGCCGAGTACGTTATGACATTGTATTTATGGACTTCCTTCATAATTTCCTGTGTCAATTCTTCTATTAGCATAGGTTTTCCATTTTCACGACTTCACGGTTTCTTCGCAGCCAATTTTTCATTTACCTAGCTTCTACAGTAAATTCCTTTGTTTTGTAATACTACGACATACTTCGAAGTAGCTAGCAAAATATCCAGCAGGCGACATTGACAGGTTGCATTTCTTTCCATCATCAATATTTGAAAATATAACTAAGATTTCCCGTTTCCAGGTAGAATCTTGTATCGTGTGGCGATTACTGGTTTAAAGCCCCACATAGTGGTTTTCATTGTCAACCCTTTTCAACTTTCTTTTTTTCTAAATGGAAACAAAAATGCAATAAACGAATGCGTTTGATAATTTTAAATGAGTACTGGCGTGGCCTTCTCCACATGTTACCTCTCGTGTGTGTTAAATGAAGGTCGAGACCCTTTAAACCTTAGGTAAAAGCATTAGCAAGCACCCGAGCGCTCTAAATTACTGCAATACTTGTTTCTACGAACCCCTTTCGGTTCAGTGTGCCTCAAAGATGGATGCGTCATGACGTCACGATTCATTGGATCCCTCCGTTCCTGCGGTCGCTGCCACGCGCACACAAAGCCAGAAGAAACGCGCTGCCCTCTTGGTTTCATTCATTCATTCATTCATTCATTCATTCATTCATTCATTCATTCATTCATTCATTCATTCATTCATTCATTCATTCATTATATATTCTTATTACTTTGCCATGTGCAATGACGGCACCATATTGTCAATGACGCCAGTTCCGGTGTTTCGAGCCCAGCCTTATTATTGGATTAAAATACTGCAGCAGTGTTTCCCAAACTTAACAGTTCCCATGTGGTATCATTTTAACTATGCGGGAAGCGTGTGGCAAAGCTCCCTGAACTTTGCAAATAAGCGGCGCTGCTGCACGATTCACCTGAAACGTGTGCTTACGCCTTATAACTAGGGGTGTGCGAATATTGAAATTTTCGAATACGAATCGAATACGAATAAAGCGAAAAACTGTCTTCGAATATCGAATCGAATATCGAATATATGTGTAGTATTAAAAAATTGCAAAACGAGGTAACAGTAGCTTCATTATCCTTTTAAAAATAATATTGCATTTTACGAGGTTGCTTCAGGTTAAAGAGGCACTCATTACAGGTAATGCACTGAGGTAATGTCAGGTAATGCTCTGTCAGTTAAGCGCTTGTTACAGATTATCGCGAAGGAAAATATACTGCTCAACATGTTCAGAAAGTAAGGGCTCTCTATGCACTGTGACAACATTTGTCCAGGTAACATTTTCTAGGTGCATATTTTATTGCGCATACTTACAAAGCCCGAAAGTACATCATATATTGTTATGAAAGATCCCTGGAATAAAGCTTGGTAAAAAAAAATCGAAACTGATCATGTCTCACGGGCCTGATGCAGATAGACTAGAACAGAGCGTACACATTCATAGTAAGGTTCGTTACAGCACTTAAGATCACAGTGCTGTAACGCTGTGTCGTCGTTTTGTACCTTCTTTTGTCCCTGTTTTGTGTTGCGCTGTAACGAACCTTACTATGAATCCCAACAAACTGGCCCAACTTGCCATCTTGATGTAGAGCATACAGATAATGAGCGGATCATGTGAAGCTCTCAGTGCATAAACATGTTTTAGGAGAATGTGGAGCAAGCATATAATTCGTTAATGGCTAAATTATTCACAGTCTGTCCGAATATTCGCCGTTTCAACCATTATTCGACCGTCCTCGAATATTCGGGAATTTACGAATATGCATTTCTCGAATCGAATACGCTTCGAATAAGGAAAATATTCGATTCGTATTCGAAATTTCGAATATTCGCACACCCCTACTTATAACTTCCGTCGGATCACGTTGTCACGCGAAGCCCTTTGCAATGCGCCGAACGGTGTTCCCGACGTCGCCCGTGCAAGCCGACGACGCTCACTAAACGCCACCATCATCGGGGCGCCGCCGGCCACGTACACGAACGGTGGCGGCAATTTGAGCGCCGGTCGTTCCCCACGCACTCGCTGCAAAGCGGCAGCGGTGACCCGGCTTCCTTGCTTATGCTCCGTGCGCGTCTCCACGTTGAAAACTCACACGGCCGCGACCTCCCGCGCACAGCAGCGCGTCCAGCAGCTTCACGAGTTGTGTGCAATGAGCTGCAAACGAACGAGTGTCACGCGGCGTTGTTTTTACCTTTTGCCGGAGTTGGTTTTCACCGGATTATCCTTCCGGTGGCAGTTGCCAGCCTGCTCCTCGCTTTCCCTTTCCTGTTACCTGTGTATATGTGTATATGTGTGCAAAACAAATAATAATAATAATAATATCACTGTTATCAAATTGTCAGCTCGGCACCAGATGCGTCTATAGAGCATCCGAAATATTTTCAACGTTACAAGCAAAGGATGCGCGTTCGGGGTGGATCCGCGATTGTGCGCGCGTCGCTTATATTGTACGGAATCTCGAACGTATACACGAGCAGCAGCTCAACAATGCACGACGATTCGTGCATAAAAAGTGGACGCACTCGGCCTCCGAGTTCAGATTTGTTCAGTTTACATCACCGCGAGGTCTCCCAAGAAGGGTGCGCGACGCTTTTCGGCAGATCCGCGTCTTCTCCGTCGTCCTGCGAGCCCGTTTGTGCTGTACGTCACACGATGCACTACCACAGCCTATCAGTCGGTTATTTTGAACTTCGTTGCTGGTTAATAGGGCTTTCTCAAATGTATTCATCAGGATCTAATCATTCTCAGCTCACTTGCCATCGTCTGCCGCTCCCTTTCGCTATCTTCTCTGTCCGAAACGGTATAATTCTTCGTGATGTGTTGCTACTGTCTGGTGGTCTTCGTTTGGTCCCGGAAGAAGAACGTGCAAAGTTTTGAAGCGGTGCCTTGTCTTCGTCTTCGATGCCGTCCTGCGTGCCCCGCTCGCACAATACTCCACGCACTGTGTGTATATAGCTGCTTCTCGTTTTTCCTGTAGTTTCACTCACACTTTGATGCGATTAGCACTTTTGAGCTACTTCACGCAACTGTTTCTCCGAGGCAATCTGGGTATTTAACCGTTTTCCCCGACTTCTTCAATAAAGAAAGAAAACCTTCCAAAATTTCTAAGCGCGCTTTATACGCGACGCGTTTCTCAGCATTCGCACGCACTGACACGCCATGCATTTCGGAGACCCCGCCCGGAGTTCGCGGCGGCGCCGCCAGATGGCGTAGCTTAATTTATAGGGAATTGCGAGAGAGCAGAGCGCCCGCTGCAGTACATGCATGAGGCGTCTCGGTGGTGAAAACATGCTGTGTCGCATGCATTGCTTCAATGCTAATCTCACCACCGTGGGCAGTCGTCGTGAGATGAGTTCTGCCGGAATTTTCTGTTGGTGGTCTTGTCCGTCATTTTGCGGCAAAAAAAGAATATCTCGTAGGCTACATCAGGGACGCAGCTGCAGTGGGGTACGTGAAACGCCTTGTGCGTGCTAAGACGGTGTATACGTGAACTAGGGCACAGAAATAACGTAACCAAAAACGCAACTTACTTATTCGCACATCAGAACGCTTACATGCTTAACCTATGTTTCAACTAGTGGAACGGCCTAATTTTGCCATCGCGCTCGCTCGCTATTCCTAGTGGCCCCGTTTGTTTTGCAGAGGGTGTTTGGGTGCTGTAGGTACAGAAATGACCCCCGTGCTGTTGGCGCCTGAGGACTGCACTGCGCGCCTCGAGCCCGCCGCATTCGTATATAGTTCGGGCTCATGAGCGTGCCTCAATCTCATATATGCTCGCGCTCCCTATGGTGACAGACACGTTCCGCCGTGGTCAAAGGGGTTGGTCATTCCTCTGTCTTGCTGACCGAGTACCTTCACGCCCTTTTTGAACACCACATACGTGTAGAAAGCAGGGGCGCCATAGTCGAGCAATCGTCAAATTTGCAACAAGTTGTACACTTGTAGGGCTTGTACCTACAGACGAGCACCGGCCGTTTCACTTCGATGGATTACGCCTAACATGGCCGGAGTGAGCTCTCTCAAACGCGACCACTCCCGCTCGGATCGACCAACGTATACTTCCGAGCTACGCTTCTCGGCCGCCGACTTTCCCCCAGTTTATTATGCATAAAACTCTATACGGGAAGAACACGTTGTCGCTCGAGGCTATAGAGGATGGCGAGATGGCGCATGCATGCCACGCTTGCCGATTCTCGCAACGTCACAAAAAAGTGAGAACGGTCTGTGTCATGCTGCCTCAAATATCTTGCATGACTCGACATGCAGCACGCCTTCAGCCTTCGATAGCGCTGCACCGAATTGGTTGGGCGCAGTTGCGCAGCACGGTGAAGCGTCACAGACGATCTCTCTCTCTCTCTCTCTCTCTCTCTCTCTCTCTCTCTCTCCCTCAGTCGTCGCCAAAGTGGACTCACGACATGAATCATACGCAATGAAAAATGCCCGCGGTTTCTATCTTTTTTCTTCTTCTCTTCTGTTTCCCGGTCCCCTCACATTTCTTATCTTTTTTCTTCTTCTATTGTTTCCACGCGGCAGCGCAACAAAGACGCGGAACGGAGCTGGTTTTCTTGAGCATGGCAGAGCGCCACGGCACCAAGAGTGAAGGGGGGCTGGCGTTGCTGAGATATTGCGGGACACGGCCGAAAAAACTGTCCGCGCCGCGCTGCCTGAAAAAAATATTGCATCCACAGCCTCGAGAGAAGGAAAGTCTTCTTCCCGTATAGAGTTCCATCCATAGTAAAGCTGGGAGAAAATCGCCAGCAAAGCTGTCTCTTCTACTTTCATCTTCGATTTCCTTCATTAATGCCATCGTGAGGAACCACGTCTGCTCGAGCCGATCCGAGCTATGGCGACGAAGGAAACGCGAGGCGCGCTGCTGATTATCCATACATATGAGGAAGATGAAATATGCGGGACGTTTTGTGCGCGACGATGGTATTGACAAGCCCACATCGTCTATTATTTGTTCATCGTTTCTCCGGGAACCGCTTTTCACTTACTAACAAATGTTGAAGTTGCCGCTCGGCGCAAGGCACACCCGAACATCCTGGACCGTTGTCGCCGAACCTTGCGTAATCAGATTGCACGCGCAGCGCGAGCAGTGTTGTACATACCCGAAGGCACGCGAGTACCAGCGATTACGCTGGAATCTTCGACGAGTCGTGTCGTACAAATAGTCGACGCGCTTGACCCGCAGATAAGACTTCTGACGATCGCCGACTGTGCTCGCCGCTATCGTTGCGCTTTGAATTTAACTCGTTTTTCTGGGCACAGGTTCACCCAATAAATAGTTAGTTTAGTGACTTACAGTTTTAGCTATAATGTCGGCTTCTTCACCGTCACGACCAAGTGACAATATGTACTATTCGCACAATTAAATAGACCTTTCCCGGCCTACGTCACGGCGGGCCAGTCACGTGATCTTTTGGTACACGCGGGACTGTTTCACGGGCAATAAAGCACGCTGCACGAGCGTTTGGATTCGCTGACAGCTTTGTATATCGCGGTTGTTTTCTTTATCGCACGAAAAAGGTCGGCAACATTGGCTTTTTCTGTTTCCGAGACGAGAAGCAGCGACAAACATGGCCGCTGGCAATGAGCAGCGACCAATGGCACCCGTTAGGCGTTGACAGAGTTCACTTGTTCTCCTTTCGAACATTCAAACTAAGTGGCTGCTGCCTTGGCAGTAGTGCACTGCAGCTTTCATGCTACACGGTGTCAATTTAGTGCGCTAACACAGGAGGCAGACGACGGGTTGAATGCGGTCACGTTCGCGTTCACGTGATGAAAACAGCACGTGACACGCCGGCAGCTCTCCACTTGACATTAGTGCGAACTACACGAACAGTGGTTTGCTACGGTAACGAACCAGCATTTAAGCGCCCTGACGTATCGATTGTTGCCCACTGTCACACGGGCACTTTTGATGGCTGCTTAGCCAGATCCGGATGGAGTGGTGCTACACGGCTATGTCGCACCGTGATTTTCCTCGATCGGGATCTATTACTTACGTCACACCAGCGTCACTTCATTGAAGAATCGTGCTGAACTGCATGTGTTATCATGCATGTGTTATCATGCATGTCGCCGTAAAATCGCTCGCTTATCGCTTCTTCATAAGCTCTACCATCGCGCATCACTTCGCGAGGGCTTCTTTAGGCCACCCCCTGCCATTTTTCCCCGCCGTGATCACTCTTTTAAAATCGAACGCTTCACGTGTTGCACACTAACTTATGCCAGATCGTTCATACCTGGCACCATAACCGAGTGGAATAACTTGCATATCCACAGAAATAGTTCGTGTGTACGTGCGTGTGTGTGCTTAGGTTTTTTTTTCCTTTTTTTATCCTTCTTTCTTTCTCACCTATTGCATCCCCTTGCCCCTCCCCCAGTACAGGGTAGCCAACCGGAGATAACCTCTGGTTAACCTCCGTGTCTTTCCTTTGCTTTTCTCTCTCTCTCTCTCTTGCCATCACACATCGCAACCATCACCGACATAAATGAATTCCAGAAACTTCTAATCATTAATGAAAGTGCGTAAACCTTTCTTGTGTCATGTTCCCCACCCCCCATTTCTTACACTACAAATGGTGTTAAAAATGTTCTTGTCTTCTGTATAACATGCATATCTTTATGGTTATTGTTCTTATTTTTATTGCGCTGTTTTGCCTTTTCCTTTTAAGTTCACGTGTTGTGTTGTTTTCTGATTTGTTATACATTAATGACCTGAGTGCTTTCTATGAACCAATTACCGTCCATTTCTGTGTGCTTTTGATTCGTATTCTCTTTATGTACATTTCTGATTATTATTAGTACTACGACAATCTTATTGGCCTCGTATTATTATTTGCTGTGATTATAGTTTATCAGTTCCAGTTTTTTTCGTTTTTTTTTTACTTATTACTCATTTATTACATCTGTATGCGTTACTGCACCCCCCCCCCCCCCTCTATGTAATACCCTCCTGCGGTATTCTGAATAAATACATAAATAAATACGTTCAATCGGGATCGCGCTTCTTGATGGCGATCACAGATGTCAGTCATCTGAACCCTCAATGCTCAGTGACCTCGACCCAACGTCTGCACGTGCCCTCCACGGCAAGGTCACACGCCTTCAGCTGGATTCACACGACGGACCGAATTCCGCGGAGGAGCTTGACGTGGCCGACCTGCAGCCAACTGCGCCGCCAGCAGCTCATTTCCTTGTGTGCAGTGCGCAATAGGTTGGCACTGAGCCACGTAATGCTCGTTCGCGCATTTTAATCGTGTGAATCCAGCTGAGGCGAGTGCTTCGATGTCATTGCTACTGTAGTTTATGGTCCAGGAATGTTCACGCGGTAAACACAAGTGTCGCCAAATCGCACGTTCTGCCAACACTTGCGATCGTTTTTCCAGCCAGCTATGAGGAAAGGATCAGGCTCACAGCAGGCGAAAAGCTTCTAGACGCACCGCTGACGGGCGGCTTGTGGCAGCCGCTCACGTACTCGGACAAATCTGTCGCAGCAGGTAACCTGGTTGCCACGGAGCGAGGAAAATGTGTCGCCTCTTTTCACGTGTCTCGCCCTTCGCTCTGCGCATGGGCCGTGACGTCACGCTGTTTAAGAAAAGGAAATGTCCACTGAAACGCGAAGAAATAGAAAGCGACTAGGGTGGTTGATTGGTTTCTCCAGCTTCGCCTGAATTTATAACAGCGGGCAAATTCAAGCTCCATCATGGTCCCCACCATGCATTCAATATGGGCTGCGGTACAATTTCGCGTAGCACTCTTTCATACATTGGTGGTGAAGCAGCGCACGGACAAGGACAACGTGAAGACACACAAGAAAACACGACACTCAGTTTCGTGTTTTTTCAGTCTCGTGTTTTCTTGTGTGCCTTCGCGTTGTCCTCGTCAGTGCGCTGCTTCACCACCACCACCTACCCAGCGGTCGATTTAGGCACCACTGGCCTCCTTGAAGCTCTTGGGTTCAGAGGGAGCAGTGGTAAAGCAAACATGTCCGCATTAGGCATTAGTAAGAGGCGACTGGAGGATTGGTGGAAGAAAAGTAGGGAAACGACAAAATACGGAGACGTACAAAAGCACAGTTCGCAATAGGGGATCAGAAAATTTGGGCGTGGTAGTTAGTAGTGTTTTTTTTTCTTTCTTCTCATGCTTAACCTAGGTAGAATATTAGGCAGTATAGTAGCAAGAGCTTGGTGGCGCAACCCACCGCCCCGTTCCAAAGGGGACGCTCATAACATCCATCCATCCATCCATCCATCCATCCATCCATCCATCCATCCATCCATCCATCCATCCATCCATCCATCCATCCATCCATCCATCCACCCGCCGTGGTTGCTCAGTGGCTATGGTGTTGGGCTGCTGAGCACGAGGTCGCGGGATCGAATCCCGGCCACGGCGGCCGCATTTCGATGGGGGCGAAATGCGAAAACACCCGTGTGCTTAGATTTAGGTGCACGTTAAAGAACCACAGGTGGTCAAAATTTCCGGAGTCCTCCACTACGGCGTGCCTCATAATCAGAAAGTGGTTTTGGCACGTAAAACCCCAAATATTATTATTATTATTATTATCCATCCATCCATCCATCCATCCATCCATCCATCCATCCATCCATCCGTATGATGATTAATCACCAACTCACCCAACTTTCCACATTACTGAGCGCTCCCTCGTGGTAACCAGAAACCGGTGTTTCGATAGGAACGTTTTTTTTTTCCCCCGCATTTCAACATATGTTGATAGTGCGATACTCTCCTGTGTCGGCTTGCATAACTGCTGCTAGGTTCAGGATGCGTGCAATTAATTACTCGATACTCGGTGAAACCATCAGTAACGCATTTATCGAAGTATATATAGGCACCTCCTATTCCCTTCGAGGAAAAATTTCTGCCGTGCCCTAAGCTAGTAAATACGGGATGCAGCCACACTGTATAAATATTTCAACTGCATTAGCGCTCATTCATTCATTCGCATCGCACATAAAACACCGCGTGAGAAAGGACACGGCACATGCTCTAAAGCAGTATGTTGACACCTGCCCTTGCAATATGTCGTACCAAGAAGACCGAATCCGCCCACGTTGTTATTTTCACTAACTTATGTTGCCGACCGAGTAGCTGCATTAAATTATTATCTTCGTGAAGCTGATAAATTTATTCACCAAAAATGACACGACTTTAATGACGTCATGCAATATTTATGTTTCTGCAGTATGCCGCTCACAAGCTATGACGAAACGCAAGCACCTACTTAACCAGGTGGATGCACAGTTTGTGAGACGTCTACGCAGCCATGTCACAAGTACGAAGACGATGCGCGATGCTTGTCGAAGTAAAAATGGTGATGAGGAGAGGACTGGGGTGTACGCACGCAAAATTACACGTCTAGCGGCAGTTAAGGATTCTGTGCGGCAGAGTCGCGCATCTACAAAACCGGCAGAAAATGAGCACCCACCCAGTGGCATCTGGCGCATGGCTAAATTAATGAAAATCAAGTAAATCCGACAGTCCGTTGAACATAATGAGCTTTTCGAATAACATTTCGGTCTGCTTTAAAAATACCAGTGAGCCGACATTAAACGCGTATGTTCAGGTTTTATGTACCAATTTATTTTTGTAACACAGAACCGAGGTGGCGCTTAAAGGCAGTATACTTTTTCGGCCAGCATACAAGAATTACTAAGGCCGTTAACTGGTACTTGCATTCGGTGTACACAAAACCTGCGAACATATATCTGCAAATATATCCGCCGAGATGTCGATCGACCCGGCGCCAGACAGTCGCCAGCAGCAGCCACGCCAAACCCGGTGTAGGGTGCACTGCAACGAAACCTTCACGAAATGCAGTCGCCAAGTCAACGCGTCGGCGAAGGCAGCTGCGCGGACCTTCGGATCGCCGAGGGCTGTGGTCAATCTTTCGTGCCATCGGCGCCCTCAGCCTAGGCGACCTAGTATACGCTTATGCACGCAACACGATCGATGAATCAATACATCGGCAGCTTATTTCCAAAACAAGGACTCGCGTTTCGCAGCAAAATGCGCTTCCGGGGCAACGCAGTGCTCTATAGTCCGTATTTCGCCTCAAGAAACACATTTGGATTGCACTGAGACGTGCTTCTAGCATTAAACAACGCCTTTATATCGGCACACTTTTGCAGTGCTGAAATTCTGTGTTGCCATGCTGACAGTCTTGCATCTTAAGGCCGCATGTAAAGCAATCAGTATTGCAGAGATTGACGACCGCAATTTTAGCACCTGAATAGATGTAGCCGAGTGAGCTTTTTTTAAGTGTTCCCCTTTGTTGTAACCTCCGTGTGCAGAGAATGCCTCAAGCATTGTAATTACCCTGCTCATTCGTGTGTTTGTCTATTTATTCGTAGGTTTGCGCCCTAAACAAATCAGTTGAAAGTGTTGTCTGTGTCGTCGTTTAGCGTCTTAATTCCCGTGTGTTTGAGACGTATTTGCGGCAAGTCCGTCTTTCAGCAAACATTAACTAGGCCAAGAAGCAGTTCTTTTCATGCAGAGAGTTGTCTTCGAATAGCTTTGCCTTGGCATGCTTTCGCCGGATTACAGCGCATGGTGTTGAAATCAGGCTTTCCTTCGCTTAATCATGCATCCGGTTCGGATTTAGGAACTCAGGCCTGGCATTTTGCAAAAAAAAAATGTTAAAATAAAAAAGAGAGAGATAAAGAGGGAAGGCAGGTAGGTTAACCAGATATAAGTCCCCGATTTGCTACCCTACACTGGGGATGGGAGAGAGGTGTTAGAAAGAGCACAGAGAGGAAAACGGTAAAAAATAACACGCACACACGGAGGCACTCACACACAAGAGGCGTTCCAGTTAAAGACGTTCACACAGGCCGGTAGATCGCAAAAAGCGCAATAGTGCTTGCACGGCCTTCTTCTATGACGTTAGGTCCTTTCGATGGTGTAAAATTCTTTTTTCTGAGAGCGGTTGGTCGTCCTGCTGGTCAAGTTCGTGGCGAAGGAAAAACAAAAAGAAGGAAACAAGTGGCAATAGCGTGTACAGTATAGGCGCGCTGAAAACAGCGATATCGGCAAGAAAGGACCCTTCGATAAGTACAAAGCTGCATTTTAAAGCGAAGCTTTCTTCAATTTCTTTTATTAGGACTATCCCATTTTTGAGCCGCTGGGTACAAGCCCCTGGGTGCGTACTATGTGACCATTCTTGGCCGGTCCCTCCATAAATTGTACGCACTTCTTTGACGCGAGGGTTATATAATCCTTAAACATATATATGTACATGTGCGTCGTACTACTCTTATCTTGCACCCGTCGCCGCCATACTTCCCCCGACGAGCATCACGTGCATGTCATCCGTTCGTGCTCGTCGCATCGCTGCCTTGACCTGCAGTCGCACTGAGCATCCGCCTTATATGAAATTTGCATCTCGGCTTCGCTTGCGAACGGTGTGGCGCACAAACATAAAAACTGCACGACGCTAAAGTTGTGAGCCGTGCGGTACATAAACGATAAACATTGCGCGACGTACGCCACATGTTGTATTGGATGAAAGTGAAAGCAGTTGGGCGCATAGCATTTAGTTTTATGACACTTAATTACCGCTCTACGAAAGTTTCGCGTCGCATATTTTAAAATGTGATCCGCACGTTCAGTCTTGTTAACAGAGAGGCACCGAGCAAGCACAAAGAGCAGACGACTCCGTACACGATTCCGTTAAACGCTGTTCGCCGCTCTGAGCAATAATCTTCACTTGGATACTTCTTAAAGCTTGGCCACGAGTATTAAGCTTCGCTGCCGGGAAAGTTCGAGTGAGTATGACCTAGTGAAAATTAATTTTTGCCGAACTGAATGAGGCGGCAGCGCAGCCGCATGCTCGTGGCGACACGCTCTGCTGCTCGTCGACAGAGCGCTGTGACGTCCAGACGGTGACAAATGGTAAGTCACTTCAAAAAGCGTGGAATGCTTCAGAATGTAACAAACTGCACGCGCAGTTGAAAAAATAAAAGGAAGACAACATAAACAATCACTGTCTCCCTACATTCGTCAAAAATCAAGAAGCCATATATATACGCACTTAGGACAATCAACGAATGACTGAGCGTTTTAAACTAATTTTGACCTATTGCAGTTCTTTAATGCACGCCGACGTAAGCATATACAAGTGTTTTTGCCTCAAACGGATAGCCGCCGCCACGGCAATTAATCGAACCAGCGACCTTATTCCCAGGAGATATAGAACATTGTGATTGAGTCATTGAGTCACAGCGGCAGGTATTTTATGAGCTACAAGGGACGCATCCAAACCGGCCGTCGGGCTCGCTCAAATGGACTCGTGGACCACACTTCTGCACATTATTTAACTTCACGGGGAAGACAGAGCTTCTCTATCGTATGCAGAAAATGTTTTATGCCGAAGGGCAAACTAACGCCTACCGAAATTAACTTTTGACCACTTGGAAAAGTAGCTTGAGGAGGAGGTCACATTGGCTCGTTGATTCTTTTTCTCCCTCTCTCCTGAACGCAGCCCGTCCGAAAGCGCATTAAGCTGCAAAAAGTAGCTTCCATTCTTCCTCTCCTATGCCTAATTTGTCGCACAAGTTATCCGGCAAGTACATGTGTCGGTCGTTTCACATTTTCATTTCTTTTATATATTTTTCTCTTTTCTATATATTTATAGAGGGTGGCCCCGCTATCCTTAGCCAAGGTGTTCAACAAAAAAAAAAAGAATTTGAAAAATCTGGTGCAAGTTACAATTATAAAGCCTACGATATTTGGTCGTCAATGGTCTGACGACTAAACACGGCATATATAATATGCAACGATAGAAGAATACATAATTTAGGAAGCACGTTGCACGATATGATCTTAAGACCTACGGTGCTGCATATATATGTATATTACCGCAGCCTAGTACCACCTCAGCGCACAACCTAAAGAAGAAACGCCACGTAACCGCCAAGTGCGACCTCTCCGGCGCGCGCGGTGTCGCGCGCCTTGGAGGAACTGCACGCAGCACCACAAACAAGCGGCGCTGAGTCACACGCAATCACGTCTCTCTCCTGTAGCGCGGGAAGGACTCGACCGCGGTGGCAAGTAGTCGACGCATGTGACCCGAAGGAACACAACAAAGCAATGCGAGAAGAGGAACTGCGAGAGACGCCTGGCGATAACCGCAACGAAAGAGGTTTCCTGGGGGCGTACGAATGTTCTTTGACTTCCTCCGTGACCCTTCGCTTGCGCTGTCCCGTGTGTCGCGGCACTTATTGAAGCGATGGCCGCCACATCCGCGCGCCGACTCGAAGTCGAGCACAATCTCACGGGCACCCTGTGCTCAGGCAAAAAGTTGTTTTTTCTTGGTGGCGCCCAAGTGAAATGGTGCAGCCAACTTTGTGCGATAGGTCAAGTGTCGGGCAGTGTAAAGAGGCAAGAAAGAAAAGGAAAACTGCAGGCTTAGCAAATCCTCCGATTGTGAACTCGTTTTCTGGGACAGCAGCATGCAGGCCATGAGAAGGCTGTCACGGTAAATCCCGCCATCTTATCAAGAGCAAAACTTTTTTTTTTTTTCAGATGCTCACGAAGTCGCCCTTTTCCGCCGCAGCATTGTACCTGGGACATTTCCAGCGCTTGTGAGAAATATAAACGTATCTAAAGAACAACAAAGAAAAGGCAGGGTGCCTGTCGCCTTTTCCGTTTCCTTGTAAGGTGTTACTTTTTCCTCCAAGCGCTGCAGCAATGTCTCAGACATCTAAATTAGAGCATTAGGTAAAGTATTTCGTGTTGGAGCCTCCAAAATGCATGTACAGACGCCACTGCTCTCAGTCTGCGTGGAGCGCGAAACACATCAGAAATTGCCAAGCATCGAAATGTCATGATCGCGATGGTTGTGCGTGGAGATCCCAACTGCACGAAGCCGACGAAGCAAGCGCTCAGTGGAGTCAAAGTCTAGTTTTTCTTCAACGTATGACGAAGGTGAAGCGGGTTATGGTGGAGTGGTTCGATGACGACCGGCTTGTGCGCGTGACGGATAGCACACTGTCTCGAGCTGGGAAATTAGGGGTCACAAAGAATATATCGAAATGCCGAGAAAGCGCATATTTCTTGATAAGTACTGCTTGTTGGCTCGATATGGCCAGACCTGGTGAGAGGCCACTTGAAAAGCTGTCATATAGCTCTAGGCCCTTGCCGTTCTTGGAGATAGAAAGGTGCCTATAGAGATAAAAGCAAATACAGAAAGATTTCGCAGATAAGCTACCTACGTGGCTAAGCAGACATCTCCAGGAATATGTTTTCGCTAACTACCTAAAATGCATTAATTAACATTTAGTTACCAACTTTAGTTACCTTAGTTACCAACCAACAAAAAGAAGAAGAAAAAAACAGAAAAATAAAAACACTTCATAAACTGACGAAATGAGCAATTACAAGCTCGATATAAAACCAAAATTAAACTATGGGGTATAGCGTCCCGGAACTGTGCAGTGGGTTACGAGGGACTCGTTATGAGGTGTTGACGCGTTCCCTCGACACTAGTGCGAACAAAACGATGCTTATCGAACGACAGCGACGTGAACCAAGAAGTGGTTCGCATCTAGAAGACCAAACACCACGCGAAGGCTCAGCGTAGCGCGGCCACTTCGCGGTGCAATCACGTCCGCGAGGGCCCGTCGCACAACCGGGCGGCGCTGAGTCACGCCTATAATCGCCCATCTCTCGCCGAGAAGTGGCGTGGGAAAGGTGGACCACGCGGTCATTGACGCACATGAGAAGGGGGAAGCGCCGAAAAGGAAGAAACAAAGAAAAACGTCACATGACTCACCTCTTTCCTTCTTGCCAAGGTCAGACACAAAGAAGGGTGATGCAAATCGCGTCTTTCTTTGCCACGGGCGTCGGGCTTCTTCTGTTACCGGCCTTTCTAAATATAAGTTGTGGGCACATTGCTACGTACGGCCCTGCCATTTGCGTAAGTGCGGAGAAGGCCGCGCCCGATGTCATCTGTCCGCTTGGATGTTACAGAGATGACCGATGTAGCACGGCATATCCATTATTAATAAAAGAAGAGCGCTCAAAAACGCGGGATGCCGCGACGCGTTGACACTTCACGAATTGAAATTATGAAAGAGAGAATGCCACCCAGAGAAATGATCTGCGCATGCGCGAAACACTATCACTGCAGCTTGGGTGACACGTCAAGTTATACTTCACTATACAGGGTGTCCCAAATATCATGCACACCGCCGTGGTTGCACAGTGGCTATGGCGTTGGGCTGCTGAGCACGAGGTCGCGGGAACGAATCCCGGCCATGGCGGCCGCATTTCGATGGGGGCGAAATGCGACAACACCTGTGTGCTTAGATTTAGGTGCACGTTAAAGATCCCCAGGTGGTCGAAATTTCCGGAGTCCTCTACTCCGGCGTGTCTCATAATCAGAAAGTGGTTTTGGCAAGTAAAACCCCATAATTTAAAAATGTCATGCACCAAGATTTTAAAATACGCAAATGCCACGTAGCTGGACAAAACCGAGGTAACGTTGTTTGCCGTCGCTTGGAGATACTCAGATTATTTTTTGCATTCCGCACAATTACCTAATTAGTCCTAATTAGTTAATCGGCTTCTCAAATGTTGTGATTTAAAATTATAAAAGTGTCAATGAGAAAAATTCTGGAGCAACATGAAAAACTCCCGATACAGCTTTCTGTTGCTCAATACATCCGACATAAAAGCGTTTTTCCGAGCTTTAAGGAAGCCCGCAAATGCACGCAAAATTAGTGCGCGACTGGCCACTCGAGGCAGTCGAGGCGTCTCAAGCGACATCAGAAAGAACCCTTCCGCTTTTCGTGGTCAGGTGCATCGAGGCAACACTCTCACACACTGTTTCCCTGTTAACGATGTGAATTGACTCCAGAAGCTTTATTGCGAACTTACACTTTCTATGACCTAGTATGTTTTTGTCGCGAAAAGCCGGCTCCCACCCAGATTATTTTATTGGCTCCCGTGTCGTTCTTATGCTTCCCGAACCTGTCACTTAGGCATCCGCCCGATCATCTGATATAAACTTTACGACAGCACGGAGGAAGAGGAAGAAGTGCCCGGCGCTCACTGGTGCTCTGGGCTTCTCACTCTTATGCAATTTTTTACGTATTTCCCATTTTCGTGAGAGCCACATCATGAAAGATGAGCACGGAGATGTTCCCACGACCACCTGAACAAGGTCTGTCTTCTGCTTCATCGCTCACTTTTGGACGACGTGCCTTTGGAAGCTCGGACCAGCTCGATTCGTGGGAGAGCTCATCGCCAGAAGCCATTGACTCTGACGGCGAGTACACCGTAGTCATGGGCCGCAGTACGAAGAAGATGCGCCGTATGTCGACTGAGACGACTTCATCGAATCAGAGCGAGCAGGATCATACCTATTATACTTATACACGTTTTACACTGGCAGTTCCCGCTCGGAGAAGCTTGTACATTCATCTTCGCTCCGTTTTGTTTGAGTTTGGGTTTTGTTTCATTGCCGTATTTTCAGTGGACGAATATTCCAGTTTTAGCAGATCTACAACCTGTTACCACTATGTTACCCATGTTACAACTATGTTACCCCTGTTACAACCTGTTACCTGTTACCGCTATATCTGCGCTTTTTTTTTTCTTTTTTCTTGCTGTGTGCTCACCCGAACGTATGTTGTTGCTGCAGTAGTTAATATTCAAGTGCATATTGCTGTACACTGCTCGTATACATCGAACCCTGGGGGCCACCGCCCCGTCAAGCTCCCGTATGTAGCCGCTTTTGTACGGCTGTTCCTACCTTTCGGTGAAGGAAAATAAACATGACTTCACTTGATTTGATTAGGCTCGTGTAAGGACCGCGTCCGTGTAACGGTCATACCTCCAACTTGGCAGCCCAAAATTTGGGACACAAAATTTGCAACGCAGAAGCAGTCGCTTTCGGTGCTCCGATGTCGCGCGCGTGCATCGCCCAATTTTCGTGCGTAAATAAAGTAATAAAAATAAAACGAAGGAAAACTTAATTGAGAGTTCGACGCATGTCCCGCTCCTACTTTCCTCAGTCCTTGTCGCAGCAGCGCGGCCGCCACAGAGAAAAAAAGAAACACACACACAGGGAAGAACATCCAGCACGCTATACTGCTCTGTAAGCTGTATCAAGACGCAGCTCGTACCTCGCAAAAGAAAGAGCGGTGTTAATGTAACTTCGCACTCGAAAAACAATCAGTGCATTCTGTCAACAAAAAAAGCGTGCGCTATAACAGATCGCCAACAAAAACACCTAAAAGACGCAACATTAATAGAGTACTCACTTTAACAGAGGAAGTAAATTACCTCTCACATGTAATTATTGTTTACAGTGTATATTTGCATAATATTTCCATAACTTTGGATAGCTTGCGCGTTTTTTCATATCTTGTACAACAATGTGTTGTTATTTGTGCTGTCCATGCTATAAGCCAAACTGTACCGCGACACGCGCACGCAAATGCCCAAATGCGAGCAGAGACGCTTGCAAGCGTCTCTTGCCGCCAGCACGCGCCGCCTTCGAGGCATTTCACATGACACCGTAACCGCGCTCACCCACCGATACTCGAAAGCGTGCGGCCACACTCTCTGTATTTCTCGTGACTCCAGCTGCTCGTGCCGCAACACAGGAGAAGCGGACACACATTGAGCCACGTGCGGGAGGGCACCTTCCGAGAGCCTAGCACGAAACATGCTTTTCTTTTTTACTATGTACATGAACGAAAGAACAAAGAAAGCAGCTGAGTCATACACTGGACTTCATTTTTAATAGGCGGAAGCTCGGTTATATAATCTATGCATCAGAAAAGGATGAGTCGGTCCCCCTTCATTGCTTTATTTTCAGTAACTGATGCTGAGGACTGCACTTTCTTCGCGACCAGGTGGCCTGGAAAACACCCCGCACGGCAGCCCATCAATAGCCTTCCAAGAAGGCAAAACGCAAATCGCCTGCGAATAAGCATGCATTAAGTTTTTTTCCCCTCCCGGATCCTCGTGGACATCACGTGTCTCGAGAAAAGGCTCGAATATTGCGCCTGTCTTCCTCTTCGTCATCGTGAATTTCGAGCTCCATCACTGCCGACCAGAGGAAGCCAGCATCACGTTGGGGAATTCCAGAAAACCATAGTTTTTTGCAGTAATTACTAGATGGAAATCCGGTGCTAGTGTCTGCAGAAGCTGCTGATACGGTGGTTTAGACAGCACAGGAAAGGTGAACAGCACATAGATTTGCGTAAACTTCGTCCTTATGGTTTGAAACGAATTTGTGACTTCTTAAATTGATTATATCAAACTAGAGTGAGAGACAGAAATAAGCTTTAGTGACATGCTGGAGATGTTAGTCTGGCTATTCGCCTGACATGCTACCCGCGGTTCTGTGTGATGATTATGATATATACAGTGATAAATACTTTACAGCACACACACACACACACACACACACACACACACACACACACACACACACACACACACACACACACACACACACACATATATATATATATATATATATATATATATATATATATATATATATATATATATATATATATATATATATATATATATATATATATATATATATATATATATATATATACACAAAGTTTTGTTAAGGCTCGCGGCCCACAAGAACCTCATGAGCAGCGCCCTTGTGGCGCGTAACGCACAAGGGGTGCTTTGCCATGGGGGCCGAGTATGTGCCGTAGTGCCAAGATCGAGTCCCGTTGAAGGTGCAGTGACGACTTCAGAGACTCTCTCTCTCTGACGCGTAGCTACAGTAGTCGCACAGAAAATGTCGCAGGTCTTCAGGGACGTTGCATTCAAAGCACAGTGGCGAGTCCGTGAGTTGAATCCTACACCTGAAGTTTTCTGTCGGCCACGTTGAGTCTTATGCGGTTAAGGCATGCACCAAACAAAATACTACGGTGCACAAGTGGAAGAATTCGTGGGATGAGTCTCATTGCCTTCGTTCCCAATATAATTACGTGGAAGTTTAGGCTAATAACGACCGACAAATTACAACCCTAATAACCAAAATCCACGAGAACGACTGAAGCCACAAGTAGAAAGATTAGACAAATTAATGCGCCATACTCGCCATTCCGATGGTAACTGAACGATTCAAGCGCCAGAGCTCACTTTGGTGATTTCATTACGACACTTTATGCCGAAAACTCCGTGGGAATTTGAAGTGATTTCGACGGAGCTGTCAATGAGACACATAACGAAGCATGACAAACACGCGGCAACACAGCATACCAGATATTCTTTGTGTAGCGAGAGAGAGAAAGAGAGAGAGAGAGTTTAAAGAAAGTTGAAGAGTGTCAACTCTTCTGCACGCAGGATTTGATGCTTCAGCGAAGTGGTTAATGCTATGTAGCAAATGTCATTCTACGAAAGCGTTGGAGTTGCCCCATCGCAGGGTGTAAACGCGAGCGTTCTGAACGGCAGCAGCCAAGCACGGTCTTACGTGGTAGATTAGCATCCTTGATTCGCGAGCAGGTTAAGACATCCTCGGCGTTCAAAGTGCATTATTATAGCCACCGTGCTGCTGTGACCCAGACATTAAATCAACTTCCGAGAACGATCTTGAAGACGTCGATCACACGACACTGTTCAATGACGCGCGATTACCACCAAAATTAAACACGAACGAAAAGGAATAATTTTCGCATATTTGTTCTGCTATAAAATAGTTCCTGCGCAGAAACTGAGGCCGAAAATACATAGGCCTTACAGCCATCGACTCCCCTCCCTCCTCCTCCCACTCTTTTTTCTGCCGTTCTACAGCAAAAAATTATTATAAGATAAGGAAGGGAACAGAGATAAAAATAAAGAAGATAACGCTCCTAGCTAGCACATAAAATTCCAGATTGTTTTTATGTTTATTAGATCCTTATTACGTAGATCCGACGCAATAGGCGGGATCTGCGTAAGATATGGGAAAATAGCAAGGGTTGGTGTAATCAACGTGCATTTCTTTAAGTGACTGCACTCGAGGTGATACACGTTTATTGTATACTGAAACGTCATTTGTTGGAGTGTTGACGTATGTTTGTGTTACGCCGTTTGGTCGAGATACGCTGGTCGACAGTGCCATGTGTGCTGATGAAGACTTAAAACAGGAGAAGGAGTCATGCATCCTCGTGTTGTGGAGGCTCTTCACGAATCAGTGACACAGTCTGTGCGTGCTGTTGGCATAATTGCCGTGTTTACGAGGTCGAGTCCCAGTGTCTCCCTCGCGAGCGCAGGAAACTATTAGTATGATGGGCTCAGAATGCCGGACGCCCTAGTCACCGGTAGCGACCGTCGACATGTTTTTATCTCGCACACACAACTCACCTGTTCATTCGAATGCGAAAGCACATAGAGTTCTCTCGCATCATGTTTCAGAATGCTGTAACGTGTTTCGTGATGCTGTACCGTGACGTTGCATGTGCAATGTAGTAACCTTCTTGCGTAGTAAGCCATCGCCTCCAAGGTGCTACTGAATAGCAAAGTTACGTCTCGGATCTCTCATTGGAAAGCTCTGTGAGTCCACGCGGGTTGGCGGACTCTCGTACCCAGAAGACAATTCGTCGGAAGAGGCCCTACAGTTGTGCACCCCAATTGTTATTATACATATATACCATGAACTTTCGGGGCAGAGTTGTGAAAGGTAAATAAATCTATAAGCGTTATCGAGAGCCACGTGGTCGAACATGAAACTTCCCCTGTTTGCAAGTAAGAATCTTCAGTGATTCTACTACCTGTTTCCTGCTAAACAAAAGCTCTAGCCATATGTTTTGCTTTGAAATAAAGCTGACCGCTAAACGCAAGAACACACGCCTGCACGCATCCAAGCGCACAACTTGCAAGCTTCTTTCCTGAAATGGCAACTTTTCTGTAAGCTGCTAGAAGGCGTGAGACATGTACTTTTCGCGTTAAAATGTGTGCAGTAAGAAAAACTGACAATATAATGGCATTGTTGATATTCGACTCCACTGTCAACTTGTCCTAGCAAGCTCGTAAATGTGACCCTGTGAGAGCTCGTAGTCGGCAAGTATTTCGGAATGTTCTGAGAACACCAGCAAACACGTACTTGTTGGTATAATCCAAATAACTTTCTTCTGAAAAAAAGGAAGAAAAAAAAGAAGGTTATAAGAGGTCAGTGAATGAATATAGGTTTGTGAATTTAAAACTGACACCTTTCAGGACTCTGCGAGCATTTAACAAACTATACGCGTCGGCATAGGCCTTTCCTTTTGACGACCGCTGTGTGCCTTTGGATCGTTAATCCCAAGAAGGTCCATTAGGAACGCTTTCTTCGAACGAAACATGCTGACAGTACGGCGACCCGAAGCCGTAGCCGAGCCTAATGCGAAGCCGAGAATACGCAAGACATTTCAGCCGGTCAACGTGCCGATGAAATGTCGAATCAATGTACCCCATCCTTGGCAGTTGAAATTTACCCGTACAAAGGATACCTTGCGACAACGAATGTTGCCTTTGTTGGACCATTTTTTAAAACCACGCCGCATAGGTTTTGCCCGGAATATTAAGTGAAAGAGCGACCCGCGTCGAGCTGTAAATGGTGAAGCCCCTCAGCGGTGGCCGCATGGAGCGGCATTCCGAAGGTCTGTATAGCTCGAAAGGGCTTCGCCACAAGAAATCGTGACAAGATTTCTTTCTTTTGTTCATCTATTCGTTTATTTATTTTCACGAGTGAGAGACGGTACAGTCGACTCTTTCATTCTGATTTTGTCTGGGCACCCGCAAGAAATCCCTGCCGAGACATTTCAGCGGCTGACAAATTACTGGAGACGCGCTATCGACCATGACAGGTGCGCTGACGCACGTTTTAAAGCAGGCTTTCTTGGCGAGCCCTCCGGGGCTCTGCAGACCGGGCTGCTCCAACTTGGTTGCGTTGCCGACGAGCCCAGAACAGGAAATCACGCATACGAGTCGGCCTATCGCCGGCTGCGATATGGCGACTCGGTTCTCTATACGGAATAACGCAACGAAACCACTGACGCTACCTAAATACTACAATTTGAACATATCTTCGAGCGAACCATTCCCTTACACGAGCGAACAGCCTTCTTTGTCTCCCGCTCTCGCAGTGCACGTGGGCCTCAGCGGCGTATATACGCACACCCGCCGCCGCGGCCCAGTGGATATACGGCGCTCCGCTGCATCAGGTGGCGGGTTCGATTGCGACCGCGTTCTTACGGGGGGAGGAATGCAACAAGGTTCGTGTGCACTGCGCGTGAAAGAAGTACGGGTGGTCAAGCTTGATCAAATGTTGCGACGATGGGTTGTACGCGGATTTACCTGAACTTCGTCCTTCTGGCTTCAAGCGGCATCGCGACTTTCTAAATTGGTCATATTCGACAAAATATTGTGATATAAACGCAACAATTCACTCTGCGTATGCAAGAAATGCCACGTTGTTTAACACTTAAAAAGATGAAGCGTATTAAATAACGTCACAAAAACGCCCGAAGTCACAAGCACAAAAATTATAGAGAAATCTATGTATTATTCGCGCCATCATTGCCATGGTGGCTGAAAGATTGCAGCGCCAAAGTGGCCTCTAGTTTCGCGCAGCTCATCTTTAAAGCCGTATACTTGAGACGTAGGTTACCGCTGCGGTTTGATGGTTACATCATATAAGCCTATGTGCACCAGAACTCTGTTTCCATTTTTTTTTCATCGGAAGCATGTTGGTTTTCGTAAAATTTACCTTTCATTAATCTAACGGGACAGAGTTGCTGAACTTCGTCAGAAACGCGGTGCTTTACAGAAAATTACCTTTGCCTAAGCTCGCCCCGCGACCTTGTCGGGTTTAATCGGAAGCAGACGTCTTTATATAAAATGGCATTACATAATTTCCTGTTAAAAGTGCATTAGGCTCCAGCGGGAGCACATCTCTCCACGAAGAGTGACATTCAGCTAAATTTGGGTGACAGAATCGATTTCCCGACAGTAGTTATAGCAGTGTGCGGGGAAACATTTTCCCGAAATCGACGATTCACTTTGATGTCACCCAGCAAGTTTGCAACGCTGTCTCCCCACAGTTGTTGCAGTGGAAGTGAGCAGGAATTGAGTTCGGCGTGGAGGAACACATTGCTAGGGCGTATCGCTGTGGAGAGAGGGACGTGGGTGAAAGAGCGCGATTGTCAATTATAAACCTTCTCATCGGGCAAGGAGGATAGGGAGCGCGGAGAGCCTTTCCTCCTCTCTGGCTTGGGCGATCCGGCGCGGCGCTGCTTGAAAGTATTGCTGCCGCGTGCTGCGGAACGATTTCGAGATGTTTTAAATCGTACTTTGTGAAATTTACGCCATGTCCGTTCATATAAGGTCGTCAGGGAAGCCTTTCGGTGTATCGGTAACTACAGTAGGCGGAAATATGTCTTGGGGGTGCAAAAATGTGACGCGCTTTATCAGCCGCGGTATACGCACATTATCAGTCGCGGTGTGTGTATTTGTTTTGAACTGCTTTACTTATATCGGTCTTAATTCAACAAAGAAAACCGGTGTCTCTGTATTACCAGCATTAAATTATAAATCAGCTCACTGTCTGATCGCTGTGGCGTAGGGAGTAAAACAAAGCATAAGAGCGCATGCTCGTGCAAGGCCAACCTAAGGCAACCACGAAAAATCTAAGCGGCAGGCGCTATCAAATATTTGTGATGCACCGGCATCGTTCTCGGGCATTTCAAGTCTAGTAGGCTTGAAATTACTATATGTCTACGCTAGCCTTCCTGGACATCGCGCAGCGTGTTCCGTCCACCTCAACGCCAGCAGAAACTCCGGCCATGAAGCCTTAAACCACTTCAGCACGACTCACAGAAGCGTTTACCACGTAGAAGACGCACGTCATACTAGACAGACCGCACGACCGCGAAAACAAACGCCAGAACCTACCGCCGAACGTACCTGCCATGCAA